>NW_027551767.1:0-697500 GCF_045843805.1 Urocitellus parryii
CCTGGTTCTGCTCCCTTGGCGCCCCTCCCACTGGGCCCCAGCTTCCGCCTCAGCCCTGCTCCCCCTGGTCCTGCTTCCCTTTTGCCTTGCTCTCCTTTGGCCTTGCTCCCCTGGCACTGTTACCCCTGGCCCTGTATTTCCTGGGCCCTACTCCAACTGGGCCCTTCTTTCCCTGAGCCCTGCTCCCCATGGACTTGCTCCCCATGGGCCCTGCTCCCACATGCCCTTCTACCCCTGTCCCTCTTTCTCCTGGGCCCTGCTCCACCTTGCCATGCTTCCACGGGCCTGCTTCACCCTGGGCTCTGTCCCCCCTGGGCTCTGCTCCCCCTGGGACCTGCTCCCCCTTGGACCTGTTCCCCCTGGTCCTCATCCCCTGAGTCCAGCTTCCCAGGACCCCTTTCCCCCAACTCCTACTCTCCTAGGCCATGCTCCCAATGGCCATGGTCCCCCTGGCCCCACTCACCCTGGCCTTTCTCCCCTGGGCCCCTACTCCCTCCAGTCCTGCTCCCCTGGGCCCTCTACCCCTGGTTCTGCTCCTCATGGGGCCCTGCTTCCATAGACCCCACTCCCCCTGGGCCCTACTCCCCCCCGCCTTGCTCCCCTGGGCCTTACTCCCGCGTTCTATGGGCCCTGCTCCTCCAGTGCTATTCCCCTGGGCAATGCTCCTCCCTGGGCTCAGGTCCCCTGGACCCTGCTCCCCATTGGCTCTGTCCCCATGTTTCTGCTTCCCCAGGCCCTGCTCACTGTGGCCCTGCTCCCCCTGGCCGTGTTCCCCCTGGCTGTGTTCCCCCGGCCCTGCTCCCCTGGGCCCGGTTCCCATGGGCCCTGCTCCCTTTGGTACTGCTTTCCTGACACTGCTCCCCCCCTGGGACCTACTCACCTGGGACCTGCTTTCTCTGGCCCTGCTCCCCTGGGCCCTTTTTCCCCTGTGTCTTGCTTCACCTGGCCCTGTTCCCCTGGGCCCTGCTCCCCTGTTTTCTACTACCCCCCCTGGGCCTTCTCCGCCTGGGCCCTGCTCCCGCTGGTCTTGCTCCCCATGGGCCCTGTTCCCCGGGCCCTTATCCCCCTGTTAACTGCTCCCCTGGCCCTGCTCCCTCTTACCCGGTTTCCTCTGAGCCTACTCCCCATTGTACTGCTCTTCCTAAGCCGTTATCCCCCTGGCACTGCTCCCCCTGGCACTCTTCTCCCTGGCTCTGCTCCCCCTGGCACTCTTCTCCCTGGCTTTGATCCCTCTGGCTCTGCTCCCCTAGGCACTGCTCTTCTGGGACCTGATTCTCTGGGCCATCATCCCCTGGGCCATGTTCCCCATATTTCCTGCTCCACCTGGCCAAGCTCCCCTGGGCCCTGTACCCCAAGTGTCCTGCTCCTCCTTGCCCTGCTTCCGTGAGCCATGCTCCCTCTGGTCCTGCTCCCCCTGGACCCTGCTCCCCTAGGCCCTGCTACACCCTGGGCTCCAAATTCCCTGGGCCCTGCTTCCCCTTGACCTTACTCCTCCTAGTCCTGCTTCCCTGTGCCCTGATCCCTTTGGACCTGCTCCACCTGGCCCTGCTCCCCTGTTCCCTGCTTCGCTGGTCCATGCTCCCCCTGGATCTTCTCCCCCTGGTATTGCTGTCCCTGAGTCATTCTCCCCTGGACCCTTTTCCCTCTATCCCCAATCCCCCTTGCCCTGCTCCCCATGGGCCCTGCTCTCCTGGCCCTACTCCATGTTGGCTCTGCTCCCCCTAGCCCTGCTCATCTGGGCCCTGCTCCCCTTGATCCTCCAAATCTTGGTTGTGCTCCACCTTGTCCACTCCCCCCAGGGCCCTGCTCCACTGGCCCTGTTCCCCTGGGCCCTACTCCCTCAAGTCTTGAACCCCTGGGCCCTGCTCCCCCTGGCCCTGCTCCCTAGGTCCCTTCTCTCCTGGTCCCTGCTTCCCCTGGTCCTGCACCCCTGGGCCCTGCTGCCCCTGGAGCCTCCTCCCCGTGGGCCCTGCTCCCCAGGGGCTTGCTCCACATGGGTGGTGCTACCCCGGGTCCTGATATGCCGGATCCCTGCATCTCATGTGCCTTGCTCCTCATGGCCCTGCTCTCTTGGGCCCTGCTCCAACCTGGGATCTGCTACCCCATGGGCTCCATTCCCCCTAGTCCTGCACACCCTTGGCCCTGCTCTCCATGGTCCTGGTTTTCCAGGCTCCGCTCGCTCTGGCCGTGCTCCCCATGGCCCTTTTCCCCTGACCCTGCTCCCTCTGATCCTGTTCCCCTGGGCCTTGCTCCGCCTGGCCCTGCTTCCACGGGCCCTGCTTCACCCTGGGCTCTGCTCCACCAGGGCTCTCCTTCACCCTGGGCCCTGCTCCCCCTTGGCCCTGTTCCCCCTGGTCCTCATCCCCTGAGTCCTGCTTCCCTGGACCCTGCACCCACAACACTGCTCCCCTGGGCCATGCTCCCAATGGCCATGGTCCCCCTGGCCCCACTCACCCTGGCCTGGCTCCCCTGGGCCCTACTCCCTCCAGACCTGCTCCCCTGGGCCCTCTCCCCCTGGTCTTGCTCCTCCTGGGCCCTGCTTCCATAGACCCCACTCCCCCTGGGCCCCTACTCCCCCCCGCATTGCTCCCCTGGGCCTTACTCCCTCTTGTCCTGCGTCCCATGGGCCCTTCTCCTCCTGGTGCTATTCCCCTGGGCCCTGCTCCTCCCTGAGCTCAGCTCTCCCGGGACCCTGCTCCCCATTGGCTCTGTCCCCCTGGTTCTGCTTCCCCAGGCAATGCTCCACTGTGGCCCTGCTCCCTCTGACCCTGCTCTCCCTGGCCGTGTTCCCCTGAACCTGCTCCCCTGAGCCCGGTTCCCATGGGCCCTACTCCCTCTGGTCCTGCTTTCCTGGCACTGCTCCCCCCTGGGACCTGCTCCCCTGGGCCCTGCTTTCCCTGACCCTGCTACCCAGGGCCCTTTTTACCCTGTGTCTTGCTTCACCTGGTCCTGCTCTCCTAGGCCATGCTCCCTCTGGTCCTGCTTTCCTGGGCACTGCCCCCCTGGCCTTAATCCCCTGGTCCTGCTCTCCTTGGGACCTACTACACCTGGTCCTGCTCCCCATGGTCTTGGTTTCCTGCGCACTGCTCCACCGGCCCTGCTCCCCTGGGCCATGCTCCTCCTGGCCTTGCTCCCCTGAGCCCTGCTCCTCCCTAGGCTAAGCTCTCCCTAGGCCCTGCTCCCCCTTGGCTCTGCTCCCCCTGGTTTTGCTTCCCCGGTCCCCGCTCCCTATGGCCCTGCTCCCCCTGGCCATGTTCTACCCAGGGATGTGCTCCCTCTGGTCCTGCTTTCCTGGGAACTTCTCCCCATGGCATTGCTCCCCATAGGCTCTGTTCCCCTGGCCCCTAATCCCCTGATCCTACTATCCTTGGCCCTGCTCCACCTTTTCCTGCTACCCATGGCCCTGCTCCCCATAGGCCCCGCTTCCGTGCACGCTGATCCCTCTGGTCCTGCTTTCCTGGCCAGTGATCCCCATAACTCTGCTCCTCTGGAACCAGCTCCCCCTGGCCTTGCTCCCCTGGGCCCTGCAACCCCTGTGTCCTGCTCCCCGTGGCCCTGCTCCTATGGGCTCTGCTCCCCTGGGCCATGCTCCCTCTGGCCATGCTTCCCCAGGATCCTGCTCCCCCTGGTCCTGCTTCACCAGACCCCACTCCCTTTGGCACTGCTCCCCTAGGCCCTACTCCATCTAGCCCTGCTTTCCTTGTCCCTGCTCCCCTCTGGCCCTGCTCCCCTGGGCCCTGCTTGTGCTCCACTCCCCTTGGGCACTGCACACCCTTTGTCCTGCTCCCCCTGGTCCTGCTTCATAGCACCCTGCTCCCTCTGGCCTTGTTCCCCTGGCCCTATTCCCCCTGGCCCTGCTCCTTTGGGCCCTGTTACTCCCTGGGGCCTGCTCCCTCTGGTCCTGCTTCCCTGGGCACTGCTCCCCCTGGCATTGCTCTTATGGCCCTGCTCTCCCTGGCCCTGTTCCCTCTGGTTCTGCTTTCCTAGGCACTGCTCCCCCTAGCTCTGCTCCCATAGGCCCTGCTCCCCTGGGACCTTCTCTCCCTGGCCCTGCTCCCTGGGACATGGTACTCCTGTGTATGGCTCCCCCTGGCCCTGCTCCCCTGGGCACTTATCCCCTGGGACCATGCTATACCCTGGCGCAACTCCCCTAGGCCATGCTCCCTCTGGTCCTGTTCCCCTAGGCCCTGATACTCCTGGCTCTGCTGCCCTTGGCCCAGCTTCTCCCTAGGCTATGCCCCATCTGTGCCCTGCTCTCCTTTGACCCTGCTCCTTCTGCTCCTGATTCACTGGACCCTGCTCCATTTGGCCCTGCTCCCTCTGGCTGTGTTCCCCCTGGCATTGCTCCCCTGGGCCCTGCTCACTTAGGCCCTGCTGCCTCTGGTCTTTCTTTCCTGGGCCTTGCTCCCTCAGGCCCTTCTCCCTTGGGACCTGCTCTTCTGGGCCTGCTTCTTCTGGACCTGCTCTAAAGGGCGCTGCTCCTGCTGAGTCCTGCTCTTCTGAGTCCTGCTCCCCCTGGTCCCTACTCTCCCTGGGCCCTGCTCCCCTAGGCCCTTAACCCCTAACTCTGCTTCTCCAGGGCCCTGTTCCCCCTGGCACTGCTCCCCCTTTCTCTGCTTCTCCTGGGCCTGCTTCCCCAGGCCCCCCCCCCTTGGTAATGCTCTCCCTGGGCCTTCTCCTCTGACCCTGCTCGCCCTGGCCCTTGTATCCCTGGCTCTACTCCCTCTGGCTCTGCTCCCCTGGACTCTGCTCCTCTGCAAACTACTCGTCCTGTCCCTGCTACCCTGGGCCCTGCTCCCCTTGCATATTTCTCTCCCTGCCCCTGCACCCCTGTGCCCAGCAACCCCTGTGTCCTGCTTCCCCTGGCCCTGCTCCCCATGGGCCCTGCTCTTCCTGGCCCTAATCACCTGGCCCTGCTTGCCCTGTCCCTGCTCTCCTGGGCACTACCTTCCCTATCCCTGCTCCCCTGGGCCATGCTCCTCCCGGGCCCTGCTTCACAGTGCCCTACTCCCCATAGACCCTTCTTTCCTTAGGCCCTGCTCCCCTGGTCTTGCTACTCATGGACCCTGCTCACAGGGCCCTGTTCCCCCTGGCCCTGGTCCCCCTGGCCCTGGTCCCTGGGCCTTAATCCCCTGTGCCGTGCTCCCCACCGCCCCCCGACCGGCCCTACACTTCTGGGCCATGTTCCCTCTTATACTGCTCCCCCCTGCGCCCTGCGCCTATGGGCCCTGCTCCCCTCTGTGCTCCACTCCCTCTCGGTGCTGCTCCACCTTGAACCTGTACCCCTTGGCTCTGCTCCCCTGGGCCTTGATTCCTCTGGTCTTTCTTTCCTGGGCCCTGCTCCCCCTGCCCCTGCTCCCTGTGAGCCCCGCTCTTCCTGGCCCTAATCCTCTGGCCATTCTCCCCTTGGACTTCCTCCCCTGGACCCTTGTCTACTGATCCCTGCTTCCCCTGGGTCTGTTCTGCTGGGCCCTGCTCCCCATCGTTTCTGCTTTTCTGTGCCCTGATTCCCCTAGGCCCTTATTCCCCTGGGCCCTGTTCCCACTGGTCTTGCTCTCCATGGGCCCTGCTCCCGTGGGCCCTTCTCCTCATGTTTCCTGTTTCTCCTTTCTCTGATACCCTTGTCCCTGCTCCCCCTTTCCCTGAATATGGGCTTGCTCCTTGGGACCTGCTACACCTGGTACTGCTCTCACTGGGCCCTTGTCCCCTGGTCTGCTCCCCGTGGCACATTTCTCCATGACTCTGCTCCCCCTTTCTCTGATTCGCTGGACAGTGCTCCTCTGGGACCTTCTCCCCCTTGCCCTACTCCCCTGGGGGCTGCATCCACTTGTCCTTCTTCCCCTGGCCCTGCTCCCCATGGGCCCTGCTCTTCCTGGCCCTAATCTCCTGGCCCTGCTCCCCCTGGCCCTGCTCATTTGGGCCGTGCTCCTCCTGGGCCCTGCTCCCCTGTTCTCTACTACCCCCTGGCCCTTCTCCGCCTGGGCCCTGCTCCCCCTGGTCTTGCTCCCCATTGGCCCTGTTCCCTGGGCCCTTCTCCCCCTGTTAACTGCTCCCCCTGGACCTGCTCCCTCTTACCGTTTCCTCTGAACCTGATCCCCATGGTACTGCTCTTCCTAAGCCGTTATCCCCTTGGCACTGCTCCCCCTGGCACTCTTCTCCCGGGCTCTGCTCCCCCTGGCTCTGATCCCCTGGGCCCTACTCTTCTGGGACCTGCTCCCCTGGGCCATGCTCCCCTGGGCCCTGTTTCCCATATGTCCTGCTCCACCTGGCCATGCTCCCCTGGGCCCCGTACCCCAAGTGTCCGGCTCCCCCTTGCCCTGCTTCAGTGAGCCATGCTCCCTCTGGTCCTGCTCCGACTGGACCCTGCTCCTCTAGGCCCTGCTACACCCTGGGCTCCAATTTCCCTGGGCCCTGATCCCCCCTGACCTTACTCCTCCTAGTCCTGCTTCCCTGTGCCCTGATCCCTGTGGACCTGCTCTCCCTGGCCCTGCTCCCCTGGACCCTGCTTCCCTGGGCCCTGCTCCTGCTGGATCTTATCCCCATGGTATTGCTGTCAGTGAGCCCTTCTACACTTGGCCCTTTTCCCCCTATCCCCTATCCCCCTGGCCCTGCTCCCCATGGGCCCTGTTCCCCTGGCCCTACTCCCTGTTGGCTCTGCTCCCTCTAGCCCTGCTCATCTAGGCCCTGCTCCCCCTGATCCTCCTATCTCTTGGTCCTGCTCCACCTTGTCCTGCTCCCCCCTAGCCCTGCTCCACAGGCCCTGCTCCCCTGGGCCCTACTCCCTCAAGTCTTGCTCCCCTGGGCCCTGCTACCCTTGGTTTTGCTCCTCCTGGGCCCTGGCCCCCTAGACCTCACTCTCCCTGAGTCCTGGTCCCCTCTGGCCCTGCTTCCCCTGGCGTGATCCCTCTAAGCCTGCTCCCCTGGGCCGTGCTGCCCTGCGCCCTGCTCCCTCTGGTCCTGATTTCTTGGCCCCTGATGCCCCTGTCACTGCTCCCCATGGGTCCTGATCCTCCTGGCCCTGATCCCATGGTCCTGCTCTCCTTGGGCCCTGCTCCACCTGGTCCTGCTCCCCATGGCCCTGCTCCTTCTGTTCCTAATCCCTTGTCCCTGCTCCCCTGGCACTGCTCCCCAGGTCCCTGCTCTCCTGGTCCCTGCTTCCCCTGGTCGTCCACCCCTGGGCCCTGCTCACCCTGGGGTCTCCTCCCCGTGGGCCATGTTCCCCATGGGCTTGCTCCACATGGGTGGCTCTACCCATGTCCTGCTACCCCTGATCCCTGCTTCTCATGTGCCCTGCTCCTCATGGCCCTGCTCTCTTGGGTCCTGCTCCAACCTGGGCTCGGCTCCCCCATTGGCTCCGCTCCCTCTGAGACCTGCTCCCCCTTGGCCCTGCTCTACATGTTCTTGGATTTCAGGCCCCGCTCCCTCTGGCCCTTCTCCCCATGGCCCTCTTCCCCCTGACCCTGCTCCCTCTGATCCTGTTCCCCTGGGCCTTGCTCCTCTTGGCCCTCCTTCCCTGGGCCCTGCTTCCCTTGGCACTGCTCCCTGGGCCCTGCTCCCGCTGGTCCTGCTCCCCATGGGCCCTTTTTCCCTAGTCCAGCTCCACCTGGCCCTACTCCCTGTGGGCTCTGCTCCCCCTAGTCCTGATATGCTAGGCCCTGCTCCCCGTGATCCTCCTCTCTCTGTGCCCTGCTCTCCCTGGACACTGTTCCACCTGGCCTGCTCCCCTGGGACCAAATCCCCACAGTTCTCTACCCCTGGGCCCTGCTCTCCCTGGTTCTGCTCCACTGGTCCCTGATTTCCCTGGGCCTCACTCCCCCTGGGCCCTGCTCCAACTGGGTCCTGCTCCAACTGGGTCCTGCTCCACCTGGTCTTGCTTCCCTGGGCCTGCTTCCCCTAGACTTCTTCCCCTAGCACAGGTCCCCTGGCCCTGATTCCCTAGACCCTCTCCTCCAGGTCCTGCTCCCTCTCATCTTGCTCTCCTCTGGTAAAGCTACCACAGGACTTCCTCCCCCTGGTTCTGCTCCCCCTGGGCGCCCATCCCACTGGGCCCAGCTCCCCCTCAGCCCTGCTCCGCCTGGTCCTGCTTACCTTTGCTTTGCTCTCCTTGGCCTTGCTCCCCCTGGCACTTTTCCCCCTGGCCCAGTATTCCTGGGCCCTACTCCCGCTGGGCCCTTATTTCTCTGAGCCCTGCTACCCATGGACTTGCTCCCCATGGGCCCTGCTCCCCAGGCCCTTCTTCCCCTGTCCCTCTTTCTCCTGGGCCCTGCTCCCCCTGGCCCTTCATCCCCTTGCCCTGCTTCCCCTGGGCCAGCTCCCCTGGGCACTGTACCCTCTGGTTCCGCTCTCCTTGGGCCCTTCTCCACCTAGCCCTGCTCCCACTAGCCCTTTTCTCCCTGGCTCAGCTCCCACTGGCTCTGCTCTCCTGGGCCCTGCTCCTCTAGGACCTGTTCCCCCTGGCCCTGCATCCCCTTGCCCTGCTTCCCTGTGTCCTGCTACCCCTGGCCCTGCTCCCCTGGGCCAAGCTCCCTCTGATCCTGCTCCCTCTGGGCACTGCTCCTCCTTGCTATGCTTCCATGGGCCCTGCTTCACCCTGGACCCTGCTGCCCCTGGGCTCTGCTCCCCCTGGGCCCTGATCCCCCTTGGCCCTGTTACCCCTGGTCCTGATCCCCTGAGTCCTGCTTCCCTGGAACCTGATCCCCCAACCCCTGCTCCCCTGGGCCATGCTCCCAATGGCCATGGTCCCCCTGGCCCCACTCACCCTGGCCTTGCTCCCCTGGGCCCTACTCCCTCCAGTCCTGCTTGCCTGGGCCCTCTCCCCCTGGTTCTGCTCCTCATGGGACCTGCTTCCATAGACCCCACACCCCTGGGACATACTCCACCCCGCCTTGCTCCCCTGGGCCTTATACACTCTGGTCCTGCGTCCCTTGGGCCCTGCTCCTCCTGGTGCTATTCCCCTGGGCCCATGATCCTCCCTAGGCTTAGCTCTCCATGGACCCTGCTGCCCATTGGCTCTGTCCCCGTGGTCCTGCTTCCCCAGGCCCTGCTCACTGTGGTCCTGCTCCCTCTGACCCTGCTCCTTCTGGCCATGTTCCCCCTGGCCCTGCTCCCATGGGCCCAGTTCCCATGGGCCCTGTTCCCTCTGGTCCTGCTTTCCTGGCATTGCTCCGCCCTGGGACCTGCTCCGCTGGGACCTGCTTTCCCTGGCCCTGCATCCCTGGGCCCTTTTTCCCCTGTGTCTAGTTTCACCTGGCCCTGCTCCCCCTGGCACTGCTTCCCTGGGCCCTGCTCCCCCTGGATCTTCTCCCCCTGGTATTGCTGTCCCTGAGCCCTTCTCCCCTTGGCCATTTTCCCCATATCCCCTATCCCCCTGGCCCTGTTCCACATGGGCCCTGCACCCCTGGCCCTACTCCCTTTTGGTTCAGCTTCCCCTAGCCCTCGTCATCTGGGCCCTGCTCCCCTTGATCCTCCAAATCTTCGTCCTGCTCCACCTTGTCCTGCTCCCCACTAGCCCTGCTCCACTGGCCCTGCTCCCCTGGGCCCTACTCCCTCAAGTCTTGCTCCCCTGGGCCCTGCTACCCTTGATTCTGCTCCTCCTGGGCCCTGGGCCCCCTAGTCTCGCTCTCCCTGAGTCCTGCTCCCCATGGGCCCTGCTGCCCCTGGCCGTCTTCCCTCTAAGCCTGCTTCCCTGGGCCCTGCTCCCCTGCGCCCTGCTCCCTCTGTTCCTGAATTCTTGGTCCCTGATCTCCCTGTCACTGCTCCCCATGGGTCCTGATCCTCCTGGCCCTGATCCCATGATCCTGCTGTCCTTGGGGACTGCTCCACCTGGTCCTGCTCCCCATGGCCCTGCTCCTTCTGGCCCTAATCCCTTGGCCCTGCTCCCCCTGGTCCTGCTCCCCAGGTCCCTGCCCTCCTGGTCCCTGCATCCCCTGGTCCTCCACCCCTGAGCCCTGCTCCCCTTGGGGCCTCCTGCCCGTGGGTCGTGCTCCCCATGGGCTAGCTCCACATGGGTGGTGCTACCCCGGGTCCTGCTACCCCGATCCCTGCTTCTCATGTGCCCTGCTCCTCATGGCCCTGCTCACTTGGGCCCTACTCCAACCTGGGCTCCGCTCCCCCATGGGCTCTGCTCCCCCTGAGACCTGCTCCCCCTTGGCCCTGCTCTCCATGTTCCTGGTTATCCAGGCCCCGCTCCCTCTGGCCCTTCTCCCCATGGCCCTCTTCCCCCTGACCCTGCTCCCTCTGATCCTGTTCCCCTGGGCATTGCTCCACCTGGCCCTACTTCCCTGGGCCCTGCTCCCCACGGCCCTGCTGCCTGGGCCCTGCTCCCGTGGTCCTGCTCCGCATGGGCCCTGCTTCCCTAGTCCTGCTCCATCTGGCCCTACTCCCTGTGGGCTCTGCTCCCCCTAGCCCTGATCTCCTGGGCCCTGATCCCCCTGATCCTCCTCTTTCTGGGCCTGTTCCCCGAGTCCATCTCTCCCTGGACCCTGTTCCACCTGACATGCTCCCCTAGGACCAACTCCCCCCCATCCTCTACTCCTGGGCCCTGCTATCCCTGGTTCTGCTCCCCCTGGGCCCTGATTTCCCTGGGCCCCACTCCCCCTGGCCCTGCTCCACCTGGGTCCTGCTAAACCTGGTCTTGCTTCCCTGGGCCTGCTTCCCCTAGACTTCTTCCCCTAGCACAGCTCCCCTGGCCCTGATTCCCTGGTCCCTATCCTTGAGGCCCTGCTCCCTCTCATCGTGCTCCCCCCTGGACCTGCTCCCACAGGACTTCCTCCCCCTGGTTCTGCTCCCCCTGGGCTCCCCTCCCACTGGGCCCAGCTCCCCCTCAGCCCTTCTCCCCCTGGTCCTGCTTCCCTTTGCCTTGCTCTCCTTGGCCTTGCTTCCCCTGGCACTGCTCCCCCTGGCCCTGTATTCCTGGGACCTACTCCCGCTGGGCCCCTGTTTCCCTGAGCCCAACTCCCCATAGACTTGCTCCCCATGGGCCCTACTCCCCCATGCCCTTCTTCCCATGTCCCTCTTTCTCCTGGGCCCTGCTCCCCCTGGCCCTTCATCCCCTTGCCCTGCTTCCCCTGGGCCAGCTCCCCCGGGCACTGCACCCCCTGGTACTGCTCCACTTGGACCCTTCTAAACCTAGCCCTGCTTCCCCTAGCGCTTTTCTCCCTGGCTCAGATCCCACTAGCTCTGCTCCCCTGGGCCCCGCTCCTCTAGGACCTGCTCCCCCTGGCCCTGAATCCCCTTGCCGTGCTTCCCTTGTATCCTGCTACTTCTGGCCCTGCTCCCCTGGGCCATGCTCCCTCTGATCCTGCTCCCTCTGGGCTCTGCTCCTCCTTGCCATGCTTCCACGGGCACTGCTTCACCCTGGACTCTGTTCCCCCTGGGCTCTGCTCCCCCTGGGCCCTGCTCCCCCATGGCCCTGTTCCCTCTGGTCCTGATCCCCTGATCCCCTGAGTCCTGGACACACTCCCCAAACCCCTGTTCCCCTGTGCCATGCTCCCAATGGCCATGGTCCCCCTGGCTCCACTCACCTTGGCCTTGCTCCCCTGGGCCCTACTCCCTCCAGTCCTGCTCCCCTGGGCCCTCTCCCCCTGGTTCTGCTTCTCCTGGGACCTGCTTCCATACACCCTACTCCCCCTGGGCACTACAACCCCCCGTCTTGCTCCCCTGGGCCTTATTCCCTCTGGTCCTGCGTCCCTTGGGCCCTGCTCGTCCTGGTGCTATTCCCCTGGGCCCTGCTCCTCCCTGGGCTCAACTCTCCCTAGACCCTGCTCCCCATTGGCCCTGTACCCCTGGTCCTGCTTACCCGGGCCCTGCTTCCCTGGGCTGTGCGCCCCTAGGCCATGCTCCCTCTGATCCTGCTTTCCTGGGCACTGCTCCCCCTGGCCCTAATCCCCTGGTCCTGCTCCCCTTGGGCCCTACTACACATGGTCCTGCTCCCCATGGTCATGCTTTCCTGAGCACTGCTCCCCAGGCCCTGCTCCCCTGGGCCATGCTCCTGCTGGTCTTGCTCCCCTGAACCCTGTTCCTCCCTGGGCTAAGCTCTCCCTAGGCCCTGCTCCCCCTTGGCGCTGCTCCCCCTGGTTTTGCTTCCCCGGTTCCCGCTCCCTCTGGACCTTCTCCCCTTGCCCCGTTCTCCCCAGGGCTATGCTCCCTCTGGTCCTGCTTTCCTGGAAACTTCTCCCCATGGCATTGCTCCCCATAGGCTCTGTTTCTCTGGCCCTAGTACCCTGGTCCTGCTATCCTTGGGCCCTGCTCCACCTTTTCCTGCTACCCATGTCCCTGCTCCCCATGGGCCCAGCTTCCCTGGGCCCTGCTCCCTCTGTTCCTGCTTTCCTGGCCAGTGCTCCCCATAACTCTGCTCCTCGGGTACCTGCTCACCCAGGCCCTGCTCACCTGGGCCCTGCAAGCCCTGTGTCCTGCTCACCATGGCCCTGCTCCTATGGGCAATGCTCCCCTGGGCCATGCTCCCTCTGGTCCTACTTCCCCGGGATCCTGCTCCCCTGGTCCTGCTTCACCAGACCCCACTCCATCTGGCACTGCTCCCCTAGGCCCTACTCCCTCTAGCCCTGCTCTCCTGGGTCCTGCTCCCCTCTGCCCCTGCTCACCTGGGACCTGGCCTCCTTGTGCTCCACACCCCCTGGGCCCTGCACACCTTTGTCCTGCTCCCCCTGGTCCTGCTTCATAGCACCCTGCTCCCTCTGGCCCTGTTCCCCTTGCCCTGTTCTCCCTGGCCCTGCTACCCTGGGCCCTTTTCCTCCCTTGTGCCTGCTCCCTCTGGTCCTGCTTCCCTGTGCGCTGCTACCCCTGGCATTGCTCCCATGGGCCCTGCTCTCCCTGAGCCCTGTTCCCTCTGGTTCTGCTTTCCTAGGCACTGCTCCCCCTAGCTCTTCTCCCCTGGGCCCTACTCCCGTAGGACCTTTTCTCCCTGGCCCTGCTCCCTGGGGCCTGTTACTCCTGTGTCTGGCTCCCCCTGGCCCTGCTCCCCTGGGCCCTGCTCCCCTGGGCCATGCTACACCCTGGCCCAGCTCCCCTAGGCCATGCTCCCTCTGGTCCTGCTCCCCCTAGGCCCTGATACTCCTGGCTCTGCTCCCCTTGGCCCTGCTTCCCCCTAGGCTCTGCCCCATCTTTGACCCTACTCCTTCTGGTCCTGCTTCACTGGACCCTGCTCCATTTGGCCCTGCTCCCTCTGGCTGTGTTCCCCCTAGCCCTGCTCCCCTGGGCTCTGCTCACCTAGGCCCTGCTCCCCCTTGTCCTGCTTTCATGGGCCTTGCTCCTTCAGGCCCTTCTCCCTTGGGCCCTGTTCTCCTGGGCCTGCGTCTCCTAGACCGGCTCTACTGGGCCCTACTCCTGCTGAGCCCTGCTCTTCTGATTCCTGCACCCACTGGTCCCTTCTCTCCCTGGGCCTTGTTTCCCTAGGCCCTTAACCCCTTACTGTGCTTCTCCAGGGCCCTGCTCCCCACCGCCCCCGCCCCCAGCCCTACACCTCTGGGCCATGTTCCCTCTTATCTTGCTCCCCCCTGGGCCCTGTGATTCTGGGCCCTGCTCCCCTCTGTGCTCCACTCCCTCTTGGTGCTGCTCCCCCTTGATCCTGTTCCCCTGGGCTCTGCTCCCCTGGGCCTTGATTCCTCTGGTCTTTCTTTTCTGGGCCCTGCTCCCTGTGAGCCCTGCTCTTCCTGGCCCTAATCCTCTGGCCATTCTCCCCTTGGCCTTGCTCCCATGGGCCCTTGTTTACTGATCCCTGCTTCCACTGGGCCTGTTCTGCTGGGCCCTGCTCCCCATGGGTTCTGCTTCTCTGCGCCCTGAACCCAGAGGCCCTTATCTCCCTGGGCCCTGTTCCCGCTTCTCTTGCTCCCCATGGGCCTTGCTCCCGTGGGCCCTTCTCCCCATGTTTCCTGTTTCTCCTTTCCCTGATAACCCTGTCCCTGCTCGCCCTTTCCCTGAATCTATGGGCCTGCTCCTTGGGACCTGCTCCCCCCGGTACTACTCTCACTGGGCCATTGTCCCCTGGTCTGCATCCCCTGGCACTTTCCTCCATGAATCTGCTCCACCTGGCTCTGATTCCATGGACACTGCTCCTCTGTGACCTGCTCCCCCTTGCCCTACTCCCCTGGGCCCTGCATCCTCATGTCCTTCTTCACCTGGCCCTGCTCCCCATGGGCCCTGCTCTTCCTGGCCCTAATCCCCTGGCCCTGCTCCCCCTGGCCCTGCTCATTTGGGCCATGCTCCTCCTGGGCCCTGGTCCTCTGTTCTCTACTAGCCCCTGGGCCCTTCTCCGCCTGGGCCCTGCTCCCCCTGGTCTTGCTCCCCATGGGCCCTGTTCCCCAGGCCCTTCTCCCCCTGTTAACTGCTCCCCCTGGCCCTGCTCCCTCTTACCCTGTTTCCTCTGAGCCTGCTCCCCATGGTACTGCTCTTCCGAAGCCGTTATCCCCCTGGCACTGCTCCCCTGGAACTCTTCTCCCTGGCTCTGCTCCCCCTGGCACTGCTCCCCCTGGCGCTCTTCTCCCTGGCTCTGCTCCCCCTGGCTCTGCTCCCCTGGACCCTACACTTCTGGGACCTGCTCCCCTGGGCCATGCTCCCCTGGGACCTGTTTCCCATATGTCCTGTTCCACCTGGCCATGCTCCCCTGGGCCCTGTACCCCAAGTGTCCTGCTCCCCTTTGCCCTGCTTCCATGAGCCATGCTCCCTCTGGTCCTGCTCCTCCTGAGCCCTGCTCCCCTAGGCCCTGCTCCACCCTGGGCTCCAAATACCTTAGGCCTTGCTTCCCTTTGACCTTACTCCTCCTAGTCCTGCTTCCCTGTGCCCTGATCCCTGTGTACATGCTCCCCCTGGCCCTGCTCCCCTGTGCCCTGCTTCCCTGGGCCCTGCTCCCCCTGGATCTTCTCCCCCTGGTATTGCTGTCCCTGAGCCCTTCTCCCCTTGGCCCTTTTCCCCCTATCCCATATCCCCCTGGCCCTGCTCCCCATGGGCCAAGCTCCCCTGGCCCTACTCCCTTTTGGATCGGCTCCCCCTAGCCCTGCTCATCTGGGCCCTGCTCCCCTTGATCCTCCAAATCTTCGTCCTGCTCCACTTTGTCCTGCTCCCCCCTAGCCCTGCTCCACTGGCCCTGCTCCCCTGGGCCCTACTCCCTCAAGTCTTGCTCCCCTGGGCCCTGCTACCCTTGATTCTGCTCCTCCTGGGCCCTGGGCCCCCTAGTCTCGCTCTCCCTGAGTCCTGCTCCCCATGGGCCCTGCTGCCCCTGGCCGTGTTCCCTCTAAGCCTGCTTCCCTGGGCCCTGCTCCCCTGCGCCCTGCTCCCTCTGTTCCTGAATTCTTGGTCCCTGATCTCCCTGTCACTGCTCCCCATGGGTCCTGATCCTCCTGGCCCAGATCCCATGGTCCTGTTCTCCTTGGGCCTGCTCCACCTGGTCCTGTTTCCCATGGCCCTGCTCCTTCTGGCCCTAATCCTTTGGCCCTGCTCCCCCTGGCCCTGCTCCCCACATCCCTGCTCTCCTGGTCCCTGCATCCCCTGGTCCTCCACCCCTGGGCCCTGCTCCCCCTGGGGCCTCCTGCCCGTGGGTCGTGCTCCCCATGGGCTTGGGCCACATGGGGTGTGCTACCCCGGATCCTGCTACCCCTGATCCTTCTTCTCATGTGCCCTGCTCCTCAGGGCCCTGCTCTCTTGGGCCCTGCTCCGACCTGGGCTCCGCTCCCCCATGGGCTCTGCTCCCCCTGAGACCTGCTCCCCCTTGGCCCTGCTCTCCATGTTCCTGGTTATCCAGGCCCCGCTCCCTCTGGCCCTGCTCCCCATGGCCCTCTTCCCCCTGACCCTGCTCCCTCTGATCCTGATCCCCTGGGCCTTGATCCTCCTGGCCCTGCTCCCCATGGGCCCTGCTTCCCTAGTCCTGCTCCATCTGGCCCTACTCCCTGTGGGCTCTGCTCCCCCTAGCCCTGATCTCCTGGGCCCTAATCCACCTGATCCTCCTCTCTCTGGGCCTGCTCCCCCCAGTCCATCTCTCCCTGGACCCTGTTCCACCTGACATGCTCCCCTAGGACCTACTCCCCCCAGTCCTCTACTCCTGGGCCCTGCTCTCCCTGGTTCTGCTCCCCCTGGACCCTGATTTCCCTGGGCCCCACTCCCCCTGGCCCCTGCTCCACCTGGGTCCTGCTAAACCTGGTCTTGCTTCTCTGGGCCTGCTTCCCCTAGACTTATTCCCCTAGCACAGCTCCCCTGGCCCTGATTCCCTGGTCCCTCTCCTCGAGGCCCTGCTCCCTCTCATTGTGCTCTCCCCTGGACCTGCTCCCATAGGACTTCCTCCCCCTGGTTCTGCTCCCCCTGGGCTCCCCTCCCACTGGGCCCAGCTCCCCCTCAGCCCTTCTCCCCCTGGTCCTGCTTCCCTTTGCCTTGCTCTCCTTGGCATTGCTCCCTCTGGCACTGTTCCCCCTGGCCCTGTATTCCTGGGACCTACTCCCGTTGGGCCCTTCTTTCCCTGAGCCCAACTCCCCATGGACTTGCTCCCCATAGGCCCTGCTCCCCCATGCCCTTCTTCCCATGTCCCTCTTTCTCCTGGGCCCTGCTCCCCCTGGCCCTCCATCCCCTTGCCCTGCTTCCCCTGGGCCAGCTCCCCCGGGCACTGCACCCCCTGGTACTGCTCCCCTTGGGCCCTTCTCCACCTAGCCCTGCTCCCCCGAGCGCTTTTCTCCCTGGCTCAGATCCCACTGGCTCTGCTCCCCTGGGCCCTGCTCCACTAGGACCTGCTCCCCCTGGCCCTGCATCCCCTTGCCCTGCTACCCTCTGTCCTGCTACGCCTGGCCCTGCTCCCCTGGGCCATGCTCCCTTTGATCCTGCTCCCTCTGAGCTCTGCTCCTCCTTGCCATGCTTCCACGGGCACTGCTTCACCCTGGGCTCTGTTCCCCCTGGGCTCTGCTCCCCCTGGGCCCTGCTCCCCCTTGGCCCTGTTCCCCCCTGGTCCTGATCCCCTGAGTCCTGCTTCCCTGGACCCTGATCCCCAAACCCCTGCTTCCCTGGGCCATGCACCCTATGGCCAAGGCCCCACTGGCCCCACTCACCCTGGCCTTGCTCCCCTGGGCCCTCCTCCCTCCAGTCCTGCTCCCCTGGGCCCTCTCCCCCTGGTTTTGCTCCTATTGGGGCCTGCTTCCATAGAACCCACTCCCCCTGGGCCCTACTCCCCCCCACCTTGCTCCCCTGGGCCTTATTCCCTCTGGTCCTGCATAACTTGGGCCCTGCTCCTCCTGGTGCTATTCCCCTGGGCCCTGCTCCTACATGGGCTCAGGTCTCCCTGGACCCTGCTCCCCATTGGCTCTGTCCCCCTGGTCTTGCTTCCCCAGGCCCTGCTCACTGTGGCCCTTCTCCCTCTGACCCTGCTCCCCCTGGCCGTGTTCCCCCTGGCCCTGCACCCCTGGACCTGGTTCAAATGGGCCCTGCTCCATCTGGTCCTGCTTTCCTGGCATTGCTCCCCCCTGGGACCTGCTCCGGTGGTACCTGCTTTCCATGGCCCTGCTCCCCTGGGCCCTTTTTCCCCTGTGTCTTGCTTCACCTGGCCCTGCTCCCCTGGGCCCTGCACCCTCTGGTCCTGCTCCCTCTGAGCTCTGCTCCTCCTTGACATGCTTCCACGGGCCCTGCTTCACCCTGGGCTCTGCTCCCCCTGGGCTCTGCACCTCCTGGGCCCTGATCCCCATTGGCATGTCCCCCTGGTCCTGCTTACCCAGGCCCTGCTCACTGTGGCCCTGCTCTCTCTGACACTGCTCCACCTGGCTGTTTTCCCCCTAGCCCAGCTCCCCTGGGCCCTGCTCCCCTAGGCCATGCTCCCTCTGGTCCTGCTTTCCTGGGCACTCCTCCCCCTGGCCCTAATCCCCTGGTCCTGCTCCCCTAGGGCCCTACTACACATGGTCCTGCTTTCCTGCGCACTGATCCCCCGGCCCTGCTCCCCTGGGCCATGCTCCTCCTAGCCTTGCTCCCCTGAGCCCTGCTCCTCCCTGGGCTAAGTTCTCCCTGGGCCCTGCTCCCCCTTGGCTCTGCTCCCCCTGGTTTTGCTTCCCTGATCTGCGCTCCCTCTGGCCCTGCTTCCCCTTGCCATGTTCTCCCCAGGGCTGTGCTCCCTCTGGTCCTGCTTTCCTGGGCAATTCTCCCCATGGCATTACTCCACATAGGCTCTGTTCCCCTGGCCCTAATCTCCTTCTCCTGCTATCCTTGGGTCCGGATCCACCTTTTCCTGAACCCATGGCCCTGCTCCCCATGGACCCAACTTCCCTGGGCCCTGCTCTCTCTGGTCCTGCTTTCCTGCCAGTGCTCCCCATAACTCTGCTCTGCTGGGACCTGTTCCACCTGGCCCTGTTCCCCTGGGCCCTGCAACCCCTGCGTTCTGCTCTCCCTGGCCCTGCTCCCATGGTCTCTACTCCCCTGGGCCATGCTCCCTCTGGCTATGCTTCCTCGGGATCCTGCTCCCCCTGGTCCTGCTTCACAAGACCCCACTCCCTCTGGCCCTGCTCCCCTAGGCCCTACTCCCTCTAGCCCTGCTCCCCTGGGCCCTGCTCCCCTCTGGCCCTGCTCCCCTGGGCCCTGCTCCTCCTTGTGCTCCACTCCCCCTGGGCCATGCACACCCTGGGTCCTGCTCCCCCTGTTCCTGCTTCCTTGCACCCTGCTCCCTCTGGCCCTGTTCCCCTGACCCTGTTCCCCCTGGCCCTGCTCCCTTGGGCCCTATTCCTCCCTGGGGTCTGCTCCCTCTGGTCCTGCTTCCCTGGGCGCTGCTCCCCCGGGCATTGCTCCCATGGGCCCTGCTCTCCCTCGGCCCTGTTCCCTCTGGTTCTGCTTTCCTAGGCACTGCTCCCCCTAGCTCTGCTCCCCTAGGCCCTGCTCCCCTGGGACCTTCTATCCCTGGCCCTGCTACCTGGGGCCTCTTACTCCTGTGTCTGGCTCCCCCTGGCCCTGCTCCCCTGGGCCCTGCTACCCAGGGCCATGCTATACCCTGGCCCAGCTCCCGTAGGCCATGGTCCCTCTGGTGCTGCTCCCCCTAGGCCCTGATACCTCTGGCTCTGCTCCCCTTGGCCCTGCTCCCCCCTAGTCTCTGCCCCATCTGTGCCCTGCTCTCCTTTGTCCCTGCTCCTTTTGGTCCTACTTCACTGGAGCCTGCTCCATTTGGCCCTGCTCCCTCTAGCTGTGTTCCCCCTAGCCCTGCTCCCCTGGGCCCTGCTCACCTAGGCACTGCTCCCTCTGGTCTTGCTTTCCTGGGCCTTGCTCTCTCAGGCCCTTCTCCCTTATGCCCCGATCTCCTGGGCCTGCTCTGCTGGGGCCTTGCTCCAGCTGAGCCCTACTCTTCAGATCCCTGCTCCCCCTGGTCCCTTCTCTCCCTGGGCCCAGCTACCCCAGGCCCTTAACCCCTTACCTGCTTCTCCAGGGCCCTGTTACCCCTGACCCTGCTCCCCTTTCCCTGCTTCTCCTGGGCCTGCTTCCCCAGGCCCTGCTCCCCTTGGTACTGCTCTCCCTTGGCCCTTCTCCTCTGACCCTGCTCCCCCTGGCCCTTGTATCCCTGGCTCTACTCCCTCTGGTTCTGCTCCCCTGGACCCTGCTCCTCTGTGACCTGCTCGCCCCATCTCTGCTACCCTGGGCCCTGCTCCCCCTGAGTATTTCTCTCCCTGGCCCTGTACCCCTGTGCCCAGCAACCCCTGTGTCCTGCTTCGCCTGGCCCTGCTCCCTCTTACCCTGTTTCCTCTGAGCCTGCTCCACATGGTTCTGCTCGTCCTGGGCCATTATCCCACTGGCACTGCTCCCCCTGGCACTCTTCTCCCTGGATCTAATCCCCCTGGTTCTGCTCCCCTGGGCTCTGCCCTTCGGGGACCTGCTCCCCTGGGCCATGCTCCCTTGGGCCCTGTTTCCCATATGTCCTGCTCCATCTGGCCATGCTCCCCTGGCCCTGCACCCCAAGAGTCGTGCTCCCCCTGGCCCTGCTCCGCTGGGCCCTGTACCCCAAGTGTACTCTTCCCCCTATCCCTGCTCCAGTGGGCCATCTCCCTCTGGTCCTGCTCCTCCTGGGCCCTGCTTCCCTAGGCCCTGCTCCACCCTGGGCTCCAATTTCCCTGGGCCCTGCTCCTTCTTGACCTTAATCCTCCTAGTCCTGCTTCCCTGTGCCCTGATCCCTGTGGACCGGCTCCCCCTGGCCCTGCTCCCCTGGGCCCTGCTTCCCTGGGCTTCCTCCCCTGTCCTTGCTCCCCTGAGACCTGCTCCTCCCTGGGCTAAGCTCTCCCTGGGCCCTGCCCCCCCTTGGTTCTGCTTGCCCTGGTTTTGCTTTCCATAGACCTACTCCCGCAGGTCCTCTAAACTTGAGCCCTGCTCTCCCAGGTTCTGCTCCCCCTGGGCCCTGATTTCCTGGGCCTCACTCCCCCTGGGCCCTGTTCCACCTGGGTCCTTCTCCACCTGGTCTTGCTTCCCTGGGCCTGCTTCCCCTAGACTTCTTCCCCTAGCACAGGTCCCCTGGCCCTGATTCCCTGGACCCACTCCTCCAGGCCCTGCTCCCTCTCATCGTGCTCCCCCCTGGACCTGCTCCCACAGGACTTCTTCCCCCCTGGTTCTGCTCCCCCTGGGCGCCCCTCCCACTGGGCCCTACTCCCCCTCAGTGCTGCTCCCCCTGGTCCTGCTTCAATTTGCCTTGCTCTCCTTGGCCTTCCTCCCACTGGCACTGTTCCCCCTGGCCCTGTATTCCTGGGCCCTACTCCCGCTGGGCCCCTGTTTCCCTGAGCCCTGGTACCCATGGACTTGCTCCCCATGAGCCCTGCTCCCCCAGGCCCTTCTTCTCCTGTCCCTCTTTCTCCTGGGCCCTGCTCCCCCTGGGCCTTCATTTCCTTGCCCTGCTTCCCCTGGGCCAGCTCCCCCGGGCACTGAACCCCCTGGTTCCGCTCTCCTTGCGCCCTTCTCCATCTAGCTCTGCTCCCCCTAGCCCTTTGCTCCCTGGCTCAGCTCCCACCGGCTCTGCTCCCCTGGGCACTGCTCCTCTAGGACCTGCTCCCCCTGGCCCTGCATCCCCTTGCCCTGCCTTCCCCTGTGTCCTGCTACCCCTCGACCTGCTCCCCTGGGCCATGCTCTCTCTGATCCTGCTCCCTCTGGGCTCTGCTCCACCTTGCCATGCTTCCACGGGCCCTGCTTCACCCTGGGCTCAGTTCGCCCTGGGCTCTGCTCCCCCTGGGCCCTGCTCCCCCTTGGCCCTGTTCCCCTTGGTCCTGATCCCCTGAGTCCTGCTTCCCTGGACCCTGCTCCCCCAACCCCTGCTCCCCTGGGCCATGCTCCCAATGGCCAAGGTCCCCCTGCACCCACTCACCCTGGCATTTCTCCCCTGGGCCCTACTCCCTCCAGTCCTGCTACCCTGGGCCCTCTCCCCCTGGTTCTGCTCCTCCTGGGACCTGCTTCCATAGACCCACTGCCCCTGGGCCCTAGTGTCCAATGCCTTGCTCCCCTGGGCCTTACTCCCTCTGGTCCTGCGTCCCTTGGGCCCTGCTCCTCCCGGTGCTATTCCCCTGGGCCCTGCTCCTACCTGGGCTCAGCTCTCCCTGGACCCTGCTCCCCACTGGCTCTGTCCCCCTGGTCCTGCTTCCCCAGGCCCTGCTCACTGTGGCCCTTCTCCCTCTGACCCTGCTCCCCCTGGCCGTGTTTCCCCTTACCCTGCTCCCCTGAGCCCGCTTCCCATGGGCCCTACTCCCTCTGGTCCTGCTTTCCTGGCACTGCTCCCCCCAGGGACCTGCTCCCCTTGGACCTGCTTTCCCTGGCCCTGCTCCCCTGGGCCCTTTTTCCCCTGTATCTTGCTTCAACTGGCCCTGCTCCCCTGGGCCCTGCTCTCCTAGGCCATGCTCCCTCTGGTCCTGCTTTCCTGGGTACTGCTCCCCCTGGCCCTAATCCCCTGGTCCTGCTCTCCTTGGGCCCTACTACACATGGTCCTACTCCCCATGGTCCTGCTTTCCTGAGCACTGCTCCCCCGGCCCTGCTCCCCTGGGCCATGCTCCTCCTGGCCTTGTTCCCATGAGCCCTGCTCCTCCCTGTGCTAAGCTCTCCCTAGGCCCTGCTCCCCCTTGGCTCTGCTCCCCCTGGATTTGCTTCCCCGGTCCCTGCTCCCTCTGGCCCTGCTCCCGCTGGCCATGTTCTCCCCAGGGCTGTGCTCCCTCTGGTCCTGTTTCCTGGGAACTTCTCCCCATGGCATTGCTCCCCATAGGCTCTGTTCCCCTGGCCCTAATCCCCTGATCCTGCTATCCTTAGGGCCTGCTCCACCTTTTCCTGCTACCCATGGCCCTGCCCCCCATGGGCCCAGCTTCCCTGGGCCCTGCTCCCTCTGTTCCCGCTTTCCTGGCCAGTGCTCCCCATAACTCTGCTCCTCTGGGACCTGTTCCCCCTGGCCTTGCTCCCCTGTGCCCTACAACCCCTGTGTCCTGCTCCCCCTGGCCCAGCTCCTATGGGCTCTGCTCCCCTGGGCCATGCTCCCTCTGGTCCTGCTTCTCCAGGATCCTGCTTCCCCTGGTCCTGCTTCACCAGACCCCACTCCATCTGGCACTACTTCCCTAGGACCTACTCCCTCTAGCCCTGCTCCCCTGCGCCCTGATCCCCTCTGGCCCTGCTCACATGGGCTCTGTCCTCCTTGTGCTCCACTCCCTCTGGGTCCTGCACACCCTTTGTCCTGCTCCCCCTGGTCCTGCTTCATAGCACCCTGTGCCATCTGGCCCTGTTCCCCTGGCCTTGTTCCCCCTGGCCCTGCTCCCCTGTGCCCTGTTCCTCCCTGGGGCCTGCTCCCTCTGGTCCTGCTTCCCTGGGCGCTGCTCCCCCTGGCATTGCTCCCATGGGCCTGCTCTCCCTGGCCCCTATTCCCTCTGGTTCTGCTTTCCTAGGCACTGCTCCCCCTAGCTCTGCTCCCCTGGGCCCTGCTCCCCTGGGACCTTCTCTCCCTGGCCCTGCTCCCTGGGGCCTGTTACTCCTGTGTATGGCTCCCCTTGGTCGTGCTCCCCTGGGCCCTGCTCCCCAAGACCATGCTATACCCTAGCCCAGATGCCCTAGGCCATGCTCCCTCTGGTCCTGCTCTCCCTAGGCCCTGATATCCCTGGCTCTGGTCCCCTTGGCCCTGTTTCCCCCTAGGCTCTGCCCCATCTGTGCCCTGCTCTCCTTTGACCCTGCTCCTTCTGTTCCTGCTTCACAGGACCCTGCTCCATTTGGCCATGCTCGCTCTGGCTGTGTTCGCCCTAGCCCTGCTCCCCTGGGCCCTGCTCACCTAGGCCCTGCTCCCTCTGGTCCTGCTTTCCTGGGCCTTGCTCCCTCAGGCCCTTCTCCCTTGGGCCCTGCTCTCCTGGGCCTGCTTCTCCTGGACCTGCTCTACTGGGTGCTGCTCCTGCTGAGCTTGCTCTTCTGAGTCCTGCTTCCCCTGGTCCCTTCTCTCCCTGGGCCCTGCTACCCTAGGCCCTTAAGCCCTTTCTCTGCTTCTCCAGGGCCCTGTTCCCCCTGGCCCTGCTCTCCCTTTCCCAGCTTCTCCTGGGCTTGCTTCCCCAGGCCCTGTTCCCCCTGGTAATGCTCACCCTGGGCCCTTCTCCTCTGTCCCTGCTCCCCCTGGCCCTTGTATCCCTAGCTCTACTCCCTCTGGTTCTGCTCCCCTGAACTCTGCTCCTCTACAAAGTACTTGCCCTGTCCCTGCTACCATGGGCCCTGCTCCCACTGACTATTTCTTCCCCTGGCCATGCACCCCTGTGCCCAGCAACTCCTGTGTCCTGATTCTCCTGGCCCTGCTCCCCATGGGCCCTGCTCTTCCTGGCCCTAATCCCCTGGCCCTGCTCGCCCTGGCCCTGCTGTCCTGGGCACAGCTTCCCCTGGTCCTGCACCCCTGGGCCATGCTCCTCTGGGCCCTGCTTCCCTGTGCCATACTCCCAATGGACCCTTCTTTCCCTATGCCCTGCTCCCCTGGACTTGCTCTTCATGGGCCCTGCTCACGGGGCCCTGTTCCCTCTGGCCCTGGTCCCCCTGGCCCTGGTCCCTGGGCCTTAATCCCCTATGCCGTGCTACACACCACCCCCCCGACCAGCCCTACACTTCTGGGCCATGTTCCCTCGTATACTGCTCCCCCCTGGGCCCTGCGCCTATGGGCCCTGCTCCCCTCTGTGCTCCACTCCTTCTTGGTGCTGCTCCCACTTGATCCTGTTCCCCTTGGCTCTGCTCCCCTGGGCCTTGATTCCTCTTGTCTTTCTTTCCTGGGCCCTGCTCCCCCTGGCCCTGCTCCCTGTGGGCCCTGCTCTTCCTGGCCCTCATCCTCTGGCCATTCTCCCCTTGGCCTTGCTCCCCTGGGCCCTTGTCTACTGATCCCTGCTTCCCCTGGGTCTGTTCTGCTGGGCCCTGCTCCCCATGGTTTCTGCTTTTCTGCGCCCTGATCCCCCTAGGCCCTTATCCCCCTGGGTCCTGTTCCCACTGGTCTTGCTCTCCATGGGCCCTGCTCCCGTGGGCCCTTCTCCCCATGTTTCCTGTTTCTCCTTTCCCTGATACCCCTGTCACTGCTCCTCCTTTCCCTGAATCTATGGGCCTGCTCCTTGGGACCTGCTACACCTGGTACTGCTCTCACTGGGCCCTTGTCCCCTGGTCTGCTCCCCGTGGCACATTCCTCCATGATTCTGCTCCCCCTTTCTCTGATTCCCTGGACACTGCTCCTCTGGGACCTGCTCCCCCTTGCACTACTCCCCTAGGCCCTGCATCCACTTGTGCTTCTTCCTCTGGTCCTGCTCCCCATGGGCCCTGCTCTTCCTGGCCCTAATCCCCTGGCCCTGATCCCCCTGGCCCTGCTCATTAGGGCCATGCTCCTCCTATGCCCTGCTCCCCTGTTCTCTACTACCCCCTGGGCCCTTCTCCGCCTGGGCCCTGCTCCCCCTGGTCTTGCTCCCCATGGGCCCTGTTCCCCGGGCCCTTCGCCCCCTGTTAACTGCTCCCCCTGGACCTGATCCCTCTTACCCTGTTTCCTCTGAGCTGGCTCCCCATGGTACTGCTCTTCCTAAGCCGTTATCCCCCTGGCATTGCTGCCCCAGGCACTCTTCTCCCTGGCTCTGCTTCCCCTGGCTCTGATCCCCTGGGCCCTGCTCTTCTGGGACCTGCTCCCCTGGGCCATGCTCCCCTGGGCCATGCTCCCCTGGGCCCTGTTTCTCATATGTCCTGCTCCACCTGGCCATGCTCCCCTGGGCCCTGTACCCCAAGTGGCCTGCTCCCCCTTGCCGTGCTTCAGTGAGCCATGCTCCCTCTGGTCCTGCTCCGCCTGGGCCCTGCTCCCGTAGGCCCTGCTACATCCTGGGCTGCAATTACCCTGGGCCCTGCTCCCCCTTGACCTTACTCCTCCTAGTCCTGCTTCCCTGTGCCCTGATCCCTGTGGACCTGCTCCTCCTATCCCTGCTCCCTGGGCCCTGCTTCCTTGGGCCCTGCTCCCCCTGGATCTTCTCCCCCTGGTATTGCTGTCCCTGAGCCCTTCTCCCCGTGGCCCTTTTCCCCCTATCCCCAATCCCCCTGGCCCTGCTCTCCATGGGCCCTGCTCCCCTGGCCCTACTCCCTGTTGGCTCTGCTCCCCCTAGCCCTGCTCATCTAGGCCCTCCTCCCCTTGATCCTCGTATCTCTTGGTCCTGCTCCACCTTGTCCTGCTCCCCCCTAGCCCTGCTCCACTGGCCCTGCTCCCCAGGGCCCTACTCCCTCAAGTCTTGCTCCCCTGGGCCCTGCTCCACCTGGGTTCTGCTCCACCTGGTCTTGCTTCCCTGGGCCTGCTTCCCCTAGACTTCTTCCCCTGGCACAGTTCCCCTGGCCCTGATTCCCTGGACCCTGTCCTCCAGGCCCTGCTCCCTCTCATCGTGCTCCCCCCTGGTCAAGCTCCCACAGGACTTCCTCCCCCTGGTTCTGCTCCCCCTGGGTTCCCCTCCCACTGGGCCCAGCTCCCGCTCAGCCCTGCTCCCCCTGGTCCTGCTTCCCTTTGCCTTGCTTCCTTGGCCTTGCTCCCGCGGGTAGTGTTTCCCCTGGCCCTGTATTCCTGAGCCCTACTCCCACTGGGCCCTTCTTTCCCTGAGCCCTGCTCCCCATGGGCTTGCTCCCCATGGGCCCTGCTCCCCAGGCCCTTCTTCCCCTGTCCCTCTTTCTCCTGGGGCCTGCTCCCCCTGGGCCTTCATCCCCTTGCCCTGCTTCCTCTGGGCCAGCTCCCCCGGGAACTGTACCCCGTGGTTCTGCTCTCCTTGGGCCCTTCTCCACCTAGCCCTGCTCCCACTAGCCCTTTTCTCCCTGGCTCAGCTCCCACTGGCTCTGCTCTCCTGGGCCCTGCTCCTCTAGGACATGTTCCCCCTGGCCCTGCATCCCCTTGCCCTGCTTCTCCTGTGTCCTGTTACCCCTGGCCATGCTCCCCTGGGCCATGCTCCCTCTGATCCTGCTTCCTCTGGGCTCTGCTCCTCCTTGCCATGCTTCCATGGGCCCTGCTTCACCCTGGGCCCTGTTCCCCCTGGGCTCTGCTCTCCCTGGGCCCTGATCCCCATTGGCTCTGTTCCCCCTGGTCCTGATCCCCTGAGTCCTGCTTCCCTAGACCCTGATCCCCAACACCTGCACCCCTGGGCCATGCTCCCAATGGCCATGGTCCCCCTGGCCCACTCACCCTGGCCTTTCTCCACTGGGCCCTACTCCCTCCAGTCCTGCTCCCCTGGGCCCTCTCCCCCTGGTTCTGCTCCTCCTGGGCCCTGGTTCCATAGCCCCCACTCCCCCTGGGCCCTACTCCCCCCCACCTTGCTCCCCTGGGCCTTACACCCTCTGGTCCTGCATCCCTTGGGCCCTGCTCCTCCTGGTGCTATTCCCCTGGGCCCTGCTCCTCCCTGGGCTCAGCTCTACCTGGACCCTGCTCCCATTGGCTCTGTCCCCCTGGTCCTGCTTACTCAGGCCCTGCTCACTGTGGCCCTTCTCCCTCTGACCCTGCTCCCCCTGGACATGTTCCCCCTGGCACTGCTCCCCTGGGCCCGATTCCCATGGGCCCTGCTCCCTCTGGTCCTGATTTCCTGGCATTGCTCCCCCCTGGGACCTGCTCCCCTGGGACCTGCTTTCGCTGGCCCTGCTCCCCTGGGCCCTTTTTCCTCTGTGTCTTGCTTCACCTGGCCCTGTTCCCCTGGGTCCTGCTCCTCTAGGCCATGCACCCTCTGGTCCTGCTTTCCTGGGCACTGCTCCCCCTGGCCCTAATCCCCTGGTCCTGCTCTCCTTGGGCCCTACTACACCTGGTCTTGCTACCCATGGTCCTGTTTTCCTGAGCACTGCTCCCCTGGCCCTGCTCCCCTGGGCCATGCTCCTCCTGGCCTTGCTCCCCTGAGCCCTGCTCCTCCTTGGCTAAGCTCTCCCTGGGCCCTACTCCCCCTTGGCTCTGCTCCCCCTAGTTTTGCTTCCCCGGTCCCCGCTCCCTCTGGACCTGCTCCCTTTGGCCATGTTTTCCCCAGGGCTGTGCTCCCTCTGGTCCTGCTTTTCTGGGAACTTCTCCCCATGGCATTGCTCCCCATAGGCTCTGTTCCCCTGGCCCAAGTCCCCTGGTCATGCCATGCTTGGGCCCTGCTCCACCTTGTCCTGCTACCCGTGGCCCTGCTCCCCATGGGCCCAGCTTCCCTGGGCCCTGCTCCCTCTGCTCCTGCTTTCCTGGCCAGTGTTCCCCATAACTCTGCTCCTCTGGGACCTGTTCCTGCTGGCCCTTCTCCCCTGGGCCCTGCAACCCCTGTGCCCTGCTTCCCCTGGCCCTGCTCCCATGAGCTCTGCTCCCCTGGGCCATGCTCCCTCTGGTCCTGCTTCTCCGGGATCCTGCTCCCCCTGGTCCTGCTTCACCAGACCTTACTCCCTCTGGCCCTGCCACCTAGGTCCTACTCCCGCTAGCCCTGCTCCCCTGGGCCCTGCTCCCTTCTGGCCGTGCTCCCCTGGACCCTGCTCCTCCTTTTGCTCCACTCCCCCTGGGCCCTGCACACCCTGGATCCTGCTCCCCCTGTTCCTGCTTCCTAGCACCCTGCTCCCGCTGGCCCTATTCCCCCTGGCCCTGCTTCCCTGGGCCCTGTTCCTCCCTGGGGCCTCCTCCCTCTGGTTCTGCTTCCCTGGGCGCTGCTCCCCCTGGCATTGCTCCCATGGGCCCTGCTCTCCCTGGCCCCTGCTCCCTCTGGTTCTGCTTTCCTAGGCACTGCTCCCCTAGCTCTGCTCCCCTGGGCCCTGCTCCCCTGGGATCTTCTCTCCCTGGCCCTGCTCCCGTGGGCCATGCTATACCCTGGCCCAGCTCCCCTAGACCATGCTCCCTCTGGACCTGTTCCTCCTAGGCCCTGATACTCCTGGCTCTGCTCCGCTTGGCCCTGCTTCCCCCTAGGCTCTGCCCCATCTGTGCCCTGCTCTCCTTTGACCCTGCTCCTTCTGCTCCTGCTTCACTGGACCCTGCTCCATTTGGCCCTGCTCCCTCTGGCTGTGTTCCCCCTAGCCCTGCTCCCCTGAGCCCTGCTCACCTAGGCCCTGCTCCCTCTGGTCCTGCTTTCCTGGGCCTTGCTCCCTCAGGCCCTTCTCCCTTGGGCCCTGCTCTCCTGGGCCTGCTTCTCCTGGACCTGCTCTGCTGGGCCCTGCATCTGCTGAGCCCTGCTCTTCTGATTCCTGCACCCACTGGTCCCTTCTCTCCCTGGGCCCTGCTCCCCTAGGCCCTTAACCCCTTACTCTGCCTCTCCAGGGCCCTTATCCCCCTGACCCTGCTCCCCCTTTCCTCTGCTTCTCCTGGGCCTGCTTCCCCAGGCCCTGCTCCTCTTGGTAATGCTCTCCCTGGGCCCTTCTCCTCTGACCCTGCTCGCCCTGGCGCTTGTATCCCTGGCTCTACTCCCTCTGGTTCTGCTCCCCTTGACTCTGCTCCTCTGCGACCTGCTCACCCTATCCCTGCTACCCTGGGCCCTGTTCCCCCTGAGTATTTCTTCCCCTGGCCATGCACCCCTGTGCCCAGCAACCCCTGTGTCCTGCTTCCCCTGGCCCTGCTCCCCATGGGCCCTGGTCTTCCTGGCCCTAATCCCCTGGCCCTGCCCGCCCTGGCCCTGCTCTCCTGGGCCCTGCTTCCCCTGGCCCTGCTCCCCTGGGCCATGCTCCTCCTGGGCCCTGCTTCCCTGTGCCCTACTCCCCATGGACCCTTCTTTCCTTGGGCCGTGCTCCCCTTGTCTTGCTCCTCATGGGCCCTGCTCACGGGGCCCTGTTCCCCCTGGCCCTGGTCCCCCTGGCCCTAGTCCCTGGGCCTTAATCCCCTGTGCCGTGCTCCCCACCACCCCCCACCCCTGGCCCTACACCTCTGGGCCATGTTCCCACTTATATGCTCCACCCTAGGCCCTGCTCCTCTGGGCCCTGCTTTCATGTGTGCTCCAGTCCCTCTTGGTTCTGCTCTCCCTTGATCCTGTTCCCCTTGGCTCTGCTCCCCTGGGCCTTGATTCCTCTTGTCTTTCTTTCCTGGGCCCTGCTCCCCCTGGCCCTGCTCCCTGTGGGCCCTGCTCTTCCTGGCCCTCATCCTCTGGCCATTCTCCCCTGGGACTTTCTCCCCTGGGCCCTTGTCTACTGATCCCTGCTTCCCCTGGGCCTGTTCTGCTGGGCCCTGCTCCCCATGGGTTCTGCTTTTCTGCGCCCTGATCCCCCTAGGCCCTTATCCCCCTGGGTCCTGTTCCCACTGGTCTTGCTCCCCATGGGCCCTGCTCCCGTGGGCCCATCTCCCCATGTTTCCTGCTCC
Organism: Urocitellus parryii; assembly: GCF_045843805.1. Lineage (NCBI taxonomy): Eukaryota > Metazoa > Chordata > Mammalia > Rodentia > Sciuridae > Urocitellus > Urocitellus parryii. The sequence continues at coordinate 29,705 of NW_027551767.1, forward strand.
TCCTTTCCCTGAATCTATGGGCCTGCTTCTTGGAACCTTCTCCACCTGGTACTGCTCTCACTGGGCCCTTGTCCCGTGGTCTGCTCTCCCTGGCCCTTTCTTCCATGACTCTGCTCCCCCTGGCTCTGATTCCCTGGACACTGCTCCTTTGTGACCTGCTTTCCTTGGCCCTACTCCCTGTGGCGCTGCTACCCCATCCCACCTATCCTGGGCCCTGCTCCCCCTTGGTTTTCCTTTCCCTGGGCCCTGCACCACCTGGTCCTTCTCCTCCCCAGCCCTGCTCCCCCTGTCCCTGTTCCCCTGTGCCCAACTCCCCGTAGTCCTGCTCGCCTGGGCCCTGCACGCGTGACTCTGCTCCCTTGTGCCCTGCTCTCTTGGACCCTGCTCTCCAGGGCCCTGCTCCCCTGGCCCTTCTCCCCTGGGCTCTGCTCCCACTGTCCCTGCTCCCCCTGGTCCTTTTCTCCTGGCACTGCTAACCCTGGCTCTGCTGCCTTTGTCCCTGCTCTCTGGGACCTGGTCTCCCTGGTCCTGATCCCTTGGGCCCTGTTCCCCCTATTCTGCTCCCCCTGACAGTGCTCCCCTGGGCCCTGCTCCCACTGTGTCCTGCTCCCCCTGGCCCTGCTAGCCTGGGTTGTTCTCCTTCTGGTCTTGCTCCCCATGGGCATTGCACCTCCTGTCCCTGCTACCCTGGGCCATGCTCTCCTTGGGCCCTGCTCCTACTGATCCTGCTCCCCATGGGCCCAGCTCCCCTGGCCCAGCTCCCCCTGGGCCTAATCCCTATGAGCTCTGCTCCCCCTAGCCCTACTCTCCTGGGCCCTTCCCCACCTGGTCCAGCTTCTCCCGGGCCCTGCTCCCCCTGCCTTACTCTCCTGGGCCCTATTCCCCCAAGTCCTGCTCCACTGGGCCCTGCTCCCCCTATCCCTGCTCCTCTGGGCCCTGCTCTCCTGGGCCCTCTTTCTCCTGGCCCTGTTCCCCTTGGCTCTGCTCCCTCTGTCCCTGCTCCCCTGGCTTTTTTCTCTAGGCACTGCTCCCCCTGGCTCTGATGCTCTGGGTCCTGGTTCCTGTGTACTGCTCCCCCTGGCTCTAGTCCCTTGGGCCCTCTCTCCTGGTCACTGATCTAGTCCTCCTCTCTCTGGGCCCTGCTCACATGGTCCTGCTCCTTCCGGGCCCTGCTCCCCCTGGCCCTGCTCCCCTGGGCCCTGCATTCCTGGGCCCTGCTTCCACTGGCCCTGCTCCTCTTGGCCCTGCTCCCCTGTATCCTGATCCCCCTTATCCGGCTCCCTCTGTCCCTGCTCCCCTGGGCCATGCTTCCCTGGGCCCTGCTCCTCCCTGGCCCTCCTCCCCTTGGCTGTGCTCTCTCTGGCCCTGCTCCCCTGGGCCCTTCTCCCCACTGTGATTTGCTCCCCCTGGGCCCTGCTCCCCTGTCCCTGCTCCCCCTGCCCCTACTCTCTGTGTACTCTGATCCCCTTAGCCCTGAATCCTGCACCCTGCTCCCTGTGGTCCTCCTCTCCCTGGGCCCTGCTCAACCACCTCAAGCTCTCCCCAGCCCTGCTACCCCTGGCCTGCTTCCCTGGGCCCTACTCCCTCCAGTCCTTTTCCCCTGAGCCCTCTCCCCTGGTTCTGCTCCTCCTAGGCCCTGGTCCCCCTGGACACTGCTCCCCTGGGACCTGCTCCCTCCTGTCCCTGCTCCCCAAGGCCGCGCTCCCTCTGGCCCTGCTCCCCTTGGCCATGTTCCTCCTGGCCCATCTCCCCTGTGCCCTGCTCTCTCTGGTCCTGCTTTCCTGGGCCTTGTTCCCCCTGGCACTGCTCCCCATGGGCCCTACTCCCCCTGTCCCTAATCCCCTGGTCCTGATCTCCTTGTGCCCAGCTTCACCTGGTCCTGCTAACCATGGCCCTGCTCCCCTGGGCCCTGCTCATGCTGGGCCCAGCTCCACGGCACCCTGCTTCCCCTGGGCCCTTCTCCCCCTGGGCCCTGCTCCACATGGGCCATGCTACCCTGGGCCCAGCTCCCCCTGTTCTCTGTTTCTCCTGGGCCCTCCTCCCCCTGACCCTGTAACCCCTTTCCCTGCTTCCCCTGTGCCTGCTTCCCCGGGCTCTGCTCTCCCTGATACAGCTCTCCCTAGGCCCTGCTCCCACTGTGTCCTGCTCCCCTGGGACCTGCTTCCCTGAGCCATGCACCCATGTGTCCTACTCCCCTTGGTCCTCATCCCCTGAGTCCTACTCCCCCATGGCCGTGCTCCCTGGGCCCTGCTTCCATGGTTCTGTTCCGCCTGGGCCCTCGTTTCACTTTGCCTCTCTACCCCTGGGCCCTGCTCCCCTTAGGCCCTGCTTGCCCTGGTTCTGTACCCATGGGCCCTGCTCGCTGGCCCTGCTCCCCTTATGCCCTGCTCGCTTTTGCTATGTACCCATGGGCCCTCCTCGCTGGCCCTGCTCCCCCAGCCTTACTCCCTGTGGGTTCTGCTCCTCCTATCCTTGCTCTCCTGGGCCCTTCTCCCCTTAGGCCTCCTCTCCTTGGGCCCTGTTCCTCCTGGTCCTGCTCCTCCTTGGCCCTGCTCGCCTGGCCCTGCTCCCGTGGGGCCTACTCACCTAGTCCTGCTAACCTGGGCCCTACTCCCCCTAGCCCTGCTCCCCTGGGTCCTGCTTCCCCTGGCCCTGCTCTCCCTGGCCCTTTTATCCTTGCTCTGCTCCCCTGGATCCTGCTCCCTGGGAACTGCTCTCCCTGGCCCTGCTCCCCTGGGCCCTACTCCCTGTGTGCCCTTCTCCCCCGGCCCTGCTCTACCAGGCCCTGCTCCCCTGGGCTATTCTCCCTCTGGTCCTGCTCCCCCAGGGCTCTGTTCCATCTGGCCCTGCTCTCCTGGGCCCTGCTCCCCCATGGGCTCCACTCCACCAGAGCCCTGTTCCCACTTGGTCCTGCTCCCCCTGGTCCTACTTACCCAGGACCCACTCCCTCTGGCCCTGCTCCCCCTGGACCTGTTCCTCCTGGCTCTGCTCACCTGGGTCTTGCTCCCCTGGACCCTTCTCTCTCTGGTCCTGCTTCCCTGGGCCCTGCTCCTCCTAGCCCTGATCTCCTGGGTCCTACTCCCTCCTGGCCCTGCTCACTGGGCCCTGCTTCCCCTTGGCCCTACTCCCCTGGGTCCTGTTCCTCGAGGCCGTGCTCCCTCTGGTCTTGCTTTCTTGGTCACTGCTCCCCATGGCACTGTTCCCTATGGGCTCTGCTCCCTGGGGCCCTAATACCTTTCCTTGTGACCTGCTCCCCCTGGCCCTAAACCCCTTTCCTGCTCTCCTTGGGACCTGCTCCACCTGGTCCTGATAACCATGGCCCTACTCCCCTTGGTCCTCATCCCCTGTGTCCTGACCCATAGGCCCTGCTCCCACTTTCCCTGGTTCTCCTGGGCCTGCTTCCCCGGGCCCTCCTCCTCCCCTTACTGCTCACCCTGGGCCCTTCTCCCCCTGGCCCTGCTCCCTCTGGACCTTTTCTCTCTGGATCTGCTACCCTGGCTCTGCTTCCCTGGGCTTTGCTCCTCTGGCATCTTCTCTCCCTGGTCCTACTACCCTGGGCCCTGCTCCCACTGTGTACTGTTCTACCTGTACCTACTCCCCTGAGCCCTGCACCCATGTGTCCTGCTCCCCGTGGTCCTGCTTTCCGGGCCCTGCTCCTCCTGGCCCTGCTCCCCCTTGGCCATGCTCCCTGAACCCTGCTCCCCTGGGTTCTGCTCCCCCAGGGACCTGGGTTCACTGTGTCAAGCTCCCCTGGGCCCCGCTTCCACTGGGCTCTGCTCCCCCTGGTCCGGCATTCTCCGGCCCTGTTCCCCTTGCCCTGATCCCTCTTGGCCATGCTCCCTGAGCCCTACCCCCACCCCGGGTTCTGCTCCCTATGGGCCCTGGTTTCCCTGTGCCCCGCTTCCCCTGGGCCCTGCTTCCCCTGGGCCCTGCTCCCCCTGGTCCTGCATTTCTGGGCCCTGATTCTCCTGACCATGCTCCCCTGGGCCCAGCTCCCCCCAGCCATGCTCCCTGGACCCTCCTCCCCATGGTTCTACTCCCCCTGCACTGGTTTCCCTGTGCCCTGCTCCCCGGGCCCTGCTTCCTTTGGGCCCTGTTCGCCATGGTCCTTCTCCCCATGGGCCCTGCTCCCCTGACCCTGATTCCCCCAACCCTATTTCCTGTGAGCTCTTCTACCCCTAGCCTGGATCTCCTGGGTCCTGTTCCCCGTAGGCCTCCTCTCCTTGGGCCATGCTCCACCTGGTCCAGCTCCTCCTGGGCCCTGCTTCCCCTGGCCCTGCTCACCCTGGCCCTACTTCTTGTGGGCTCTTCTCCTCCTAGCCTGGCTCTCCTGAGCCCTGTTCACCGTAGGCCTCCTCTTCGTGGGTCATGCTTCACCTGGTCCGGCTCCTCCTGGGCCCTGCTCCCCCTGGCCCTGCTCCCCTAGGCACTACTCCCCCGAGTCCTGTTTCCATGGGCACTCCTCTCCTAGGCCCTGCTTCCCCTGGCCCTGCTCCTCTGGTCCATACTTCCCCTGGCCCTGCTCCCCTGGTCTCTACTCCCGATGTGTCCTTCTCCCCCTGGCCCGGCTCCCCTGGACTATTTTCCCTCTGGTCCTGCCACCCCCCCCCAGTCCATGCTCCTCGTGGCCCTGTCCTCCTCGGCCCTGCTCCCCACTGGGCTCCTCTCCCCCTGAGATCTGCTCCTCCTTGGCCCTTCTTCCCCTGGTCCTGCTTCCCCGGGCCCCACTCCCTCTGGCCATGCTCCCCCTGGCCCTGTTTCCCCTGGCCCTTCTTCCCTGGAACTTGCTCCCCTGGGCCCTGCTCACTCTGTTCCTGCTCCCCCGGGGCCCTGCTCCTCCTGACCCTGATTCCCTGGGCCCTGCCCCCCCTTGACCCTGTTCTCTGGTCCTGCTCCCTCTGGTTCTGCTCCCCTGGGCCCTGCTCCCACTAGGCCCTGCTCTTCCTTGTCCTGCTCCCCATGGGCGCTGCTCTCCTGGCCCTGCTCCCCCTGGCCCAACTCCCTGTGGGCTCTGCTCCCTCTAGGCCTGCTCTCCTGGGCCCTGCTCTCCCTTGACCTCCTCCCCCTGCACCCCGATCCCCTGGGCCCTATTCCCCCAGGCCCTGCTCCCCTGGGCTGTGCTCCCTCTGGTCCTGCTCCCCCTGGGCCCTGCTCCCCTGGGCCCTGCTCTTGCTGGCCCTACTCCCTTGGATCCTGCTCCCCCTTGGGCCCAGCTCCCTCTGGGCCTGCACCCCTTGTCCCTGCTCCCCCTGGTGCTGCTTCCCTGGGCCCAGTTCCTTCTGGCCCTGCTCCCCCTGTCCATGTTTACCCTGGCCCTACTCCCCTAGGCCCTAATCCCCTGAGCCCTGCTTCTCTGGTCCTACTTTCCAGGCCCTATTACCCCTCGCACTGCTCCCCATGGGCCCTGCACCCCCTGGCCCTAATCCCCTGGTCCTGTTCTCCTTGGGCTCTGATCCACTTGGTCCTGATAACCATGGTCCTGCTCCCCATGGGCCCTGCTCCCCCTGCCATAATCCCCTGGCTCTGCTCCCCGTAGGCTTCCCTGCTCTCTGTTCCCTGCTTTTCCTGGGCCCTGCTCCCCTGGCCCTGCTATCCCTGGCCCTGCTTCCCCTGGGCCTACTCCCCTGGGCTCTGCTCCCCCTGTTCCCTGCTTCTCCTGGCCCCTTCTCTCCCTGGCCCTGCTTCCCTGGTATATGCTCCCCTGGGACCTGCTCTCCCTGGCCCTGCTCCCTGTGCCCTACTCTTCTCCCCCTGTCCTTGCTCCCCTAGCCCTTGCTCCCCCTGTGTCCTGCTCCCCCTGGCCCTGCTCCCCTGGACTGTTCTCCGTCTGGTCCTGTTCCTTCCTGGGCCCTGTTCTACCTGGCCCTGCTCTTCTGGGCCTTACTCCCCACTTGGGCTCCATTCCCCCTGAACCCTGCTCCCCCTTGGCTCTGCTCCCCCTGGTCCTGTTTCCCGGACCCCATACCTCTGGCCCAGCTCCCCCTACCTTGTTCCCCCTGGCTCTGCTCCTCTTGGCCCTGCTCCCTCTGGTCTTGCTTCCCCGGGCCCTGCACTTCCTGGCCCTGCTCCCCAGGGCCCTGCTTCCCCCTGTCCCTGCTCCCATGTGCCCTGCTCTCCCTGGTTCTTCTCTGCCTGGGCATCGGTTTTCCTGTGTCCCGCTCCCCCTGGGCCTTGCTACCCCTGAGTCCTGCTCCCCATGTTCCTGCTTCCATGAGCCCTGCTCCCCCTGCCCTGCTCCCATGACTTGCTCCCCCTGGCCCTGCTCCTCTGGGCCCTGCTCCCCTTGGCCATGCTCCCCCTGGGCCATACTCCCCCTGGGCCTGTTCACCCTGGACCTGCTCCCCATGTTCCCTACTCCCTTGTCCCCACTCCCCTTGGCCCTGCTCCTCTGAGCCCTGCTCTCCCTGGCCCTGTTCCCCATGTTCCCTGCTCCCCTGCCCTGCTTCCCCTGGCCCTACTCCCTGTGGGCTCTGCTCCCCCTAGCCCTGCTTTGCTGAGCCTTGCTCCCCCTGGTTCTCCTCTTCCTGGGCCCTGCTCCCCCTGGTCCTGTTCCCTTGGGTCCTACTCTCCCTAGTCCTGCTCCCCTGGGCCCTTCTCCCCCTGGTTCTGCTCTTTCTGGGCCCAGGTCCCCCTGGGACCTGCTCCCCCTTGGCCCCACTCCCTCTGGCCCTGGTCCCACTGGCCGTTTTCCCCCTGGGCCCTGCTTCCTGGGCCTTGCTCCCTCTGGTTCTGCTTTCCTGGGCCCTGCCCCCCATGACACTACTCCCCATGGGCCCTCCTCCCCCTGGCCCTGCTCACCTGGGCCCTGTTCCCCTGTGCCTTGCTCCCTCAGGGCCTTGCTCCATCAGGGCCTTGCTCCCCCTGGGCCCTTCTCCCCATGCTCTTGCTCCACATGGGCCATGCTACCTTGGGCCCTGCTTGCCCTGATCCCTGCTTCTCCTGGGCCCTGCTACTCCTGGCCCTGCTCTCCTGGGCCATGCTCCACCCTGGGCTCCACTCCCCCTGGGTCGTGCCCCCCCTTGGGTCTGCTCTCCTTGGTCCTGCTTCTCTGGGCCCCGTTCCCTCTGGCCCTGCTCCCCATGACCCTACTCCCTGGACCCTGCTACTCCTGGTTCTACTCCCCCATTGCCCTGGATTCCTGTGCCTCACTCCCCCTGGGCCCTGCTCCCCCTGGTCCTTCTCCCCATAGGCCTTGCTCCCTTGGTCCTGCTCCCCCTGGCCTTACACCTGCAGCCTATGCTCCCCCGAGCCCTTATATCCTGTGCCCTGCTCCCCGTGGTCTTCCTTTCCCTGGGCACTGCTCCAACTGGTCTTGCTCCCCCCAGGCCCTGCTCCTCATGGCCCTGCTCCACTGGGCCCTAGTTCCCCCATTCTTGCTCCCCTGGGCCCTGCTTCCCCTATTTCTGCTCCTCCTGGGCCCTGGGCCCCCATGGGTCCCACTCCCCCTGGGCCCTGCTCCCCCTGTACCCTGCTCCACCTGGTCCTGCTTCCCTGTGCCCTGCTTCCCCTGGCCCTCCTCCCCTTGGCCCTGCTTCCCCTGGGCCTGATCCTGGAGGCCCTGCTTCCCCTGCCACTGCTTGCCTGGGTCCTTCTCCCCCTGGCCCTGCTCCCCCTGGCCCTTCTCCCTCTGTCCCTGTTCCCCCTGGTGCTTCTCCACTGGGTGATACTACTCTGGAACTTGCTCTCCCTGGCCCTGCTCCAATGAGCCCCAGTCCACCTGCGTCCTGCACTCCCTGGCCCTGCTCCCCCTGGCTCTGCTCCCCCTTTCCCTGCTTCTCCTGCGCCCGCTTCCCCGGGCCCTGCTCCCTCTGTGTCCGGCTCTCCCTGGGCCCTGCTGCACCTGGCCCTGCTCCCCTGGGCCCCGTTCTCTGGATCCTGCTCCCACCTGTGCTTCACGCCTTCTGGGCGCTGCTCTCCCTTGGCCCTTCTCCCCCTGGCCTGCTCCCCCTGGCCCTTTTCTCCTGGCTCTACTCTCCCTGGCTCTGCTCTCCCTGGCCCTGCTCTCCCTGGCCCTGCTCCCCTTGCCCTTCTCCCCTTGTCCTTCTCCCCTTGCTCCCTCTGGCCCTACTTTCTATGGGCTCTGCTCCTTCTAGCCCTGCTCTCCTTGGCCCTTCTCTCTTTGGTCCTCTTCTCCCTTGGCCTTGCTCCAACTTATCCTGCTCCTCCAGGGCCCTTCTTTCCCTGGCCCTGCTCCCCTTGGCCCTACACCCCCAGTCCTGCACCCCTGGGCCTTGCTTCCCCTGGTTCTGCTCCTCCTGGGCCCTGGTTCCCCTGTGCCCGGCTCCCACTGAGCCTTGCTCCCGCTGGGCCCTGCTCTCCTTGGCCCTGCTCCCTTGGCCCTGCTCCCCCTGGTTCTGCTCGCCCTGGGCTCCGCTCCCCCTAGGCACAGCTCCCCCTGGGCCCTGCTCCCCCTGGCCTTTTTCTCCTGGCTCTGCTACCTCTGGCTCTGTTCCCCTGTGCCTTGCTCCCCTGGGACCTGCACTCACTGGCCCTTCTCCCCTGGGCCGTACTCCTGCTATGTCCTTCTCCCCCTGGCCCTACTCCCCTGGGCCCTACTCCCTGTATGCCCTTCTCCCCAGGCCCTGCTCTACCTGGCCCTGCTCCCCTGGGCTGTTCTCCCTCTGTTCCTGCTCCCCCAGGGCTCTGTTCCATCTGGCCCTGCTCTCCTGGGCCCTGCTCCCCCATGGGCTCCACTCCCCCAGAGCCCTGTTCCCACTTGGCCCTGCTCCCCCTGGTCCTACTTTGCCAGGACCCACTCCCTCTGGCCCTGCTCCCCCTGTACCTGTTCCTCCTGGCTTTGCTCACCTGGGTCTTGCTCCCCTGGGCCCTTCTCTCTCTGGTCCTGCTTCCCTGGGCCCTGCTCCTCCTAGCCCTGCTCTCCTGGGCCAATCCCAAATACACACTCCAGAACATCTGGAAGAGACTACATTCTGCTCCCCTCATGAGAGCTGGGAAGCAAAGAGTAACAGAATAGAAAATAGAATAGAGACAAATGCACAGAATTCCCAGTACCTCTTTAGGCGCATATCCCTAATGAGTTAATTTTATCAACTGAGTCCCACTTACTAAAAGCTTCCCACACCTCCCAATAGTGCCATCAGGTGGGAAACACAGGTATAATTGTGAATCTTTGGGGGAAACTAAAGATCAATACCAGAATATCTACCCCTTGTCCCCAAAAGCTCATATCTGTCTCACAAGAAAAAAAAAAAGCATTCAGTCCATCTAAAAGAGCCCACCAATCTCAATGGTGCCTGCCTTTCTCAATAGTCCTCATACCAAGTCTCCTCTGAGACTCAAGGGAACACAGTGATGATGAATCCTAAATTAAAAGTTATTTTTTCCTCTACTTTCTTCTTTTGGATTTACAAACATAGCGTTCTTTCTCCCCACAATCTCACTGTATCATATTGACTAACCATAGAGTTAGTTAAAAGTACTAACCCTTGTACTGGGAACTTCTCCTTGATAGGTCATAGGAAATGTCCAAATGAAAAGACATGGGCAGAAGTGTAGAGCAGATTCTGACTAGAAGGGAAACCAGATGCTCACATCTTCAGAATGCAAGCATCTAAACAATCACATTATCTTAGATTCACAGATACAGATGGCTCAATGTCCACTGGACCCAGATAAGACCCACACAACCCCAGATCCTCTAAAGGACATTCTGTCAACTCTAGTGAACTGCCCTTGGACCCACCTTCCCAAGACTGAGAGAACAATACTGAGAGAACAAATGTATAATACACTGTATACATTTCACTCAACAGCACTAAGCAAGATGAAACCAGGAGCTAGGCATTAATTTCTGACAAAACAGATTCTTGAAAAATGAAGCCTTTCTTCTCTTACCTCTCTGCCTCTTCATTACTGGCTGTCTCAGGCAGAGAAAAGCAGCACAAATATTTTATAGTTGTTGTGATGTGTCCTGATGCCCCACTCACAATGCATGCGCAATCTGTAAGATATGAACACATGGTTGCCTGAATATATTTACTTCACACAGATGCCTGTTCATAAAAAAAATGGTACACACACACACACACACACACACACACACAATAGAAGTATTCTGGTAAATAATCTAGAGGTAGGTAAGAAAGCCTTAACTTTTAGTGTACAAAGTATATTTATCTCAAGACTAACTTCTTGAGACAGATATACTTTGTACACTAACTAATCCAATGCTTCTGAACACCAAACTGAAAGGGATGAGCAGCATCAGCTACCATAGCTGGTTATTGGCAGCTCCAGCACACAAAGAATATGTGCACAAAATTTACCTGCCCCAGGGTACTAACTTGAATTCCAATCCCAAATACACAAACAAAACTTCATTATCACCTCTAGACAAAAATACACCTCATGGCTTCTGACCAGATAAACATCAGATATCTCCATCCCAAACGCACAGAAACACCACCTGTTACTACATGAATTTTTGGAGAAAAATACTCTATTCAAACTAAATGTTCAAGCACATTCCTACAAGTATTCATACAGGTACAACATCAGTTGGACACATACCTGTACAACAAATACACTGCTCATATATACCCAATGAATATCTTACAGGCAATGACCCTGGAAAACCAAAAATATACAACCAGTCATCTCTTGAACTACACAACAGACCCACATGAAATCCCACAGTTCTAAAATACACACATTCCATAATATCCAAATATATTTTCAAGCACACAATGAACCTCTCACATCTGCCAGAGTACACATCACAAGAGCCCAATGAATTCAAAATACACTCAGCCACCAACAATTTATACTTTTCAAATGCATGAGACTAAACATAATTATATATCAGGACCACACATTCTACGAACATCACCAAAATCATCAAGAATTACATGCCACAATAAACACAAAACACAATTCCTGAGAATCCTGTATACAAAGATTCTAAATACACACATCCACAAATCCATGAAGATACACCTAATCACTTGGGTGCCTACATACACACAAAACACAAAAATGGTAGTCTTGCATGCAATCACACAGAGAGTTCAATACCACAACACATAAAAAATGCATACATTAATCTCTATCTATGGATCAATATATAGATAATTTCTGAACAGGAAAGGAAAGAGAGGCACATAAATATATCCAAATCATGAATATAGAGTGTCTTTGAAACATTACACAGTATTCCACATCTCCAGAATGCAACCTGCCAACCTGACCAGCCAAAAATTCCTATCCACACCTAGAAATGGTACAGCATTCTCCAAAGAAATTCACTTTGAATACTCCTAGCAACGTCATTCCCAATGAAGAAATTTATAGAATTCAACCATCCATCTACAAAGCCACAAGCCAATTTGCATGCCTGAGACAAAAAATATCTCAAGAATATCATCTAAAATACACATAAGCTCACTTACAAAATCCAAATTATCACGGGCAAGTAAAACACATTTTGTTTTTACTCAAATGCTAATAGCTGTATCATGTATCCCTAAAACATATATACAAAATTCTCATAATCCCCATATATATGCACAATGTCACCTCTTCATCACATACCAGTTACAAATAACTTTCTACTTGAGGAAGTTACAAATAAATTCCTCACCTCCCAGTTACAAATAACTTTCTAATTCATACATATATGGCCCCAGAAAGCAGACATCAACTTCCATGTCCCTTAAGCACACATACTAATTGACACCTAAATATTCTCCTTCTCACAACTATTACTGATACATGCAACACAAATACACCCACACACACCTGAGCTGTGGTAGTTAATACAAACTGAAGACACAAATAACTCTCCATAGGCATCTAATTTCTACACAGTTACCCATTACATAAAAATATGCAAATATATCAAATTATACACAAAATATTATACTATCTTCATATACAAGTTCACACACTCCCAAATATGAATAACTCCTTGTCTATAAAAATGCAGAACCCTATCAACTCCACACCACACTTAAACATATTCATCCTACTACTCCACAAAATTAGTAACTGACCAGCCTTCAAGCATGCAAGTACATATACATGAATAGAAATTTTTTATAAAACCCCACATAACCAAGTATATGCCATATCTCAAGTACACAAATACCACTCCTTCATTTCCCAACAATATCAAACACATGACAAACCCATAGATATATACCCAAACACATTCATTAATATAGCCCATATGCAAACACACATATTACACCCAAACATCCCAAGGTGCATTCATGAGCCTAAACAAATAAACAATAGCCCTCTAAATACTCCAAACCCTGCACAGTCTCACAAGACACCATGACTTTCCCTTGTTCTCAAACAGCCACGCAGACACCATCACACACACTGGTGAATACATATCAGATTCTTATGGGTAATTTGAAAACAAAACAAACCCTAAACTTTGAATGCATATCAACATTTTAGGGAAACCAGCAACCCACAAAAAAAGAGTAAAAAACACTGAAGCCCTCTGAATTCTTACCGTCCTTCCAAGAAAAGCACAGCATCTCATTTTCTCATACAAATAACCACCCCATAATTTTCATGCCCATCAAAATGAAAGGAAATCTTCCTAGCATCCAGAAATACATACAAGGGCTGCCCAACAGCCCACCAATACCACATAAGAGCATATCGCCAATTTCACTGCACAATACATGAGAACCACAAAAATTGATAAGAAATTTTTATTGCAAAATGCCTTTTGGTCAAATGGCTCTCTTATAATAATTATAATCAAAGAAACATCTTGAAAGAACATATAAGCCCTTCACCCAATGGAAATCCAATTCTCTTAGCTTATACCTGCCCTGTCTGTCACAGATTATCTGCACACTATAAACCCAGCTAGAAATGCACAAGACCCTCCCTTCTTGGAAACTCCTAGTCCAAAGTTATGGGAGAAGGTCAGACCTGAAAAGATGGTTGCCAGAAATGTTGACCATGACAGGCATGGTGGTGCACATCTGTAATCCCAGCACCTTCAGAGGGAGGCTGAGGCAGGAGGATCGAGAGTTCAAAGCCAGCCTCAGCAACAGTGAGGAACTAAGAAACTCAGTATGACTCTGTCTCTAAATAAAAGACAAACTAGAGCTGGGGATGTGGCTCAGTGGCCAAGTGCCCCTGAGTTCAATCCCCAGTAACCATAACCTCCCCCCAATAACAGAAAAAGAAATGTTGACCACAACAAAACCCACAAACTACTCTAATCAAGAATTTTAACACAGAAACTCTGATCAATTAAGTCTTGTTTAGACCTACTGGACTGGAACTCTTGGTGACATACATGAATAAGATAAGACATACACAGCCCACACTCCATAAGAGGCTACTTTTCTGAAACACTAGACAACTGATGCACCCACCTAGGACCATTATTTGTTTCTTTGAGCCTACCATCTTCCATTCCATCAGGCCAGCTTATTGCTAATAAAACTCATTCAAACTACTTCTCAAGTCATTGACTCTATTGGGGTATAGTGAAAACACACACACACACACACACACATGATGTAAAATGCTCAATAAAAACTAGCAAATTTTCCCCTGAAATTCTTTTGTATCAAAAATGTATATGCTAGGGGCTGGGCCTAGGGCTGAGGTTCAGTGGTAGAGCACTTGCCTAGCTTATGTAAGGCACTGGGTTCTATTCTTAGCATCACACAAAAATAAATAAATAAAGGAATTGTGTGCATCTACAACTGAAAATTATATATATATATATATATATATATATATATATATATATATATATATATATACATGCTAGCTTTTAACCCTTTCGTACACAGTTCTCACAGCCCCTAAATTCATACATATAAACCTAAACATATAAGCCTAAAGCACTCTGAACATACATAAAAAACTCCCACAATCCTGAACACAAACACACATTTGTTTTTTTCCTTCCTCAGAATGGAAATGAAAGTAATGAATTTGAGCTGAACAGAAGTAGACTATGTTGGATACTGACATCTGCAACCTGGATCTATTCTCAATGAAAGGACTCTTTTACCAATTTCTGGGAATGCTGCTGGAAACAGCTTTGGCTGTCAGCTCCCTTGACATCTGCATCAGCTATAGAGAGCACCCACAAGAGCTCTTACAACTTTCTAGGGTGGTTTCATGGATAAATGGGTAATAAAAAGCTGAGCACACCCCTAATGACAATATTAATCCTCCACTGACACATAAGGCTAGCTGAGACTGTTTGGGGGTCTGGGTCATATTTCAACTTCTCCTCAGCCTGATTATGCTCTCTTTGAATATTACTTTAAACAAAAAAAATGAACAAACAAACAAAAAACCTGCTTACAAAACTGTCTCAGGGACTGAACTGTAAGGAACTCAACATAAGACAGCATTCTTTGATTCCTTCAATGATTACTTATTAAGCACCAAGAGAAACTGAAAGACCATCCCTCTTATGGATATTTCATCCCACAGAAGAAAATAGACAATAAACAAATATATGTATTATCGATTCACACATGGAATTTCTGGAGAGAATCAGTAAGCAATTAAAGGACAGGGTCTCTACAGAAAGAAGGGAAGAGCTACTAATATAGGCTTGAGGAAAAGTGCAAATGGAAGAATACATTGCCTGGTACAAAATGATTTCAATTTCTGTGGTTTTCTCTTCACTTGATACCTGAAATCTGAGTTTATGGTGTGTATTGATTTGGGGGAGTCCTAGTTACCTAGTGAACCGATATTGTAGACTAACAAACACTGGAAAATTCAGCAATTCAAAGTGATAGGCATTTATCCTCTCAGGCACGGCATCTGAGGGTCAGTGTTAGGGATGGCTCTGCCAGACAGCACTCCTTCCCCAGTCTGGCCTCACTCAAGTGATAGGGACATGCAGCTCTCCCAAGGCCATATCCTCCAGCAATCAGCCTCATGATGTCCTCTTGTCAATGACAGAAAAAAAAGAGGACTCCAAGCAAGGTAGGTCACACAGCAAGCCCAGAGCCAGTATTCTACCTAACTACAAAGTGACTACAATCTTGATAAAGCTCAGGTTGGTTCCTCATGCAGATGTTCCAGAATCATTCCTAACCCTAATTTTCGCCTTTTTATTTATTGAGGCTGTTTAACACATGTACGTATACACCCATCGGTTGCATAAATAAATGCTAATGAAACTGAACAGGGTTCCACAAAAGACCTCCAAAATCAAGAGAATCCCCTTCATATTCAACCCCTGCTTATAAATATTACTTCCCCTGAACATTATAAGCCACCAACCATCTGACTGGGAGGCTACTCGGCCTCTAAGTATGCCCACACTCAGCCTTTCAAGTGTGTACTTTTGCTTTGCAAACAAGCTCTTTCACTTTCCCTAAAATCTGGGCCTTAAATTCTTCTCTTCCAAGAAACCTGAAGGTTTGAGTAGATGATCCTACATTTTTGAAGACATTCTCATACCCTTCACTGGTGACACATGCACCATCAACACATA
Source organism: Urocitellus parryii (assembly GCF_045843805.1). NCBI lineage: Eukaryota > Metazoa > Chordata > Mammalia > Rodentia > Sciuridae > Urocitellus > Urocitellus parryii. Next base: position 45,171 of record NW_027551767.1, read on the forward strand.
GACAAATTACCCGTTTCTACCTAAAATAGAAAACCCTAGTACCCTGAATGTTCACATCATTCCTATAACTATACACACACATACACATGCACCAGATACAAACATATAATAGACACACTGTCCATATGCACACTGTGAAAATACTATGGGCACAGACTCCAGAAAACCACCTAGCATACACAAGTTGTCTCACACACCACCCCCAGCCAAGACTGAAGCAAAAGCCTAAAGCTCTAAAATTCCTACAATCTGCTATTCCAAATGCACAACCAGTCTACATGGCTTCTCTATTTCTAAACACACACAAGGAACCTCCCACGACCCCAGAATACTCACCAAATATCCATGAGTTAAAATACTCACATGACCACCAATAGCCTATAGGTTTCAAATACATAAGACCAGACACAAACATCAGGACCACTCTTTCAAGCAACATCACCAATCTCTCTAAACATTACATTCCAGAATAAACAGAAACAGGACCCTTGAGCCCAAACATACCCAAACACTCTTATGCCTACATACAAAAACACTAATTACACAAGTGTGAGGCCCTGGGCTCAAATCACAGTACCAAAACAATACAGTCAGAAGAGCAAACACATGTACAATGGTACAATGACTAATACACGCATAACTCCCACACACTAACACATATACACAAACATTCCCAATACCTGAAATATAGAGACCTCTCTCAAACACTGCCACATTCCAAATCTTCAGAACATAACATAAAACTTATCCCCAAATATTTCCACACACATGTAGACACCCCAGCATTCTCCAAACAAATACACTTTAATATAACAACCACATTTCTGAAAATAAACTTATGTGATTCATCCACCCCATAGATCAATATACATAAAGTAGTACACATGCCAAAGACCCAAAATATTCTCTAGCATGCCACTTAAAAATATACATCAAACCACTTATAAATTTTAAAAATTTTAATTTTTAAAAATGGAAACCAGCTCCTACATCCCCCAAATAGTAAGAAATACTTGTAGCATATTACATTCCTGTAATATGTACAAACATAATTCCCACTTTTTGGCATAAATGCACAAGCCCAGCATTCCATCAGAATCAGACAGCCTTACTTCCTAGTTACATACTAGTAAGTCCCCACTTAAAACACATTCCCCCAGAAGATATTCATCAAAACTGCCAGACCCCTCGAATACTTGTTACCCATGTCCCCTGAACAATCTTACTTCACACAACTCAGATCCTAAAACACCCCACAGACACCTGAGGAATGCTAGTAACTACAAATTCAATACACATGTAAATCTCCACAAGCATCAAATAGCTACATATAAATATGCAAATATCCTATTATCTCACACTACCTGCATATACAAAGTCACACCTTTCCAGATATTCACAAAAATATAAATTATCCATCTCCCAAAATGGAAAATAACATACACTTCACAATCACACATATTCAATTGCCACTCAAGATTAGTCATAGACCTGACCTCACACAAGGAAATACAAAAATCCATAAAACAACAACAAGCAAACCCACAACTATACATGATATCCTGAATAGGCAAACATTCCCACTGCATTTCCCAAAATATACTATATACCCACCAAAAATACACCCAATGATGTTACTTAACATTGCCCATATGCACATGCACATACACATATCTTTTCCAAATAACCCATGATACAAACAAAAATTGCAGCATTGGGGGGAGGGGGGACTGCAGAGAACCACAGGTGAAATACTCCAAAGCCAAAATACAAACACCTACACCAAACTCCCTGAGTTTATATGTATTATTTCCCACACCCTCCAAACGTAACCAGTCCTACTGTCTCATTAGAGATACAACTTTCTTTCAATAATCCATCCAGACACATACAAATCTCATATTCTCACCAGCCAACTTGAAACATAACCCAAAACTATGAATGCAAATAACACTTTAGGAATACTATCTTCAAAATGGACATGCAACCAAAAATTCATGGCCTCTAAATTTCCACAATCCCCAAGAAGGAAAAAAGTCTGCAACATAGTCAGATGCAACCATGCACTCCACAATTCTTACACAGTAGGCAAAGGCAAAATCAAAACCTATTAGCATCCCCAAAACCAAACTCTGACACCCCAGTGCCAATGAACATTTACAAAAAAAGAACACATAACTTTACTCATGTAAAAGATGAGTACCACAAAATTTAATAATAATAAAACATGACTCTATTTATTGTACACTACTTGTGGTCACACGGTTCTCCCATCATCATTCAGGTGCTCTGTCCAGAGGCTCCCACCAACAGCTAACCTATGACAGCAAGTCAGTCACGGTGTGACCACATGCCACTCAGCAAACTTGGCTCAGTATATTCCCTTGTGCAAAGTCGCTAAGATCACATGAAAAGAGCATCCTTCAGCTAACAACCCAGATGACAGCTGACAGGGAACAAGAAGATGATTATCACCACTTCATCTGACATCGACAGGAGCCAAGTCGAGGACCTGCTGACTGGGACCCTGCTTCTCAAGCACCGCACAGGTGCCCTGGAACCCAGGGACCGCACAGGCTGCAAAGGATATGGATGGACGACGCCTCGAAGTCGCACCGGACAACACACCCCTCACTTCTGAGTCTGGTGCTGATAGTCCGCGTCCTAGGGGAGGAAAGGCAGGCTCCTGGGCTGCCCTGGGAGCACAGGACCAGGCAGGGACAAACTGGGGACAGGAGAGGTTCGCGGGGGCCAGTACCTTCAGGCCTATGAGACTGAGTCTGGACGCCTCCATGGGAGCCCAGCCGGCCGTTAGGAACCTGCCCTCTGCGCTCGCGCCTGCGCCTTGCCCTGCTGGAGCCCTAACGGACGCAAGAGCCTCAACGGACACTGGAGCCCTTGGATGGCGGCCGGCGAGCGCCAAAGTGCCATTGATCTCCCTCTTGATGGTGTAGTGGTGTGCCTTCCTGCAGTGAGCCACCGACAGGGTAAAGCCACCCAGGTAATTGCGACTCTGACGCAGCAGGTAGAGCCCATCTGTCATGCCCCCCTGGACCAGGTAATCTTCGGCCTCCTCCCGAGTGATGTTGCCAAAAAAGAAGGGCAGGTGGTTGGTGCTTTCTGTTGGGCTGTTGGCCATGCCTGTGCCATCTCCTCAGGAAGTGACAGGGCCCAGGCAAGGAGACACCTGGGGACAAGACAAAGATGAGAAGACTTCAGTAAGCAACTCAAGCTGTGAGAAATGTGGGCTGAATCCCTCTGAACCCTTGCCAGCTAGAGACAGATCCTCCCAGCTCAGAATGGAAGTGCTTCCCTCTTTGGACTTCCCATCATGCACTGTCATTTCTGCTCACAGGACTTACGGTTTCCCAACCCGCCCTCTGCATAATTAACCCCAAATCACAGCCTTTGGCCAAAGTCACCAAATTCACTTTTTTTTTTTTCTTTTTGGTGGGGGACAAAAAATTTTAAGAAGAAACCTACTAAAAAAGAGAAGTACACAGAAGTGTTATTGCAAAACAAGCTCAGGCACTCCCGGTGTGGGTGGACGGCAGCACCCAGGAGCAGAGACCAATACAAGCTTAAAGCCAGGGTTGCTTTGGAGATGGCGACGATTTTTTATTTTTGCAGGGCGCATTGCCAGTGAAGATGCTGTTGAACTCCTTTCCTCTCTTTTTTTTTTAATTTCCTTTTTTTTTTTTTTTTTTTAGTTCTCGGTGGACACAACATCTTTGTCTGTATGTGGTGCTGAGGATCAAACCCAGGCCGCACGCATGCCAGGCAAGCAAGCTACCGCTTGAGCCACACCCCAGCCCTCCTTTCCTCTCTATCTGAACTACAGAGATGACTCCAGATAGCCACTGGGGGAGTTGAAATCCAGAGAGAGCCATGGGGGCCTCATCTGTGACCATGGAACACTGTCCCCTTCTGTCACCACAGGCCTCCCCACCCGTGGTCTGGGGTGGAGATCAGACAGCAGCTGCCTGAGGCACCCAAGCCACATCCTCCTGCAGTTTGCTTGAGCGTGGGAACAGTATGCCCCGACCCCACTCCACTCCACTCCATCACCTCCCTTTGTCACATGGCTTCCCAGGTGACCAGGGCTCCTCCAATGCATGGGTGATAGATAGTACAGGCTCACAGCTACAAGGACATCTGAGCAGGAAGGTACTGCCCCCTGGTGCCAGCACACACTGCAGAGGGGAAATGGAGCTGCAGACAAAGGTGATTGATTGATTGATTGATTGATACCAGGGATTGAATCCAAGGGTGCTCAACCACTGAGCCGCATCCCCAACACTTCACTGGATTTTAGAGACCGGTTGCTTAGGGACTTGCTAAATTTCTGAGGTTGGCTTTGAATCTGCAACCCTCCTGGCTCAGCCTCCTGAGCCACTATGATTCCAGGCATTTGCTACTGTACCTGGTGCAGATGCAGTTTTAACATGGAGCTTTGTAAATGAGATGTCCAGGAGGTATCCACAGAGGCGTGTATTTTAAACTAAGGGACTAGTCATGGAAGGAGATTATCCAGATGGCCTCACTGTTCATCTGGGGAGAAAGCACTGTCCCCTTCATGTTCTCCAGACTCCCCGAACACCTCAGGCATACACAACATACTACACACACATCACACGCACATATATGACATACACACTGCATCACATACACAGGTATCCAACAAATACACCAAACCCACAAACAACCCACAAACACAACACGCATGTCATGCACATCACCCATACACCACCCCCACATCATACACACTCCATAAACATGCCACATATCACATATTCACCACACAACATACACACATCACAGACTTCACACACATAACAGACAACACACCACACCTACAACACAATATACCACACACATATACACATCAACCATCAAATTCACACACATAACAGACAACACACCACACCTACAAAACAATATACCACACACGTATACACATCAACCATCTTCACACAACATACATATCACAATCACACATCATGTATACATGTGTCTTACATACACACATCATACAACATATATACAACACAAACACCATACACACCACTCATCACCAAACATGCTCCACGCAGCACAATTACACACATACCACACACATCACATCCCACATATCACATACATACACATCACATACACATATACCACACATACTACACACATAACACACTATATACACACCATACACACATCATACAAACCCTACATCACATGTACATGCCTGCACCACATGCCACATCATATCCACTGACTACATCACATATACACACACACCCCACATGATACACAGCATGGCCGCCACATGATTATATGAAACAACCCCTTCGGATGTGAATTGTCCTCGAATTGGCTGCACAGCACAGGAACACCCACCTGATGCAGGTCACTGAATTTTCTCTGGACAGTATCCTCACACTGAGTGGCCCTGCAAAGATGGGGGTGTGGTCCAGAGTGATAAGATGCACAGTCATGTTTTTGCTTGCTTTTCATAGTATTTGACTGTTAATGTCTGATTTTTCTTTGTCCGACAAATTTCTAAGAATTTAAAGCACAGTCTAACTTGTTCTTAGGTTGAGGATGCTGTTAAGGAAGGGACGTCTCTGGTGAAACCGAGTGTCTTTTGGGAGGTACATCTATTCTGACTCTTCCCCTCCCTGGTTCTCTCGCCATGGTGTCTGCCGCAGGCTCGGCCCTGCCCCTAAGTCCTCTCTTGTCACACTCCACACTTTTTTGGCCAGGGGTGCTGGGCCTGTAGGGCCTGGACTATCCCTCCTACCTCCTTTCACCCTGCAGGCTGTCCTACTGTGCTGCTGTTCCCGCCATCTTGGGGAGGCCACAGCATTCTTCTGCTGCCTGCCCACATGTGGATCCCCTGGCAGTGCCCAGCAAGGGACACAGGGGACCTTCTGCAGTCTTGTGTTCTCCCAGGAGTGACTCCCAAGGGCTGTGTGCATGGTCCTCACCCTGCACCACGACAGGCTTCACCTGCAGCTGCTGACCTTCACCTCTGACCCCACGCACCCTGACCGTACACTTCCTCCCATGGCCTCCCTCCTGTGCGCACAGACTGTGCGCCCTCCAGGCTGCCTATGCCCCTGCCATGAGGCTTACTCCGGGCATCCCATCCTCGGCTCTCTGGACCTCACCAGGGCTGCCACGGACACCCCCCCTTTCCTGGGCCCACTTCACGCCCCCTGGGGCCTCCCCCACACCCCTGACCACTCTCACCCATCCTCACAGAAGTACCTCTTATGCCCCTTGCTGTGTAACTGTCCCTGACTGCTCATACCCCCTCCAGGTCCCCATGTTCCTCCTCAGGTAGCTTTAATCCACTAAGAGCTCCAACTAAATAACTTTTTAAAGGAACAATATTTTAAATGAAATGCTAACAACCATCTTTTGATCGATATAAATCAGAACCTCATTTTCTTTGAAAGTTCACTGGTTTCTTAGTAATAGCTACAGCTCTGCTGGTGATGTGGCCTAAATCTCAGGTTCAAGTGCATCGACAGAAGACAGAGCAGGTTGTAACAAGGTCTTGGGGTCCTCTAGAGGCCCTCTGAGGTACAAGTCCTTTATAGCTCATTTTGGTTTTGTTTATTTCATTTCTAATAATATACGGGGCATGGTGTGATGTTTTGATACATGTATAAAATGTGCACTGATCAGATCCAGGTAATCGGCGTATCCACGTCAGTTATCATATGTTTGTGGTGAAAACTTTCAAAACCCCCTTATTTTAAAATCTACAACATGCTGTTGACAGTCACTGTGTTTATAAGCTTTTTGTTGCTGTGACAAAAATACCTGAGAAAATAAACCTGGAGGAGGAAAGGTTTATTTCGGCTTCTTGTTTGGAGGTGTCAGTCCCTGGTCACCTGACCCTGTCACTATGGGCCTACAAAGAGGCGGCACACTGTGGTGGATGTGCGTGGTGGAGAAAAGGTTGCCGCTCCATGGTGGCCAGCAAGGAGAGAGACCCCCACTTCCTCCAACTAAGTTCCGCTTCCTGAAGTTTCCATCTCCTCCCAACAGTGGCACCAGATGAGATGGAAGTCTTCAACACATGAGCCTTTGAGGGACATTCCAGATGGAAACGACAGCAGTCCTCCTTCTGTGCAGTAGAACCTTCTGTCTAACTGTAACCCTGTCCCTGGGGACCCCTGCCCCTGCCCCACCCTCCCAGACTCTGGGAACCTCCACCCCGATGCTGCATTTCCACCTCCTTCCTGAGCAGAAGGCCACCTCTGGTTTCCCTGGGGAGAAAAACAGCTCCCTGTGCTCAATACTAGCCCCATCCTGGCCTAGAGGCCCTCTTCCTTCTGACCTTCTTGTACTGGAGGTGACCAGGTGCTGATCTGAAGGAAGAGTGACCTTGTCCTGTGTGGTGGGTGCTTGGCCAGGAGAGCTGTTCACTATAGGAACTGCTGACGGCATCCTTGGACTATTAAACTTAAGGCACAAACAGAATCGGCGATAGAGCAGCAATGGCGGCACTCCTGCCTTCTCAGGGCTGGCCCCCCCACTCGGTCCTGGTCTCCACCCTCCGCTTTCCGGAGCTTCAAGATGGTCACTCCATTCCAGCCACCAGCCACCCCAACCTCACAGCCAGACTGCTGTTCTCAGCTGTGTTTTCCATGCTCACTCTCAGCCACTATGGCAGATTCAAGGAGCTCCACCTTCTCACCAAGCCTGGGTCCTGAGACAGGGGGAGCCAGCCACACACCTGCCATGAGCCTTCTTCCTGCGTGCCCACGAACTCTACCATGGTCCCAGTCACTGCTGCTTACACACTCTGCTCACCACCTCCCCGACCCCTTCTCCTCTGTTTGCAGTGAAAGTCCAGAGTTCAAGTTCACTTCCCCTGGGGATCATTTTCTCAGTGCTACTTAGAGTGCACTCTGTATTTTTTGTTAATTCAACATTGCCCGTTATTTTTCTCCATGTGTATGACCAGTTTTTTTTTTTTTTTTAACAGCAGAAAATTGAGAAACAAAAAAGACCTTTCGTTACAACTGGACAGGGGGGTAACATCACATGATCCCCAGCAAGGCCCTCCAATACCTGTGCCCCTCAGCCTACCAGACCATACACCTCAGCACACACCTGTGCAGGTAGCTCTTCAGCAGAAATGGTTTTCAGGTGCCAGGTGAGCCCCTTAAAAACAGAATTCCTTGCTCTATTGGGGCCTTTTCATGATGCAGGTTAAATGTGCCCTTAGGAATAGAAAAATGATTTTTAACGTGGAATAACTGTCCATGCTTCCCTGGGTCGAATCTCTCCCTCCTCTACTTAATTTTTCCCTATAGCAAATCTCCGTAAGGTGACAGCCCTTTAACACATCCTCATTGATTGTCACATTTGAGTCTATCTTCTTCCCCCCCCCTACAGAGGGCCAGTTCTAGAAGGTTAGAATAGGGAAGCCTCTGTCCACTGCCAGGTCTCCATGGTCCTAACAGCTCCTAGTACATGGTGGGTGGTCAGGAAATACTGGTGGATTAATGGATACCCATCTCTCTCCACTGAGCTCCTGACCTGTATGTTGGCTTACCTATCATCACTTGGATATCTAAGAGGCAATTCAATCTTTCGAGACCCAAGAAGGGGCTTTCAATTCCTCATGCCTATAACCTCACCAAATATATCACTCCCTCAGTCTCCTCACTTAGGAAATGATACCAACTACAACTGGTTGGTCAGGGTGAGACATAGAGACTGGCAGGCATCTTCCCTTTCCTCCATTCTGCACATCTCAGGTCAGAAAAGAACCTGCTCCTACCAGAAGCATCGGGCAATGCTGGGGCAGGCTCCCCTCCCAAAGAGGCAGCAGCTCACATGGGCACTGAGGTCCACCCATCAGCCAAGAAGCCGAGGATTCTAAGAGGCCAGATGAGCTGGTCTCCTGGGCTCTTTCAGCAGTTTTCCTTGAGAATACATCCCCGGGACTTCTGCCTCCCACCATCTCCCCAGGCTGCCCGAGAAGCAGCAGCCGCCCATCTTTCAGGTGAAGGCATCTGCTCTGGTCCTTGCTTTTGGTCCTGTGCTCCTGGTTGTCTGTTCCCTACTCACAGGCAAGGTGACCTCTCTCCTTTCATGCCACATTCCAAACTCTCCTACAAGGTTCTCCTTGCCTTGGCCTGAGACCTCCAGGTTCAGCTTGCTCCCCCTGTCCAGCCACATAGCCTCGTTGCCTGTCTTCATGGGTCAGGTCTGTCCGTGTCAAGCCATGGACCTGTATCCTGGCTGCCTTTCTCCTTCTCTGACCTGAAGTCTCAGTTCGACATCATGCTCTTAAGGAGGGTGGTCCAGATGGTCCCTGATGGCTCCAGATTCAGGAGTCTGCCTGTGCCCAATCTGGCTGCTCCCCACTCATATTTAACTTAACCACAGAACCTACTCCTTCATAACATCCCTGTAAGCCTTCTCTTATCCTAAAATGTACGCATCAAAGATCTGAAAACTTTAACTGACTTTCTCATGCTTCAGGGTCTGCAAGCTCTCCACAAAATAACTCTTCAATAGAAACATGTTGCTCCTTCCTCTTTAGAATTCTACAATGAATGCATGTTGCTTTTCTAATAACAGTCTAAATGTCCAGTCACTGCACATCCAGAGACCCTTGGTGATAAGTAGGTCCAAACTTATAGATGTATCTGTCCTGCAGCCACTTGGTTGGGACTTGGTTCTTGTGTGAGTTCATTGCTTCTTAGGGGGAAAGAACTGGCTTTTCCTGATGAGGATCTGCCAGATGCTTCTGGCAGGAAATGCCTCCTCATCTGATTCCCTGACTCTTCTCCAGCCCCAATCTTCTTCCATGTGACCCCAGGACACAAAGCACACACGCAGTTCTTTCCCCGTGTCTGCACACCCACAGTGGCTACTCCAAATCAACACATTCTCCTTCACCTGATATTTCACAAACTCCCATGTCCCGGTCGGCACCCTGACTTTGCCCACATGATATCCTATTGCTAAAACCTTTCTTAAAAGTGCTGCTGAGCTGGGTGCAATGGTGCACACCTGTCATCCCAGCCACTCAAGAGGCTGAGGCAGGAGGATCTCAAGTTTGAGGCCAACCCCAGCAATTTAGCAAGACCCTGTCTGAAAATAAAACAAAAAGGGACTGCGGGTGTCCTGGGGTTGTGGCTCGGTGGTAAAGTGCTGGCCTAGCACTCGTGAGGCACTAGGTTCAATCCCTAGCACCACCTAAAAAAACAAAAAAACTAAATAAACAAAGTTATTGTGTCCATCTATAACTAAAAATATTTTTTAAAAAGAGGGATTGGGAATATAGTTGAGTGGTAAAGTGCCTCTAAGTTCAATCCCAGTACCAAAAAAAAGTGCCAAAAAAGTGGCACTAACTTTGACATTAACTGCCATCATCTCCAGGGTCTGTGCCTGGTGGTCTATCAGCACAGGCATGGATGGCCCCAGCGGCCCAGAAGTTACACTGGGCTTCTGGAGGTTGAAGTTTCCCTTTCACATGTGGTCACAACACGTCCCCCACCCTTTATTTACATAGTAAGGCAGCTGCATTCACCTCACCACTCCCTCTGTTGGTTCTGTCTATTTTCATTTGGCATCCCTCGTTGCAATTAGCGCAGAGTCACTCAACCCAATTGCTCTTGACACTGGGGCTGGGCCACTCTCAGCTCTGAGTGTGTCAGGGGGCTGTGTGATTTACTGGAGTTTACAAGTTATTTAGGAATATCCCTGGCCTCTACCCACCAGATGCCAATAGAATCCCATTCCCCAGTCATGACAACAAAAATCATCTCCAGACATTGCCCAACCTTCTTTGGGGACAAAGATACCCACACCTGGAAATCACTGCATTAGCTGTTGTGGCCTGACCACAGATCTCAAGTGTGCCTTCTAGGTTTTAGCTCTTTCACCAACAAATTAGATGGAGAAGCGACCCTAATCTACTTTGTTAGCATCATCACTCACGAGCAGAGGCTGGGGAGGATGGGAAAGACGTGGAGTCCCATGGGAGTGGTGCCTGCTGGCCCAGATGAAGGCAAGGTCATGGGCACAGAGCAGAGGCTGGGACATGGAAAGGCTGGTGTCCCATCCCGGCTCCATGTGACCTGGGCACCTTAGTGTCACAGATCTTCACCTGTGAAAGGGGAAGGCAATATACCAAAGCCACCATAATAAATGGCAGCAATGAGCTGGTGGGCCTGCAAATTGGTACAATCATGGTGATTCCTCAAAAAATTAAGATTGGAACCATCATTTGACCCAGCTATCCCACCCCAATTTTAACTCCTTTGGTGTGTGTGTGTGTGTGCACACACACACACACACACACACACACACACACCAAAGGAGTTAAAGTCAGCACACTACAGTGAAGCAGCCACATCAATGTGTATAGCAGCACAACTCACAATAGCTAAGTTATGGAGCCAACCTGGGTGCCCTTTCAACAGATGAATGGGTAAGGAAAATGTGTTATATATACGTAGTGGAATATTACTCAGCCATAAATAAGAATGACTTTATGACATTCACTGGTGAATGGATGGATCTGGAGTGAAATAAGCCAAGCCCCCAAAAAAACAAAAGCCAAAGGTTCTCTCTGATATGTGGATGCTAACACACAATAAAGAAAGGGGGAGAATAGAAGTTCAGTGGATTAGACAAAGGGGAATGAAGGGAAGGGAGGGGATAGGAATAGGAAACACAGTGGAATGAACTGGACATAACATTCCTTTGTTCATATATGAATTCAACACAGTGAAGTTCTGCAACATGTACTTCCACAAGACTAGGATCCTAATTAGAATAGAATATACCCCATGTTTATATAAATATGTCCAAATAGACTCTACTATCATGTCTAACTTAAAGAACAAATAAATAAATAAATAAATAAATAAATAAATAAATAAATAAATAAATAAATGTCAGCAGTGAATGGAGAACACAGAGGTTGCCCAGAACCATTGGTACCTCATGAGTGGAAGTGTGGAATAGAGAAGGATTAGGTCATGGTGAGATGCAGAAGAGAAAGGAATAGAAAACCCGACACTTGGAAGGAGGGTGTATGTGTGTGAGTGTGAGTGTGTGTGTGTGTGTGTGTGTGTGTGTGTGCGCACGCGTGTGCGCTTGTCCAAGAGAGAGAGACAAGACAAACCCACATGACCATGGTGGACAGCTCATAAGAGGCCTGGGATCAACCATAGACAGTGATTCCCTCCCACAAAGACTCCCTTGTGCCAGTCGGGTGCCAATCAGGCTTCATTCCACACAGACACACTGTGAGGGGTTAGATCTAGAAAGGAATCCTATGTGTTTTCCCAGGGTTGGCTCTGTCTGCCCTGGCCCTGAGCAGCCCCACCAGCAGCCCACCCTGAACCTGTGGAAATGAATTCTTGTGAATGGCGAGGAGTCCCTCTATATCTAATAAGCACCTGCATGTCTCCCATGTGTTTTATTTCAAGCCCCCTGTATTGTTTTGCAACCGACTGACACCACTGAATCTTCTCACTGGACATTAGGAGTCCATTTCTCCAGTTCCAGAAATAAGTTGACTGTTTGACCTTTGTACTTAAAAACCTATTTAGATTGAGACATACCACTTGGGCAGCTCTATCTTGTCAGGGAGCAACTTTACAGATGGAGAGCCATAGCCTCACACCTACTGTCATGAGCATGATATTTCTCATGGACTCTGAGCTGCTGTTTTTAAGGGCATTATAAGTAGATTAGGCACAGATCCAAAAGGCAGGTGCAAAGTCATCCAGAATGCATAACTCCAGTGGAAGGGATCCCATCTCCTGCAGAGGAGTAGCCAGCATGAATGCCAACACAGTGAATAGGAGCACAGCTTCTCAGGCCCACCAGACACCTGCCCAACCCACTCCCTGGCCCACTTCACGTCATAACTTTTCATTTATTATCTTTTCTGTGTTCTCCAATGTCACAAGAATTGACATTCCATTAGAGTAAATATGCTTACCATTTTGTTTCCTGCTCCCCAGAATAGAGGTTACCTTCACCGTGGGTCTCTATCCTGCAAAGTTTGTTGGAGAGTTCAAGTGTCTCTTTGGGAGGCAGCTTCCAAGATGGCACCCAGTGAGCCTCACCTGGTGTTCACACCCTCACACATCCATTGGCTGACGTCAGAATGATGTGTGGAATGTCTGAGGCAGATCCATAAAAAGCCTTTGTAGTTTCCCCTCCGTCTAGCATAATAAAATAGGGCTATTCAAGTGGATTGCTCACCCTTGGGGAAGAGAGATGCCATGTTGTAAGGATGCTCAAGCTCTCTGGGGAGACCCATGTGGAAAGAAACTGAGGCGTCAGCCAACAGTCAGCATGGGCTTGCCAGCCATGGGAACCACCTTGGAGGAGGGTCCTCCAGCCCCCGTCAAACCTTTAAATGAGATTGCAGCCCAGGTCACCGCAGCCCTATGGAGACCCTGAGTCAGCCCAGCTGTCTCAAACACCTGATCACAAGTATGGTGAGAGAAAATAGAGGTTGGGTAGGCCTTACCCCAAATGATTGGGAATGGAATTGTTTCAGATTTTGGATTTTTAAAAAATTGGAATATTTTTATGTACCTAAGAAGAATTTTGGGGGATGAGACCCAAGTATAAACACAAAAATTCATTTGTGCTTTATATACACCTTATACATATAACCTGAAGGTAGTTTAATAGAATAACTTTAATAATTTTATGCATAATACAGAATTTCACAGTAAGGAATTTTCTATTTGTGGTGTCATATCAGTACTCAAATTTTAAGATTTTGGAGCATTTTGAATTTTGGATTTTTGAATGAGGTGCTCTCAACCATTAAATGATGGCTATAGTTTTAATCAAATAAGTTCAGGGCAATTTGCTAGGTAGCAACAGACACCTAATACAGTAAGTGCAATGGGGTTGGGGGACAGAAGCAACCATTGCTTGATTGATATATAAAGGAGTTATTGATAAACGAGACCTAAAGCCAGGGGGACTGAGGATAAAAACTCCTGGCAGAGCCAGGATAAGCCTTTCTGGTATTGAAGAGTTGAGAAAAGGTAGTCAGAGGTCAGGAAGAGGAGAGCTAAGCTGCATGAGCCCAGTGTGGAAACGGCCAGCTTCATGCTATCTTCCTTCATCTCCAGGTCTCAGACCAGAGGACAGGACTGGCTCCCCAAATCCTGCAAGGGCCACAATCTTGAGCCCAGCACTTACAGATAATGGCAACCAGGAAGAAAGACGATTCTCAAAGTTCAGATTAATTCACTGTCACTAACATCATAACTTATAAAGCCTCAGAGTATCATTTCTTTCTCTATTTTCTCCTCTCTCCATTTCTTCAGGATTGATAATCTGGGTTCTATTCTCTTTTCATTTCATGCATGAGACAAAATACAACGGTTTCTTGTTATGCATGGTAGTTATGTTCTACAGCATGTACAACAACACATTTGCAAATTCTGAACACTGCTCCTTAGGAAAATGCAAAGTTAAATTCTTGGGATCCTCCGGCTACATATTTATTTTCTTTTGGTACCGGGGATTGAACCTAGGGGCGCTTATTACTGAGCTATATCCCCAGCCTTTTTTATATTTATTTAGAGACAGGGTCTCTCTGAGTTGCTCAGGGTCTCACTAAGTTGCTGAAGCTGGCTTGGAATTCGAGATCCTTCTGCTTCGGCCTCCTGAGCTGCTGGGATTACTGTGCCACAGCGCCCGGCTGGCTGGTTACCTTTTTATCAGTTGATCAATATGTGACCTTTTATCAACTGTGTGTTTCTATTTGTAAAAAATGACTTCATATATATTGTTGATATATTAATAGGGGACTCATGGCCACCAATACTGCAACTCATGTATAAAGCTGACCTTTCATTCTGTAAAGCATATCTCAGACTGGACGCAGCACTTTAGCACTATGCTTGGGACCATTTTCCATGGTGAAGTCACCAACAGAAAGCACAAAATTTCCCCCTCCAAAGTGGCCATAAAAAGACCAGGCAAAGGCACACCTGTTCACACCAGAATGGCTGAGACAAGAAGGCAGAGTGTCCCTTTATACAACCTGAGGCAGAATGTCTCTTATTCAACCTGAGCATGTGTGTCAGGGGATTTTTTACTACCTTGCACATTTACACAAACAGTGGTAAAAGTACTGTTTTGATTTGGGGGGTTTCAAGTACATATTAATGAACAGATCAATTTGTAAATCTGAAAGTCACAAGTAGTGAGCATTGACTCTAAGTAATTTCTGCACCCCCTCACTTTCCCTGAATCTCATTCACAAAAACATACCATTGTGCTTCAACGTTTTGGGAAAACCACTCACCTATGACGATGTTCTTAAACACATTATTCTTGTTCTCTGAATCTGTCTAATTTCCAGCATATTCTAGCTTGACCGGGAAACAGCAGAGGAAACCTTTGTAGCCTTTTCTGAATGCCCTGTGTGTCCTGGTTATCTAAGGGCCTCAGACCTGTGGTTGGGGCTTCTGCTTTTCTTGAGACCACTGAAGCATGGCTCGTGCAGCTGCTAGCTTCCCCAGCCCCAGCCTGGTAACTTCTTGTAGCAAACATTTCCAACAGCACTTAGCCATGGAAAGCGGCTCATTTTCCCACCTCTAGGCCACAAGAGTACCTCCTATCATATGTCTGGTGGCAGAAGTAAAAGTTTCTCTGGGCAAACAGCAGCGAAGATGATTATCTGATAAATCCATACCAGCATGAATTAAGAGATGTGTGCCATCCTGTCATGTAACAATTTTACCTCCAAGAATTTAAGGAAACAATCTGACGTGGACAAAGATCTATTTATACAAGCGCTCATCCCTCTTGCACTGAATATGAGAAATACCCTCGCTGTTAAAAAATAAGGAATTAGTAAAAGCTAGTTATGGCACAGGCATCTAAGATGATACTATCAAACCATTCAAAGCCATGTTTTCAAAGATCCTTAGTGTCATAAGCAAATGCTTTGCTACACTGCTAAACCACAAACATCATGAATAATATGTAAAATAAAAAAAATCCATACCATTTAGGGAAACAAAATCAGGAAGATGCAAATCTAGGTTTATCATACTCAAAACCACACAGCCACTCAAATGCAAAGTAGCCCTGTTCAGATGCGTCTGGGAATTTTCTTCATGGTTTGAAGCTGAGAAAATTGTCAAGATTTGGGTAAAAGGAAAAACTTCCTCTGTGGGTTACATTAATTTTCATAAGAAAGAGGAATGAGCTCAAGCTAAGAGACAGAATCAGTCTTGCAGGGCTGTTTAGGGATTGGCTGGTTAGCTATAGAGGAATGACCAAGCCAAGAGAGATGCTACAGGAATCATCCCCCACAGCACCTGCTTCCACAGACCACCACCCTCGACTAGTCTGCCCTGGGTGGGTGTTCACAGCCTTCTGTAGCAGGGTCTCACCATGCAGATGCAAACATGTTGTTACAAACCAGGGGTTGCAACATGGAAGGAATGGAAATCAGAACACAGTCAACCTGTATTAGCCCCTTGCCTACCTGGTGGATATTTCATTGTGGATAAGTGGGATTGCCCTCTGGGAGACCACCATGCAGAGCCTGTCCCCAGCCTCCCTGTAGCCCGCCTGATGCTTGCTCTCCCAAGAGGCAATCATGCTTCTCGTTCATTCTGCAGAGTGCACCCCTGTTTCTGCACCCGCAGGCAAGCACAGGGGACTCTTTAGAATACAGATACCTCCCATTTCAAGAAACAAAAAGTAAGCTAGGCATGGCCAGCCTGGCTTTCATTGTCGTTTGGAAATACAGGAGTTGCTGCCCTAGAAGAAAACACCATCCAAAGCTTCAAAACCAAATTCGTTTGCTGCACCTTCAGAACTTGGAAGCCCTGAAAATGCCAGGGCTGATGTGCCTCAGCAAACCTACAGACCTCCTCAGACTCCACTGTGGAGGCTCCATAAGCTAGATGATATGCCTCCATGTCCACACCGGTGGGTGTGAGCTTTCAGCATAGTTGGCTACAAATAAGCAACCAGCCCAATAAGGACCCTTACCCTGGGCAGAGAAGCGAGCAGGGGAGGACAAGGAAAGTCATCCACGGCAGGCTCATGCCTGAAGCAGGGGACCCAGGTAGACACCTCACCTGGGTGCCTGCTCTGAAGTTTCTCCATGCAGAGCCCACTTCACACAGGTGGGCTCAGGGGATGGGGAGGGGCACACAGGCGATGAGTCATTAAAAAGAGCTGGGCTTTGTGAATAATTCAGTGGAGACTAGGTCAAGGCCAAGGTCATACCTTAGCAAAGTCTGTCTCACACTCTGTGGAACAGAGGAGGACAGGGCCAGGCTTCTGCCAGTGGCCTGGGGCGTGTATGGATCCTAAGCAAGAACATCTCCCCAATGAACTCAACCATCTACTGTGTCCCGGGAGCCACCTCATTGCCACTGTCCTCTGGGAGAGATACCAACCCTTGGCAAAGCAGTGAGTTAAAGACTTCCTGCAGAACATGCCTGCTAGATCGTGCTGGTTTTGTCTTGCCTGGGCAAAGCACCCAGGGAAGATAAATACGGCAGTCAAGGTACAGAGCTCTCCTTGATCCTGCTCCAAGCCCCAACACCCTTGCGGGGAAGCAGCGGTCGGCAGAGACACAGTCAGTAGACACAACATTTGTCTGATCCGCAGGGGCTGGGCAGAAGTCTCCAGCTTCCAGGCCCTATTTTTACTTTTGCACTCCCTCCATGTCATTAGCACCAGCTGTACGGGGACCCTGTGGCTGCCACAAGAATCAAATTCCCTGATTTAAACAAAAGGGACACCCTGGACGTGTACTAAGAAATCTCCAGGGTTTTCCTGAGCACATATAAACTCATTTTTTTCCCCAACGATTAAAAATAATCATGGGAGGTTCGTGATTGTAAAATATTCCAGAAGCCTCTGAGAGTTGCTTAGTCTCTGTCACAAACCCGGCAGGTACATGTATCCAGTGCTTAAAGGAAGGGGAAAAGGTTATACACGGGGACTGAAGAGTGGTTTAACCCCCTGGAGGGACATGTCCCATGGGGAGAACACACAGGCATAGATGTGACCTACCATCGCCCCTCCTGGGCACAGCCACAGGAGCCCTGAGACCCCCGGTGGTCTCCTCCTGATTGGATTCCTGCCAATGGGACCTACCTTCCTTCCCTGGGTTGACACAGGAAGCCAGAGGGTCCCAGGCTGGAGACCAGACTGCATGGAACTCAGGGAGGCCGGAGTGCAGAAGAGATGACTTTAAAAACCCGATTGCTGAAACGCAGAGAGAGCTAAAGACAGGCCTGGGCAGGCCGGAGGGCTTCCTGCTGCCAGGAGGAATGTGTGTGACAGGCCATCGCCTTCCCTCAGTGTCCGCCTGAAAAACACACCAGAAAGCAGAAGTGTGAGGGCCCCGGGTTGTGGGGCCTCTTTGAATTTCACCTTCAGAACCAAGTGCTGCCGGGAGGCCTGGACCCCACCCAAACAAAGGCCAGCCCAAGAGCGGGTCCAGGGACAAGTGTGGGCCTCTTCCCGACAGGCAGGAACCACGCTTTCCCGGGGGGTTCCTGGCAAAATGAGCTTTGTCTTAGGGTGCATCCACATTTTCTTCTCCATCTTTTGTTTCTCTTTTCTGTTTAACCTGAGCTAAAGGTTGAATAATCTGGCTGATGGTTTTAAAGAACCAACATGGATTTTATTGGGTTTCCCCTACTGTTTTCCTGTTTTCAGTTCCCATGATTTCTGTCTTCATTTTAATTTGTTCCTTTATTTGTTGGATGAAGCCTAATCTGCTTTTTCCACCCCCTGTAGTTTCCTAAAGTGGAACTGTAGGCTATTAACTTTCTATATTTCCTTTATCTAACGTAGGGCGATGGTTTGGAGATGGTTTGAGTGTGTCCCCAAAGGCCCATGTGCTACTGGAACTGATCCCCAGTGTGGTGTATTGAGGTTGTGGACCTTTAAAAGGCGGGGCCTAGTATGTGGTAATCTGTTCCCAGGCACCACCCTTGGACAAGATTGATGTCAATCTCAAAGGAGTGAGCAAGGTCTCAAGGAACTGGATGAGTGACTTTGAGAATGAGGTGTTATAAAAGTGAGGCCACCCATGTCTTTGGTCTCTTCCACAGGTACTCACAATGTGGTCACCTTCTGATGCCCTCTGCCAGGCTATGATGCAACATGAGGCCCTTGCCAAACATAGCTGCCTGAACTTGGACTTTTCAGCCCCCAACACAGTGAGCCAAAACAAACCTCTTTCCTTTATAAAGCACCTGCTCTCAGGTATTTTGTTCTAGCAACACAAGATTGATTAAGATACATATGCACTTCCTGGTATAACTTTTTCTCCACAGCATGTATATGTTGCATCCCCCCACATTTTCATAAGTTATATTTTAATTTTTGTGCATTTCAAAAGATTTTAAGAGTTATTTTGAGGCTTCTTTGATCTGAAGGGTATATAGAAGTCTATTGCTTAATTTCCAAATATTTGGAGGAATTTTCAGCTATTGTTTCAGCTATTATTATTATTATTATTATTATTATTAATTGATATCTAGTTTAATTTTGTTATATTGTAAGAACATATTTGTTATGACTTTTATTCATCTAAATTTGGTAACATGTTTTCCAAGAATGTAGTCTGTCTTGGTACATGCTCCATATGAGCCTGATAAAAATGTGTATTCTTCTGCTATTGGACTGAACCTTTTATCAATGTCAAGTTGATTGACAGTGTTGCTCAGATCCCTCAGCTTTACTGATTGTCTATTAATTACTGACAGAGGGAGGCTGAAATGCCAATCATAATGGTGGATTGTTCTACCTCTCCTTACAGATTTATCAGTATTTGTTTTGGGATTTTTTTTTTTTTTTTTGGTACTGAGGATTGAACTCAGGGACACTCGACCACTGAGCCACATCCCCAGCCCTATTTTGTATTTTATTTAGAGACAAGGTCTCACTTAGTTGCTTAGCATCTCACTTTTGCTGAGGCTGCCTTTGAACTCATGATCCTCCTGCCTCAGGCTCCCAAGCCACAGGGATATCAGGTGTGTGCCTCTGTGCTTGGCTTGTGAATTTTGACGCTCTGTTGTTTCATGCATACACATGTAGGCTTGTAATGTCTTCTTGGATGTTTGATCCCTTTATCATTATGTAACAATGTTCTGGAAGCCCAGACTCCTATTGACTATGAGAATTTTTGTTTGTTTGTTTTTTGATACTGAGGATTGAACCCAGGGGCACTTACCTACTGAGCCACATCTGCAGCCCTCTCTAAATATTTTGTTTTGAGACAGGGTTTTGCTAAGTTGGTTAGGGCCTTGCTAAGTTGGTGAGGCTGGCTTTGAACTCACAATGATCCTCCTGCCTCAGCCTCCCAAGCTGGCTGGGATTACAGGTTTTTCACCACTGTACTTTACCTGGCAGAATCTTAGTCTTTAAAGACAGGATGAGGAATTCACTTAGGAACTCCCAGGTAGAGAGCAGGACTCTGTTTTTTCCTGGAGAATAACCTTTATTGCAGAGAAGACAGCTCTGGTGCCTTTCACAATTATAAATGGCCTCCTACCTGGCCAGAGCTGTTAGGGGCTCTTCCTCAGAGCTTCATCATCAGAACCAAGCGAGGTTTGTATCAACCATGCCTTTTTATTGTCTGTATTTTATGATGCTTTGATATCAGGGCCCTTGTGAATGCTGGGGACACTGTTCCTCCCAGGGCTGGCCAATAAAGATCATATGAGGTCATAAAATCCTTCCCATGTGCAAACCAACCCACCAAAGTTCACCCTTCAATTACCTTTATCAAGTTCTCACAAACCAAGCAGTTATTCCCCTGCCTTAATTACTCTAAGGCTAGGTACTTAGGCAACTGGGGGCAGCCCCTTACCATCAAGCCTGCAGAAATTATTAATGAACCAAGCCCATGCCTGCTTGCCCTGCCTGGCCCAGACTTTCCTGCAGAAACCCTAGAAAAGGCTCTCAATGTTGCTCCTGCATTCCCTGCCCTTCCCCTGTCTCCTGAGCTGCTCTGGTGCTACCCTGCATGGTCCTTCGTGGTGTGCTGGGTCTCTACCCCTAGGAACCTGGATCAGCGTCCTCCTTCATGACAGGCATTTCTGCGTCTGCATGTCTGACCATACCTAACCAGGGGCCTTCTAAAGTGAAATCCTGGAGGAAAGATCCAAGAAGGGGGCATTCTGATACTGCTGCCCATACGAGTTTTTCTCTCTCTCAAACTACTCCAGTAGCCCCTAGCAAGTCACCCCACATCAGCTCTCGAGAATCACTATCAGTGTTGGATGAAAACAGCTTTTGCAGGTAATATAGAGATCATAAAATACTTCCCATATGCGAACCAACCAATCCAAATTGGTTGGTCTTGGCATTTCTGAATGTGCCCATCTCTCCAAATGCCCTGTGTCCGTCTACCCAGATACCCAATTGGATAAGAAAAGTCACTGATTCTCAGTTTGTCCAGCTACTCCTTGTTATAAGGACGGAAGGGACAAATTCCAAGGTCTTTACGTGTCAGAGCTGAGGAAGGGGACTGTGTCTCTCTTGGTTAACCCTTTACCTGATGTCTCTCATGGCTGTCCTACAATGGATGGCCCATAAGCACTGTCCAGAAGAATGAACACTGAATGGGTGAGGGATTGAAATGTGACTATTCTATCATAGATGGCTAAAGGATTCATGATTTTAAATGAGAAATGGAGAAATGATTACCGGATCCATAAACATTTTCTGGGTGAATGTGTGAATGATATGTGATTGTAGTTTTATCCAGACAGGACTCCAGCTACCCACCTTATATCCATGGAGGCCGGAGGAGCTGCAGGTCCTAGCCCAATCCACCCCACCTAACTCTGAATCTCTAGCAGAGGCCCCATGAGCCCCAGGACTGTGAGCGCTCATCATTTGACACTCAGGACCTACTCCTAAATGACAGCTACCTCAAAATATTAGGTCCCTATTTTGTCATGCAGATATGGAAGGCAGAAGGAAAATAACGTTTTACACATTCCCACCAAATGAAATACAGTTAGAAAGTCTTTTTCTGATTTATTTAAATATTACCCAGTTATATTTTTCTGCCAGGATTATTAATAGACCACTAATTTGTCCAAAATGATGGAGACTGCGAACCTTATTATCTAGATTCCTTTCTTATGCACAATCTTGAAGAAAATTTCAGGTCTAAATCGAGGCAATGAAAATGACTTCAAAATTAAGGGCTTTGTGCTCTGAAAGCAAAGCTTGCTTGCTTTTCTCTTTCACCTTGATAACAAGGTCAAGCTGCATTTGGGGTACTTTGTCTAGGACAGGTCCATCTGGAAAGCAGTGGGAAGCCTGAGTACATGTGGAGTAAGAGAGTGGTTACAAGTCCAGCCCAGGATGACAGGTTCCAGAACTTTCTCTGCTACTTTTAGCCCTAAAGCTAAGCCTCTGTTTCATCGTCTGCAAAATGAGGACAGATCAACTCTCCTCAGAAGTTGGTGTGGGGGCCATTTGAGTGCTCCCCATGTGTTGCCTGGTGAATGCTACACCTGCTGGTGAGGCAGGTGGGATGTCCTCAGGATGGCTGGATGACAGCTCAGGGCATGCCCCCTGTACGGCAATGACCGTGCCTCAGGGAAGGCACGCTCACATGTCCTTATTCCCAACCTTCTGCCTCGGCTGCTGCACGCAGGTTCAGGAACCTGACATCATGTTCACTGTGTGGGGACCATGTCATTGCCATCCAGCGTGACCTGCCCGCAGCCATCTTGAACTGTAGCCACCATGTTTGCTCCTGAGCATCCCTGGTGTTCCCCCACATAGTGTCCCCGCACACCACAAGTCAACGAGACCACTGGGGTGCTGTGTGGCCCTTTAGGATTGGCAACTGGGTGGTGGGAATGTGCCTGACTCTTAAAAGAGGTACGTTCTGGCTTGGTTGAAGTCACTTTTGTCCTAATCTCTGTCTAGGTCTCTCCTTTGATCCACAGTCCATGGATCCTCTTAGTTTTGCTACCACTCAGAACCACATTTCTGTCAATCAGTCTGTCCTCCAATAAGTTGCAGTCTGTGCTCTGTCTCTATCTTCAGTCCCATGGCACTTTGGGTCCATTCTACCAAACTGGGACTGGGCTGTCCCAGGACATCTCTATTATTATAATATATATTTTTTTCTTTTTAATGGGGGGGGGCGCCAGGGACTGAACTCAGGGGCACTCGACCACTGAGCCACATCCTCAGCCCTATTTTGAATTTTATCTAGAGACAGGGTCTCACTGAGTTGCCTAGTGCCTCACTTTTGCTGAGACTGGATTTGAATTTCCGATCCTCCTGCCTCAGCCTCCCAAGCTACTGGGATTATAGGCTTGCATTACCACACCCAGATAAAATGTCTTCTTAAAAGAGAGGTATATTGAAGTGTTTGGGGGTTGAAATTCTAGGATAGCTATAGTTTGTTTAGCAACCCTTGAGCAAAATGTAAGCAAAAGAGTTGGTAAGTTAATATGGCACATGATTCCTACAACAAAGTCATGAGTGTATGCATGATTGTTATACCATGCTCTCTATGCATCTAGGTTAGAAAATATTCATTATCAAAACTTTAAGTTTTTTCAAATAACCCAATCAGTAAATGGGCCAAAGAAACAAATAACCCAATCAATAAAGGGGCCAAGGAATTGAACAGATACTTCTCAGAAGATGATAGACAATCAATCAAAATATATATGAAAAAAAGTTTAACATCTCTAGCAATTAGAGAAATGCAAATCAAAACTACTCTAAGATTGCATCTCACTCCAGCAGAATGGTAGCTATTATGAATACAAACAACAATAAGTGTTGGTGAGGATTTGGGGAGAAGGCACACTCATGCATTGGTGGTGGAACTGCAAATTAGTGCAACCAGTATGGAAAGCAGCGTGGAGATTCCTTGGAAAACTGAGAATGGAACCATCATTTGACCCAGCTATCCCTCTCCTTGGTCTATACCCATAGGACATAAAAACAGCATACTACAGGGACACAGCCACATCAATGTTTACAGCAGCACAACTCACAATAGCTAAACTGTGGAACCAACCCAGATGCCCTTCAGTGGATGAATGGATAAGGAAACTGTGGCATATATACACAATGGGATATCACTCAGCATAAAAGAGAATAAAATCATGGCACTTGCAGGTCAATGGATGGACTGGAGAAGATAATGCTAAGTGAAGCAAGCCAATTCCAAAAAACCAAATGCTGAATGTTTTCTCTAATAGGAGGATGCTGATCCATAATGGGGATGTGATGGGGGAGCACAGGAGGAATGAAGGAACTTTAGATAGGGCAAAGCGGAGGGAGGGGAAGGGAGAGGGCAGCAGTGTAGGAAATACAGTGGAATGAGATGGACATCATTACCCCAAGTGCATGTGTGAAGACATGAATGGTGTGACTCTACTTTGGGTACAACCAGAGACATGAGAAATTGTGCTCTATATGTGTGCTATGAATTGAAATGCATTCTGCTGTCATATATAACAAATTAGAATGAATAAATAAATTTTTAAAAATTAAGTTTTTTTCTACACAAAAATGTAAAAACAAAACCAAAAACTCACCCCACATAATGAGTCTGAAAGCCAAGACTGAGGTATCTCTCCACCATTCTGAATGCACAAAAGCCCCAGAGTGACCCACACAGCCACATCACCTGCCAGGCAGCTGGGAGACAGTGAGCACCTTATTGATAGTATTGAAAGAAATGGGAGTGGCCAGGGGCAGTAGGGCACACCTGTCATCCAAGCAGCTCAGGAGGTTGAGACATGAGGATCACGAGTTCAAAGCCAGCCTCAGCAACAGCGAGGCACTAAGCAACTCAGTGAGACCCTGTCTCTAAATAAAATACAAAATAGGGCTGGGGAGGTGGCTCAGTGGTCGAGTGCCCCTGAGTTCAACCCCCAGTACCCCCCATAAAAAAGAGGAAGAGATGGGAGTGACCATAACATTTAGACACCATTTCTAATACACAGAGTGACGGAAAGGAACAAAGGATGGTGTCTAAGAAACTTTGAAAACACAAAGACCTACGTAAAAGCATCCCTGTTGTCATGATGTTTTCTGAAGTATTTTGTACACAAAAATCTCCAACTGCTAAATGACCCACACTTTTCCCTCCAAGGAACATAGTTCTCCGTAAGATGACTGCTGAGTTCCAGCGCCCACCACCATCGAGAGAAGAGGCCCATCTCCTGAAGGTAGGCTCACCGTGCCCGTCAGAGAGGGGAGTGCTGCAGGTGTGACCCTCAACCAGCTGAGCTGGACCTCAGAGGACTCCCACTGAAAGAACACTGGAGGTCCATCCTGGGGTTCTGCCTGGCGGCCCCTGAATGACCCTCGGTCCAGTAGGACCCACAATGGTCCTGCAAGTCTGATTTCTGGAAGCCTCAGGGCCTTGGTGAGCGCATGATTCAACAGTGAGGCTGACCCCAGCTTGGGTCGCTGGCAGTGGACCCACCGTGCACCAGTCTCTAGTTACGGGAGATGTTTATTGTACACATATGACCAGGGTGTGTTTTCTCTCTGAAGTGAAACATGTGAGGGAGAATCAGAAGACTGTGTGTGTGTGGTGGGGGTCCTGGGGTAGAACCCAGGGCCTCACACATGCTGGACAAATGGTCTACCACCGAGCTACACCCAACTCCAGAAGATTTATTTAAGAAGTCACTGGGTTTCTGGCTGGATGGAAACAGAAAGATCCAATCCACGAGACCACATTTAATCCTGCAGCCTGTGGTCTGTCTACCTCTGGACTTGTCCACTGATGTCCTCCTGGTACCCAAACAGTGCTAAGCATAATAAAATCTGCTGATGTCCTTAACCAACGTAAAACTCTAGGCGAGGAGACTTTATGATAAAGTGGTACATTTGTTTCAGAAACATGTTTCTGATAAAAATAACCTGACTCTATTTACCTTGGTTTTAAGTTTTTTTCCCCTCTTTTACAAGAGAGAAACAGAATTCAGTTGATTCCCATTGTCTGAGCTGAATATGTTCCATAAAGTCAACCCAAACACTGAATCACGGCTGGGAGTTCCGCTGACGACATCTTTATCAACTGTCTCATGCAGACCTTATTTAACATGTTTCTCTTGATTCACTAGGCATGGAACTCATGACCAACAGCACTGTGACTTGTGCCCAAAGCTTCCCTAACACATGTGCCTTCTCCCCAGGGCACAGCACAGTCTTCTTGTGCTTAGGAACTAGACAGCTCTTCTGCATTACACGTTGAGACCATAATAACCAGCAAAATGGCCCAAGAAAAGCACCAAGCAATGCAAAACCATGTCACTGAAAAGACTATGAAAAGGACACTTGTTTATAGAAGGAGCTGGAACACCCCGTTGGAACGTGGCCTTGTTCACCCTCAAGCACGGGAGCATGCACATTGGTGACTCATTATTTCTCCCACTGTGCACATCCACAAAAGCACCGTGAGTACTTTTTTGAGGTGATCATAAATTGTAGCGAGTAGGTGAATTCACAAATACAGAACCCTGAAAAATGAGGATCGACTGGCTATCATTTTATGCCAGAATGCTAACGGTGACTCAAGATACCCATGTGGAGAAATTTCTAGAATATTCCCCAGGGGCCTTGATGGTCACAAACAGTCTACGCAGGAAAGTACAGAATTGTGTAAAAATCAGTACAAGAATGAATTGATTTCTGATGCACTAATATTTGGAATATTGCTATCTGAGCTCATCTCAGCTCCTGAGAATCACATCTCCCTGTATCTGGTTGGCTGTCTAACAAAACATCTGCCACTTTCAAATCTTGGGTTTATATGTGAAGATACCCCAAATCAGTCCCTGCCATGAGGAAAATCTGTTTATTTATTGTTATAGATGTTGGTATCTGCTGCACACAACTCACACAGTTGACACAGTGTAACTCATGCAGTGTAGACAAAGCAACATGGCAGAGTGAATTACAGTCTTTGCAACTAAAGGCCCTGGAGCTACTAAGGTGCTCACTGGCCTTCTGGCCTGAGGCAAATCACTCTCCATCTTGTCATCCACCCAAAGGATATAGCTTCAGCTTTATTTGGAATGCTCTGCTTTTAGGAAAAAAATAAATAAATAAAGGCCTTGGTTAATTTTGAGTGGCATTGCATTTTTCCATAATTTTAACATTTAAGAAAATATGGTTGCTATGACGAATAAATAAGGCCATACATGACCAAGCCTGGTGCTGGGCTCCTATTTTGCATAACCTGCCCAAATGCCACTAAAGTGCAAAACTGTGAGCCAAGGTAAATCTTTCATCTCTATAAGTTGATGGCCCAAGGTACTTTGTTACAGTAAGGAAAATCTGACAAATGCAATAGACCAGCACCTAACCCTACTCTTGACCTATGGCGGGTGCCCTGGAAATCAGTGTGTTGAATGGATCAAAGAATGGGCCCACAAAGTGGTCATAAAGGTTCAAGAGGCTGGCTGAAGCCAAGAGTGTCATATGAACTGCTTTGGTCATTCTGAAGTTATTTTCTATTTATTTGTTATTCTTATTCATTCCTATAGAAACTTCATTGTTGTAGGAAAATGCCAAACATTTTGACGACTCTATAAGACAAACATTAAAATAATACACAACACGGGTGCTAGCAGAGTGAAGATGTCACTGCCCCTACCTAACTGCCCTACCACAAGAAGAACCAGAAAGAGAAATAGAGTACCCTAAACAACATGACAATGTGAAACAAAATTTTGGTTTGTTTTCCATTGCTAAAACAGAAAACCCAAGTCTAGTTACTTTATAAACAAAAGAAGTTTGTCTGGGCTCACAGTCCTGGGCCAAAGCCAAGGGGCTGGTGATGGCCTTCACATTGACGTAGTCCCAAGGCCATGCAGGGCATCCCATGATGTGAGACAGGGAGCATGAGGGAGATGAAGCCAAACTGGTTTTTATGGAAGACCCTTCTCGAGGTAAACCATCAATCCATCCTTCCACTCATTCATTGGTGACAAAAATGACTTAATCCATACTAGAAGGCAAAACCCCAATCACCTCCTAAAGGTCCAACCTGGACCCACCCTTTATTCTCATAATGGGGAATAGACGTCAACACGGAGGGCACAGACCATGCTCAAGCACAGCAGGTGACTGGAGCCGCAGGCAGCCAAGGCTCTCCCTAGCAGCATAGAGACTTGCGGGCAGGGCCCACCTGCTGCTGACCCAGGGAAATCCCGCAGAACCAGGGAGTCCACACAGCAGCGGCCAAACCCACCACGACGTGGAAGTGGACAGGCAAGGAGATTCTGAATGGCTAGCGGCCTCCCTGGGAAAAACACATGATAAACCAACCCATCCTCCCCCCACAACACACACACACACACACACACACACACACACACACACACAGCATTATTCAGCATAAAGAAAATATTATGTTAGGTGGGAACATATCCTGGGTCCCTCCAATCTCCATGATTTATTTCAAAGACAATGAAACAATAAGAGATCTACATAATTACTCTAGAAGAATAAAAGGAGAGAAATAGCAGGAGAAACAAAGGGCAGCTAAGGGACACTTACCTGGATATTGTCCCAAAGGGCAGGTGAAGCCATGACCCCAACATAAGAGAATCATCCCTCTGCTACAACAGTAGCTCAGAGCAGGAGACCACAAGTTGGAGGAAGAAAGTGGGAGGCAAGAAGAGGCACTGAAGGTAGTGGGCAGAGACCAGGGTGGGGGGGAAGCAGAAGATAAATGGGGACTATTGGCCGGGCACAGTGGGGCACACCTGTAATCCCAGCGACTTGGGAGGCTGAGGCAGGAGGATCGTGAGTTCAAAGCCAGCCTCAGCAAAGTAGTGAGGCCCTAAGCAACTCAGTGAGACCCTGTCTCTAAATAAAACATACAAAGGGCTGGGGATGGGGCTCAGGGGTTAAGAGCGCCTGAGTTCAATCCCTAATACCAAAGGAGGGAGGAAAGAAATGGAGGCTATTATTTCAAACAGCAAGAAGAGAAGAGACCATGACATTGCAGACATGGAGGAGAAGACGGAGTGGCTTGAGCAGGATGAAAGACCAAGGGGATCTGACATGTGCCACACTGGTATCCCTGAAGTAGAGAATTTAAATAAAGGAGAGGAACAAAATTAGAGTAAAATGAATTTCCAGAAATAAGTCCTTGTCTCCAGGGGTTAAAAGAGCATCTTCAAGGAAAAGTAAATCATTTGATCTTAACTAAAACAAATTACCAAGCCCCCTTCTGAGCAGGATTTGAAATGCATGTACTAAAGACAGATGGGACCCCTGTGTTCACAGTAGCCAAGAAAAGGAATCAACCTCAGTTTCCAGCCACAGGGGAATGGATAAGGAAATGTAACATACATACACAGGGAGTATTACTCAGCCATAAAAAGGAGGAAATTCTGTCATCACAACTTGGGTAGATCTAGAGGACATTGCGTGGAGTGAAAGAAGCTGAGCATAGAAAGACAACACCCCATTTTCACGTATTTGCGGAATCTGAAACAATCAAACTCACAAAAGCAGAGAATAAAACAGTGATAAACTAGGAGCTGAGGGTGGGGTGAGGTAACCTTGGCCAAAGAGCTCAGAGCTTCTGTTAGAGAGGGGGGGGATATGTGATCTGTACTTAGGGCAATGCCTACATTAATAAGCTCAATTTCATCATTCCACGCTGCATATATGTGTCATAACATCATGGTGTACCACAATTATGCACAAGTTTAACTTGTCAAAAGTTTAAAAAAAATTATTGGAAAAAAAATACTGGTCCTGTCTGTGGTGACACCTCAAGCCAGAAGACGGAAAGCAATGTTCACATGGTCCTGCAGGGTGGCAAACCTGTCCAACCCAGGACAGATGGTCCAGCTGGGCTTAGGGACGGCAGCCCGTAATCTCAGGACTGGGAGATTGAAGTCTGTGGTGTCTCTATCGGGAATCAGAAGGCCAGAGGAGGGCTTCCTTCTCAACGTCGGCCTCAAAGTCGCTCCATTGCTAGCAACGCAGATGTCCTGGCCACCACAGCCGCCTGGGCCAGCATCTGAGGGCCACCCTACTGCCCCAGGGTTGCCCATAAACACTCACTGGTATGAGCTACTGCTTTGCCTAGCCAGCTCAGGCCACAAGGACCCTGAACAAAGCCACTGTGCTGCACATCTCTGTCACCCAGGGACCCAGCCCAGGCAGACTCTCTGTAGCTCTTCAGGGGGCCCAGAAAACCCTATTATTATTATTATTATTTACAGCTCTCTGCATGAGCCCAGCAGACACAGGGGACACAGATCACTTGTTGGGGAATTAATATCTCAATAGGGAAAGCTCTGGGGCTCAAAACGGATCCAGACACAGCTGGAGGGAAAACAGGGCAGAGACGTTGTGACAGGATTCAAAAGAAGCCACGTAAAATACATCCACAGGAAGAAGGCCTTCAAGGAGTGAAGAACCCGGAAAACCCCCCGTTTTCTTGACTGTGGTCAACCCCGTGAAGCCCTCGATGGCATCCCTCACCCAGTGGAGCAGCTGGGCTGTGGGGTCCACGTGCCATGGGTCACCATCCTTCCTGGTGCCAGGCTGAATCATGCCAGGAAGTTTTAGACATCACAGGCCCTCCAGAGTGATCTCTCTCGTGGTATTTTTATCTCTGCTCACATTAAACAGCACAGGAATTTCAGAGACAGGCAAACGGCCCATCTCTGACTCGGAGGCAGGGATAGAGGCCGGGCTGGAGTCGGGGCCCAGGCTGAGAGAGTCCCCAGCCCCTGGGTCCCACTCATCTCTGCCCAGCCAAGGAGCCTCAGGATGCTCCTGCCTCTCAGCCCAGGGCAAGACCTCTGATCACACTCAGGGTGCCTAACACCCCCAGTGCAACACAGTCCCAGGAACGAAAAAAAAAAAATCTTAATTTACTATTTTTGAATTCTTCTGGAACCACTAGTACATGCTAGGCAAGGGCCCAACCACTGAGCCCCCTCCCCAGCCCTGGAGTGAGTGAGTTTGTTTGTTTGTTTTAACAAAAGAGCAATGAAGATTACTAAGGTTTTTCTCCACTCCCTCAAAATCCTCTTCAACAATGTCACTCAATTCTTTGAGGAACTCTGCTTGTCCCTCGGTATCTGCAGGGGATCCACTTCAAGACATCCCCACCCCAGGGACATCCAAATGCACAGCAGGTCAGGTCCCTGGCATGAACGGACAGGGAATTTGCATTTAACCTATGCCATCCTCCCATGCACTTTAGATCATCTCCAGATGACCTCGAATACCTAACAGAATGTAAAGGTCCTGCTGATGACCGCCACACTGTGTGGCTTAGGGAATAATCACAGGAGATGGCCGCATGCATACATTTCAGCACAGATGCGATCGTTTCTAAATGTTCTCTGTATGACATCTAGATCCTGCCATGTTGCCGAAGCTTTGGATACCAAGGGCCGGCTGTCTGCTGAGCCACTTAATCTGAGTATTCCTTAATTGGATTTCTCCAAAGCTGAGTTCCCATGTGTAAGACTGTTGCGAGGCCACCAGTGGGAACTGGCCCAGTCCCCTGCTGACTCACTGGGAGCGTGCCACACACTCTACAGCCCTGGGTGTGCCCCTTTTTTCTTTCTTTCTTTCTTTTTTTATTGGTTGTTCAAAACATTACAAAGCTCTTGACATATCATATTTCATACATTTGATTCAAGTGGGTTATGAACTTCATTTTTACCCCGTATACAGATGGAAGAATCACATCGGTTACACATCCACGTTTTTACACACTGCCATACTAGCGTCTGTTGTATTCTGTTGCCCTTCCTGTCCTCTACTATCCCCCCTCCCCTCCCAGGTACACACTCGTGTGTCTGAAGGCTGCTGTGTTGAGTGGACCATTTCAGTCCTGGGCATGATCGACCAGGAAAGGTGGGCGGCAGGTCAAGGCCAGCTGCACCCCTGGGCTCCTCGTGGGCTGACGCAGTGGGCTCAAGTCCCACCTGGCATCCAGCAGACCTTGCTGCCACCATGGAAATGCTTGTCACCTATGTCTGACACAGAGCCACAAGTCACGTGTGGCCGCAGGCCCTGCACATATGGCTGGTGTGACTGGAGAACTTAATTTTCATATTTATTTAATTTTAAGTAATTGAAATATAAGTGGCTCCATGTGGAATCTCCATGGGGGAAGTCAGAGAGAGGCCTTCTGTACACACCTGGGCACCAGGCAGTGCCCTCCTTGAGACCAGGGCGGTGGGGACTGCAGATCATGAGGGTATCACATAAACATACCCCAGGAACATAGTCTGTGTAGCCCAGACACCTCTCCCTTCCAGAAATTTCTCCTACTTGGGCCAAATTTGGAGGCTCTACTGTTTTATTTATTTATTTTTTAATTAAAAGGATGGTTACATTTTTCTCCAAATATCTAGTTTATTATATCCAAAGCTTCTCTAAAACTATTAGAAAGGAAATTTGAGAGGACCCAGAATATGCAAAGAAGGTATCCTTCTAGAAGTACAAATCTACAAAAATGTCCAGGGCATGGTCCCCAACTGGATGCTTTAAAAGTATACAATAGAGGTCAAAAATCATGTGACAAATGTTTTAGGGCTTCAAAGTAAAAGTCATGGTATGGGGAAGGGTGTCCCTGTCCAAGGACTAGGGAAGGGAGGGGGGAACATACACTCTCTCTCTTCCTCGTTCAACCTAACTTACTAATTCCCCAACACATGATCAGCTTACAGAAAGCTTGCTTCAAAGTCAGGAGACCCTGTTGGGCAACCGCCATTCTGTTGCTGTGACCCTCCCATAATGTGTCTTAAATTCATGTGACTCATACACAACCCCTTTTTTCAAACCCCAGGTAACCGGCAGCTATCTATCCCCAATTTTCTGCACTTGACCATGAAAGTTTTGCAGAGGGCCTGTTCTTCACAATCTATTGGTCTCTGTGCTTTGCAGGGAGCTCCTCAGAGTCTGACAACAATCCCAGGGGCAGGTATTTTTAGCCTCCTTTTGCAGGTGAGGTAGCAAGAGCTTAGGCAACTTCAAGCAAAGTCTGTGCCCCATGTCCAGGGACCTGGTCTGCTTGCGCCAACTACACTCCCTCAGAGAGGACTCTAGGAACTGCGCTTTTGGGACTGGATGTTTATGGGACAAAGCCATTGTCCTAGGGATTTCCTTACAATGTGCATGGCGTGAGCTCTGGGACTGTCCTGGGTATGTGTGTACAGTGTGGATGGAGGCAGTCATGGCCTGGGAGGTGACAGCACAGTTCAGATGGGCCACACAGAGCAGCCTTCAGGTTACGTCTATGGCAGCCTGCAAGGCCCGGATGCCAAGCCATAGCCACCAAGAGACCAAACATAGCCCAAATTCTCAACCAGAAGTGAGGCTGTTTGTATCCCTCTCATGGGGAAAAACAAACAAACAAAAAACCAGTTCACGTTAGCAGGCACAGGACACACGGTCTGACAGCGATACCGCTCAACAGTGGTATCAACTCTAGTGGCTGCCTAGAATATGAAATTGGGTCACTCCACCCTTTGACCACAGGAATCTGGAATGACCTGAGGAACTGGACCATGATATTAAACCTAGAGACTCAAGTTGCATACCAAGAAGCTACTCTTACTTAAGGGACATCTCCACTCTGCTTATGTTATGTAAATCACGCTCAGCAGGAGACCAAGCACCACTCAGAGGGTTGGGGAGAACTCAGGTTTATTTACACCTGAGGACCCAGATGAGGGCTCTGAAGTTCTGGGTCCCGAGCTGAGGTTCATGAGGGCTTTCCTAGGAAATTTGACATCATTTCTTAACCATTACAACATGGGTGGGTTTGAATTCTTGGCCTACACAACCAAAGACCATGCACAAGGAATTCATGGTAAGTAGTTCATGGGTCTAGAATTAAGACAGTAAAACACCCGAGAGTGTTTTTGTGAGGTGGCCTACACCACAAGCAGCAATAACTCAGGATGACTTAAGTCTATCTCCCTAAGAGCTATGTTTCTAAGAACTAAGCCAAGGAGGTTATAGTTTAGATAGTGAAAGAGTAAAAGAAACTGAAGTTAAAATGTAAAGGACCAGGTATTGTTAAGTTTCTAAGCTACACTCAAAGCCTGAAATTCCTGTAGCTGTTAAGACAATTCCCGGGACTGCCCATTAGATATGTCTAGTCATCCCCCCTGACCACTTAGTTGCTTAACAACTTGGACCCAGTGCAGCTCAGCATGTAGACACCTCAGGGCCTCAACCAATCAGTTTGAATGTATACCCCACTTTAGGACTGACCTATCGCCCCCGCCCGACCTGTTCTGGCCAATGAATGTACTAATCATGTTTGAGAGTTGTTGTTTGATTTTCCCACGCCTCATGATGATTTGTTCTGATGTATGCAAAGCCCCCGCCCTCCCCAAAAAGTGTACTTAAGCACTGCTTAACCCCTGCTCGGGGCTCTGGGCTGCTCTCCCTTCTTGAGTGAGCACGGAGCCCCAGCACGCTGGATCTTCAATAAACCCCTTTTGCTGTTGCATGAGAGGGTCTCTTGGTGGTCTCGTCCTCCATCTTGATCACTGAACCCTTACAATACCAGTTAATTGGCATAATAACCTACAATTTATACCAGCAATTAGGTGATGTAGCCACATTCTACAGAGTTTAGAAAGTTACAAAGTATAGGAAAATTAACCCTTCCCCCGGGCTTTGGTTCTTCATTGTAATGTTCTTACAATTTCACTTTATAGTCAGGTCTGGTGATTCCCTCACACTCAGACATTCATTTCTTCTATCATAGGCTCTGTTCCTTCTCCACATTCAACCACCCACATCAGCTCCCACTTTTCCTATTTCCCTGGAAAAGTTTTGTTGGTTTTCCAGTAAATGGGGAGAGTGGCAATATCTAAAAAAGTCTACTGTCCCACTTACAAGAGGAAAAGGGCTTTTAAGGGGAAATTTAGGAACTAGTCTCTGGGGGTGACTATAGTAGATTAAAGTCCAGATTGATGGCCTTGAAAAGTCATTGCTTGGACCTTCGGCACCAGTTCTCAGTGGAACCGGGCTCCACTTTATGTTCTGTCACTAAGGCTTATTTTAAAATGGACATGTGTCTTTCTCTTCCCATCTCCCACCCCTTCTCTGATCTCTCCCTCTCCCTAAACTTATGGAAAATAGGATGACCTTTCTTCCCATCCTGGGTAGAGTGATCTGTCCTTGAGAACATGCCCACCATAGGAACAAAGTAATTCAGACTTGGGGATGGCACAGTAAGATCTCAGAAATGACTATCTCCCACGTTAACACGTGAATCACAACTCTGGACAGAGAACGCGTGGAATGTAGCCTTTGAGTCACCTCTTGAAAAATCCCCTGTTATAGTGTTATTACACTGATTCCAAGCTATCTGAACCATGTCTCCTAAATTGCAATTCCTAAGATCTCCCAATAAAGCCCTCCTTACATTTGCAGCTTTTTTCTTATTAAATTAATTAATTAATTTATATATATGACAGCAGAATGCATTACAATTATTATTCCACATATAGAGCACAATTTTTCATATCTCTGGTTGTATACACAGTATATTCACACCAATTCGTGTCTTCATACATGTACTTTGGATAATAATGTCCATCACATTCCACCATCATTTATAACCCCATGCCCCTTCCCTTACCCTCCCACCCCTCTGATTCTATCAGATCATAATGAAATAAAATTAGAAATCAATGATAAAATAAGAAATAAAAGCTACTTCAACACCTAGAGACTAACTAATATTCTACTGAATGAACAATGGGTCACAGAAGACATCAAGGAGGAGATTAAAAAATTTTAGAGGTGAATGAGAACATATACTCAACATATCGAAATCCCTGGGGCACTTTGAAAGCAGTTCTAAGAGGAAAGTTCATTGCATGGAGTTCATTCCTTAAAAGAAAAAAAAGTCAACAAATAAATGACCTCACACTACATCTCAAAGCCCTAGAAAAAGAAGAACAAATCAACACCAAAAGCAGTAGAAGGCAAGAAATAATTAAAATTAGAGCTGAAATAAAAAAAATTGAAACAAAAGAAACAATTGAAAACATTGACAGAACAAAAAGTTGGTTCTTTGAAAAAACAAATAAAATCAACAGACCCTTAGCCATGCTAATGAAGAGATTGAGAAAGAAAACTCAAATTACTAACATACGTGATGAAAAAGGAAATATCATGACAGACAATACAGAAATACAGAAGATAATTAGGAATTATTTTGAAAACTGGTGCTCCAATAAAATATAAAATATCAAAGGCATCGACAAATTTCTAGCCCTTGGCTAATTTCGATGGCCTCTCTTTTTCCTAATACCTAAATATACTCTTCATTTTAAACTCATAATATAATAGTCTACATCTAAGCCTTCTAATATCTGCCTTCTTTTCTGATCCAGGTCTATAGAGCATTGTTGTGGCTGAATCTTAAGACAGAGAGAGGCCCAAATTGAATCAGGAAGATACACACAATTTAAACAGATCAAGCGACAGAGTAGAAGATGCCATCAGAGGCCTACCAACCAAGAAAAGCCCAAGACCAGAAGGATACACAGCGGAGTTCTCCAAGACCTTTAAAGAAGAACTAATACCAATACTCTTCAATTTATTTCAGGAAGTAGAAAAAGAGGCAGCACTTCCAAACTCATTCTGAGTCCAATATCACCTTGATTCCAAAATCAGGCAAAGACAAATCAAAAAAAAAAGAATACTTCAGACCAATATGTCTAATGAACATAGATGCAAAAATTTTCAATAAAATTCTGGCATATCAAATACAAAAACATATCAAAAAGATCATGCAACACCATCAAGTGGGATTCATCCCAGGGATGCAAGATTAGTTCAATGTAAGGAAATCAATAAATGTAATACATTTGCAGTTTCTGAGTTTGGATTGATCAACACCATGAAGTTAAAGTGTCTTAAAAAAGTATACATTATGATCATACAGATCTGAAGATCAGAAGTCAGACAGGAGCCTCACAAGACTAAAATAAGGTATGGCAGGGCTGTGTTCCTTTCTCAAGGTTCTAAGGCAGAATCCATTCTCTTGCTTTACCTGGGCTCTAGAGGCTGCCTGCATTTCTTGATTCTTGGCCTCTCCCTCCATCTTCAAAGCCAGCAATGGCCTGATGACTGTTTCCCACCTCAGTTTCTCTGACACCGACCCTCCTGATTCCTTCTCCAGGGTTTAATGACATTTAACCCACCTGTGGTTACCAGGATGCTCTCTCTGCCTTAAGATTCAGCCACAGCAATGCACTATAGACCTGGATCAGAAAAGAAGGCAGATATTAGAAGGATTAGATGTAAATTATTTTTAAAAATTTTTTTATTATTAGTTGTTCAAAACATTACAAAGTTCTTGACATATCATATTTCATACATTTGATTCAAGCAGATTATGAACTCCCATTTTTACCCCATATACAGATTGCAGATTCACATCGGTTCCACATCCACTTTTTTACACACTGCCATACTAGTGTCTGTTGTATTCTGCTGCCCTTCCTATCCTCTACTATCCCCCCTCCCCTCTCCTCCCCTCCCATCTTCTCTCTCTACCCCATCTACTGTAATTCATTTCTCTCTCTTGTTTTTTCCCCTTTCCCCTCACTTCCTCTTATATGTAATTTTGTATAACAATGAGGGTCTTCTTCCTTTACCATGCAATTTCCCTTCTCTCTCTCTTTCCCTCCCCGCTCTCGACCCTGTTTAATGGTGATCTTCTTCTCATGCTCTTCCTTCCTATTCTGTTCTTAGTTGCTCTCCTTATATCAAAGATGACATTTGGCATTTGTTTTTTAGGGATTGGCTAGCTTCACTTAGCATAATCTGTTTTAGTGCCATCCATTTCCCTGCAAATGCCATGATTTCGTCATTTTTTAGTGCTGAGTAATACTCCATTGTGTATAAATGCCACTGGGCACTGTATGGACACCTCCTGCAGAGGTCTGCTCCACGTAGCACTGCAGCCCATCCCAGGACCTTACCCTCCTGCTTCCTGACCTGTTACCAGAAAATGGAAGTGGGACACACCTGAGTAGAATTCAAGAGTCAGAGAGTACGTTTCAGACCCTAATTAGCAAAGATTTGGACCAGTAGCATTAGTATATTTCCAAACACTAATTTAACATAAGTTTGAACCCATAGCATCTGTGCTTCTTTGGAACCCTAATTAGCATAAGTTTGAGCAAACAGCAGCGACTCCAGTGCTTTATAAGCCCCTAGACCAGCACCCTTTGCTGAAGAAAACCTGCTACTGTTTTTCTTCTTGCAACTCAAGGGTTCTGCTTCTGGTTTTATTCTTCAATAAATGCTGTGGTTACACTTACTCATCCTCATCTGTGGATTTCAAATTCATGAGGCAAGAACCTCAAAGAAGAAGACCTTGACGGTGAGCTGCTGGGGTCTGCTGCCACCTGGGAGGGCCTGGCCCACCCTGAAGAGCCACCCCCCTTCCCCCCTGCAGAGGCCTGCACCTGGGGACCCACCTGCCAGCAGAAGCCATGAACCCAGCTTCATCTCAAAACTCTGGTTTCAGAAATACAGGTTGATAAAGAAAAGTCAAGACAGAGAATGAATCAACAGTAATCCAGGAGTCTGAAGACAGAAAATGCCAGGTAAAGTTTCTAAGATCCTTCTCTTGTTTGGGAGGTAAGGGCAAAATATCACTTCACTTTAGAATTTAAATTAAAATTCTAGGCTGCTCAGGGAAAGAGGAGAAACTCTGCTTATGTATTCCAAACTAAAAGAGGGGAAAACCAAAATGAGCAGGACAAAACGCCTTCCATTCTAAAGAAGAGAAAAAGGAGGTAAGGAGAAGGCGTACAACAGATGACGGGGTAAATGAGTCTAAATATGCAAATAATTATCATATGTAGACATAGAATCAGGTGTTGAAAACAGTGCGGGAAATACAATATATAAAGAATCAAATGGATAAGTCATCAAAATTAATAGGAGGGCTATAAAATATGAAATTAATTTGTTGAGTAAATTGAGTCTCTATGCTGTAGCCCAAGAATTTAGAAATATGCTGCTTCTAAAAGATAATAATTTATAATATAAATCAAATGAGAGCATGTAGGAATAAATCTAACAGTTTGATGAAGATGTTTATAGAGAAAACAATAGAACATTTTGCAAAGATATTATATCTCATAATTAAAGTATAATAATGATTAAACATATCCAATATACATTTGTATTTATAGTTAGTATGTCTGTATTTTACATTAAATTGTTACATCTATCACTAAGTTATTATTTCATGACATTTTTATATGAAGATAATATAAATTATAACAATGTATTTGATTCTTTTGTATACTCAGTATTAAACTATAAAATTAACTAAAAGATATGAAATAAAAGCTAAATATATGCCATTGTTGGAGAGGACTACTCTATTAGTAGGGATAGTATTTTTCCTCTATTGGAATTATATTAAAATATCAAAAGGTGTCTTTGAGGTTCTTGATAAACAGATTTTAAAACTTAGATCACATGTTAATGTCCAGAACAGATAAGATTCTTGAATTGCAGTGAATTGAAAGGGTGTAGGGGCTGGGGCTTGTCCTGATGTTTCTCAAGATATGCTGAAAGGCTACAGTAGTAAAAAAAAAATGTGTGACATTAGCACAGAAATAAACTGGTGGATCAGAATAGAATAGAGAGCAGAGAAATATGCCAAGCATATTAAAATCCCCCTTTATGAAGGGATAGCCTCATAGTTCAGCTGGAAAATGAGGGACAATTTTATAGGTTATTATATATCGAAAAAATTAGGATTACTTTTATATAGGATTATTTTAAGGAAAAAAAGTATAAATCTCACAGGAAAAGAGAAAAATTCCATTCAATTATATTACAAACTTCCATTCATCAAAACACACAATACAGTTTTCATTTTATAAAACCAACAAAGAATTTCCAAAATATATTACAAACTTTTATTATAGCAATAAGCAATGGTAAATTACTCAATAGAAAATGTATAAAGGCCTGGTAAGGCCATTTACAGATAAGGAAACACTAAAACACAGGGCTGAATTTCATTATTAGGAAAACAAAGAGGGGCAATGGAAATCTTGCCTATAACTGGCAAATGTACACCGCCAGTTTGTAAGGTAATTTGGCATCATTTGGTAAATTAAAAAATGCGCATTTCCTAAAACTCTTAGAAATATTTCTCCAGAGAAATTCTTGCAAATGTTCACCAATAGACATGGACAAGAATCATCAGAATATACTATTCACAATGGCCTCAAACAAAAATTCAAATGGCTGTCAGCAGTAGATTACACACACACACACACACACACACACACACACACACACAAGTCCTAGATATGCAGTAATGAGACTCAGTGACTTATACTATGAACATTAATGAGGATGCATTTAAAAATACAATTCTGTAAAAACAAGGTACACGTAATATAGGTGTAGAAACTCCAAACAAAGCAAAAAATCAAATAATAAATTGTTGAGAGATAGATACTTATATGGCAAACAATGAAAAAAATAGATGAGATTCGAATAGAAGGTAGAAAAACATATCAGGGAGATTGCACAAAAAGTTTCAGAGACACGAATACTGTTATAGTCCTTAGACCATATTGTTAACTGAATTGTGTTTCCCTCACAAATTCATATTTTGATGTCTTAGCCCTGAATGGGACTGTATTTGGAAATAGTTACTCCTTGACAGAATAGGGTCACATCTCAATAAACCCAGTTTATATCTTATAAACCCAGAAA
This sequence comes from Urocitellus parryii, assembly GCF_045843805.1. Taxonomy (NCBI): domain Eukaryota; kingdom Metazoa; phylum Chordata; class Mammalia; order Rodentia; family Sciuridae; genus Urocitellus; species Urocitellus parryii. The sequence goes on from NW_027551767.1 coordinate 85,962, forward strand.
ATATCTCAGGTGGAAAATGCATTCTGCACACCTACCCTGACAGCCTGGCCTCTCCCACCTTAAATGTGCTCATAACTCTTATATTAGCCTACAGTTGAGCCATATCTAACACACGCGTATCAAAGTGTTGACTGTCCATGAGCACACACAGATGCTTCATAGACATCACAGGATCATCAAAACACAGCCGTCAAACAAACATGGCGACACAGTGCACCGTGGGGTACTGGTGTTTCCTCTTCATGACTGTGGGATTGTGGCGCTGTGGCCGCCTGCTGCCACCCTTGTCACAAGGGAGGACCAAACTGCACATCCCTGGTCCAGGAAAGGATCAAAATTCTATGTATGATTTCTACTGGATGCATACAGTTTTCACACCATTTTAAAGTTTGTGAAATGGAAGACTGTAAACTGGAGATCATCTGTAGTGCCTTTATAGAAATAAACAGGGTTTTAGGGATGGGACCTGGATCAAAGGATTAGTGTCTTTTTAAGAAATACCTCAGATCTTTCCTCTCCTCTCCTCCTCCTCCTCCTCCTCCTCCTCCTCCTCCTCCTCCTCCTCCTCCTCCTCCTCCTCCTTCTTCTTCTTCTCTCTCTCTCTCTCTCTCTCTCTCTCTCTCTCTCTCTCTCTCTCTCTCTTTTTCTCTCCCCCCCCACAGAAAGGATCATACAGCAACATGGTGGCTATTCAAGAGAAGAAGCCTCAAAATGTGACTTACCTTACTGGAAACTTGGTCTTGGACTTCCAGCCTTCGCAGCTGCAAGAAATACATTTCTATTGTGTACACCCCCCAGTCTATTACATTTGTTAAGGCAGCCCAAGCAGATTAATGCAAGCAAGTCAATGGATATTTATTTCTCTTATCCATTTTATATTCTCTTTTGTGTATGTGACATATTTAATAAACATAGCGTGAAATAGGAAAACACATAGATTGCAGTCTATTGCATTTAGCAAGATATTTTAAATATGAAGTCATCAAATAATAAACTATGACCAGTTTGTTTTTAAAGGTTCAGGATGAAGACTATAAAAGTTAAAAGAAAATGTTATAAGTGTTCAAAGTCAAATAAGCACACATCATAGTAGTGATCAATAGAGTTCATTAGGGTGAGCCAAAGAACTAACCCTGTGGTTTTCATGGAGACAGTCATTTACTGGCAGCCAGACTTTGCAAAAACAAGTTCCCTGGAGAGGTCTTCATGGGACAGAGGCTAGTGGGAAATAGATTCAGAAAGACAACTAGTTTTCTAGTAAGCCATAAAACGAACCACTTTCCACATAGTTCCACTTTGTTGGAACTATGTGGAAAGTGGGGCTTACAATACGATAAGGGGAGACTATCAGATTGTAAGAGAGTGAGCTCTGGCCCCAACACCATTGGACAGGCAATGGCCACTCTCTAGACTGGCTTTTGAAAGTTTCATAGGTGACCACCCTCTCCTCAGGGGAGAGTTTAAGTGAGGAAGCTCTGTACAATTGCTTGGAAATAAAATCTCTCTTTCCATGATGGAAGGGCTTTTGTTGTTGTTGTTGTTTGCTTTAACTTTCCTACAATTTCAGAATGTGCAAAGAGAAAGTTGGTCTTTATTTTCCATACGTTTCTCCCGTGACTCTCAGCTTCTTTTGGTTGTTGGAAAGGGGAGAGCATTGAACTTTGAAAATTATTGGTAATTACAGGTTCTTGTGGTTGAAATATACTTTTAAATGTTCATATTGTTCATTATTTATTTTTAAGGGTTAGGCTCTTCATCTTTCCAACGTCCTCTCCCTTTACCTGTTCTCTTCCTTCCCAGATGGCTTCTAGGTAAGGTGCAGGTAGAGGGGTCAAAGGACCGGTGGGTATGGGAGATGTCCTTTGGATTCCTGCAGGTCTTGGCTGCAGGCTGACTGAGCTATTCTTGTATGGCCCATGGGTTGGATTCCATTGATGTGCTACTGATTCCCTCTGACTTTTTAGATGCCCTGGCCCTTCTTGCTGCTTGTTTTAGATGTGGAGTTCTGCACATCACAACCCCAGTTCCCAACCATTATAGCATGCTCCACCCCTTTGTAGGTCCCCTAGGGAGTACCCACAAAATATGACTCTTTTTTCATGTGTAGATGGGTTATTGAGAACAAGGATCCCTGACTCTGGCTTACCTATTGGTATGGTTTGGATAAGTCCTCCAAATTTTATGGGCTGTTTGTTAGTTATGTTTGGAGGTGGGACCCTTGAAGAGAGGTTGGGTCTTGAGAGCTCTAAACTCATGAATTCACTTATGGATTAATGGACTACTGGGTCATCACAGAAGTGACTTTTTTCCAAAAGTAAACTCTCTCTGGCCTCCTTGCTCTAACTCACCATAGGATACCCTGCGCCATGTTATGATGTAGCAAGAAAGTCCTCAGCAGATGCTGGTGCCATGTTCTTGGAGTTCCCAGCTTCTAGAACTATGAGTTAAGTAAACCTCCATTCTTTACAAACTACCTAGACTCAGATATTTTGTTATAGCAACATAAGATGGACTAAGGCTCTTACCTGGCCATTTCTTCTGCCATTGCTGCTCTTTTGACTTCATGGCATGTGGGTGTGATATCATATCGAGGACTCTGAAGATCTTCAGACCATTTGGATTATCCTTGGGGAATGTGGGTCTTTAGTTTCATGTCTCTCTAGAGGGTTCTCTAGATCAACCTCATCCTCATCTGATTGTCTTCAATGCAGTGGAGCAAGAAAGAATTCTGGCATCTCATTTCCTCACCCTTCCTTAGTCCTTCTCTGTCCCAAACTCCTTGATCTTGCAAGAGTGAGCTTTTTTGTGGTCTCATTTTCACTGTGAGGGGATTTCCCTTTTCCTTGCTTGTTGAGAGCCATCCACAGGCTGTATGTGTGAGCTATGTGCATTTGAGCATATGAGGGGACTGGTCTTGTGTTATGTGCTTTGGGGGCTGTGTGATACGTGTGCCTTTTCTCTCACTCTGCCTTTGATCTCATACAGTACCTGAGATGGGTGTGGCTTTCCAAGATGTCAATCAACCTGCTGATCACAGGACATCACCAAGCAAGACTCCACCCTTCAAAACCCAATCCCTTGCCTTATTTGGGTGGAATATTCTATGAATGGCTTTCCCCACATAAATAGGGGGATTTCAGGTGTGCTCTCTCTATTGACTCTTGCTTCCATTGCCCCCTTGCCTTCCAGGGTGGGAGCTGACACCTGAAGTCTCAGAGCCGTCCCTGACCCCCCATGTCTTTTCCTAGGCATGGCATGAGGTGTGATAAGCTTAGTTTTCATGGCCAAAAGGAATTTTCCTAGATGAACTGCATCAGGCTTGCAAGAATTTGGGAATGGAAATAATGAGATGATTAAGAACATAAGATAAAATAGGATAAACATTTTCACATGCCTTAAAATTACCCCCAATGCATGGGATATTCCAGTAGCTGTGCATTATGATGAAACCAAGTGCAACTTATTAGTAAGGTGGTTGGGGATCATTTTGAGAGCAACTTGAATGTGGGTGAGTTATATAACTTCCCAAGTCCTGAGAAACATGTTATATCCAACTGCAGGATCTCTGCATTGATTCCATTAGAAAACCCTTTGATTTTATGTGGATGCTTATTTCTGGTTTCCAGGTGCCTTCACAGAGGTGAAAAGTGTTGCCCACTGATTCATGTGTAGGGTGAGTATTGAATTTATGGTTTAAGCTGGGACTTTGGAGACTGAAAGTAAAAGGTGTGAATAATTCTTATGGGACTTGGGCATAAAGCAGAAGTGTTCTGGGTAATCTGTCATTTACTGTGGGAGTTTTTAGCCCCCCTCCCCCCCTTTCCTCCTGACCTGTGGGAGAGATGGGGAAAGCACACCCCGACCAGGACAAACCAAGAAAGAAAAAGGTGGACTTGCTGCCCACACCCAGCCCTCCCTCGCTGGAGGACAATCAGACACGCCAGGGAGACCAGTCAAAGCAGGATCTCATTTATCCAGGAAGTACACACAGCTAATATAATGCCCAGGAACCAATCAGGATAAAGGTCAGAGGGGTGGTGCAAGTTCACATGGTAGGTAAGGGAAGGCACGAGCTGTCCACCAGGGTGAGGGTGGAAGAGTCCTGGACCTATCCTGGAGGTGGTCTGTTTTTTCCATCACCACCCACAGCACCGCCTCCTGGCTGATCATCTTAGCCACATGTGCGGCCCCTAGACCAGGAAGCGAAGCAGGCAGCAAGTCAGCAAGCTAGGTTTCCTCCTTTCTGACGCAACATGCCCCACATGTCACATCATGCCCTACAATTTACCTATGACAATTTTTTTTCATTTTAAGCACATTACTATTCATATATATTTTAAATGTTTTGTGCCAGCCACTAACATCTAATAGGATTTAGGCTCTGTTGATTCAGGCAAGGAGGTAATTTAGAGATGAGATGTTGAATTCCTAGTGTGGTGAAAATCAGGTTCTTGAATCTTATATTTATGAAACATTATTTTGTAAGATAGGATTACTAGGAACTGCCATCTTAAATTCAATCCATTTTATTTTTATGGACCCATCTATACTTTAACTCACATTTTATACGACGTTTGGAAACATTGAGATTGTAAACAACCAGTCCTAAGAGGCCTCAAGAGGTTCAGCACCCAGCACTGTTTTAAGTGAGTCCCATCCTGGAGTGGACCCCAGTCTGGAGTTTTAGAGAGCCCGGTCGGCAAGGTCTGCACTTTTCTGGAGCCTGGAAGGTCTGCCTCCTCTGTATTATCTGACCTCTGGGCCAGTGGGCCAAGGGCAGCCATATCAGGGCATCTGGGTGGAGTTTGAATAAGTAGGCCCTGGTCTCCATGAGGCTATGAGCACCCCTTCAAGCCCATGGGGGTAGGGAGGGCAAGATGGGGTGGCGACAGGGCTTGTTCCAGGGAAGAACCCCAAAGAGTTAAACAGTCTAAATGTGAATTGTAAACTTATTATATAGCAGTATGTTTCAAGGAAGGAAGTCAGAATATGTTCTCTTTAATAGGTTGTAAGCTTGATTTATATCTTTTAAATATTTAAATACAAAAATATGGCATGAGGCTCAATCTGTGCTCCTGCTGACACGTGCTGCAGTGGGAGAGTCTGTCTTCAGCAGTTGGGATCAAGCGTGCATGAACGGATTTCACTCCATTTTTGAACATAGTTAAAGGTTAGAAGTTTTTATAACAACTCAAGTAAAACTTCTTCTCTTTTTTACACCATTTCTGGGTCTCCCAAACTGTATTTACATGAAACTCTTCAATCATTTAAATTTCTCCTAACTTAGAATATCTTCCCTAGTTTTTCTCATATTAATGTTGATTTTCTGTCAAAAGTGTTTCCTCTGATTTTTAGTAAGAAAATTAAAGGAAAAAATACAAGGCTTATAAATAAATTTATAAAAATAAAATCTTAGAGCGTTATAGCACATAGCAATTAAAAATCATATTCCTTTACAAATTCCTTTTACTTATTTCATTAGATACGAATGGCAGATCTATTATTATTCCTATTTTGTAGTTAGGAGAGGAGAATTTCAAATGAATTATGTAGTTTTCCTAAGGTTCTCAAACTATCAGGTCTTCAGACTAGCTGTACTTACAGGTAGTTTGGCTCCAGGAGAGTCACTAAGTTGAGGGTCCTTTATCGAAAATGCTTGGATTTCAGATTTTTCTAATTTTGATTTATTTGCATGTGTGTTATAGTTTAGATATGTGGTGTCCCCCAAAATCTCACGTGAAACAATAAATAATGTTCAGAAGTGAAATGATTATGAGAGCTGTAACCTAATCAGTGCATGAATCCTCTGATATGCGTTAACTGGGTGGTAACTGTAGGCAGATAGGAGTGTGGCTGGAAGAAGTAGGTCACTTTGGGGTTTATGTTTTCTCTGTGCTTTTGGTCGCCCTGTCTGAGCTGCTTTCCTTTATACTCCTTTCTGTCATTATACTCTGCCTCATCTTGAGTCAGGGTTATGGGCCCAATACTGGACTGAATCTCTGAAACTGTGAGACACACAAAAAAACATCGTTTCCCTCCTCTAAGTTGTTCTTGTTAGGTCTTTTGGTCACCTCGATGCAAAGCTGACTAAAATGAGCCGATAGAGTAGGATATTTTGGGGATCAGTCTGAACAGGAAATTCATTTATGTCTCATATACACCTCATACACACACTTTGTACAGTATTTTTAAATAATTTTGTGCATTCAAGAAAATTCCCTAGTGTGGAATTTTTCATTTGTGATGTCATGTTGGCTCTCAAAAAAAATTATGCAACATTTTAAGTAACTTTGTGCACAAAATGAAGTTTCACGATATGGAATTTTCCATTGGTGATGTCGTGTTGGAATTTAACAGTTTTAAATTCTGGAAGATTTTGTATTTCACATTTTTAGATTAGAGATGCTCAATCTGAGATTTCTCAATCTGAGTTTCTTTATGTACAGAAAGCAATGACCTTGGGTCAAAGCTGCCTGTAAGGTTCAGCTGGCCCATGTAGATGAGATCCAATAGATGGGGTGACATCCAAAATCTTGGTAGCTTAAGGCAATAATGTAGAGTTGTCCATTGGTCTCTGGTTTCTCAGCCTTTCATCTAGTAGTCTAGACCGGTCACTTATATGACTACAATTGGCTGGAAACTCACTGTGATGGCCTCACCTGGCTCCCCCCAATCCTATGTGGTCCCACGTGCTAGTAGAAGTACCTAATGTGGGGAGTGCAAAGCCCCTGAGGGACGGCCTCAGCAGCTACCCAGGGTCCCTTGGAGAATGCCAAGGACACAGTTCACACAGATTCAGGGGGTATGGAAATAGCCTCCACCTCTTGAAGGGAACAGCAGCAAAGACTCTTTGCAAAAGGTGTGGACCCAGGGAAGCCTGACACACTTGAAGCCATCAAGGCAACAATTCACTACCCACAACCTTCTAAATCTTCTACTCCAAGCCCTGCCAAGGTGCTCAAAGTTTCAACCCAGCGTTGGGTCTGAAGTCATGATCTTGTGATGCAGATTAGGGCTCTTTGGGTCCACCTCCTCTGGGCACAGCTTCCTGGCGAGTGACTCTCATGGTAGGAGAGACAGTGGAGAAGGGGTGGCTTATATCGGGGAAGCTTGGTCATGGACTTTGAGGCCTGGGGTATCCATTTTCAATGACTCAAAATGCCAATGCATTTTGTTCCTCTAGCCTTCTCTCCTCCTCACTGGCAAAGTTAAAAATGAGGGCAAATACATGGTTGGTCACCTATTGGGGACCCCTGGATAGACCCTCTCTGGGTAGAAGGGATAGCCAGTGAGCTGTAACACTCAAGGTGAAATCACCTGGCTCAGGTGGAGAGCAATTTTAACAAGCCTAAGATCGGATCTGACCATCCTCTTACCTTCTGGTTATAAAAGTTAAACCGTCCACATCAAAATCTACCAAGGAAGGCTGCTATCTAATTTGGGAAGGGCCCTTAAAAATTATTTTACAGTTGTGCCCAGTGTCTCAGCTTTAATGCTCACATTAAATACGCAGCTGTAACCATTTGAAATCAGCACAGAGCCTCATCTGCTTTCCAAGACAGCAGGACTTTCCCTGAGTAGTGCTCAATGGTCACCATTAAAATCTTTCTGTTTCCTTCTGACCCCAAAAACTTGGTGCGTAAGTGCTATGCATGTGGGGATCTCACCACTGAATTGTTTTCTTATCCTTTGGCATTATTTCCAAATGAATTGTATCCTGTAAGCAGAAACCTCAGAAAAAAAATACAAATAAGCAATAACAGTCTCCTATCTTGATAATCTGAGAAAAGCCTCTATTCAGTTTTCAATTGCTTTAACATGCACAAAACTTCCTGTGTGTCAGAAAGACAATTCCTAGACTCATATGTGTACATATCACCTGCATGTATGCATATGTAATGATATACAGATACATGATGATGCATACACATTCATGTACAATGATAGAAACAATGAATGATACACTTGTAGTAATGACTGATACACATACATAATGATACACATGAATACATAATTACACATGCAAATTCAGAATTATTGACACACAAATATACATACACAATGACATGCACACATACATACATATGATACATACATACACAGTACCATACTTACACACATGTATGCAAGTATAATACAGACACATGTACATACATATATATTCAGAGTGATACACATCAACACGTTACAAATATGTAAAGTATATGGCCTCTAGTAGCTTTCAAAATTTTAGTTAGTCATTAGAATCCAACACATACATACTAACATATCCAAATAACTGTACTAATTTCATTTTTAGGATTTAAGACATACCATACTTCTGGTGACCAGCTATGCGGTGTCTAAGATGCACGTGTTCCCTACATGGATATTTGAAAAGGTTGCAACCATTTCAAAAAGGCTATAAAAATAAGTAGGAGTCATCCTTGTGGTAAAGCAATTTAGAGGTGAATCCTACGAGGACTATGCCAAGTTTGTTTCAAACAGGAAAAGCAACCTTTACTGAGGTAGTTGCTACTGCTCAGGCCAGGGCATTTCCTTACTGTGTCACTGACACAAAATCCTGTGAACATTAGGGATTTTCAGCAGGGTGACAGGGCTCTCACCTGGTGGATCAGCCTCTCACTTGGTGGGTCAGGGCTGTGGGGAATACTGAGCTCTTCTGATGTGCCTCTTAATGTTGATCAACATGAATAATTAATTTTTACTGAAACTAAAGCTTAGTGATGTGTGGTTACACTGTAGGGTTAGTGATGTGTGGTGTGGGGTAAAAATATTGTTGTATTGGAGAAAACCCCTTTGGGGCATTTTTCAAATAAAACACATTTTTAAAATTTGTAGTCCGTTGGCCCCAATACATGAATCCAAGGAGGCAGAGTTCCCCCTTCAAGTAATGAGTGGTGATAACCTAGAAAAAAAAGATGTTTTTGATTAATTTTAAACCTTGAAGCTGATTTTCTTGAGCTCCTGGGCAGACTGGCTGCTCTCTAGCAAAGAGGAAGGCACATTTAAAAGATGAGTGAGTTGTGGGCGATCACTCCAGGAGACTCTGGAAAATAAGGCAGCATGTTAGCTTTTCACCCCTCTGACCAAAATACCTGATCAGAACAACTTAGTGGGAGGGAAAGGGAGGGGGCAGGGGGTCAGCCAGGATGGTGGGATGTGATGGACATCATTATCCAAAGGACATGAATGAAGACACGAATTGGGTGTCAGCATACTTTATATTCAGAGATTTGAAAAATCGTGAGCACTGGTCTCTGACTCCATTCTCTGTACCTCCATGAAGTAGTTCAACACCACAGCCAGTATGCTGGAGGAGGGAACCTTATGTTCTGAATTCTCCCACTTGTCCAGGGGAGAGAAATCAGGAGGGGGTTTTCTTCTCTGTGATGCCGGGAGAGACCAGATGTCCTCTGATGACTTTTATACCTCTCATCATGACTGTTTCCCAGGACCCTAGTCTACTTGTTATCTTCCACTCAATCTCTATTTGGCATCTCAGAGTGAACAAGCCATGAGAACAAACCAGTAGTATCCAGCTCCCACTTCCAACCCTTCCCTAATCCCAGACACTTTCTTCTCTAAGGCCTTTCCCTTCTTAGTAAATGGCACATCGTTTATCCCACTGCCTGGGCTGAAAACCTACATGCCATTCTCGATTCCTCTTCCTATTACATCTAACATTGGGGTATTTTGCTAGATTCCAAAACCTATGACCAGATTGACTTCCAACAGTCCTAGTTCAAGTCCCCAACAGCTCTAGTCTGTGTAGTTGAGATAACACCCTGTCACTATGACTGTGAAACCTGCCACTGCAAACTTACTGTGTCAAACTACCACCATTGTGTTATTCACTGTGTTGGCGTTGTTTTGGAGAGAAAGAGGGTGAGGATTGAAGACTGGGGTTTGAAAGGAAGTTCAAAGACAAGGAAAAAGTAGCCTTAGGTGTTTGCAGCAGAATGAGTTGGTGACAAAGAGGTACTTGGTCTGGGAGACTGGAAGCTGGAATGTCCCCACCTGGGACACTGGGGGAGTCGGCATGTAATTCTGTGAAACTGTGTATTAGTAAGGATTCTCCAGAGAAGCAGAACCAATAGTATAAACAAAGATATATATAGAAATAGGTTTATTATGAGGGATTAGGATACTCCACTATAGAGGCTGGGAAGTCTCACCTTCTGCTCTTTGTTAGGTCGAGTCCCAGGAGAGCTGCTGGTAGAATTCAGTCTCAGTCTGAGAACCAGGAAAGCCAATGGTATATGCACCAGTTCAAGTCGAAAGGCCCAGGATCATGGGTGCTGATGTCCAAGGGCAGGAGAGGATGAATATCTGAGCTCAAGGATGTAGGTGGGGCGAAAGAGTGGATGAAGAATATAGCCTTTTTGTTTCAGGCACTCAACAGTTTGGATGATGCCCATCAGTCAGTGCTGGGTAGGAAAATTAGATTTAATTTAATGACTCAAATGCTAATCTCTTCCAGAGACACCCTCCTGGACACATCAATAAATGGGGGTTTCCAACAAAGTGGGTATCCCTTAGCCCAGTCAAGTTGCTACATTAAAATGAACCATTCATACTTTCAAAAGTGCAATCATAGAATGATTCAGTTATGGATCATCCGCAAGGGGTGATCTAGTGCTGTGGAGCCATAAAAATAATACTTACCAGGAGTTTTATTTTTTTTTCCTCATGTGACTAATGTGTATTTAGTGATTGTAACATACAAACGCAGGACACAGACTATGTAGACAGAGATGATTTGAAGGAAGGTCTGCCTGATGACACTCCAGGTCATTTCTGGGTAGAAGAATGGTGCTTTTTGTATACATTTTAATAACTTTGATTTTTCTACATATAAAGACTAAAAATAGGAAATATGTATATAAGATTTAATATTGTAGAAACTTCCGAGAGGACCTGTTTCTGGTTCTCCCTGAGTCTAACGGGTGCATATTGATTCAGGACAGGAGAATCAGATAGCTACACTTGACTTTTGATCCTTCCAAGTAACTTCCAATATCTGTAACACATCAATCTCATTTACTCCACTCCTGGAAAAAATGACCCAACAATAGACCAGTTCTTGTAGTAGAGAAGCTGCTTTTGTGGTTTGCTTGTTCTTTTCTTTCATAATATAACCAGGAAACCACCAAATGCTCAATGCAAAAATTTAAGCAATAGAAATAACTATAAGTAAGTTATACATATCTGAAACACCTATGCCCCAAGATAAACACCATTGATATCACTCATATCCATTTACATATATATATTTATGTAAATATGTATGCTATTTACATATAGGATATATATGATATTTATATGCATGGGTATCTATATTTATCTCTATATATCCATTACAGATATGGACTATTAAGTTAGCTTAACTAACTTAAAATTAAAAAAAATAATTAAAAATTTCTTTGTTTCCAAATACTGTGTCCCTTCTATTGTTTGGAAATGGTCTATTTAAACAAGTTTTTGCTCATCGATCATAATGTCTACTCCTTCCACCTTCCTTCTCCTACTTACCCCAACCCATACTAAATTTCCAATCTGGTAAATGTCTTCTCAAAATGTTTGCTCTGCTTACATAATTATAGGCAAATGTATATTTAAATATTTTTTAAAGAAGAAATTATATAAAAATAAAAATATGCTTTTGTGTATTGTCTATATTTTTTTAAAAAAATAATAAATTGTGGCCATTGTTCCACTATTGGCTGATTGCCTCTCCCAGGTGCTAGAGTTCTTGACTCTTCCACCAGGAGTGAAAGGGAGCCCTGGTTTCTGTGAATTTACCGTCAGCCTTGATAATCACTCTACCTTCAATGCAGTTCTACCAACAGGACTAGGCAATGACCCACCATTATGATTTAGTTCTACCTCCTCGACTGTGGGTAAGGCTGAGCACCTCTCCAAGCTGACAAGATGACAGGGGTCCCCAGGGTTTGTCCTTCGGGGACCTGCTGGGCTGCTGGACTCTCAGACCTTCCCTCCCCACCTTTGCTCCCTGAGCTTCAGCACCCTGGTCTCAGGTTGGAGGTTTTTAAACAGAGGAGGTATGCAATCTGACTGATAGTTTCAAGAGTTCACACTTGCTGACATGAACAGAATGAATTAATGGAGATGACTCACAGGTGTGCTGGTCTCTCTTGAACTGAAGGTGACGTGACTTAGGCTCCCTTGGTGAATTTTAATGGACCAATGTTAAGTATTTCATCAAATCTAGTGTTTGTTGTTGTATTATTATTATTCCTGTTTTGCCTATGACTTCTAACCTGTACCTTTTAGCATCTATTGACACTATCACATGAATTTTCTCTCAATTTGACTATATAGTAAATGATGTCACTAGTTTACTAGCATTGAACCATTCATATTTTTCAGTCCTGGGGATTGAACCTAGGACCTTGCATGCTCTACTACTGAAGTACATTACCAGCAATTTATTTATATCTCATTTTATTTTAGTTGCCTAGTCTGGCTTCAAACTTGCCATCCTCCTGTCTCAGCCTCCTCAGTAGCTGGCATGACAGGTATGTGTCGCCACACATGGCTCAACATTCTTATATAATTGTTTGTTCTTGCAATTTTGAACTGCTTTTTAAGATGATGGTGGATTATGTTTTTGAATGTTTCATTTATAATTGGAATGGACACATTTTCTTTTTCAGTTTTATTCATATAAGGTAACATAACAATAATTTCTGAAATAGGTTGAAGGACATTATAATTTTTTCCATGATCTTAAATACTTTAAATACTAGTGGAATAATCAATTATTTAAAAGTTGAATAGAATTCAATTATGAAGCTGTATATTCATAATGTCTTTTAAAAATTCATGCACTCTAATTGTATCTCCACTCTTTCTATAAAGATCATTATATTTTCTTCTTCCAATTTACTCTTTTTTTAATAATTGGTAATTGAATTTATTTATTTATTTATTTTTAATTTTTATTGTTGGTTGTTCAAAACATTACATAGTTCTTGGATAGGAAATTTTATGTGTGTTTATATGTAGTCATATATGGCATTCTCTTGTAAATATTTTAATCAACTCTGTCTCTGACAATATCTTTATTTTCATTTCTAAGTTTGTATAATATTTACTCTTTCTTCTCTTCCTCCATCAGATTCAATTTTCCATTGTGTTGGTCTTTTTAAAAATAGACTTTTGGATTAATTGGTAATACCCACCCTCCCACTACTGGGGATTGAACCAAGAGGAGCTCTACCACTGAGCTACATCCCAGCCTTTTTATATTTTTATTTTGAGGCAAGGTCTTGCTGAGTTGTAGAGCCTAGAACTTGGGATCTTCCTGCATTGGCTTCCCAAGTACCTATTAAAAATATTTTTCATTTCAAATTTATTAATTTTTTACTCTTTATAAACTCCCTCTTCTTGACTTTCCCTTTTTCTTTTGTTTATCTTTGTATTCTTTAGCTTAGCATTGTGTTCTTTTGGGTCCTGCCCCCTTTTGCATTGAGGAAGTCTCCTAAGATTATACATTTGGCCTTGAGTGCAGTTTCATGAGTTATGATATGAAATTTCCTCCCTGTATTGTTTCCTGGTAACTTGTCAAACCAGAAGCCTCCAGGACCTTGGACCTGGTGTGAAACTCCTGCTGAGCCACAAGGGGAAGGCCTGTTTGCTGGTTCTGATTCCTGAGGAATCAGTGGCACCATTACCCCTGGGCTAGATGTGCATTTTGGCCCTGCCTTACCTCTGAGAGACATGCATCCATTTATCTTGAATCATATATATCTCAGCTCAGTCGGTTTTACATACAAGTCTCACTCTTGCAAGCTTTGGAAGAGCCCTCGGCAGAGAGCAACACTCCAAGTGTCATCCACGGGACTTGCCTGGGTGGACATCAAAGACAGACAACTTTCAGGTAATGAAACACATTAAATAGAAAGATAAGCCAATTTTTTTTTGTATTTTATATACAAATAAAAATTGCTACCTACTTTAGTCCAAGGGGACTGGCCATCAGTTACAGATCCCTTTCCCTTTTTTTTTTCCCCTTCCAACTCAATGAATTAGTAAGCTCATTGTATTTTCTTCCCTCTCTTTTTTAAGGTTAATTCTGTACTTTTTAACCTTATCATCTTTATTTTTAAAAAGGCTTATTTCCAATTCCATTCCACATAATTAATATAATTAATTAAATCCCATACAATTTTAAAAAATACTGATGATACTAGAGATAATAGATTCGTTCTTTTTTGTTTGTTTGATGATAATTGATATCATATGGGATTGAGTACTATATAATACCTTGTGAGGTTTAGTACTATATAATGTATGGCTTATAAAAATAGCTGTATTTTAAAAACACTGGATATTAAAACACCTCTGGAGAGACACACAGAGTTGATGCTTTGATTTTTTTTTAAATTAAAGTTTTACTCTCTCACCTAACTGTGAAAAATTCTAACCTGACTTGATACAGCAAAAAAATAGAAAGGGCCATCTTCCGTTCAGCAATCAAGGCTGTTGAACTAAGTTCCGGCTGTCATTAAAAAGTAATCACAGAACAAAGGAATGCTGAATTCCAGTTTCCATGGAGTTGTGCTCTTTCAAAAGGATAATAGCAAGAAGTTTCTCAGTCTTTCGTGCAGGAGAGGCTTCTAAAGAACAAAGGAGCAACATAGCATGCCAGCAGACATTTATTTAAATGTCACTTACACTGGGTAAGGAGAATTGAAGGAGTTCCATTTGAGATAATAAACCAATTTTTGTGAGAGATGATGAAGTAATTAATTATTCAAGGGTGATGGCTTCTCCTTCAACTTCATTTTCAAAGACCACATTTACCCTTAGCTGTTTAAATAAGAAAGAGGGTGCACATTCCATTCACTTGCACTTACTGAAATAAGAAACTAGCTGTCATTCAATTCAGGAACTCTCAGTTCAAGTGTCTGTGATTCTCAAAGCACCTTGTCAGCTAGGAGGAGGACCTCTGGGGAGGGGGTGAGGTTCCTGCTCTCCAACTGTAATGATGGTAGTGTTTGGACACGCTGTAGTCTTGCAAGGTCAGGGAGACACACAGTGGGTGCCTCTTTCAGAAAGGTGCCTTTCCCTAAGCTGACTTGGGCCCTGTGGCCCTGACAGCAGCTCCGGTGTGTGGCTGCACAGAACAGTTCTAGATCAGGAGGCTGTGAGCCACTCACCCCCCACAAGCATCTCAGGCTTGCTTTCAAATGTTCTCCCAAGGACAATCTTGCTAGAGTGAAGTGTTCTTGGGATTGGACTTGATCAGCATTCACATTCCTTCTTGCAGTATCCTGGTAGCACTGCTAGCTGCTGGAGGCTGTGGAGAAGCCCCATGGTGCAGTGGAGAGCCTGCCAAGCTCCACCTTTGGCTTTGCCAGTTGGAATGCCATTGACATCTCCAGGGCTTTGCTCCTCCAAGAGTTATGCTAGATCATTTCTATGTTCTCTCTTAGCTCCAAACACAGGATTCATAGATGATGCGACCCAGGAGGCCTCCTATTAAGCATGAAAGAACAGGTTGCATTTGTCTGTGTGTCTTTCTTCTAATAACCTTCTGTATTAGGGTCCTCCAGAGAAGTAGAATGAATAAGAGATTCATTCTTTTTTGTTTGTTTATTCATGAGCAGAATTGGCTGACATGATTGTAGAGTGACAAATTCCAAGATCTGCAGGATGATTTGGCAAGCCGGAGCCCCAGAGGAGGTGATGGTGTTGCTCCAGTGAGAAGGTTTTCAGGCTCCAGACGGAAGAAGAGCCCAGGTTTCAGTTCAAGTCTAGAAGCAGGGAAACATCTCTAATGCTAGTTCAAAGGGACCCAGGCAGGATGCAAGGTTCTCTCTGTTTGCTGGGCAGAGCCCTCTGTTTGCTGGGCTACCTTTTCAAAGGCATATCTCACCCAAATACTCCCTTCAATTTTGGAGTGCTGCATTTTCATGCACACTTGATGCAGAAACACACTCAGAATGTTTGACCAAATCCCTGGGCACCCTGTGGCCCTGTCAATTCAGCACCTACAATTCACCAGCACTCCTACCAAAGGGATGACAAAAAAGGACAAACATGAGTGTCAGGTACAGGCTGGGGAGACGGGCAAGATGGCAGTGAATTTCTGGTTGACCCTTGGAGTAGTGAGGGTGGGAGAAACTACGGATTGGCCCTTTGTAGGATAAGGCAGAGCAGATGGAGGAGAAGTTCTCTCTGGGGTGTCCCCTAGGAGTAAGAGGTTTGGAAAGGAGAAAACTAAGCAAAAAGAACTTGAAAAAAAGTCGAAAGCGTCAGCTTTTTCCAGATTAACGTGGAACATGAGCTCAACTCCAGGAAAAAATCACTAAGAAAAATGGAATGATCTCCTGAGAAAGGGACCAGGAATCAGACCAGGGCTTTGCGCCCCAGAGGAGCTTCCTCCTGGATTCAGCATCTCATGGGGAGATCAGCCTGCTGGGGTCCTTGCTCAGGCTTCTGGGGATGAAGTCTGCCAATTATCTCTCTGCTCAGCATCCCAAGAGCAGTGGCCAGTTCCTTCATTCACAGAGGAAGCCGGGAGGGTCAGAGGAAAACCACAGGAAGTAACTGTATTGATCAACCATGGCTTTCATTCATAAAAAATGGTTTTCATAAAAAAATTCTAGTGACAAACCTGCGCCCCACAGACCCTGGAAGACATGCTGCTCTAGTTTTTATCTCCAACAGGGTGGCATGTGTGAACTGAAAATCTATTGACCTCTACTCAAGGTGTCATGTTCGGTCTGGACAATTCTGTGAATTTGGAGGATTAGTTTTGGAGGAGCACGTTAGATTTGAGGAGTTCTGGCATTTGGATGACAGGTACAGAAACACTTGCTGACTTCTCATTACACTTTAATGAGCTTCTGTTTATTTTTCCATTTACTTTGAGACAAGAGCAGGCAATTCTTTTTCTTAAGTTCAACCTCTGTTCCACCTTCCGCTTGACCACCAAGGTCATTTCTATTCCTGCCCCTAAGTCTCTTTGTTCTCATTTTACCTTTTCCATTAATCCACATCCTTCTCATTCTTTAAAGCACTTTTCTCAGGATGCCATTTGTAAGCATGCTTAGTCCAGAGTCACCTTTCTGCTTTCACTCCCAGCAGTCCTTGCAATCTCTGGCCCACTTCCTTGCATCAAACCATCTCAGATGGCATCCCCAGACCACTAATCCCTCCTGCCTCTACTGGGCAATCTCATCTTCAAGGCAAGAGAGATGTCTGAGATTACTTCGTCTTTCCTGGAACTTACATGATGGACACCAAGGACAACTAGAAACACAGTTGATGAAAACCAGCAAGATTTGTTGCAGAAAAACACTGAATTGATCAGTTTTGTGGTACCCCATCTTAGCCACAATTGACACACTCTGCTTCTCAAAGGAGGTCACGTGTCTGCAGCCGGGTTTGTAAGGGTCCGGCGGAGCATTGGAGGAAGAGACCACAAGAGACCAGCTTCATGCAATAAGCAGGGGGGAGTTTTATTGAACCAGCATGCTGGGGCTCCGTGCCCACTCAAGAAAGGAGACCAGCCCAGAGCCCAGAGCAGAGGCTAAGCAGAGCTTAAGTACACTTTTTGGAGAGGGCAGGGGGCTTTGCATACTTCAGAACAAATCATCATGAGGCACGGGAAAATTGAACAACAACTCTGAGACATGATTAGTACATTTGTTGGCGGGAACAGGCTGGGCAGGGGTGATTGGTCACTCCTAAGCGGGGTACATATTCAAACTGATTGGTTTTGGAGCCTGGATGCTTACGTGCCGAGCTACTTAGAGCCCTTAGCTATTAAACAACCAGGGAATCAGTGGAAATATTTACTGGGCAGTTCGGGTATTGTCCTAACAGCTACAGGGATTACAGGTTCTGGGGGTAGCAGAGGAATTTTAACAATACCTGGTCTTTTACTTTTTAGCCCAGGCCTTGCAATTTAGAAACTTTACAATGCCCAGTCTTTTACACTTTAGCTCAGGCAGCTTAGAATCAGCTTAGAAATTTTACCTTTACAGGTTGTTTGGATTCATCTTATCCTGACGACTGGCCACGCAAACTGTGGCAAATTCCTTTACATCTGAGTAACCTCTTTTTTTTTTTTTAAGAGAGAGAGAGAGAGAGAATTTTAATATTTATTTTTTAGTTTTCAGTGGACACAACATCTGTTTGTATGTGGTACTGAGGATCGAACCCGGGCCGCACACATGCCAGGTGAGCGCACTACCGCTTGAGCCACATCCCCAGCCCATATCTGGAACTTATTACTTGTAAAAAACAAAATACGGAATGAACATACTACAGTTTGGACACTTAAATTTATTCGAGATTTTTCACTTTTTACAAAGAGTCGAAACATCATCCCTTTTTGGGAACAATTTAAATTTTGTGTACACAATTTAACGGGATATACTTCCAGCTGTGAAATTACTAGGTCACGGGGTGTGTCGCTTATGCAAAATTTTGCGTAAGTTGGACATGTATAAACCTTGATTCAGTCTGACATGGATAAACCTGCCAAACTCCCACCATAATCGAGGTCATAAACATTTCCATTATCCTCAAAATGGCCTTAGGCTCTTTCTTGATCTCCTCCTCCTGCACTCCCCAGTCCACCCCCTACTCAGGCTACACTGGATTTGCTTAGCGTTACTGTAAATTAGCTTGTATTTTGTGGCATTTTATAGAAAAGGAATCCTATGGTACAGACACTGGTTTTTATTTTTTGACTGGTTTCTTTTATTCAGCCTCATTAATCTGAGGAGCATCCAATCAATAGCCATTGCTTTTTATCTCAGGATGGTATTTCTTTATGTAAATGGAGCAGACTTTGTTTATCCCATTGTCTGCAGTTGGACATTTGGGTTGTTTCCAGTTTAGGCTGTTACACATGAAGTGGCCATGAACATGGACACACAAGTCTTTACATGGATATATGCCTTCATGGCTTTTACTGCATGGATGTTCATTTCCACACCTAGGAATATAGGTGTTGGTCTAAAATTGCAGTGTATCATTTTAGGCTCGGGGTTCCTATTTTTCCAAAACTCCACATACAGTTAAATTGGCCAGTCTTTTTCATTTTAGCCTTTCTGTGAGGCACACAGTGATATCCAGTTGGGTTATCATTTTCATTTCCTTGAAGGCAATGATATGCAGCATCCTGACATGATCTTGTTTGCCATTCATTCTTTGGCGAGTGAGTAGCGGTTGGAAAAATTTCTGCCTGTGATTCATTAGATTGTTTTATCATTAGCTTTATTTCTAAACTTTCATTTTGGGGTAATTTGTAGAGGTAGACATAAAGATATTTCTAGTATATTCTTTATGGATGGCAAAATCTTGCCTCTCAGACAGTATCACAACCAGGAAATTAATATAAGTATAATAAATCAATCATAATTCAGATGATATCAATTTTATATATGTGTTAATTTGTGTGAGTTTGAGTGCATGTTTATTTGTATCCTAAGTGTAAATTCATATGACCTGGCCACAGCTAGGATCCAGAGCAGTTCCATCAGGAGACTCTTCCTGCTACCTTTTCACACCCATAACCAACTCCCTACCTTCATCTCTGGCAAGTATTAATTTGGTTTTCCTTCATTAGTCCTATAAAAATATTATATAAATGGAAGGCACACTTATGTAATCTTTCAGGATTGGCTTTGTTCCCTCAATATAATTCTTCTGATATCCTTTCAAATTGTTGTATTTATTGCTGAGCAATATTCCATAGTACGGAAGGTCCTCAGTGACTTTTGTCACTCTCAACACTGTTACGTTGGGGTTGTTTACAATTTTGGGCTGTTTGAGATAAAACTTCTACGAACCTTTGTGTACTGATTTTAGTGTGAACATACGTTTTAATTTCTTGGGTTAAATGTAATTAAGTGTAATTTTTGGTCATATTACAGGCATATGCTTGATTTTGTAAGAAACTGCTGTACACTTTTTAGCACAGTAGCTCTAACAATTGACATACCCCCCCCTCCGCAGCAAGTTATGGGGGCACCAGTATTATGGATTTGAAGAGGTATTTATGTATTTTGGACATAAATCCTTGACCAGATATGTGATTGGCAGAATGTTTCTCCCTGCCCGTGGCTTATCTTTGAATTCACTTAACATTATCTTTCAAAGAGCAGGCATTGTTAATTTTGCAGTGGATCAGCTTGTCATATTTTTTTCTTCCATGGATTGGATTTGGGTTTTGTATCTAAGAAATCTTGGCCTGACCCAAAGTCATGGAGGTTTCCTTTTCTTTCTTCTAGAAGTGCCATAGCTTTAGGTTTTACATTTATATGTATAAGGTTTTCACTTGATTTTTGTACATGGCGTGGATCAAAGTTCATTTTTCACATGTGTGTATCCAAATATTTTAGCACTGTTCCTTCCTCCATTAAAATGTTTCTATAACTGTAAAAGTAAAGTGTGTGTGTGTGTGTGTGTGTGTGTGTGTGTGTGTATGTGTGTTTTCTGGGTTCTTTTGTCTGATCCATAGATTTTTGTCTATTTTGCTACTAATACCACATTTACTTGATTAATGTACCTTTTAAATAATTTTTTAAAAATTACATAGTGTGAATATTTCAGCTTTGTGCTTTCCAAAAGCAAAATGGTTCCTCTAGGCCCTCTGAATTTCCATATGAATTTTATCATCAGGTTTGAGAGTTGGTGAAACAAAAAAAAGAAAGAAAAAATATTGTGCAATTTTGATTGGGCTCCACTGAATTTCTAGGTGAATTGAGGGAGAACCCGTCTTTTAACAGTTTGAGTCTTCTGATCCATAAACATGATTGGTTAGAGGTTAAATTTTATCAGGGTTCTATATTTCAGTTTCATTGATTTCTCTGTTGTTTTTCAGCTTGCATTCCCACTGCTTTTCATTGATTTTTTTTCCTTTCTTCTTGCTTTGGGTTTAAAATGCTTTTCTTTTTTCATTTCTTAAGGTAGAAACTGAGATCAGGGATTTGACAATTTTTTTTCTTTTACAAATAAGTCATTTACATATATATACATATATTCTTTAATGGCATTCCATGCATATGAATGTGTTTTCATTTTCATTTAATTAAAACGTTTGTCATTTTAATTTTGACTTCTTCATTGATATATATTCAAGTTTTTAGGGTTTTTTTTTTAGTTTTCAAATATTTCATTGCATTCGGATAGCATAACTAGGTATACGTTGAATTATTTTAAAATCAATTAAGACTTCTATGGTCCAAATTACAGTTTACCTTTCTAACCCAATGGTATCTACTTGATGTGACTGTATCATTTGTACAGAGTTCCCTGGAGATTTAATTACAGGAATTTGGCTGATTATGATATAATTATATGATGATTGATTTCCTGTCCACTTTTTCTGTCAATTGTTGAGAGACAAGTGATAAACTATCTGACTCTAATTATAGATTTATCTGATTTTCCTTGTATTTGTGTCAGTTTTGTCTATGTATTTTGAAACTCTGATAATAGGTACAATAATATTTAGGATTGTTACACCCTTATGAAGATTTGACCTTTTATCTTATGAAATATAAACCTTTTTATCCATGGTAATAATTTTGTTCTCAAATCTACTTAGATATTACACAGCACTTCAACTTTCTTTAAGATATTGTTAACATGGTATATCTTCTCTGAAAGGGAATATATATACACATACATACATATATATATACACATACTTATGTGTGTGTCTATATATGTGTACACTATAAGATTACAGTTAAAGTATAATTACAGAGTGTACATATATTTTTGACATTAAGAATTCGTGTTTTAAATCACTTTCAGATTACCATTTTTTTTTTTTTTGGTACTGGCAAGTGAATCCAGGGGCACTCAACCACTGAGCCACATCCCCAACCGTATTTTGTATTTTATTTAGAGACAGGGTCTCACTGAGTGGCTTAGCATCTTGCTTTTGCTGAGGCTGGCTTTGAGCTTGTGATTCTCCTGCCTCAGCCTCCCAAGCAGCTGGATTGACAGGTGTGTGCCACCGTGCACGGCCGTGATTGCCTATTTTAAGGAAAACCAAATATTACCAGCTATTTTTGGGAAGAATTTATATGAAAAATATACTTTCTCTTTGAACTGCTTTATATGCACATATTTATTTTGACTTTTAAACTAAAGAAGATGCATAATTATCTCCCATGGAAAAGCCGAGGGAGACATTGAAGTCAATTAAAATAGTTTATAAAATGATGTTCATGGTTTGGAGGGTCTAGTGACTACCTTTTCCCTCCTGTGGTCTTATCGTCAGCAATCATTGTTATTACTGCCTTTTGAAAGCAGTCAGATGGGAAGAGAGAGCCTGCTGAAGATGCTTTTAAGAAGATGATCATACTTCTAAATCTAAAGCCTGTTTGGAGATGGCACTGGAGATTGGCTGCTACCTCTCCTTAAGAGAGATTTGCTGTCTACTCCACTCCCTGGGTATCCCAGAACGCTAGAACTTGTAGGAGGGACTTAGACAGGACCCTATCTTTATGTGGTTTGTCCCCTCCAGAACTCACGTTGAGATTTGGTCCCAATGTACTAGTGTTGTAGTGGGACTTTAAGAGGAGTGTGCGTCACTGGGGCAGAGTCTTCATGCTGTGCTCCAGGGACGGGTTCATTCTCTCAGGTGTGAGTGAGGTCTTACTCAAAGGTCTGCACTAGTTACCTCAAGAATGGTTTGTTATTAAGCAAGGCTGTCCCATATGTTTTGCCTGTTTTGCATGCTCTTGCTTGAACTGTTTTTCTGCCATGCTATGATGCAACAAGAAGGCCCTCACCAGAAGCCAGGCAGATATTGGTAACAGGACCATGTTCTTATTAGACTTCCCAGCCTTCAAATTTGTGAGCTGAAAATCAACCTCTGTTCTTTATAATTTTCTCAGATTCAGACATTCTGTTATAGCAATAGAAAGTGGATTAAGATAGGTCCTAAGCTGCCGCAGTCTGGCTGGGCACAAAATCACGAGCCACTCACACCTTGTAGATTTAAATAGCAACTCTTTATTCTGGAACTGTCACCGGCAGTCTACACACAGGTTCTGGGCAAAATTCATGCTCTCCACTGGGCTCTGAATCCCAAATACTCTCTCAATCCCGCAAGAACTCAAGGGGAACTCAAGGAGCGGGTGCCTGGAGGCAGCAGGATACGCCCTATTCCCAGCAGGATACACCTTAAACCTGGAACCGCCCTAAACCCAAGGAGCGCCCTAAACCCTGATCCGCCCTAAACCTGGATCCGCCCTGGTCCTTGAGCAAGGTCACCTTACATGTAATGTCACTGCAAATGACCTGGGTCATGCCATGCATCATTCCTACTTGGCAATGGCTCTAAGCACTAAGCCAGTTACACCAGGGAGAGTTGTTCCTGATATCAGTTTTTCACTCCTTAAGAACATGTATTTATTAATTCATACAGAATTTAAAGGAAGTTTATGTATACAGGAAGCAAGGGAAAGTTCTGTTTCCAAGGTCATTGAGTCCTCTTTTCCACCAGGTTAGCCTTGACTGATTGGAGAATTCCTATATGTAAACATTTATATGATAAACAGGAGACACTGCTTTGGGTATATTGATTGATTCCTCCTAAGGATCTTGGGCAATTGTAATTTTGTTTGCATCTCAAAGGTTAAAAAAAGAGTCTGAGGCTTAAGTAGACAAAGGCCTTGTCCAAACCACAGTACTTTCTAATGGCAGGGCTCATGACATTTTTCTTGAATCAGCCACACACTCAGCTTTGGGTTGGACAAAGCTCTTCAAGACATTGATCAAAGGGGCTGGGTGACACTGTCATGCACGATAAGGAAATAATGCAGTCATTTATGAGCTTGCAGTAACAGGTACTTTGGCTGCCTGGACAGGGTGGATGGACAACCTGCCACACAGGCAGCATGTAGGCAGAGAGGACTTTGCTTTTAAATGGTTCTCAAGAGATCAAAGAGAAGGGTATTAATAGCTTTGCTGCAGAGCATGATGCCCTCGTGACCTCCAGGGCTCAGAGAGCAGCTCCGCACACAGTCAGCAGTGCCCTGTGCAGACAGCTCTGCACACAGTCAGCAGTGCCCTGTGCAGACTGCTCCGGGTCTCTGGACAGTTAGTCTGTGGTTCCAGGAGCGCTCCCATCCAGCTTGCTGAATTCCACCTCAAGTCTGATTCTTCCTGTGAGAAAAAGAGAGGTCATAAGTGACATGGAATTGTTTGAGAAACTCTGAGCTCTTCCAGGAGGGGTGGAGTTGGTGTGGGAAGGGTGGGGATGTGAGGAAGACGGCTTAGAGAGCACCCAAAGGTGTGTGTGGTCAGCTTTCCATCATATAACAAATACCCGAGTAATCGACTTAAAAAGAGGAAGGGTTTATTCTGGCTCACAGTTCCAGAGGTGTCAGTCCCTGGGCCTGTGGTGGCACAGCACGTCATGGCAGGAGCCCGTGGCAGAGGAAGCTGCTTGCTTCCTGGTGCCTGGGAAGGGAAAGAGGCTGGGAAATCAATATGACCTTCAAGAGCACAGCCCAATTTCCTAATCTCCTCCCACTAGACCCACCCACTAAAGGGCCCACTGTCTCCTAGTAGCACCAGAGGTTGGGAACCAAATGTTCAACATATGTACTTTTGTAGAAAATTCACGATCCAAACTATTGCAGTGAGTTCATGTTTTGGGGGGTCCCTTGACTAAAAGCAGTAGAATTGTACCATCATGATTACTTTTTAAATTAAATTTTAACATTCACATATCTTAAATATTAAAAAAATCGATCAAGTTTAGACATATACATATCTGTATGGGTATTGATAGATTGTACCTATCATCTATCTCCCTGTTGATGTATTTGTTATGAATCCTAACATCTATTTTATCTGTCAATCATCTATTAGATCTATCATCTATTTTATCCATCATCTATATTATCATCTATCTTATTTAATGATCTATGCTTCAGGGCTGCTTTATCCCAAACCGTCAGCCCCCCTGGGATGGTCTGGTCCTGGGGCTAGGAACAGGGTGTGCTTGCGGTTTAGCAATTAGATTTGCTGGGGTATGACATGGCCACATAGTTAGTAGCCAGGAGGTTTTGTAGTGCCTCATTGTGACTCACCTGCTCAGGATAAGAAAGACAGTGGCAGCACCTTCTAGGCCCATAAGTGACCTGAAGTGGCCACAACTGCTGGGACTGCAGAGGCAGCCTGGAGTCCAAGCCAGTGAAATACAATTCTTTTTGTCACTCCCCTTCCTCCTGGTTTTGACTTTTTCTCCCTTTATTAATTTTTCCCAGCTTTTATTTTTTGTTGATGATAATTAATATATAATAAAAAGGACACAAAGTACAGAAATTAGTAAGCATGAACATGTGTATGTACCTGTGAAATCATCAGCACAAACAAGATAGTAGACAGACACCCTTTCCCCCAGAGTGTCCCAGAATCCCTTAGTAATCCCTTTCTCGAATCCCTTAGTCTCTGCTTCCTCTCTTCCTCCATATTCTTCCCTACTCACACCCTTCCAAGCAACCACTGGTCTCCTTGTGTCACTACAAATTAATTTGTACTTTCCAGAGTTTTATATAAATGGGATCATACACTATGCACTATTCTTTGGCTGGTTTCTCTCATGGAGCCCAGTTATACTGAGACACATCCAGGGCTGTGGTTTGAAGCAAGAGCTTATCCCTCCTTACTGCTGGGAAGTATTCTGTTGTGTGTTCATAGCATAATTTCTTTATCCATTCACAGGGAACAGACATCTGGGTTGTCCCCAACTTTTGACTGTTACAATAAAGCTACCATGGATGTTCAGGTACGAGTCTTTGTGTGGAAATGCTTTCGTTTCTCTTGGCCAAATAACTTTAGGAGTGGAATGGCTCCTAATGTGGTATGTTTTAATTTTTTTTCTTTAACAAATTGTCCAACTGTTTCCTGAATTAGTTGTGCTATTTTCTGTTTTCATAAGTATCATATGAGGTTTGCAGATGCTCTACATCCTAACCAGCACATGGTTGGACAGTTTTGAAAATTTTAGTGCTCACTCTAATAGGATACAGGCGTATCTCCTTGCAATTTTAATTTTTGATTTCCTAATGCTGTTAAACATCTTTTTGTGGGCTATTTGACATCTGTGTATTTTATTTGATGAAATGTCTGTTCAAATTTTTCTACATTTTTAAAGAAGTTTTTTCTTATTATTGAGTTTTGAGAGTTTTTTAAATAGTTTTTCATTCCAGAATACCCAATAGATACCAAAATTTTGGAGTACTCAAGTCCCTCATATAAAATGGTGCAGTATTTGCATATAATATCTACATTTTCCTGCAGACTTTAAATCATCTATAGATTATTCAGAATACCAAGTACAATGCTAATGTTATATAAGTAGTTGATGTTCAAGGAATAATGATATGATGTCTGTGCAAGTTATATATCGATGCAAAATTTTTCCCCAATATTTTTGATCTATGATTGGTTGAGTCAGTGGATATGGACCCATGGGCATGGTAGGTCAACTGTATTTCTTTGTTAATTTTATGATTGACTAATAATCTTCAGCTTATCTTTTCATTCTCTTAACTGTCTTTTGAAAAAGATTCAAAATTTCACTTGGCTCATTAACTTTTAAAGGTTTCTCTTTAATAGAGAGAAGGAAGGAAAAGTCATCTGAGCAGTGGGTAGATCTCAGGGATTTGTGTGGTGGAGTCCTCAGCATGGTGATCTATAATGTCTGGCCCTTGTCTGAAAAGCAGAGAGCTTGAAATTTTGGTAACGTGATATATTGGAGAATGGGAAACTCCACAGTCTCCATCCCGATGCTCCAACACTGTGATTTTAATTGCCCAGCTCCTCTGGAAGTCTCCTCCAGTTCTCTTATTTACTATTATGACAGTGATTTCATAATAAAACTTAACATGAAATCTGCCCTCTTACCCAGTTTTTAAGTATACTAGAAAGTGCTGTTATTTATTGGCACGATAGCACCTATTTATAGGCATTATGCTGTAACTTAAATTTTTAAACAATTTAATATATGGAAGATTCCACATGGTTTATTATCTGCAAGCAAATTACCAGAGCAGAGAATCCATACAGGTGCACTATAGCAACACATTTGTTAGGAAAACAGCAGCCAGGCTCTTCTCTGAAAGGGATAAAATATTTACCAGCTGTTGGAAGAAGTCCTGAACAGTCCACATAATCCCTGAAATACTGGATCCACAGGCCTCGTCCTTCCTCTATACAAGGTTTTCTCCATTTCTTCCACTCTGCTGTTTTTCCCATTTGCAAGAAGATTGCACGTTTGTTTACCTAAGTCATTTGCTCAGGG
The DNA here is from genome assembly GCF_045843805.1 of Urocitellus parryii. NCBI lineage: Eukaryota > Metazoa > Chordata > Mammalia > Rodentia > Sciuridae > Urocitellus > Urocitellus parryii. The sequence continues at coordinate 113,284 of NW_027551767.1, forward strand.
TACGGCTGGCTAGGGAAAAGAGCCACCTAGGGAATCCAGCTAAGAGACCTAGAGGAGGGAACTTGATGATCTTGGAAAGGAAGAAGGAGGTAGCAGTGGGGGGACAGGCAGTGAAGCAGCAAGAGCACAAAATTACATTCTGGAAGGTTCAGTTTCCTGCTGTATCTCAGTAAAGAAGTAATGAGAAAAGTGTGTATGGGTGCATTACGGAGCCATTCAGGAACCTCCATATTGTCTCTCCTTTGAAGTGACACATTTATCCATTATTACTAGTAATACTTCCCTTTTAGTATTCCTTTAAACATTGCTGGAATAGTGAAGCAGGAGAAAGATGATTAAGCATTCTCCCAATTGATGCATTGCGTAATGATAGATAATAATGGCAACCAGGGAAGGACTGGGAGAGACTCCAGAAGAAAGAGCAAGCCATTGAGAAGATAACCCGTACCACCATGCAACTTCCACTCTTCATTCTTCCTCACCTCCCACCAGGCGTCACATACAGATGAATGATGAGTTTTAAGATAGTCCAACAAAGTGATACAAAATTGTATAAACAAAAGTAGATCAAAATATATTTCATTCTTTAATGGATCGTCTTCTGTATACTCCATGTAGTGGAGTTTAAAGGATCTCAAGTCAACTTAGAGGTCAAAAGCAGAATTTCATTTTGGAGAGACATGAATGTAATAGAATGGGAATTATCAAGCTTCCAATATGCAAGTAAGACACATTTGAATCCTGTTGCTTTATGTAATTTTACCCTCATTATAATCTCCTGTGTTTGTATCAATGCCTTTTATCAATGACCACCATTGCCTCTGTGTGCCTATTGGTGAGGGTGCATTTGCTGCTATTGTTACTAATGTCTCTTGTTTCCTCAAAGAAATCATCAATTTCCTGGGCTCTGTGTTTGCCCCGGCTTTCTTTTATCTGATCTTTAGCACAATCTTTGGCTGAACCAGGAATCAATAGTACTCATATAAAAGACAGGTGAATGTGTAAGAAGATGGAATCTCACCTCCCACAGGCCCATTCAGAGCCAGAAGGTCACAAACTTACATATTTTATATATTTTCCTTCTAATATATAACATTTTTTGTTTTAAAGCATTTTTCTTGGTTATTTTTAGTTATACATGAGAATAGAACCCGTTTTGATATAATTATACAAGCATAGATTATATATTATTCTAATTAAGACCCCATTCCTATGGATGTACACAATGGTGAAGTTTACTGTGCTGTATTCATATATGGTGTAGGAAATTTATGTCAGATTCATTCCACAGTCTTTTCTTTTCCTATCCACCTTCATTACCTTTATTCTCCTTGTCTAATTGAGAAATATTGCTTTAGATCACTTTTAGTCAATCAGTTGAGATGACAAAACCAATAAATGAGTAATTGGCCCTACAACTTTCTCATGATGCTATTATTCTCAATCATTCAATTATTTATCAACAGACCATTAAGCTCTCTATTCAAAGTTAGCATTTAAAGTTTTAAAATAAAAACACAAATGCAACAAAGTACACTAATTCACTAGATTTAAGACAGCAGCTTTATCTAGAGCATTTGCTAATGAATAGCATGGTCAATAGATGAAATGGCAATGACTTATTTGAAAAGAAGAAAGGGTGATCATTCTAATGTGCCCATTTTGTGCAGAGAATTTGATCATTGATGAAAACATTAATTAGAAAGAGTTACAAGGGAAATGAGGGTAACCTAATTGCTTCCTGGGAGATGATGAATTATACATTAAGTGATATTTTTAATCAACAATATTTCTGAAGAAAGGCAATTTTTAGAAAGAAGAATCAAAGATCAATAGCCATCATCCAGAGTTTTTCTGAGTTCTCCCTTTGATTTCATGCTTTACAAATTAAGATTGATTCTGAAATTTCAAAGAGATGTCAACTTCAGGAAAAAATAAGTGAAAAAAAGAACAAGTTGATTTTTTTGGTGTCGTCTTGGATTGTAAGGCAGCTGTCACACCAAAGACATTGTAAACAAGCAGAAGGGTGTTTACTCTGAATTTAAGAGTTACTGCTGGAACTTAATACCTGGCAAGTGCTATTAAGCTAAGTGGTAGCAACTTTTTTAAAACAATTTTTTTAATTCAAAATTTTAACTATGTACATAAGGAAACCAAATTTTCTTCTATTATTCTAACCATATCAAGTAAGTCTTTAGTCATCTTCACAAACATAGATCTGTGTGTGTAATTCTACTGCTTAAATCTTTATAGTTTTCATTTAAAGGTGTTCTTTCCTACTCTGTGGGCCATCTTTGCATAACCTCACAAGATGTTCTATGAACCAGTCACACCAAGTACCTGTCTTTCTTCAAACTTGCATTCTTGTTCCTGTAAATCTCCTTAAATGAAGTTTTCTTATCTCACTGAAAACATACATTCCTTCAAGGAAGGACTGGCTGAAATGGACTTTTATTTGCAAAATATTTCTTAAACTCACCTACTTTTTCACTCTTTCTCTCTTTCATGTCCCTACTATGCTTCAAATTATTTGCAGCATATTTTGTTTCTATATTTGAATTTTCATTTATATATCCATCTTCCTTATTGAACATTTATATCTTAGGGGTAAGAGATCACATTTTCTGGATTTCTAGAATTTCTCCACACTCAATCTTCCCAATAATACCTGTAAATAATTTGTAATGAATTTTAAAATAATCTCAAACAAGTTTGTACCTATTAGAAAATAATTTTCTAAAATTTATAAATGTCCCAGAAAATCAGAAACAGTTATCTGAGTTAGGTGTTTGCATCTTTAGAGCAGGCTGGACTTCCTTAGACAATAACACATATGTGATTGCTTTAACTTTTACCAAGGTTATGTGAATTCCAACATTATCAGTAGACAAGTTAAAGAACTAGAATTCTTAATATATGTTCACCTTTGGGATTGGCTGGAAACTGAAGAACATGGAAATGGAATAATATTTTGCATTAAGAAAGATACTATGTAGAAAACAGGACTGAGGGAAGGAAACCACATTGGGAAGAATTTGATGAAATTACATCTTCTAAAAATATTAAGATGTTTTCCATATCCTGACCACCTACCTAAATTTAGCCTGCAAATCTTCTTTTTGCCCTTAAGGAAATGCTGTTCATACTACAAGTATACAAGGTGACTTGCAAAAGCAGGTAACTTTGTTAAGTGTCTGTCTGTGAATTAAAAAAAAAAAAAACAACTATGGTACTTTAGAATTCAAAGCATTGGAACATATTCAAAAAAGCTATTATAGGTTATGATTTTGACTGGACTATGTGTACCCCATAGAAAGTTGATCCTTTGCCATGCCACACTGTTTTATTAAGGACTTTTGATATGCATTAAGTAGTAGTGCTGTATAACAATTATAATAGGTAATTTAGGGCAGTTTAAATTATTTGGACTTTCATTAAGTATTCTCCCTGAATACTTTTATTAAATTCTCATTTAATAAGATCATGTTGGCATACTGTAATATATTGAAATATAATATTAATTTAGAACAAGGTGTATTTTAAATTAAGAATAGCTGCCTGATTCTGCAAGAATAAGAAGTTCTCAAGTAGATCATACCAAATTCAAAGAGAAAATCTTGGTATCAGCAGATTATTTAACTGTGTTCCTCTTCTAGCTACAGGATAAAGAGAAGCTCTGCCCTCTCTCAACACCTTTCCTGTTCATTCTTTCCTCTCTCAACACCTTTCCTGTTATTCTTCCTTCTTTTCCATTGTTTTCTTTTTTGACTCCCACTTGTTGACTGCTCTGAGAATCATATGTAAACCTATTTCTCTCCCTCATATTTAATCACATCTGCTGTTGAACTTTCTCAATATTGACACTCTAATGCCAGATCTCTAATTTTCCTCCAATGACTGGATTCCCTAATTGCACCCTAAATTCACAAGTCACTTTTTTTTGCTTTTTTCATTCACTATTAAAACAGTTTTCTTATGAACTTTCCACAAAGAGTTATCTTCTATTTCTTCTGTTATTTACAATTCGTTTTCCTGTACTAATAGGTGACAAAAGAGATATTTTGAAATTATCTATATTGTTTGAAAAATACTTCTTACATCAGAGTTCAATACAAACTTTTCTTCTCCACTATCTGATATGATCCTTGTTTGCCTTTTCTTGAATTACTCAAATCTTGCCTTCTTATAGTTAACTTTTAGTACCACTGCTTTTCATAAAAGCCTATCCATTTTTATCAATATTTCTCCTAAGAAAGATTTAAGGTAATGCTGCTAAGAACAAAAGCAATATAAATAATGAAACTAAAAATTGGCTTGTTGAACTTGGTTCTAGCCCAAATTTGTCCTATGGTCAAAGTCAAAAGGGAACATATATGCTTTGTCACTAGTTTACAAGGTTTATGACCACAAACCTCTCTGATTATTACATTAATAAACCTACCCTGAGTTCTGCCTTAGAGTCACTTCAACTTAGAAAAAAAATGGACTGATAAACAAAATTAGCATGTTTCTATTCTAAACTTGAGAAAGGGTGCAAAGAGAGACTGACTTCTCCTATTAGGATTTATTTATTCAGCTGTACCATTTATGGTGGCTACTCAGCATCTCAGTCTTCATCCTCCATATTAAGACTCAGATTCTTTCTGGATTCTTCCTTCCCTCAGGCACAGACACTTACAACTTATCTCTATGACAAATCATCTCTTTGTACCAAGTAGTCTACTTTGCTGCCAAGTTGGGTAGCACAGATTGAACTTCTTAGATCATAATTTTTCTTATTAATGACTTATGTTCCTATAAATGCCTACAGGATTAATTTCAAGTGTCCCTAGCTGAAATTTAGGGTTTTCTTATTTCCCCTATGACCTAATATCTCATTGAGTTGGAACTGATTTGGGGCTCCTTACACACGTTCTTTAAAGCTGGGATTAATAAACATTTACATCAGGACTTTAAATTTGAATTTCTGATTCTTTCCTGAGTATACGTGTCCCACTATTCCTCAGTTGTAGCCTCTCCCCGTCCACTACGCCATGTCCACCTCTTCTAACTCCCAATTCCCATTTTTCTCTTCAGAATGATTCTTAATTGCATATTGTTCTGTTTATGCAGATGGAAAGCCCCTTTCAGACATAGGGAAAGAGAAAGAAGGGCGTGGGAAGAATGTGTGTTGATTGCATTTAAAGAAATGATGGAGAAAATGATAATAAGACAAATTAAACTCAAGAGGGTGCCATTCATAGATAGAGTGGATGAGCAAATGAAAGAGAGAAAGACTCTTTTCTATAGTAAGTCTCTAAGGAATTTAGTCAGGTACCTTTACCATTCTAACCTTGATCCATACACCAGCGACATGAGCAGCATCTAGAAACTTGTCAGAATAAAGAATCTCAGACTTACTATATCAGAATCTGTGTCTTAAGAAGATGCCAAGTGATTTGCATGTACATTAACGCTCTGTGCACATATGTATAGCTCACATGCTGTGTATGATGCATACTGCATATGATATATAATGCACTGGGTAATTGTATTTTACACGGTTCCTTTTCTCCAAAGACATGGGAAGTGGTTCATTATAGCTGGGTCATAAAAGATAGCAAAAAACAATGGTTGAAATATCAGGAGGTTTCTGAGATGGTAGTAAAACATAGCCATTACTTAAATATTAAATAATACAAATTCAAAATAATAATAATAATAATACAAATTCAAGATTCAATTAATTGTAATAGAAACAAAGATAACATAGCCCCAACTCACCACTTACTAATTATTTTACATCTTGCTATTTTCTGGATATTGAAGTTAGTTAAGTCTACTGTAGCTGTCAGATGTAGTGCTGTGTAATGATGTATGGATGTTGGATACTCTGTTTTCAGGAATGTCTGGCAATATATAATAATCAGCTGTAATAGTCATATTTACACCATGAAAATCTGTAAATATTATAAATCAAGGCTTAATTTATTGTTTTGATTGTATGGATTTAAGAAAGTGTTAGAGAAAATTATAATAATACAAGTGAAAATTGAAGCATATTATAAAATATAAATTTGTGTGTATATCTTTTTTAAGAGCCAGTTAAATATACACCAGCACATCACTGGATAACCTGGAAATAGAATTATTTTATGATGAACAGAAACCTAGCCTATATTTTATGTGATAAAATTTTCATACATCTATTGAAATAATCTTCCTTGTAGTCTTTCATCAATTCTTTTAGCCTGTGAACAGAATCATTTTCTAAGTCTCTGTTGAGCTTTTGAATAAAATAGTTTCTGATCCCACATAGTTATAGGAAAATCACCCAATTTCTCTCAGTCTGAAGCTTTCCAGTCTTGTGACTTTCACTACAAAATGAAAATTTTAAATCTCATAAGGTATCTTATTCTCCAGAATCACCATTATTGTCAGAGAATATTCTAAGTGTGTATCTTAAGCCCAGAGATAAGTGTTTTTTAGTTCCTCAGTGGAAATCAGTACAGAATTGCAAAAATATACCTAAAATATGAAATGGGAGATTTGAATTTTGAACAAAATATTGATTTACTCTAACTCTGTCTATTCAAGGAGAAGATGGTTGAATTATATCTGAAAAAAACTCATTAAATCAGATATATAACTTATTTATGCAAATAGTAAGGCTTATGTCTGAGTTTTAACTATATGACTTCTCAATCTAGATTTTTTTTTAAAAAATAAGAACACAGAAAATTGCCAAAATATCATTCTTGCTTTTCAGTTTCATGCAGAATTGCTTTTTACTCTACATTATTTGGAATTTCTACTCACAAAGTGTCAATCAAATGCGAGTCAGTCTCACTCATTACCTTGGTCTCTGCATATATTTCTGATATCATCACTATCATTAGCTAGTATTATGCAGAAAACTTCAAGCACCACCAAATGAGAGTAGAACAGGGAAGAGATGGTATCCTTAGAGGCGGGAGAATAGAATTCATTAGTGCCTTATGCCAAGTGGTTTGGTTTATTTTAGCACCAGAGTAAAACTTGGCCAGTAAAAAACCTTGAAATATGGTCAATTTGGGTAAGTTTGCATTCTGTACGATGACATGTTAAAAATGCAAATAATGAATGCATTTGCTCATTTCACTTCTAAGTCCTTTTTTCTTCTGCTTTTCTATAGCTTTCTGTACTTCAAAAAATTTCTACCATATTCTCCCATAAGCTTGTGTAAATTTTATATTTGGGGAAACACACTAATAAAGGTTTCTTTTAGACAATTTGAATACTCATCTTCCTGGAACTAGACTGTCATGCTAAGGACTATGGATGCTTTAAGAGGAAAATTCTCACAGTTGTGTGGATTCTCACACTCATACATGTACACAGAAAATAATAATCTTCTCTAACAAGAAGTGTTTTGAAAACAAAGAGTAATGCTCTAATTTGCAATTGCTAGCAAGTAAAAAAAAATATTTCATCTAATAGCTTTCCAGAGAACTTTCACAGAAACATCCACATGCCCAAAATTTAAATTAAAAATATAATTACTATTTGGCTATAAATGTTTCTAAAACTGAAAAAATTCCTAGGATTTTTAAATAACCCTCTTGAAATTTGTCCCTCTTTCAACTACTTAGCGCTGTAATTAAGAGCATCAGTGTTGTACCATGTTTGAAAATAGGTTAATGTCTTTAGGGATTATTTAATTTTGAAGACATCTTGCTTCTACACCAAATGGTATCAGGCACAGGAACACTTGTACATGTGCCTCAAACTCAACCAATCACATCAGATTTCTTTTTCAAGCAGTGAAGTCTGCGGTTTCCTTCTCTATTACCTTCTACCAAACCACCCCTCTAATTGAAAACTTCTTATTCAATTGCATTAGAACATGAATAGGTAAGTATATGATAATAATCTACACAGGAAATCAAAGAACAACCAAATGGGTACCTGAATTTTCAGAGGGCATGACATCAGATTTGGCTAATTTTGAAAATTGTTTTTTAGAAGGCAATGTGAACTTTAGGAGCCGGTTCCTTAGACCAGCTGTGTAAGGTTCAACTTCCAGCTCTGTGTTTTTTCTAGATAGTCACTTTAACAACTTACTTTATCTCCTTTATGCTTAGTTAATGCATTGACATAATAAAACAGTGCCATCCTCAGAGAGTGATGAGGACATTAAATGGGGTAATTTATACCCAGGGCAGAGAGTAAAATAAATACTCATCAATGGGAGTCACTGTCATTAGTTTTTAACCTCTGAATTAAATTTTGTATGCTTAATTTAACATTATGTAATATCATGGGTATTTGGGGGTTGCTGTGCTACAGTACAGTGTTTTAGTTATCACAAAGAGTTGGGGGTGGCTTTAAGGCAGTCAAAACCAGAGTCATGCCTAGCCTTGCCATTTACTATGCATATTTGTGAACAGTTTATCTTCTCTCCCTTTATTTTGTGTAAAACGAGATAAAACCTGTTTCACACAAACCGTATGTGAAGATTACATAAGATCATGCCCACATAAAGCACTTCATCCAAGACCTGGAACCTGATAAAAGCTCACTACAGAAGTTTGCTTAGGTCACATCTAGCTATGCATGGGGTGGCCATCCAGGATGAATCCATTAATGTGTTACTGGATGTCCAGTTTAGTGACCCAACAAAATTAGAGTAAGAGAAATCACTTTTAAAAAAATGCTTAAATTAAACTGTACCACAATGTCTTCTTCTATGTAGAGTAGGGGAGGAGGGAAAGCTTTGAGAGGAAATTCTCTAAAAAAATTTTTTTTTAATTATTATTATTTTTCTAAAATTGCAAACATTTTTCTTAATCCATGATCTTAATGATATCCAAAGATCAAGGTCCATCAAGGTCATAAAAGGCAAGATTTCTACACATACATAATAGCTGCTCAGGCCTGGTTTTCAAATGATAATCACATCATTTGGGGACAACCATGTTTATAACACGTTCAGTAACACAGACAATGTCTGGCAGACATTTTCTATGCAGTGGCTGGTATGTGTTTAATTTTCACACAAAAAAATGGAGATTTGTTTAAATCCTTTTACATCAAATTGAAGGTCAATTCTCACAATTGCTTTAATTTAAACAGTGTGTGGATTTGCAAAGGTAAAGATGCATGCTAATAAGGTACATTTGGCATTGCCACCTAAAATCAAATATTTCACAAAAGACTCATGTAAGATTACACACATGTGAAATCTTAGATAATATGTCTTCACAGTCCTTATAGGTCAGTGCTATCATGTGTACATTGTTTTGCTCTTCGTTTTGGCCACAGCCTAAGAGCCTGCTATTAATCTTTTAGAATGCAGGTGAGACAGAACATGCAATGCCCTGTATTTCATGGAACAGAGGGTTTCTCAGGAGACACACACTGCCCGCTCCACAATGAGATGCTTTTATTCCAACTGCTTTCTACTCACCAGAGATGCTGAGTACACCTTTGGGCATGGCACCAATTTTTAGCAAGATCAACAGAAATTCCAAAGAGTCTGAACCAGGCATGCCAGAAAGCATTTCTATCCTGAAATTTGGAGTTTCAAATTGTGCTAATGAGTCATTCAAGGTAAAATCTTGAGAAATTTTCCTTTTATTCCTAGAAACCGGTTGAATAGGTGTTACATGTCTTGGCAGGTAATAAAGAATGAGCAGAAGTGAGGAAGACAGGGAAAGGCATGATTTTCTATGATAATATTCCAAGAGAAGAGTCTTAACCATATCTATTACTTCAGGCACACACACACACACATAAAGAGGTCAAAAGTAACACCAGGAAATCATACCAATTTTCAAACATGTTCAGGTTCTAAATGGGAAATGCAGAAGGCAATCACCTATCTTTAATACAGGCCGTAACAAACAGGAAAGCCGCAATATGAAATCTTCTGAAAAGTCCTGCAAGCTATTAGCTTTTATTTAGCACCTTTTTCCCCCTTTATTTTGGCCAACTGGAATCAGTCTTCAGGCAACACCTGCCCAATTGGCAGGGAAATTCTCTTTGGCAAGGTTAGAATTCAACTATATTGTGTAAAGTTTTGAATTTGCAAATTACATGAAATCAATATCACAAGGAGAGGGAAACTCCTCTTTTTGCCCTTTACAGCCTCTCTTGTCTTTAGTAACTTCTCTCTTTTATTAGACAGGTATATGTTGTCCAAGAGTAACTGAATTTAGATATTGCTGCTAGTGTCATCTCTAAAAATGCCTCTTTTATCATACCTCTTTTTCTCAATGATTTTCTGTTGTCTAGGTCTAAATTCATTCATTTATAACTCAATCCCATGCTTAATCTAAAGGCCAATTCATTCTAGAATATGTAGCCCACTTCAATTGACCCAGTGGTTTGAATGATTTTTTTTTCTTCCTCTACTGGCTGTTTCTGTTTCTTCTTTGTTTATCCTTCCTTTCTCACTAGCTGCTCATGGATTCTTGTATTAATTTTCCAAAGTTGTCATAGAAAGTACCCTAACCTGGGAAGCTTAAAAAAATAGAAAGGACTTCTCTGGAATCTGTGGAGATTGGAAATCTAAACTCAAGGTGTCAATAGAGCTTTGCTTCTCTGAAGGCCCTAGAGGATAGTCTCTGTCTCTTGTGTGACTGGCAATTCTTGGCATTCCTTGGCTTCCAGATACATCACTCCAATATCTGTTTATGTCTACATATGGATGTGTGTCCTCTGTGTCTGTAACTTTCCTTTTTCTAGACTAGATTAAGGCCTGTGTTATCCACCATGACCTTATCTTAATTCAATTATATCTACAAAGATCCCATTTTCAGATAAGGCTTTATTTATTCACATGTACCCAAACACATTTAGTCCAAACTTCAACAGATCCTTATGTGGAACACAATTGAGCCCATGACATTTCCTTAAAAATGGTTCAAATAGTCATTTCTCAAAGCTTAATTTTCATCTAAACACTATAGGAAACGTGTCCTCACTTTATTTATTCAGTTAATCCTTTTGGAATCTTCATAACTAGAAGATTATAAGGGTGAGGGGACTAATTCTGGTTGCTTCTTATATGCCCAGATCCCAGGGTACCAGAAGTAGTAGTCAACATGTAGTAGGATCTCAATTAGTACTTGTGGAATGGGCCATTGTATCCAATAATTGAATTAATTTATGCCATTTAATTGTTCTTTTTTGGTATATGGTATCTCAGTGTTATTTTCCCTCTTTAAATTAATTACTCTTCTAAGAAAATGTGAAGGACACTATTTGAACCCTATTTTGTATTTCAGAGTCACAGAGCCCAGCATGGAATTCTCACATGAATGATAATTTAATAAAATGCTTTGCTAATTGATTGGTCTAGAAAAAATATCTGATTACAAGGCAGCAAGATTTTGATAGTCTAATCAGAGGTATTTTTCAAAAGTGGAAGTCTACTTGAGGCAGGAAAAAGGCTACTGGGGTTGGAGTAAACCAAGCAGATTGTGTTATTAATATTTTGTTTGAACCAAATACTATTACTTCCAATATTATAAGTTTCCAGATATCTGGATGATCATAATTATTTAGATTCCATCTGGACATACCCTTCATATTTCAAGTTTTGATTTTTTGAGTGTGGGTGGCTCTCTCCATTTTTATATTTAAGTATGCATGTAGTGCTGAAGAGCAATTTAAACAGGAAAATCATCAGAACAACTCCTGCAGCCTCCTTCTTAACCTGGCACAACTCCTCATCAGTTTCACGATGGGGAGCAGAGTCAGGCAGGCTCATACTGGGGGTTATAAATATGACAAAGAATGCTTGAAATAGGAAAATTAAAATGTCTCCCATCTTCCTATTAATGTTTCCACTTAAGCAGTCCCTTATCCTCCAAGTAGGTCCCAAATGATCATTTATTCTTAATCCTGAAGATAAAATAACTGGAAAATCTAACAGAGGTTAACAATACCCACAGGAAATCAGCAAAATGAAAAAAATATACATTAAGTCCTATAAAATGAATAGGGAGATGGACAACAGGGTTTGTCAAAAAGACATAAATCTTTTGGAAATATTTGAATAAAAATGTTTGGGGGATAGGGTATCTTTTGATGTAATAGTAAATAGAGCATATAGGTTATTTTTTCAGTGTTGTATGATAGCACAGAAAAAGAGCAGGCTCCTCCGTGTGCGACAAAGCACTCATGCCATTAAAGTGACTGTTTAAGGCCACCAGGACCACATTTGCAATGTGAATTAATAAACAACATGGTGCCTTCAATTGTAGGTGAACCTTAATAAACTTGCTGATTGCTTCTTAAGAGTGTGGTTATTTTGTGCAGAAAGAATTGCTGAATATTAGGGAATAAAGCATTTCACAAAAAACTCACAAAATCACAGAGGTGATTGACTATGGAAAAGTTACATACATTAATTGTTGTTAAAAAAAAAGAGTTCCTGTTTTTATACTCTAAAATTCATTGATGGAACTTTAGACATGTTCTTCAGCAATGCTTTAGAGTTGCTTTAGAATGTATACAGATCAGGAAAAAAAAAACCAAAAAATATAAGTTCATGCATAAGCCTGACTTAAGATAATGTAACTCCAACAGGAATATAGAGTCACAAAGGTTGATGGATAATACAAATGTGCATATCTGGATGAGGGTCTTGTTCATGGATATGTAGAACTTGCTTTTAGACACAAATTCCAGGACAAAGGAAAAAGAGGCTCATTTTATACCACTCGTGAAGAAAATCAGGCCCAAATGGTAGACCCAGCTCTTGCTTTACCCCCATATATTATGGGGAAACTGAGAAATTCACTGTATTCCCCAGATCAGCTCTTATGTATCCCAAATTGCAACTTTCATTCACTTCTACTATCCCAGGATTATGTATAAATATTTATAATATTTGATAATAATCAGATCAAAGTCATATGTCAAATGTACGGCACAAATACTGCTCCAAGAAGTGGAAAGTTTCAGCAAGTAAGCCCAAGAGGAAAAGCAACATGCAAGACCAACAGAAATCAGATACCTGGCTCCTGTCCATGCTCCCTCAATGACAGTTGCTCTCCTTTGCAAAACCAGGGCACACCTGTGCCTCAATCATGGCTCAGGTGATTACCGCCCTTTCCAAACATGGTGCATGGAATGGGATGAAAGTATATTGTTTGTTCTAGAACAGAAAACTAATGTCAATCTCTTTCTCACAGTCTTACATTATAAGAGTCAGGAATTTCATATTAATAATTGTTTAACTTGTCCTTCCTCCAAAGGATCTGGCAATGATGGATTCAGAAGGCTTTGTCATGGTCAGGATCTGTGGGGGTTGAGGCCCTTCAGGGCTCCTGTGCTGCCTAGGTAACTGCACTCAGCACCCTTCTCAACTGGCTCATCCCTGGGCCTCTGCCACCACTCATTCTCCCCTCCCAGCCCTTCAAGCTGTGGTTCCTAGATCTGGAGAGAATCCTTCCCATCTTCTCTCACCTTCTCCCATAGGCCTTCTCACTTTGCTTGTCTCTAGTTTCATGAAGCCAATTCATAAAGAGAGATTTGTGTGATGGATGCTTACTAGGGTGTGTCTTGGGAACTAAGCCCTTAGGAAGGGATGGAGAGGAAGCAGAGCTGGGTAGAGGATAAGGCGGACCTGTGATACAATCCTAAGGAATATTCTTGGTTGACAGCATGGGGTGATTCTGAAGCCAAATAGCTGCCAGAATTTTCTCCCATTTAGCTTTCAACCCTTGCCTCAAACAGCCTGTGGAGTTCAGAGTCTCACTGCTGACCCCGTTCCCAAATATTGAAGGGACTTTAGGCAGGATTGTTCCATGTGGCACTCATTTTCCCCCAATCCTCCCATCTCAAGTTCATTTTAGAGCCACTGGCCAGCATGTTCTTGCTGCGCATTAGCTGTATCATGCTATGCTCTAAGGATCCTGTGCTTCTGTTGCTCCAGAGCCATCAGGGGCCCAGCTTCCCCTCCACATGAAGATTATTCAGGATTCACAAAGTGCACAGTGCTCACAATGCCAAGCCACATAAACTGCTGTGTTTGTCCCATGTCTCCCTGATGCTTTTCATCACCTAAGCGCTTTCATGGTCTTCCAAAAAAGAACTAGCACGGAATTTCTGGGAAAGAATGAGATGGTATACAGAGAGAGAGAGAGAGTCCAATTGATTTGATCAAATATATTTTGTCCATGAGGCACAATTTGTCCAAATGGCACAGTTGAATGTTGGTTGATAAAATAAACCTGGCCATTGTTGCTGGTAACTTAAGAGTATTTGTTGGAGTAGGCGGGGCGGGGGCAGATTCCCTTGGCCAGAAGTGTTCTCTGTTATAAGCAAAGCTGAATAAGCTATTTTTAAAAGTAGGAGCAACTCTGAATAATATAACAAATGATGCAGAAATGAAACATTCTTCAAAAATATATCAACATTAAAAATACATGAAAATACATGATTGATTGATGGATGACCTATTCAATTTGACAGAATTATTTCTGCAAATTTGCTTGCCACTAAATAATATGCTGCAAAATAATTCCAATTATAAAAAATGAGATGGAAGTGGGCCTATTTTATCCCGCATTGCACCACTGTAAGCAGAACTGTCCAAGATTTTGTCCTGTGATGGTAGCTAAAATCAAGTCCAGGTCTGGTGAGGTACAGGTGTAAGCCAACCTTTAGAAATGCCAGATCAGAATTCACATACTAAAGTGAATGGCGTGTCTATACTATACCACTAGAAAAGGGAGTCAGATGCACAGACCCAAGTGGGGCAACCCTCTCTAGCTCACCAGTCTCCATCTCCTCGTTTCTCACCTGGCCTACCTCACTGTGCAAGTCACATGTCTGGTCCTAATAGGTTATTTGTGTTTGAACCTCCTGCTATTAATCACGAGTCAATAGGAAAACAGATGATTACAACCATGTAAAAATATATGTCACAAAAATTGACTTGCCTCTGAGCTACATCCCTAGTCCTTTATTTCATTTTATTTTGTTTAAGAGACTACATCTCATTGAGTTGCCAAGATTGGCCGCTAAACTTGTGATCCTCTTGCCTCAGCTTCCTGAGTTGCTGAGATAACAGGCATGTGCCACCATGCTGGACTAAATCAATATTTCTAAATGTTTTTAGGGTAAATATTCACATATTACTGAAACAAAAAGTGAATCATTTTTGAAAATAAGACTATTAGAGGGGACTCCAAAGGATATTTTGGTCTCTGACCAGAACTCAGAATTTCTAAAAATATTTGTCTTGTCTGGCATTTTGATTATGTTCAGATTCAGGTCATTCACATTTGCAAAGTCGGGGATTTCAGTGTGGTTTATGGGGAATCACATTTCTTTGGTGCTGGCCTGGAAATGTACAATCTAATAAGACTCAGGAGATGAATGGCTGACGCACTCCTCCTCTGACCCACATATAACATCATGCAAGTTACAAAGCCATTCATTGCAATGGAAAAATTGGAAACTGGAGTCTTCTAGTCTAGTGGAATTTTTCAGGAAAACAAATGAAAACTTATCAAGGTACCAAAAAAGGATGAAGTCAGGTATTGATGGAATAGTAAAGGGAACAAGGAAGAGCACAGTGAGACAGTGAAAGATGAAAAGAAGGGAGAGAAATGAATCTTCATTTCATTCTTTAAATCAAAAATTCATCTTTTTTGTTATGACTTCAACCTTTGAAACCCCCCCCCCACCAATTTAGTAACAATCGTGGTCTTATATATTTATTTAGAGATTTACATAATAATATAGGAAGAACAGCAAATCTAGTGAACTAATTCTATATACTAAGCACACCTCTATAACTATATATAATGAATTTGCATACAGTACACATTTATACATTCAATTATATTTAAATATTTTATTTTCATATATGTACATACAACTTTAGGGAGAAAAATCACTTTCTAATTAAGATCAAGCTTTTCTTGAAATTTACATTTCTAATTAATTAGTGTTGATGTTGAAACACCCACATTTAATTATACCGAAATCTGTGGCAGGAGAAAATACATGCTTTCACTCAATAATAGAGCAAAAGTATATAAATCATTTTATCTCATTGTTTAATTCTTAATGATGCTGAACTTGAAAAAAATTTAAGTCAATAGTAATTGTTATTATTATCAATAGTTCAGAACCTAGTAAATTTTTCATCAATAAGTTTTACTGGACATTAATTACCATAGGAGAACATGGCTTGTTGATCTTGGTCAATAAGCATTCTCCCATCTCCCATCCTTGGAGAATAATGGAATTGTAGAAGAATCTTTAGAAGATAGATGGATGCTTAGATTCCCTTCCTGCCCTATGATGGCCCCAAATAAAAATATGGTAGAAGCTACAAAGCAAAAATCAGGACAGAGAAAATTGGCCCAATGATGACAGATGAAAGTCTCAAGGACTCCATGAGCACAGAAGGAGACCAATTCAGCTTTCAAATTCATTCTGCCTGCCCCTCCTTAGCAGTGTTTTCCCAACTGATTCACACTTTCCAGGTCCTGCAGTCAATTTTCTCTTCATAAAGTGTTCATTTTCTACATGGTGTTCAAATGCGCTTTCCAAGGACTGATTGCACAATGAGAAAAAGATGTACGTGCATGATTGTTCATAATAGCAGAGGCGGTACTTTCAGTGCTACAAACATAGGAAGAAATTTTAATATGTTCCCAGGGTCCTGGCAGAGGCTTTTGTGGGTCAGAACCTAAGAAAGGCCAGTTACATACCTTCACCTCTGCTGCAAATGTGTCAGCAGTGCCTGGCTCTAACTTAGGGGAAGCCATCATTTATGCTTCTTTGGGGAAATAAATCCTATCCATTTTATGGATAAACTAATCCCTCTTAGAGTCACCAAAATAGGTTTTGGTTACTTGTTATCTATCCATCCCACAAGAACTACATGTTTTTTTTCCTAAATGTTAATTTTAAATCCCAAAGATTCTCACTCCTGCAATCTTATACCAGAAAGAAAAGAAGAAAGAACTGAATAAGGATGCCCAGATAATTCCCTCCAAATGGATCCGAGTGCCTGCAAATGCTACACAGATTGATCTTTTCATCTATGGGTTTCCAAAGCATAAATATGAGAGGAGACTTTATCTCTCATTCATAATTAAATCATGTGTTATTATTTCAAATGTATACATACTCATTCAATTTAGATTTCATTATGTTAAAATAATAAAATAAAAATTTATGCTAACCTGCAGACACTGTCCTTCTACTGGTAGAAGGAGCTATTTCTTTTATTTGAACAGAAATAGATGCTATACTAGCACCTGCTGGAGAAGAGGTACTGTGTTGGTCCTTTCAGATACAAAGATGAATTGGACATGCTAACTGTAACCCCGAGCCTCACCCTGATCTCAAGGTTACATTTGTGTGGATGAGAAAGAAGACACTATGTCTTATTACAGCACAATGTACAATTCAATTAAGTAACAGATATTTTAAAACACACATAATTTAAAATCATTACTACCAATGAGTTTAAGTGCTCAGCTACCTTAGAAAGATTTTTTTAAATGGATATGGTACAATCACACACAGGTGATTTCAAGTATTTCTCATTCTTCACTTGCTCTACTCACAGTGGAAAACTGGTGAATATGGAGTTTTCTGCTTCTACACAAATAAAGAGAAACTAGAAGAGCCAATGAATGAGACTCAAACTAGAAGTCGATAAGATCAATTTAAAATCTGATATGAAATTCAAGTAAAACATTATTTGTGCAGAAAAAGGGTCTGCTGTTCACCTTTTCCATATTGGTCTTTAAAAGAAGGAAAATGGGTTTAAATATCAACAGCAACATAACAAAAAAAAAATTAAATTCAAACTAGTTTGTAGTTTCTAGACCAAAATGGTAAAAGGAAATTAACATTTATATTTCAGTAAACTCAAATACAGTTCATAAATTCAAATATGGTGTAGCTAAAGGTTGAACAAAGCCAAAAATCTTAACTAAGAATTTATTTACCAGAGATTTGACATTGATTTAAAAAATTGTGACGTGAAGCAAGGGTCAGGCACCCGCTGTGGTGGAACACAGCATCTAATAGAATGCTCTTCAGTTAGAATCAGAGCTCAGAGTCCTATTTCCCCAGCACAGAGCCCCATGGCTTGTACTTGACACCAGATATATCTAAACCTTTGTTATATCTTATCAAAATCAGAATTTTAAATAATCTTTCTAAATGAGAGGATTAATGCTATACTGACATTGATGTGATTTTTTTTTTTCAAAAACTATACTAACACTGATTTTCTACAGGTTCTGACCTGTATTTCAAACTCTTAAACAAAGTTAAAGAGAATGCCTTTATCAACATATACTTTTTAAATGCTCCCTTAACTCAATTTCTTTTGTGCTCTGAATATTATTTCTTGCCAGTGGAAGTAAGTTCAGTTTTAATACCAAATCAGTCAAACAAATACAAGAGAAAGAGAAATAAAGTCCAACAAATTATTTGCTGAAAAGTTCTTAGACATGATTGCAAAATCATTTCTGCCTGATCAAGCAGTTTTGTTCTACAAAACTTTGTATCTAAGCACTCTGGCACTGTAGATTCATTTGAGTATTGAGTCTGTTGTTTTCCTCTGTGATGGTTAATAGAGTAAAGCAAATGTTTTATTAGACACTGTATTTTTCCTACCTGCCTGACACATGACCTTTGGTCTTGATTAACATAATAATGAATTACATTTATCTCTGTGTATTCACAAATATACTCTTGGGGCCAATAAAATGGCATATGGCATAATTGAGTCATCTGTTCAATCATAATTACTATTAGCTAAACACATTCATCCTGGTAGAAATTGACAAGAGTCCGTTGTGTTCTTCGGATTCAGAGGTTAAGATGTTGCTCTGTTCCTTGTTTTAGGTTTAATTACATTCAGTTTTTCCTAATATCTTTATAGCATATACATGAGTGGTTTCTTTAGTTCTAGTGTGGCCATTTTTTCTTTCTTTTCTTTATTTTATTCACAAATATAACCACTATATGTAAAGTGCTGAGATAAATTCAAAGTGACTTTTTTGTTTTGTCAATAAAGGAATGTGTTGTTTAAGGACTGGTGAAATCTACATTTTAGTGATATTAGTGTACCTTGTAGTGAAAAACCTGGAATCCTTTTTAAAAGAATGTGAATAGTTGCATGAAATACCATCCTGATGCATTGGCTACAGAACTGAGTAGAGACTACCACTGGGCATGTGACAGGGACAGTAGAGGAAGAGCAAAGTGTGACATTGCATTCACTGTGGAACAATATTGGACTGGTGCCTGACACATAACAGGGGGGTGATAAATTCACAGGGAATCAATAATTGAGGGAGGAGAAGAATGGAAGGCAAAGGCAGACCCAGAGATCTAAGCCAAACTTGTGTTGTCAGTCACAGAATAGAGGATGCCAGGACACCAATCAGTTGGACAGGCCTCAGATCTTGGGCTATGAAATGAAGACAGCATGAGAAGCTATTAATGACAAATGGCCCATCAGGAAATGTGGTCTCATAGAGAAAAATCGGGGCAAAAGTGACTCATTCATAGATCCATAACACAAAGGTTCAGAGTGTTTTTTAAAAAGATAAATATCCCATTTAAAAAATATATTTTTATTTATTCATTTTTATATGGTACTCGGGATCAAACCTAGGGCTCATACCTGGGAGGCAAGTGCTCTACCATTGAGCTACAGCCCCAGCCCTCAGAGTATTTTTTTTTTAAGATGGAATATCCCATTGCTAATTAAGAGCTGAACCCATATACAAAATTGTACGAAAACTGCCTTTGATGGTAACTCCCCAGATGACATAATTAAGTAGGTTGTTTGGACTCTAGACCAACCTGGCTGGGGATGAATATGCTGATGCTCCTATGGCCCAGTGTTTCTGAAAGTCCCAAAATTATTGGGTTATTCCTGATTGAGAGTACAATCCTATCACAAGACTCTATAAGATGACTTCTAATGGTAGGTCTGTATCACTATACCAGCACTAACATTTTAGAAACCATGGATAATCTTAAAAAGGCTTAGTAACTGATAAAACTTTAACCAATGCAAGCTGCATCTCAAATGTTTCTACCAAGTGATCTTAAAATTGCAGAAGTGTGAAATAATGATCATAGAGGAATAAAAAGTTTTATTCGAAGACCCAACCTACCAATGTTTAGTTTCTTTCTCCTTACCATTTATATGAATGCTTCCTCTTCTTCATCACATACTCATTTGAAACGATATAAATAATAAAGATAGATAATTAAGACTTTTTGTTAAAAAAATCTATTACTTCAAAATTTTGAGTTTTACATTGTAACAAAAATACCAACTCTTATCTAAAAAAATGAGTAGCAGAGATTTTTTAATAAATTGTCCTACATTACCATAAAATTTATTATGAAAATTTAAAACAGCAATTAAAAGGTGTTTTGTTGGATGTAATGATCAAACAGTCCTCACAGCTTTGAACTCTAGTATCTCATTCTAGTTTTCTATGTTTTTTATTAATCAGTATTTGTTTTCATAAGCGCTATTTAATATTTTTCAAGATAGGCATTACCTGGGAGCTTGCAAGGAATAACAGAATCTTTGGTCCAATCGCACTGAATCAGAATGTGAATTTTTACAAGATCCCCAGCAATTTTGTAAACAGATTAAAGTCTGAAAAGCACTGCTGCAACCAACAGTCTCATATTTAATATAAACATTTATATTAGCTGTCAATATGTTTTCCTGTTTATTTACTGCTTGAAAGGCCTTCATTAATGTTTTCTTGCATGAAATTAACAGCTTTCATAATTATATTTTATTTGTATAATAACAAATAAACATTTATCCTTTAAATCATTGATGGAATTTTAATCTTCATGATAACACAAAAAGCTTTAAATTTTAAACTATATCTAGAATTTGCCTTTATTTGAAGGAGAATAGTCAGATGTAACTATGAAGCTGAGTGACATGTCTTGCTTTATTACCGAACAGATGTGCTGATTGGGTTTGAAGGTCTTCTAAAAAAAAAAAAGTCATAATGGTTGATTAGGCACAGATTTGGGAATTTGAGGAATCACTTTAAAGCAGGGATTCAGTTACTCTGACTTCTGAAGACCAAAGAATAAAGCTGAAGTTAACAAGTAGATTTTAACTAAACACTCACTGAGGATGAAGTTGAACTGTGTGTGTGTGTGTGTGTGTGTGTGTGTTAGATTTTATTATCTTTTAACATTGACTTGGAAAGGAAACAAATCAAGATAAACAATATCAAAAGGCTAATCAATATAACAGCCTAGGCACTCTTAGGCTGATTAGCTTCAAACATCAAATTCAGGGGGACCTCAAACATCTTTACTTGTTGGAGGGGTTGTCAAGGAAAAGAGACATGATGAATGTGCAATGAGGCCCTAAGGGTAAGATTCATACCTACATGAAGAAATTTCAGGGGAGGATTTTATTCCTCATAATCAGTAATTTTCCAAGCAACTGAGGGATCTGTCCAAAGATGAAAGGGGCCACCTGGAGGGCTAGAGAATCTCTCCCTTCCTCAGGTGCTGAGCTGCAGGCAGAAAGGACACTGGCAATGAAAGCTGCAGAGGGCATTTGCATTTCATCTGGGTGGTTAATGACAACAGCTAACATTGATTGAGCACTTCCTGGGGGTCTGGCACAGACTGTAACACGAACCTGTTTGCTCACAACAGGTCCTTAAGGTGGAAACTCTGTATTCTCCATTTTCAAAACAGGTTTGGAGAAGTTAAGGACTTTATCTCAATTACTGAAATAATGAGTTGCAGGGGCAGACCTTAAATCCAAACCCCTCAGATAATGAAGCTATAAATAGACTGGAGTCCTTATCTTCCCCTCAACTGGTACAATAATTTCTAGTAATTAGTGTTAAGTGGCATAATATTATTTTAAGTTGTAAGAGTGACACATTTTACCTTTTAAAAATCATTTAATATTCATCAATAAAAATTCATGTATATGTGAGTTTTTGTCTGGGAGGAGGTGGGGCATTGACACTACTTGATGCACAAATATTGACAGGATTCAACAAATTAGTGCAATCAACTTAGGAACACAGAGTTTAGAAGAGATTCATCAAATGTTTGTTGAATGAGTATACAAATGAATAAACTTTCCATTCCTATTAAAATATTAAACAACAGACTTTTAAAATGAAGAAAACGTTATTTGACCTAGACTTTTTAGCTAATATTTCTTAAATGCTGCAGAAATCTATCTTTACCTGAATACAATGAGTAATGGAGGTGACAGGAGGTTTGAAATAGAATTAGCCAGCAGTTCCTATCAGGCTCTAAGGTGGTTCACCTGTTACTTTAAATTATAATCCCAGTAATGGTTTCCGTGAAGAATACATCATCTGCTAGGTCTGGTAAGTGCATTCATCCTGTATTATATAGATACAGTTTTTAAAAGGCAGCACAATAATTTCCAGCCTCTAAATTACTCTTATAGGTAGTGATGGCGTTTTGCCAAATCTAAATCAGCAGAATGTAATTAAAAAAAAAAAACAAAACAAAACTTCTCTGACTTCCTTAGCTACAACAAAATTGTTTTCTGTTTTAAAATGGGACACTTGTGTTCCTATGTGTATATTTACTAACACAAGGAGAATATAAATATTGAAAGATCAGGCACATTTAAAATCAAACAAAGGCCTTTGTCCCTTGCAGGGGGCATGGGCAGATGGTGAGGAGAATTTCTTATCCTCCTGGCACCTGGCAGCCACAGTTGGGTCTTCTGCCCTCACGCTCTCTTCATTTTGCTCACCTGTTCATCCCATGACCAAAGGTGGAATCCTTCCTTTTAATAATTCATTTTTTAATTCAGTATCCCTTCTGCTACAGCCCTCAGTAGAGTGTATTGCTTTTGCTGCCCACTGCCTCGTCTCCATGTAGATGACCAGGGAACCTATGTTCTGCTTTGGAGAAAGTCCCCATCTCCATCTCTCAGCAGCCTTTGGGAAGAGCATTCAGGCTTGACCAGACATGGGAGGTTTCTGGCCTCAGGAATTGGTGTAAGAGTGAGGAGACAAAGCTAAGACATGAGGGAAGACACCCTTTTCTATCAACCCTTTGCCTGGGAAGGGTTAGACACTCTGTGGATCCTGAGAGATGGGGAGAGGTGGCAGAGATGTAAAGAGCAGGGTTCTAATAATCATAAGATTAACCCTCTAAAGCATCTACTATGCAGCTGGCATTTTTCTCAGCATTATATAGGCAAATGCACTAATGGTTGGTCTCAGCTTCATTATTGAACTTAGAGTTGAAGCTGAGGCCCCCAGTTTTAAGGGATGCCAAAGAACACACAGTTATCACTGGGCAGAGCTGGGATAAGAATCTGAGAAGTGCAGCTGCAGGCAGTGGTCATTCACCAGTGTCTTCTCCTGTCTCTTAAAATGATATCATTTGAGCCTGCAGCCAGTTCTATTGCTTTGATTTTCATTTCACTGAGCTCAAGAACTACACCAAGACATTTTGAGTCATCCCTGCTAAAAACTAGACCAACTTGTACCCTGATCAACACTCACCAAACCTACACCAAGATGGTCATGTGACATTTTACCCTAAAAACTTTTGAATTTTTTTGTTCTTCCTATTGTCTATGTCATCTTTTTTCCCAAATAGAATGTATATCCTTAAGGTAGTGATCAAGACCATGTGTTTTTATCTGATTCCTCAGAGTTTGCACTACAAACTGGTATCTAATAAATATTTATTAGTTGTCAGATTATCAGAACTAGTTACAATAAATAGGAAAAGTCTTGTGTGTTTCTTAAGTGCATGTATTGAGAGAGGTTTCCTTTCCTTGGGTGCAAGGTAGAAAAGGCACATACTTGAAAATGAAAGTGCATTTCGTAAGGAACTAGTCAGAATTTTATTTTGCCTTTGTGTTACCTTCATTTAATGACCTTGCACTGTGCTCATATTGCTGTTTTTGCTATATTGATGATAAGCTCTCATAGCCTCTGATAAGTAGCAAAGCCTTCTGCCTGTTAGTGCCCTGTATCAACAGTACTCTAGGAGTTCTTCATGTTTCACAGCTTATAAGAGTTAACTCTGTGTAGAATATGTATTGTTGCATTTTGTCTTCACAGTGACCTTGTGTGATGAGTGCTGTTATGTCCATACAATTAAGAAAGTTAGATTAAGGAATGAAGACAGGGAGTGGACACCTAATATTTCCCTGTAAATCTTTCACACCTACACTTGAACTGCACAGTCTTCTATTTTATTACTTTATGGTCAAGAATGTGTCACTTAGCAGATGCTCCATAAATATATTATTTCTTTAACTGCTTCTTATTTTTCCTTAATTATTAAAAATATATTGTCTGTTTTGCTGAATGCTACAGGACACAATGATTTCTGGAACAGTATTTTTATCAGATGCAAGAAGTTTATTATGTACTTTATATAAAAATGCCCCATAAAAAATGCATCTGCATCTTTTTCATTCAATGAAGTGGGTATAGCTCTGAATGTGCACCAACTAGAAGAATGCTGAATGAAAACAAAGCTCACAGTTTGCAAACTGATTTGAAGATTTGAAAATTAACAACCTAAACTTAGAACATGCTCATTGAATCTCTGCTGCCTGATATTGATTCTGGAACATGACAAAAAGGATGGCTGGTCACCATTCAGTACCTCTAAACAATGATAATAGTTTGAAAGCTTGGAAGTTGGAGCATAAGTTGTGAGTTCTCTGGGTAAGGAGGAGGCCAGCATTACTGGGGATTCATAAGCCTGAATGCACTTATGCATATTCACAAGAGATATAAATACATGCTAATTTAGTTCCAGAAATCAATCACTCAGAAGCATCCAAGACCCAAATCTTTAGTATAAGAAGTTTCTTTTAGGATTAATTTATTCACATACTTTTTAAAATTGACAGATAAAGAATGGGCACATTGATTCAGATATTCCATTAAAAGAAAAGCATCTGCTTAAATAATCTGACATCCTTTTCCACCCACCAACCTTTTAATATTTCAGTTTAAATAAATCCCCCTTTGTTTCCCATAACTCTGAGGGTCTCCTTTGAGTCTGAGATTCCTGAATCACAGCCATGTCACTTTCTCCAGATCTGTAAGGGTTACTGATGACCCTTATATTGAATTATAGCTGATGGCCTCAAAAGCAGGAGGTGGTATGGTAATTGGCTGAAAGGATTCCAAGAGCTTCATTTGGCGAAATCTCGATTTTTCTCTTTGATCTTTCCTTGCTCTGTTCCAACTGCACTGGGTCTACCACTTACTAGCCTTCTATATTTTGCCATCAGAGCAAATCTCAGATGGCATCAGACTGGGGCAGTTTATCAGGATCATCTGCCTTCCCTGATCACAGGTTCAATCTTCCCTAGCTCCTCTTCATATGGAATCCCCACCAAAGGTCTTTTTCAACTAAGATCAGATTCAAGAACATCAAGAACATTCATGAGAATCACATTTGTTTGAACAGCTCTTCGGGGCTGCTCTCACTGTTGTCAGAAACTTCTGCTGTGATCTCTTGGTCAGAGAGCTGTAAATTCACATTGCTAATATCGAGTTAAGCATAAATGATGCAGTAAAATGTACAGGACATTGATTTTTCCATTCCCTAGACACTTCCAAGTTCTTTCTAGTTTTAGTGCTGTATCTTACATTTATTATATTTGATCGTTTAGCCTCTTTTATCTAATTGTTTTGTCTGATTCTTTCATCCATTCTATATTAATTAAAAGAATTGACAAAATATTTGAGGTTCTAACCTTCAAGTTTGGAATGTACTCAACATTATTCTTATTTACACTTTCTTTTTTATATTCCCTCTTATTTGCTAGTATTCTACATTAGTGTTAGAATCTTCAACTCAAGTCATTTTGTTTGTAGGAGATGCATATTGCCTACTATAGAACTCTCTGGGACTATGTACTGGAATTGGGATTTATTTGGTACTAGTATAAAACATGTAAAGATTTTTTTAACAAATCTAATATATAAATAATGTGTATATATATATAATTATAGTTATTAATAGAAACTGCTTTGCTTCAGGGTAAAACAAACCAAAAAAATCATACTTTAATAATACTTAAGGGCTATTGAAATGTCTTTCATGAGACTCAAAGAACAAGAGGTCCAACCTAAGGCATAAATAAGGGAACAGCTCCAACAGGCTGACTTTGCATGTCTTCTCCTAACCCACCTAAGCTAGAATATAGTTTTACTGGACCTTTGGTAGAATTCCCTAACAATTCTGCAGAGCCAAGGGAGGTAAGCAATCTGGTGAGGAGCCACTGTGAGGCAATTTCTAATCAAACTGGCTTCAACACCCCACCTTAGGCTAGAGATGCAGGACTCCCTGAAAGTCTATAAAACTCCTTGCCCCTAGTTTAGTGCTGACTTTTCAGCAGAAGAGATTTATTATCTCTCACATGGCCTCTCTGGTGAGCTGTCCTGAGGACTAGGGACACAGAGAGCTGACACCATGCTGGCCTTGTGTTTTCTGTCTGTGTAGGAAATAAAAACTGTCTGAATCCATTCAGGCTCATTGGACTCCTTGCCAGCCAAACCCAACAGCTGCAGCAGCAATCCTTGTGGCCTTGTTAATCATCTGCTGCCGTGCACAGGCTGTTTTACCACTTAACAGGGACATTTCAATTGCCTTGAAGGATATGATGTTTTTAATAAATCGATAGCACATAATTGGATTTCACAATGAATTGCAAACCACTACAGCTTGTTACCATTTGTAGGCACTACAGGACTGAGTCTTCCCATTTCTGTCCCTCCTTCATTTAGTTCTCCCATCCTCTGTGTTTCTCTAGAACTTCATATTTTCTCAATTTTAAAATTATCTCTAAAGCAGTTGTTGTTGTTTTTTCACCACTTATGTGTACCCAATGGAATTATTCACACCACAGAATATTATTTGGTTAGGTTCCTCAGATTCAGAACAGTATGATTATTCAATAAATGGATGAAATAGAGTAGCACCAAATATTCACAAGAGTTCCATCTGCTCTCTTAGGCTTTCAATTACTTAATCATAACAATAATGCCATAGGTTTTATGCTAGTTTTATAGATAAGAAAATTTAGATGCAGCAGAGTTATATAGCCCAAGGTATGAATGCATATCATTACTAATAAGGAAATAAAATAAATAAATAAAAAACTCAAAGGAAATTTTCTATTTGGATTTTGCAATTATGTATTCAGACACCTCTCTAATTAAAATCTTTTATCCCCGTTTTCTTCTTTGCAATGCTTTATAAGTCACTTTTACTCTAATTCGTTCTTATTTCAACCCAGTATCAAATTGTGCTGCATATTTTGTTTAAAGCTCTATATTTTTTTGTAAGTGCCATCTTTAAAAAAAAATCACAGGTGATATAAATCCCATCTTGGTCATTCACTTAAAAAATCAGATAATGCAAATCCCACTACACACAGTATTCAGCAAATTAAACACAAACACGCCCAGCATCGAAAAGTGTCAAGAATGAGAGAGGCACTGTCTTTTTCCAGATGGCTTCCCCAAAGCTTTCTTCATTCTGTTGTCCTCAGAGAATGCTTTCTGGTATCATATAAATTCAAACTCAAATATCAGTGAGCAAGAGTTATTTCTATTCAATTAATACAATTTTTGTTATTAATTAAAGCACTGGAAGGACACATTTTTGTGTGCTTATCAGTCTGGTGAAGGTGATAGTTTGATTATGGAAATAAAGACAACATTTCTTCTTAGGGGAGTTGAATATATTTTAATTGTGAGCAACACAAACACATTTTAATGTTTTGCCACAGCAAATGTCAGTGATGTGCCTCTGACATGTTTTCTTCAAAATACTCTTGGTGCAGATTAGTTATTCAAGCAGAGTTAAAGTGCAGAAAAGCACAGCTCCTTGCCAGGTCAGTAACAGAGGCTATGCAATTTTGTTTTGTTTTGTTTGTTTTCATTCCATATATTCCATGCTGTTAAGGGAAATGAAGAGGAAAATGTCCCAGATTTTCATACTTCTTCCTTCAACTTTGTGGAAGGCACTGATCAATAACATAAACAAGTGGTATCTTCTTTTAAATGCTATTACCCACATTATTTACATGTCCAAAGTAGACAGGAGAAATGTGCGTACTTCTAAAACCCCATGCAATTTCAATATGGAACGAAAAATTAGCAAGCAAGTGGTGGGGAAGAAATGTCATCCCAGTTACAGTTGGCTAATAGAGTATACCAAACTTGAAATCTACTTCTCCTTTCTCATCACAATACACATTTACAAATTCTAAAACTCCTTCATAATCAAAATAAATAACCACGTACCTCATAGTATCCTCTCCAAGTAAGCTATTTGAATACATACCAGTCTCTTAATTTTCATTAATACATTTTATATTACATGTTGCACGTGTATGTGTGTGTGTGTGTGTAAAAGCTCAGACATATTTATAAAACAGACATATTTCAGGGATGTAAAGGTTCCTGTGAATTTTTTTACAGTGAGACTCCACTTTCCGAAGCATCTCAGTCTGTATTACAATTTTATATTCCCACTAGAAACAGTTGGGATACAGATGGATTGTGCACTAAGGAGATAGATACACTGAACTCAGGGTAAGCATAGCCTCCAGTGCACATAATTTAACTTGTATTGATTTTGGCTATGTTGGTATAGAAAACATTAGACGGCATGTTGAGTTTCTATAGGAAACCTCAATCCCATAATGAAGAGAGGAAACATCTCTCTGGGAATCAATGACTTGCATAATAATTCTTTCTTAGTAGGTTAATGCCATCTGAATATATATAGTTTAAGACTTTTAATATAATTCCAAGGTTACCTGAAAAACTTACAACATGAGCAGATGATTACTGCTATGTATTTAGCTCATTGAGATCATTTCACTCTAACTAGTGGTTGCCATTTTGGCTTGGCACAATACCATGCAACGAAATGTGTAAAACTTTAGGCTGGTAAGAACACACGTGGCCAAGACCTTCATCTCTTCAAGTGTGTTAATTCACCTGGTTCTGTAGCCAGTGATCACTACACTTAAGTGTGAGCAATCATGTCATAAACATCAGTAGTCCAAGGGAAAGGGCTAAAAATTACATAGAACAATTTTTGTAAAGCTGTTCCTCAGAAGAAAACTCAAAACTCTATGTGTACAGTTTTTATGTAATTTTGAGCCAAAAAACCCTAAAAAATCTATGTATACCAGCTGGTTAAATGGTTAACTGAACCTTATTATTTTATACGTATTTAGTTTCTTTCTGATGTAGTCAAATTTTTAATGAATTTAATTTTTTTTCTGTTTTTTTTTCCTTTTTTCCCCCATGCAACCATATATGCACTAGTATCATCATTTTTACAACAAGCCTTGCTCAAGCAAGAAGTACTGATGTGTAAAGGTGCACACCTGTAATCCCAGCAGCTTGAGAGGTTGAGACAGGAGGATCACAAGTTCAAAGCCAGCCTCAGCAAAAGCAAGGTACTAAGCAACTCAGTGAGACCCTGTCTCTAAATAAAAATACAAAATAGGGCTGGGGATATAGCTCAGTGGTCAAGTGCCCCTGAGTTCAATCCATGGTACCCCTCCCCCTCCAAAAAAAGGAATCTCAATTTATATCGGGATCATTTTATCACCTTGCATCCATTCTTGGAGCTATGTGCCTAGGTTCCTAAAACGATGTCTACCCAGTGCTTTAGGAATGATAGGAATAAATATTTTAGTAGATGCTGTCTACTTTTGTTGTCTCCTTTAAGTCTTACTACAACTCTGTTGGATTGATAATAACGTTGGTTTTATAAGGGAAGAAATTAGTAACTTGCCCAGAGTCAGGAGTTATTGTGAAATTTGAGTTCATGCTTTTCTGCTTGGAAAGATTTTTTTTACAAACACCAGCATTGTTAAGATGTCTGTTGTTCAATCAGAGCTAAATTTGGGAAACGCTAGAAAGGCAGAATAAAAATGAAAGGTTTATTCCTGCACAATTTCTTAGTGCTTGTATGTTAAGAATGTACACCATAAATCTTAGAGGTAGTATTTGGTACATTCGCAATCATGTCATAATCAGTGGGTGTTCATAAACACGCAGCATCCCTGAATGATTAGTTTTTCCCAGAACATAGTTTGGAGAATACCATCTCTTCTTATAACATCAGTCAGAAGAACCTCCTTGAGAGACCAGACTTATGAAGTTATAAATAAGAAATTATGCCAATCAACATAGACATATGGCAGCTCTTGATTCAGCAAAAACTAAATTATTACTGTTGTACCCACCACTCCATCTCCTTGCTTAGATTCCTCTGCTGCTTTCACTGTGTAAACTTGTCCCATTTCTTCCTACGTTCTGAGTTCCAGCATATTCTTTTTTGACTGTAACAAATCTTTATAATTGGTCCTTGATCTGTGCATTTCTTAGGTATGTGAAAGGATCCACCTTTCTCGTTAAAATTTTAGTCATAGTTTCACATGATTTATTGATATCCAAGTCCTGCTGTTTCATCCTCCCTTTTGTTCGGATCCATTGATGTTTTCCTGAATATTTACTATGATGCCTATCAATATTTATGTCTTTCAGAGTCTTACATTTAATCAGTCATTATGTTTTGACCTAAGATATTTGGGGGTTCTCATTCCAATTGTTAGCCCTCACATATCTTCTAACATTGCCTGTCTGTGTTCCAAGTCATGTTCAGTTGTCTGTCCACCCCCCCCCATTGATCCTCAACTCTTTGTTTCAGATGTAGCTTCATTGTATGGTTCTGGCTCTTTTCCCAGTATCTCCAATCAATCATGTCACATAGTTCTTATGCAAACATTATGCATATGCTTTTTAAAAACATCTTTCACTAATCAAGATATTTCCATTAGAATGTAGTATTTTAATGAGTAAATGGAATATTTAAGTTGTTTAGTATTTTTAAGAAATGTAATATTGTAAAAGTTGTAACTACCATTTTTTAAAAAGAGTACTATGTCTGAGAAAAGTCAGTTATTCATCAATGCAATCATTAGCGTGTACCTTGGGGATGCTGTCTATGGAAGTTGCTGGACTAACAGGTCTGGTCTTAAACAAGAATTAAGGAACTTCTTCTGATTGTCTTTCTCCTGCAGCCCAGGTCCTGTACATGAGGCTAAGCACCAGTGTGACATGCTATCACATTTTCCAAACTGACATTGACATGAGCCCATTCAAATAAGTTAATGTTCCTCTTTTAAATAACTCACTTGGCAGGAACAACCAACCCATTTACTTGCCAATTTGAAGGGAGGAAAAGAGACATTTAAGAGAGGCATCTTACATTATGTCAGGTCATAAGATCAATAGCTCTATTTTTAATCTAAAGACCATGGCACAAACCTGATATATAAATTGGAACTTATACTGATTAAAACAATACATATTTCAAAGCTTAACGTTCCTACTGAGCCTGCAGAAGTTCAGAGAGGTATCAGCACAGGAAGTCCTGTTTGTTCCATGGTGACTGTCTTGGTGACACTTGGAAAATCCTCCACAGTCAAGAACAAAAGTCTTCTTCATGGGTTTCTCTACCATAAGCAAACTCATATTTTCAGTTGGAAGCTTATGCTGCAAGTGACACTCAACTACTGGTCATGCATTGCAATTCAAACCTCCCTTACTGCTATTCCAACACACTGGAATGTCACAGCCCCCTGGTGAAGGATCCTGTCCCTCCAGGTTCAGAAATTATCTGTTTGTACACACACAAGAAGGAGATTTGTTCCTCAAAAATGGCTCAGGTTAAGCAAATTCCCATAGGTATATATAAAATAAAATGAATATCCTCATGACCATAACCTAAGGGAAAAAAAAACTAAACACCTCTGTTCTCATTCACAATAAAAATTATGACATCCAATGCAGATGGACGCTCCCATCCTCTGACTAATGTTGTACCCAAGTGCTCATTGCATGGAAAGCCAAATCGCAGTTAGAATTAAGTATTTAAACATTTAACATGGGAAACACAGTTTCCAGAAAGTCAGAAATGAAACAATCCATTTTTCCTTGTCAATAATCCAATCAAATGTCAAAGTAGCAAAACAAGAAATTAAGTCATTTGCCTTCAGTATTCAGTGGCTTTAGGTTTGGATAGTCTGATGATATTTTCTCCATAGGAGTAGAAAGACTACAAGGATGAAAATGTCCCCTGTCCCTTCTGCAGTGTTTAAATGGGCAATGCTAGTTGTTTTTTTCTTCTGTGCCTTTGTTTTCTATTCTCTTATGTCTAATCAACTATTATCCCCATTTCTGTGCTTTGTAACAAATATGGAATAGTTCAAGCAGGCAGCAGACAATTTGACTCTTTATGAATGATTTTCTGCTATGAGCAATTGAATGTTGATATAATGAAACTGTCAGACAACAGCCTTATTTTCCTTTTTTCCATGGACTTCGCAGTACCACACTCTTAGCCTCTAGAGCCATCAGTTATAACATTTCAGTAATTGTCACTGATAATGATGATGATGTTGGTGATAATAACCATGACTCATGCAGTGATTACTGTGTCTGAGGCACTGATCTTAGTACATAGGTATAGATGGCATTGGCAATGATGGCATTTTTGATTGACAAACGACTAAACCGAGCCTTAGTTCACAAACTGGTCTAATGTCACTTCACTATAAGTAGTATAGCTGGTCTCTGAAAGAAGACCATCAGACTCTGGAATCTACATATTATTTTGTTGAAACTATAATTTATGTGCCTTACATGAAAGGATTCACTGAGACTTCTACTACTATAAGACTCTAATTATAAGATTTGGTTTATCATATGAAAGGTACCTATTCTATCATTTTCCTATGTATATGTTTGTGGTTATACACAATGGATGTAAATGTTGGGAAGTACAGGCTGTTGTATAGAATTAGCTCAGTAGAAAGATTCACTGATGTACAGAGCTTTAAACTTAGAAAGCACATAGCCACCTAAGAACTCACCCTGGTTTGTGACAGGTCTCACAACTCCATTCATTGAGGTCCCAAAGGATGTTCATTGTCATAAAATATGGTCATGGCATATTTAAATTTCAAAGGGTTTGTGTTTAGAAGTTAACAAAAATACACTGCTCAGCACACTGAACTCAACTCAGAACCACTTGACAACTCTGAAAGACCCGAGGGTTACATTCTAAGAAGCCAGAACTTGTTTGACATCTCCAAAGAAAGGATTCTTTCATCTATCCTCAGGTCAAATTATCCCAGCTCGGCAGGTTCTTCTTCAATTCTGAACAAATTTGCCTCCATCCACCAGGAGAACTAAATCTTTTGGCAAACTTGAGATAAATTCATGGTTCACGATTCAGATGTAACTGCCCCATATGTGACACTGCCTCCCACAAAATAATCTGTTTCCCACCATTTCCAAACATCATATCTTCCCACAAGCCTATAACTTTGCACCCCATCTACTCCACTCTCGCCTTGACCTTGTTCTAACGTCACATCCTTCCTCTGACTTTTAAATGGCTCTACCCTGTGTTTTGTAGCCTGTATTCCAGATGAATAATCCTCTACACATTGAGAAGTCTTTACTGAGCATTTATTATGGTTCATTAGCTTAAAAGAACCATAGTCATCTTGGAGAAACCTGACTTCTTTGTTTGGTTTTTGTTTGTTTTGTTTTCTTTTCTACTGGGGTTTGAACTCAGAGTCTCATATTCCAGAGTCCACAAGTTTCACCCTACAACATCACCAAAATGGTGTGTTTCAGCACTTCCTAAAATAGCCATTAATGTCTTAACTGTGTCACTCTCTTGTGAACTGTTAGTGTCCCATGGAATCTCTTCATTTACTACCAGTGGGCCCCAGGTGAAAGTGGCATTAGCCTCTTCCTGCCTGCACACTGCTGTGTCCAGGCATTCAGTGGCCAGCTGATCCCTGGGAGTCACAGTATTTGCTTAGCTTTCCTCGCTGTCCCTGTTCCCCATTAACTGAATGTGGGGCACATGGGTCCCTCTGTGCTTCTGGGTATCTTTCACTGTCAGGTGGAAACTGATTCATAGGTCACTCCCTCTCTCTCATGTCCTTGCTGTCTTCATTTCCAACAACGGCCACTTCAATGACTCCCCATGGCCCTCGCCTGTCAATTGTAAGGACTGCGACTCTCCACCACTGGAACAGTAAATTCCTTATTCTGTTGTCACAACTTTTCTTCCTTTCAGGTCACTGCTGTCCTCCCTTTTGTGTTCTACCACGTATCTTTCATCTCAATGAAACGTCAAATTTTAACCTTCTGACTTTCTCCCTAATTACAAAGCCATTTCTGGTTTAATTCGCTTCTTTAGCCTACATTCCACAATGTATTTCTTCAAGTGCACATTTCCTGTTTCTTCAACTTCCTTTCCTCATTTAAATCCTTTAAATATCCTCCCAAAAGCCTAATTCACATACATGGACACGTCTGTCTTCTTATAGCCTAATCCACGATCCCAGGCACTAGTAGAAAACCTACTACCACTGGGGCAATTTATTAAGAGCATGTATATGTGGTCTACAACTGAAATCAACCCTCTGTGCTGCCAGGACCCCCTCTACACCCTCATTTAGCTTCCTCTCCTGTTCAGGTTATCAGCAATGTTAAAACTTCTCCATAAGCAGATTAGGCTAAGTGAAGTTAGCCAATCCCAAAAAATCAAATGCCGATTGTCTTCTTTGATATAAGGGGGGTGACTCAAAATGGGGAAGAGAGGAAGAGCATGGGAAGAGGATTACCTCTACATAAGGAAGAGGGGTGGGAGGAAAAGGGAGGGAGAAAGGGAATTGCATGGATAGCGGAAGGAGACCCTCATTGTTACACAAAATACATGTATGAAGATGTGAGGGGAAAAAAAAAAGAATAGCGTTACCCTAGATTGGGTAGAGAGAAGTGATGGGAGGGGAGGGGAGGTGATGGGGATATAGGAAGGACAGTAGAATGAAACAGACTTTATTATTACTGTGTGTATATATGTGACTGCATGACCAATGTGATTCTGCAACCTGTATACTCAGAAAAATGTGAGAAATTATACCCCAACTGATTCAAATGTATGATAGGTCAAGATCATTGTACTGTCATGTGTATCTAAGTAAAACAAAAACAAACAAACAAAAAACTTCTCCAAAGTCCTCAAACTCAAACCATCAACTGTCACTGTCCTACTCTCCGACATCTCCACTAGGATTTACACACAAATGCACATATCCTCTGACCTCATCTGTCTTCTCTGGGATATTCCACTTTCCCTTTACATTCTCCTTCAGTCACCTTGAGTTTCTTTGGGTTTCTTAAGCATTTTATGCTTGGGGACCTATGAGCATGTTTCTTTCTTTGATCTAAAATACTTTTTTCCACCACCTTGTTTTGGGTAACTTCTGCTCATCATATAGGATTCAATATACATATTACTTTCCCCAAGAAACTTTATTTGCTACCTCTTTCTGGTTTTGGTTGTACAAGCTATATATTTCTACCCCATGTATGTTCACCATCATAATTCTTAGTGCAAAAAATAAGTGGCTATCGTTAATACATTGAATGAATGAGCAAATTAATGAATAAATCATTTATACTGTCTTCCTGGTTTACTCTTGGAATTCTGATGGCATTATCTTAAAGATATCATCTATCTTGGATTCTTAAACCTTTTATTTGAAATAAAAATGTATAAATTATTATCTACTGAACCATGCTGGTATTTTTATCTGTAGAAATTAAATAAGAGAAAAGTGCTATTAAAAAATTGGGCATTTGTTAATGATTTTACAATACTTGCCAAATAGGGCTTTTAAATCTCAGTCCAGAACTTGGTGGATGAGCTTGTCACTGCAATGCCATAGCAAAGGCACTGCACTGTGAAGAATGAGAGTCTCTGTCTGCCTTTGATAAAGCTAAGGCACTTGCCAGAATCTTTTGTTCTGTGGCAGTCTCTTTAGGCTACTACAATAGCGTTGTAAATGTGCCCAACTTTATCCATGATGTTACTTAATATGAAGGTTTTCCAGATGAAATTTATTTATACCCAGTAAATCTAAATACTCAGAACTGGCCAATTAGGAGTTTCTACTGAAAAGTACTCAGTACTGGGTTGGGCATGGTGAAGGGTCCAGGAGGCATTAACTAAGATAAGACATGAGCAACATGCTCAAGATCTCAATCTGTAACTTAAAATGATGAGAAGACAATCAGGATCTAACCTGCCGTATTTCGACCACATGCATGTGCTGTATTAGTTCAGAGAATGAAAGAGAGAGAAACTATTATTAGTCAGAGTACCTAGTGAAATCATATTGTCGGTTAGTTTGTGACAACTTGGATTGATGTCCCTGTCCATCATTTGCTTATGGAAAGAAAACTAACAAGATGCAAGAGCTAAAAAACAGGCTTTGGAGTCAGGCAGCTCTGGATATGATAGGATTCCTAAAACTTCCTAGTTGTTTGATGTAGGGCATTTCACTTCATCTCTCTAAATTTCAGCTCTCTCATCTGAAAGGATGATTAAATTTGATGTGTGCATGAAACATGTAGCCCAGAATTTGCAGGAATTAAAGAAGACCACATTAGATTTGCAGATAAATCCATTAAAATTTATTTAGCATGGTAGATTAGGTTCCTTTTTCTCTGAAAGAGCCCAAACAATTATCATGTAGTATGACCTTTATGCTGGTTAGAAAGCAGAAGTGGGAAAATGGAACACTGTGATCTATAAGCAGTGTGCTCCAAGAGGGGAGAAGGTCACACAAACAGCCCCAGGCATTAAGCCAGATGTCATGGCTGCTACTTTAGACAGGGACAGACTGGCTGCCATTTGACTCATTCTGACACTTCTCCCGGAATATGATAAGACTAATGTTCATACCAGCTCCTCTCTTTAAATCCTCTCTTTAGGTAATTAAAAAAAAGGAACAGAAACTTTCAACTTGTCACTGAGTCTTCCATAAGATTCAGCCATTTTTTTTTTTTTTTTAATTTTCATGAAGCCCTTCCAATTGGCTTTGGAGAAGGGCCTGTAAATTGTCTCTACTTTAGCCCACACCCAACGTTTCTAGAAGTTTCAGCTGCTTGGTTTTAGAAGTCAGACATCAAATAACAAATTATTCTAATTTACATCCCAAGGATGCAATGCTGCTGACCTGTACCTTCCATTCTGTAGCTCTGCTCACCTTCTTCTTCACCTTGACCATTCCCCTTTGACAGCTCACTGGACAACTCTCTGTCTACTCAGTCCTATGTCACCCTGGTGGATATCTGCTCCCTTAGCCCCAGTATCAGCCCTACCTGAGATATTGAGGTTCTAATATGGCAGAAGTTTATGGGAGAGTGTTTTGACCAGGGATAGGATGAAGAAACAGCAGTAGTACTGGAGAGGCGGGAAAGACAGCCCACGAAGGGATATAGGATCCCTTGATATGGGAACTAAAAATAAAGACAGGGCACTCTGGTGTCTTTTTGGCTTATAATAGACAAAGAGGCAGGAAAATAGGGTGCATAAAATGGTCAACCAGCAAGCTATATTTTTCTCCCATAAAAAAATTAATGAGTTTAGAGATTTGAATTTTGGGACCAGGTTGTGACATGTAATTACGTTGCGGACCTTGTGTTGGATTTCCTATCTCTAGCCCTGAGACCTCACTCATAATGTAAGTTAAAATGAGTTGAATTATAAGTTTTGATGAAATGAATTGTGCCACACCATCAAACTTATACTTTGAAGTCCTAATTCCTAGTACTTCAAAATATGACCTTACGAGTGCGAGTCGGGAAGGGGACGGCCCCAGGTTGCTCCGCGGAGCGGCAGGGTAGGGGGTCGCGGCCTGCGCGTTCCCTCTGGGCCCAGCGGAGCGGCGGCGTGAGGCCGCCCGCCGTCCGGGCAGCGCACCGCTGCGGGCCCTCGCGACCTGGAGAGCACGGGTCCCGGACGCGGCAATGCTCGCCGAGGCGGTGGGAAGAGATTCCGGCCAGCGGAGCATTTGCAAAACATGCTCTATGGTGAGCACACCTGAAGCCTATATGTGGGGAGTAGATGGCTGGAAAAGCTTACTGACTTGGCACATGATGAAGATTCCTTATAGATTTCCCAGATGGACTGACTAATTGGAATAGGTCTGAGAGCTGGGCTTCCGGGGCAAGTTTTACTGAGAAATACGATACACAATGATAATAGGAATTCAGAGGCAAACAGTGCCAGAAGAAATGTTTGTAATGGCTTCAACACAGCCCTGGAGTCGACCAGATACCGAAGCATAGTGATGTGGGGCCCACCAGACTGAGGATGGAAGTCTAGCTCTGTTCTTCAGCTCTCCCCATTCTATGATGTGGATAATCAGAGCACCTATCTGCTACTCCGAACCCTCCCTGCAGAAACGACAATGAACAAAGGGTTCCTCTGTGCTTGGATTGTCTTCTGCCAGGGTGGAAAGGAAGATTGTGGTTTCATCCCATGTCTAATTCTGGAACTCTGAGGAAAGAGGTTCCAAATATTAGGGGAGGCTCAACACACATCCATGAAGTTCCCATTGGCCTTATGGAATTGGAGAATAAGAGAAGCTAGAGACGTCATGGGGTGTGACTCCCTTTCTCCTGACCCTGCAGGTGAGAAGGCTTCCCCAGACTTCACCCCTCCAGAGACTGGCAGCTGGGCTCCACAGCGAATAGTGCTCTGAGGCCAAGGTGCAAGCCCCAACTTCTGATTTCAGATGTGTTCAATGGGAGGAAGGGTCCGAAGGGGTCTGGATACAGTGCCGTCAGTGCTTCTCAGAGTGGAACCTACTCATAGCTCAGGTGTTTGAGACCCTGGAATACTGAACAAAAGGCAGACCATGCCTGTCTCTGTGACACAAATCTTCCCTCAGCTCAGAACCATCATGCCTTGGACATGAAATTCCAGCTACTTCAGGGACCTCACCCTATAAGTCACCAAACCCTAAGTATCCCAGTGCCACGCAGAACCCAGAACGCAATCCAGGAAATCACAACTCACAGACCTCAAATCTTTGGACACGCAATACCTCACACTTGACTGAACCTAGATTGCTCAGCTCCATGAATGAGGCCAGGGACTCAGAAGAGCCCTGAGATGTCAAGTTCTGAAGTATAGACTCAACTGCATGCCAACAACTTCATAACTCACGACTTAAAAACCCAAATAGCTCCCAGACCTCCCACCCTGGACATACAAATCCACAAAAGCTTGGATCCCTACCCTGGTATGCAGGCACATACACATCTGAGAGGACTGGTACTGAAAACACAGAGACCTCATGCATGAGGGTATGTGTAACCGACATCTCAGAGAAGTCAGAGCCTGGTGCACAAAGCCCAAAGTTCGCAAACCAGGAAATGGTCAACCCCTCAAAATTGCGGCAACCTCAGTCCCTGGGATACAGACTTATGATTGGGTCACAGAGGTCACATTCAGTATCCAGAATCAAAAAAGATCAGACACCCTTGTTTTGGATAACATCTGTGATCTCATGAGCATAGGGTGAGGAATATCGGGTTGCATCACATTTTGTACATCGCTACTCTGCAGAGCTCAAACCCTAATTCTGGACATGCAGAACAAAAACTGCAGAGAATGTATATGTTAGACACAGCACCTAAAACAGATCACATACCTCACACACCAGAACACACATTCATAAAGAACCCTGAGATCCTTCACTCCGGGCACAAGCCCCTCAGGGCTCAACAGACCTCACATCCTAGGTGGACATCCTGAAACTAGTCAGACAACTGACAACCTGTAATGGGCCAGGGACCTCTCATTTTGGACACAGACCTTGAAACAACTCAGTTATGTGATGGATGGCCTTAGTGACACCCACAATGTCACTCCTTCCAGGATCCATGCTAGATAGGGCCACAGCTATGTTTCTCCCATTCTCCTGAGTGAGACACGGGGGTGGGATGAAAGAGAAAGGAGGGCCAGGCATGGTGGTGCATGCCTGTAATCTTAGGAGGTAGAGGCAGGAGGCTTGTGAGTCCATAGCCAGCTTCAGTAATTTAGCAAGGCACTAAGCAACTCAGTTCAATCCTGTCTGTAAATAAAATACAAAACTTGGGCTGGAAAAAAAAATATGACCTTACTCACAAAGAGGGTTATTTCAGATATAATTAGATAAGTGAGGTCATACATCATCTGAATAGGGTGATCCCCTAATCCAATGTGAGTGGAGGTCCTTATAAAAAGGGAAATTTGGACAGAGACACATGCAGGAAGATCATGTGATGATTAAGCCAGAGATCAGAGTGAGACATCCACATACCAAGTATGCCATGGGTTGTCAGCACGCCACCAAGAGAGAGGCTTGGACCAGGCTCACAGAGCTCAGAAGGACCCAACATGGTCCACACTTGACCTTGAGCTTCCAGCCTGCAGTACTATGGGGCAATACATTTTCTTTGATTAAGACGACCAATTTATGATACTTTCTTTATGGCAACCCTAGAAACCAATAGGTTTTAAGTTCTGTACTAGGCCTTATTTGACCTTTATTTTTATAGGGGAAGGAAAGTATGAAAACCTTCAAAGAAAAAAATGTAATAAGATGCATTAATTTGGCTGCTGTGTGCTAATTTGACTAGATGAGGAATGTGGGGGCTGGAGATGGGTGTCCAGCAAGTCACGATGCAAGTCACAGTGCCTAGAAGGTGATCAGTAAATAATTACATTCTACATTTGCCAGTACTTAGTATCTGCCATATTCCATGCATAATTTCTTGCAACTGTCTAATGAAAGAGCTGGTTTCATGTCTCGTTTACAAGAAAGTAAACTAATACTCAAAAAGTGTCAGTGATCGTGCCAGAAACTAAATCTAGATCTGTCTGTTTCCAGGGTTTAAGACCTTTAACACTGTCTAGTACAGCTTTATAGTAAATATTCTTTTAACTGAATGAATGTGTGCATGCTTGAGTTTAAATCCACTTGCATAAGTATGACTAAGCCAAGAAGGGTTGCTGCAATAGCATAAATTCATCCCTTTAGGATACTGCAGGGGAAGGGAAATGAATCAGAAAAAAATTTTAGAATATTCTTAAGCTTTTAAATAATTAGGAATGATTTATGAATTATTCTATTAAAAGAAAGCCAAATCAAAAAGGTGGCTGTAGTAATCGGCATAGATTTGAAATTTGAATATTTGACCAGACAAGTTCAATTAAAAAAAAATCAAACTATTTAAACTTCAATTGGACTACTTCTATGGAGACTTAAACTGATATATTTAAAAAAACATTATTTGACTCTCAGGAGTTTTTATTTCAATCATCCTCATTTGTATTTATAATACAAACGCAGTTGACTTTCAGAATACTTAGATTTTTAAAAAATATCTTTACATGGATCATTTCCCCTTCTTATCTGATACCTTATTGCCTTATATATTGAATAAAATGAAATGGTGTTTTCAACTTATGATGCCTGGCTTAGTTACTTTCAGGGCATATTTGAATATTGAAGATCTATGGGAGCAAATGACAATTCTCTGGATTGTAAATGCAGAGGTGAAATGTTACAAAAACAAAACAAAAAATGGCTAGTGAAGAAGTCATAAACTATAGGTAACTATGAGTCAAGACACAAAAAGAGTAGTATTGTGAGATAACACAGCATTTCATATCCATGACATGTTTAGGCTAGTCTGAGAGCACACTTAGCCAGTTGCACAATAGCTTTTGAGAACAATAGCATTCTTCCCAATGAAGGATCTGTTCAGTGTTCACAGCTGGCACAGACACAGAATGCTGATCATATGTGAAGGATCTCGTGTTACTTTTTCAACATTCCCACTACTGGTTTTCCGTGTGTGTGTGTGTATTTGTGTGTGTGTGTGTGTGTATGTGTGCGCGCACATGTGGACTTGGGTCATCTATAATGGTAGCACCATATATGTTCATGTTATGAAATAGTGTACAGTCTTCAGAAGAGAAAATTCACAGAGAAAAGGCATTATCAGGAAATACCAGCTGTTGTAATACAACAACCCTGAATTCATATTATCCATTCCAGAGTCTACTAATAATGCAGACACAGAGTAGAAAATCAACCACATCAGTGGAATGCAAACTAAAGGAATTGCATCTCCCATCATGGAAACTCAAAGCATCATTTTTTTTTCAAATTTTTGCTTTTAATTACACATGTGCCATGCTTCTGAATACTAGGAACAGCTAGCTACCTATGCCCCCAAATACTGAAATTTGTGCTAGAATTCCATGAGGAAAATAGATTTATTCCTTCTGTTTATATGTGGGAAAGCTCATGCTACCTTGGCTGTGGGCTGATAGAAAATCATAAACAGCTCTAAACCCCCCTAGGAAGCTATTGCAGCATAGGGCGGTGTGACAGCTGTTCCCAAGGCCATTCAGAAGCTCCCACCCCCATACCTTGCAGTATCTTGACTAGGTATTTCACCCAAACAAAGTTTCTAGGTGTGACATTTGATTTTCATTTTAATCCTTTTGGTTAATGAGTTAGAGCACCATTTACATCAAAGGAGAGAGCACTTCTCTTCAGTATTTTACAAGACCTCTTCTTGGTTACTGAAAAAGACTCACAGGCAGTCTGATGATGGTGATTCCTTGTATTAGAATATACTGGCCCATGGATGGATAGTTGGAGAGATACATGCTACTCCCAATCATTCCATTCACAGTCAGTTCTACATGCCATAAATACTGATCTTTGAAAAATAGAAGTTAATGAAAACAGAGGATATTTTAACATGTCAACAGCTTAACCATAACAACTTTTATGTCATTTATTCAAGACCATTTCAAAACATTCAAAGAACATTCAATCATTTAGTCTTGGAATATTCCTATTCTCATGCAGAATAAGCTAAAAGATACAACTGTATCATTCAATACAATATTTGCTGTAAAATTTCAAACTACCTTTTGAATTTGCTTTGAAAATATTTGTTGCATTTAGCTTATGGTTGATTATACTTTGTCAGAAAATGTTCATGTTCTTAGATTTTGGCAAAAAAGTTCAGTATAAACATTGTTTTCAAAAGAAATGGATTTAAAAGTAAATAGAATTAATTAATGAAGTTGACATAATTACTCTTCATAGATATTTATCAGATATTTGTTTCATTATATTTATAGTGCTTTTTTTTCTTGCTTTGCAACAAATAAAGTTTTTTTCCCAACCTAAGATATTCTTCTAGACCTTGAGGTGGTTATAAGGCCCTCAGCACCATGCATATATTTTCTACTCTTAACAATGGCTCAAGCAGAGACTTTAGATGCTCAATCAATATTCATTTTCTTGCACAGCTAAAACATTTTCCAATTTCCCTTGCACTCGTGATTTGAGTGAAAAGAAAATACAGTTTGGGGTCATGCTCTAGAATAAAGGAGCCTGACTCTCCCTTCCTGATGGCTAAAATGCAGATATGGTGGGAAGAGATGCATGGAGTACCATCTGAGATCAGAAGAGGGAATCTGCAGGGAGAAGATAAACAAAATCATAAGGGAGTCTGGAGGCAAAACCTGGTAAAGAAGACCTATTAGCTCTGGACTGTTAATGTTTGAACTATCATAGATGGAATAGGAGGGAATGAGTCATACCTTACTTCAGTCAAGGTTATTTTGCCTTTGAAATAAATGAACTGTCACATTAAGTGGTCTTTTGGAATGTATAGAAGTGAATCAAATATGATTCCAGCTCTCAAAATAATACATACATCCACACGTGTGTGTGTATGTGTTTATAATTTTATTTACATTTTATAATTTATAATGTGTTTATAATTTTACTTACATATTATTTACATTGTTTATAATTTTATTTACATTGCTTATTCTATTAAATTAATCTGAACATGCATGCAAAGTACAGTCAAATGTATATACAAAATCACTGATAAGCTTCTGCAGTCAAGAGCTTTAAAACCTATCATCAGATAAATTATATGGCCACTCACAAACACATAGTATTTATCATAGAAATATTATTTATTGTTGTCTCAAATTTCATGTAAATCTGATTACTTTGCTCATTGATAGAACTTTTAGTCAACTCTTCCTATTTTTAGATCCTCAATATTTCAGGGTTTTTTTTTTTTTGTAGATTCAACATATTTTGCCTTATAAGTGGACTTCTTATTGAATAAATGCATTGGCACATAAATTCCCAGAATGCGCTAATGACATTTTTGTCCTGGATCATTTCCAAAATGGTAACAAACAAACAACCT
Source organism: Urocitellus parryii (assembly GCF_045843805.1). Taxonomy (NCBI): domain Eukaryota; kingdom Metazoa; phylum Chordata; class Mammalia; order Rodentia; family Sciuridae; genus Urocitellus; species Urocitellus parryii. Next base: position 157,497 of record NW_027551767.1, read on the forward strand.
CATTTAAAAGAAAGAGAAAGAGAAAATGTGTGTGTGTGTGTGTGTGTGTGTGTGTGTGTGTGAGAGAGAGAGAGAGAGAGAGAGAGAGAGAGAGAGAGAGAGAGAGAGAGAGATTTATTTTAGAGGCAGACAATTACTGGATGGCTGTTAACTAAAAACATTTGCACATAAATGTGATTACTTGGTAAACAGCATTAGAGTCTGATTGACTGACACTGTAAATTGAAAATGGACTCCCTTGAAGTTCAAAGCTTTAGCAAAAATCACAAGAATCATTAATTACCCTACATAGGATCTGGGGAGTTACCTGTTTGTAGAATCTGCTGCCTTTATGTTCTTGAAGCTAAACCAGAGAATCAGAGTCCCCGCAAGAAACTAAAAAATTAAGTTTTGTTAATTAAACTAATATTTAAACAGAAAGTCTGAAAGAATGCCAGGAATCTACCATTTGTTGATGAGGTATGATTCCTCTATGGCAGCAGCATATGGTGATCATGTAACTGTGATGTGTTTAATCCAAGTGGATTACAATGCTAGGCTCGCATTTGAAATAACTTCTGAAAAACACAGAACCACCATTTTTAAGAGATAACATTCATATGAATGAGAGAGTTTTAAATTTGTGGGATTTGTTTGTTGTTTTCCTATTCGTATTTGTGTTTATCTTTGGGGTTTGAATTAAAGAATCAGCATCACCGTTAGGGTCTTAATTGAGATCCTGTGCCTCAGTTTTCTTACCTATAGAGTGGAGGTGGCAATAGTAATGATTATTGATGTCATGGAACCCGAGTTACTGTATGCAGCTTACTTTGTGCAGCAACAGGCACACTGTCAGTGTACAATAGAAGTTGAAGGTACCATCTACCATGACAGAGGGTTCTTGACGGACCAACTAGCAGAGTGAATAGCTGATGGATGAATAAAGTGCTTTTTACTTAATAAATGACTTTCGTGCTATTAAAATAAGGGCTAAGCAAATAATAATCCCTTACACAGTTGAATCTAAGCAACTTGTGCAAATTCCAATGACTTAGGCTATGGACATTTATGATTTTTCTGTCTTTTTAAGGGCTTCATGTGGTATAGATTCTAAGACACAAATAGCTAGTTAATAAGGTCCTGAACATTTCAAAGTGCCTTTTTTTTTCTTCTGGTGGTAGATATGTTACCAGAAAGAATTATTCTGAGAAAATCTTAGGAAGCAAATAAAACTTTAACTGTTTTATTCTCCAAGATAAAGGAAAGTATCAGAAAGAGGAAGGGAGACGAGGGAAAAAAAGAAAGAAAAAGAGAGAAAGAAAACATGACTGAACAGATCTAAAGAAAGCACAGAATTGTAGGAATCAGAATAAACTAGAGTTTATCAGTTTAGGTTAACACATTTCCCTGGAAAACGCTGCTAACGATAGGCAAAGTCATATGACCTGGAGGAGTGTGTGTGTGTGTGTGTGTGTGTGTGTGTGTGTGTGTGTGTGTTGTGTGTGTGTGTAAGAGCCTGTGAAGTCTTTGCCTCTAGATCAGTGTCAGTGTGTGTACCATGTGATGTCGGGGTTGCCATGGCAAGTAGATAAAGTGCCACTGATTTTTTTCTGATATGCTTCACTATCATGACTGATGCACCAGAATTCAAATTAATTCTAAAAGAAAATTAAGAGGAAGCTTTATGGAGTTTTGCCTAAATATTCAGCACTTGTGCATGAGCTCCCCTTAGGTTCTGTAAGCAAATTTGCTACATCCAAATATTATCTTTTTTTCAAAATAGTTTATCTTAACATAGTCAATGGATTATTAGTATGCTATTCAAAATATATTAATCACAAATTCATTGTTTCCTATTTTGCTATGTTGAGGTATATATTGCAGTGGGACTTTCAGCTACCAGGATATTATTGATTTAAAAAGAAAAGAATTCTTTGTTCCTCAATATATAGGCATATAGAATTTCATAGAAATTTACAAAATTCCAGCTATGCTAAATTGCTTAGAAATCTGAAGATAATATTATGGATTTGACTTAAAGCTGCCCAAAGACCGAACTTTCAGTTTTGTAACATTTATTCCCTTTTTAAAAGTTCAGAAATTCACCTTGGGTCTCCATAGTGTTACTATGTAAAGAAAAGTTTAGTGTTTAGACTATTAATTTGGAATCCTGTTAGGGTTGCTCCTGTGATCTGCCTTATTTGACTCAAGTAGCAGCAACTGATGGGTGAGCCATGGCTTATTCCTAAATCTCATCCCTAAAATAATGCATTCGTCTTCACTATCTTATTCTCTTTTCTTTTTCAAAAAAACTGTTCTTTGATGTGCAGTCTGTCTTGAGCTCTACCCTCACTCTGCAGCTAAGTGACTAATTAGGTGATCTTGACAAACTTCTTGAAGTCTTCAAGACTTAACTTTAAATAGAAAATGATACAATCTGTTTCATGGGAATATAATTTGGACTAAATAGACATAAGATGTAAGGAAATTACATGATATGGTATATGCTAAACACTAAGTCAATGTCAGTCGCTACTGTAGTCTTCATGACTACTTACACATTTCTTTTTTCCATTACACAAATTCTTGAAAAGTACCTGTCCTATAACTTGAAAAACTCCCTCCATGTGCTCTTTGTGCATCTGGATCAATAATCCAACAAGACAATTCAGCAGTCACTCTGAAGTCTACTCTAACAACGCTTGCTCAAGCTTCACATCTTTGAGGAAGGCAGAATACAATGAGATTTTTTTCTGAAGAATTGGCCTGGATGGTGAAAACAATTTGACAACAGTTTGACCAAAACCAGTGGAGAGATTAGCAGGTGTTGCAAAACTATGACCCTCTGGCCAAATCCAGCTTGCAACCATTTTTTTTAAAGTAATCTTTTATTAGAATACTACTATACTTATTCATTTAAGGTTCCTTTGTGGGTGATTTCATACTACAAGAGCAGAGTTGGGTAGTGACAGCAAAAACCTTGGAATGCAAATCCTACAATACATTGTTGAAAACATTTGCTGACCCAGGAACTAGAGGCTCCCTAAGTAAGGAAACATAGGAAAAGGGAGGAGGCTCTTAAAAAACGGAGCTACTAGTGACATTCAGAACTGTTTAAATCATCTCCCAAGACTCCACCTTGATTTCTATATTGACAAAGGACTCAGGCTGGCAGTGAAGAAAATGATAATCAACTGTGACTGCAACAACAGTGAACATTTTAAATCACAATTATTTTAAGCTTATTTCCCCTTTCTTTCTGAAGGAAGAGGATTGCTTTGTTGCTAAGTTAGCCCAGGAACTTGTTTTCTTGTGCAAAGTTCAAGAACTTCACAAAGATGGAAGGAGGAAGAGTCAACCTATCTTTCATTCATATCAGACTCCCCAAATTGAAAGAAAAGTTACTTTGATCTGCACAATAAAAAGCTTAACCAGAAAAGGAAGTAGAGAGAGAAGAGCCTGAGTTGCCTATGTGCAGACTGACAGGGGTGTCATTGCCTTGGTTTTGTGAAAGAAAAGCTCCTCTGGCTATTCTGTGTGAAACTCCAGCAAAGATCTGAATCACTTTACAAATATTCCAGGTCACCAGACTCCCATGTGTTTGAATGGATTCTTGGCCAGGGTCTTATCATTATTTGACTTGGTTTAGATTTACATACAGAAAGCAAGACATTACAGAGGATGCACTAAAAGTTGAATGTTCTGCAGGGAGTGCTATAGGAATTAATAAAAGATAAAAAATAATGCCTATGAGAATGGCAAAAAGACTCAGAGAAATGCTACTTGAGCTGAGATTGAAGAGAGTCATAGGGACCTGTCCAAGGTGCAGATGATGAATAGCATAAAGGTCACAGGTGTGAGAAAAGATCGACCTTGTAAGGGAACCACACATCCTCTGTGGCTGGAAAGCAGTGACCTCTCCAGCAGTAGTGGACTGTAATGATACTCCATTGGGTCCTCAGTGCCATCTGGCAATACGGGCATTGTAATTATAATTTTTCTAGTTGAGGAAACTTGAGATACCCTGAGGATCAATAAATTTGCCTAAAATTATACAGTTTACTAGAGTAATATTACTTGTATCTCATTATCAACTTTAAAAATGACCATTTTTGTCGACATTTTCCAAGTATTAAATACTGAATGGGGATTATCTTGGCAACATTAAATATGTAACCAATTTAGATATTCCCTAACATTTATCTATCTATTTTGAGTTGTGTGTAGGGACTCATAGGAGAGAAAGCTTTACTGTTCAAAGTCTTTAGAAAATTCTTAAACTTTTCATTTCTTTTATTCAAAGATTCCAGATTGGGTTGCCCACCTGATTTCTATATCCAACAAAAATCTAAACTAAATGGGCTCATTTAAGACAGTAATACCAGGAAACTCCTGGTTTCACTTCACAGTCTTTGTGGCACTTAAGTATACTCTTAAAACAATGAAACTCTTTAACTTTTTATCAAGATTGGGTTTAAGAAAATCACTCACAGTAAAACAAAGAGTGAATTATTGTAATAGGTCTATATAATATGTTGTCTTTTTTATTTGCCACAAATTTCAAGCCAAAAGAATAGTTTATAATTTTGAGAATTATAGCACTAGTTGTGTCAAAGAAGTTATTTTCAAAGGGTGAGTTTTGAATGAGCATTTGTTCAGATTTTCACCACCTTACAAGCTTCCTGTTCATCCCTGAATAAGATCTAATGATACTAACCAATCATTCACTGAATCATTCAACTATATTTTCCTGAGTGTCCACTAACCCAGCTACGGAGGACTGAGAGAATTCCTGGGCCTCCCTGGAAGTGTGGGATTGAGTGGTTGGTGTCTCAGTTCACTTAGCATTTACTCTCAATTCTCTATTAAGCCCTCCATGTAACTGATACCGTTTTGTTGTTGTTTTATAGATATTCTAATCTATAAGTACTGTTTTATCACAGAAAAAAAAAACTGTAGCCCAGAAAGTCTAAGTAATTTGTCCATAATTCCAAACAGGAGTTAGGACTAAAATTTTGCTTGGAAGGAAGTCTGGCTCTATACTTCACAATGCTACACCATGAAGATACCAAACAAGCACAATTTTTAAAAAAAATCAGTGTAACTAATTCCCCAGAGAATATCATAATTATCATTTGATTTTAATTATTAAGAATTTATTTCTTACACAATAACTCCTTATCTTTCTTTGTCTGGATGATTGAAACCCTAATGAATTTAAGTTTGAGCTTATACTTCCATATTCTCCCCACCCCCAATTGACACACACACACATACACACACACACACACACACACACACTCACACACTCACACACACAGTATTTCACCTTCTCACAGTCTGGTCATCAAATTGAAAATTAAAAATGTATATAACACATATATCAAATTAGTACATTTTCATTATTTGAAATAAAAATTTGCCTTTGAAATTGTCCTCATTAAGGTGACTGCTGATATCTATTATAAAATAAATCTCCTGCTGGTTCTATAAAATCCAAAAGCAAATAAAAATAAAAGCATTTATTTCTGTTTTGATCGTTCTCTAACAACAGCTACTTTATATCCTAGGACAAAAAAAATGTCTTTTAAATGTGCAATGTAGACCTCTTAGAAAACTTCTTTTTCAAGTAGAAAGTCCTCTTTAATTTTACCTTTCCCATAGTTTCCCACTCCAAGTGTGTGTCAAGAATTTAATTGTAGCATGAAATTAACCAGTTATAAAATACTGTACTTGGGCCCAACCTTCTAATGCAAAATGCACTAAATAATTTGCTTAGTGGCCTCTAACATGAGATCTCAATTTAATAACCCAAGTGCCCTTACTTCTTGGATGAATTCCTGGTGAGAAATGCTCTGTGAGTAATCCATCAAACATTAATGGATCAAACACACACACACACACACACACACACACACACACACACCACCTTCATACTCACAAAATCTAAAATATAAGTAAAACATATGGAATGCCAACTGAATAGTTTGAGCAAAAAGTGCCTGGTGATGATGGTACCTTGTGTATGAACACACCTATTTTCTTGTTTTGAGTTTCTTTGTGTTGAAGATCACTGTTGGATGTGGGCCTCACTGACTCCACAGTGGGAGAATACATGATCTCTCCATAGACTTGAACTCACCACCTAAAATGTTTCTGTCTCTGTTTTATGAATACTCTCTCACTTCAACAAGCAATTTCTATAGTTGATGTTACCAAATATGTGGCTTCGAGATAAGCAGTGTTGCTATAATAATTAAGGTATGTCAGTGTAGAATACAACTTTTACTATAATAGATATAGACTCATTCATTTTTAATTCACAAAATTGCAAGGCTTTTTATTCATAGTGAGTCTACAGAATCATTTACAATGTATAAATTTTCAGAGACTAGATAAGTAGGGGGAAAGTTCTGGCTCTGTAGTGAACTGGATAAAATGTCCTTTATCACTTCTATCTCTTTTAAGTTTTCTCTTTGTATCAAATTTATTTCCTCTTAGTGCTTTGGTTTTATGAGGACTAAGGCAATAAGGGTGGCAGAAGGAAATAGATTAAAATGGGTTGACAAAAAAAAAGAAAATTAGAATTTGAGTCTTGTAGTTTTTTGAAGTCTAGATGGGTAAATATTGGTAATTGCACTGCCTGCTGATGCATTTATGCCTTTTTATTGTAGATATGTAAAAGAAATGATTTGACAGATAATGGTAGAGCATAGCTCTTGGACTTCAGGTCTTAAAAACCAATATTCAAAAGTTTTAAAATGCCTATTTTAGTTTTGAAACCAGGGTAAGTGGAAGATTTTTGCTACAGTACCTAAAGAGGTGAGGTGTATTATTGATGTGGATATTTGCTTTGTACTGAGATGACAATTAGGATCTGAGTAATACAAATCAAGGATGAAAAATATTTAGAGGAAATGTACAAATGGATATTTGATTAATTTGATATACTGAAGAAAAACAATTTGATAAAAAATTTCATATTAATTAGTTCATTGCCCTAATAGCATTTCTAATACAAAATAGCATTTTATTAGTTCAGTATTTTCAATATATCTTAATAAATTTAAAAGGGGTAATGAAACCATCATCTTACCCATCATTTTATCCCATTTCTCAGTATATACTCAAAGGACTTAAAATCAGCATACTATAGAGATGCAACAATATCAATGCTTATAACAGCTCAATTCACAATAGCTAAGCTATGGCATCAACCTCGGTATCCTTCAATGGATGAATGGGTAAAGAAAATGTTGTATAAATACACATTGGAATCTTACTTAACCATAAAAAAGGAATGAAATTATGGCACTTGCCAATACATGGATAGAACCAGAGACTCTCAAGCTAAGTGAAATAAGCCAATTCCCCAAAACCAAAGGCCAAATGTTCTCTGATATGTGGATGCTAACCAACAAAAAAGGGGGATAGGAAGGAAAGAATAGATGTTCATTGGATTAAACAAAGGAATGAAGGGAAGGTAGGGGCATGGGAATAGGAAAGGCAGTAGAAAGAATCTGACATAACTTTTCTATGTTCATATATGAATACTTGACTAGTGTAACTCCATATTATGTACAACCACAAGAATGAGATCCTAATTAGAATAAGTTATACTCCATGTATTCATAATATATCAAAATACACTCTACTATCAAAAATATATAATTAAAAAAAACAGAGACTTTCAAAGGGGTAATGGACACTCTCTTTTCCCCTAAATTTCAGACAAGAATATAAACAAAATGAAATGAAATGTTGACTTTGAGTATCTGGACTGATCTTAAATGCATGCATTGCATTTACTTAAGTAACCTGAGGACTGTGTTAGACACATGAGGAATAAAATATCTCCAAGTCTTCTTCATCATAGGAATTTTATAGAAAGGACATATTTTTCCACTAGTGATAATATCTTCATGATTAATTCAGTACAAGAATGAGACTTATATGAACTAAATTGACCTCTCTAAGAGTTGAAACTAGTGGAATGTATCTACCTCACACTATTTCTTGTCTACCGGAATATTTCACATCCTCATCAGCAACTAACAAGAGCTGCTAATTGCACATAGAGATAGTGTTATTGTATCAAGTTGATCATTATAAGCCTGATCCTTAAACCAGGTTTTATCTGTGTAACTTAGGTAACTTCATGGGCATGCATTATTGCAGTTCAACATTAAGAAATAAATATGCCTACACTTGTCCAGGAGAGCATCAGGCTTCTGTCTGAGGATTTGTCCATCCCTCCCATATTGCCCAAGGCCATTTTTGTTTGTTCTCCGGCTATTGTTGTTACAATAGTTCATACATACTGTCAAACTGGAATTGAACTTCTCATTCAACTCTGGGGGACAGAGGTCATTCTCTTTTCATGTTAACTAAATCACATTCTGTCTCCAACCAAGATTGCCAATTGTGTTAAATTAAAGATAGAGATTCTTTTGCTAAAGGCAACTTATACAAGGGATTGTGCTGAGACCTTTAAGCTGACTTCTTTTTAGAATTCTAAGTCACATTGAAATGAAAAGACTTGAAAGATAGGGTCACTGCATTAATGACAAATCCACAAGAAGCATTCCTTCCTAAAACCCAATACCACCCTAATCTCTCCTTTTTTCCACTGTAATGCAGCTCTGCAGCTGCACAGGCTCAGTGCCTCCACCTCATTTCAAAATGCTCTCTTACATACACAATTTCTCCTTGGTGACTTTTAATCTTGTGAGAAGGGACAGAATATTTTCCTTTCCACTGTAGGTTCAAAAGAAGGTGCTTTTATTTTCAGGTCATATGTGAAACAGATTGACTTCCTTAGAAAAATCATGCGGTATCAATTCCAACCAGAGTCGCACAAAGCCATATTATATTGGGTCTTTCAAAGTACCTGTTTATAACGAGAGCTTCTGGAGCTATCCATTGGAATGAAATTCGTCATGCTACCCATTAGTCAATGAAATTGTGCATGGTTAGAAAACACACTAAGTTTCTGTAATTAAAATATTCCTGGAAGTGTATGGTGACTTTTTCCCTGTTATCTTTTATTCCCTTCTTGTGTCTCAGTGTTTCCATATGATGGATACCTACAGTAATGCTACATTGACATACACTACAGTAATGCTCTCATCTGAGGTTTTGGACTCTGTACCGAGTATGCTTTTCTGGTTTATTTCTGTTTTGTTTTGTTGTGTTTTAGGTACAAGGGATTGAACCCAGGGATGCTCAACCACTGAGTCACATTCCCAGCGCTTTTTATTTTTTTATTTTGAGACAGAGTCTCGCTAAGTTGCTCATGGCCTGGCTAAGGTGCCGAGGCTGGCATTGAATTTCTATCCTCCAGCCTCAGTTTCCCATGCCACTGTGATTACAGGCATGTGCCACCATACCTGTAATTTTAATTTTTAATAGACACTTTTGGCAAGGGTGTTTGGTTGGATTATCCTCTGCCAGTTACTTTTTGGTAAATTGATTCACAGCTTTTGTCTGTTGCTTGTCTCTCCAGTTATCTATCTTTTTTTTTTCTTTTCTGATGTTGGCAGTGTTCACTCAAAGAGATATCACTCTTCTACACCTGTTTAGTTCAGTCTAACTCAGTGAAAAGAAAATTTGTCATGAATTGGGAAATTCAGCATGGCATGTATTATTTGTATTGTGATTTGAGTGGCAGCCAACTGACACTTAAAGAACAATTTATCTACCTGAATTGGACTAGACATCACTAATGCACATGGCTGATTGATTGTACGGCTTTAGTGGACGTATTCTTTATTAATGAGACTCAGTATGATTTGCTAAAAAGGCTTTTACTGGGCAGTCATTTTCTCTCCCCCCCCCCATTTCTCTTTATCCCATTTAATCTGTTGAACACTGTACCCTGTTTTGAAAATGTGTTCCCCTGCTTTGTTTTTATCTGATATACCTAGGCTTTTTAAGTAACTATGGGCATGCTAAACAGAACAAACAAATTAAAAATAAGGATTGGAATTGAAACAGATTATAAAGGAAGCTGAAAAAATGAATTAAAATCCTACCAAGTTATTAAGAAGAAAAAAAAGTAAAATTACATAAAAAAGAAACAATATAATAACAATATTTGACATTTGAAAAAAAACTAATCTCTGGGAATGAATGTTTTTATGCATCATGGCATTCTCTTCTAAACAAAATACATTCTTTTTACTGATATAGGGGAAGTTGGGATCTGCTGAGGTTTGGGAACTTTGAATAGGATTCAGGATCAACAGAAAAGTCATGAACTGCACATCTCTTAGCTCTGCTTCATCATCCAGAGGCTTCTAGACAGGAGAGAGCAACTCACACTGATTATGATCTTTTCCTCAAACACCTTAAAGGAAACGTAAGGATGAATTATTTCAGATTCTGGTCTCACCCTGAACAAATATCCCTTACTGTAGGATTTCAAATCTGGAATGGGGGAGGATGAAAGGGCTGTCATCCTCCTTCTTCTGAGAGAAGCATCTCCACGTGCTCTAATCCCTATAGATATTTCCCCATTATCTTTTTAAAAAATTTCTCCATTACTGTTTATTATATTTGTAAATCACAAAATGCCATTGCTCCCCTAAATAAGATAAAATACCAGCTGCAAGGGAAGAAAAATGTTCTCTTCATAATGACCTAGAAAACAACTTGCTTGACAAGTGATTTCCCATCTTGTTTTGTCATTTATCTCAAAAACAAGTACTATTGTAATTGTGTTTTATAAACAGGTGCTCAAACAAATTTTTAAAAATTATATGTGAAATCTGACAATGTGCATCCTAGGAAGTTAAGCATTCCTCTAGGAAAATTCCTAAAACCTCAAGCTTCTCCATCCATGTGTGGTTTCTTTTTATAAAGAGCTGGACATGTCTGAGTCACAGTGACTGCACCAAGGAGTTAGAAGCAGGTAGGCCTTTATCTCCAGACATGGGGCAGTGCAGACCACCATGGGTCCAGCCTCCACTGCATCCTCAAATCAAGATGAAGGGCAACGTGCAACAGCATTTAAAGTGTGACTCTGAAAATGCTTTGCTCTCCCGAAGGGAAATCAAACTACTAAGCACCAAGAAAAAAATTGTTTGAGATTTTAGCTCCTGTAGATACAATGGTTCTATAACTGGAATTCATTATTTATATCACTCTTCAGTTATAGTCTAAATGGTATAGCAATTTCAAAGAAAGATGTATTTCCATAAAGTGAAAATTTAATAGTTCATGTGCCAAGATGGAAAACTTTCAAGGTAATCCCCATAAAATATTTAGAAATTTATTCGCAAATTTCATTGTAAATACCACATGATATGCCAGCTTAACTGTTCCCTTGAAAAGCCATCATTAGTGCACTGAATGAGCTCAAAACAATCTGCACTGACAAATTTTTAAAAACCTACTATGTGCAAAAAAAACAGCTTTCCAACTTTTGGAAGCTGGTTTAATAATTAAGATATACAGCCAAAATTTATTGCATCATTTTAGAATATATGCATATGCCAAAAGTTTCCTTCTGTCATTTTAACTATTTTAGAAAAAAAAGAACAAAAGATGTTTATAATAAGGTGAAAAAATGATAAAGTAAAAAGTAAATCATATTTGAGGAATGGGTACCTGTATCATTTGCAAATGCTCAAAGCCATCAATCCCTTTTCCATACTGTTTTTACTGTAGTTGGAGCAGAACTCTTGCAAACATGGTGCCACATGTCATTATTAATGTAGCCACATTTTTGATGAAAATGAAGACAATAATGACAGAAAAGCAGTAAGAGTAATAATAATAATAATGCTAAAATCATGGCAGTTATCAAGTCAAAATAGCTGTATGTCCACTTCCCCAGTAGTTTCTCCAAAGATTTATGTTGTATCCGTTGCTTCTTTTAACAACTGAACAAAATGAACATTGTTTCTTCCAACAACAACAACAACAGAAACAACAACAGCAACAACAAAAACAGTAAAAATTTAAGAATCAAGAAATTTTAATGGATATCACTAAAGCTAGCAAGTAAAGAAACCAACTCCATCTTGAACTTGGACACTGGAATCTCCTCTCTCCTAAACTCTGTTGCCTTCCATCCACACCCAACATTCCAAATTTAAGTCTTACAACAGGTCTATCAAAATACCTTCCAACTGAAAAAAAATGTCCTGTGAGCATCAATTGGCAAACTAATTATTTTTTTTAGCTTTTATTTATTTATTTATTTATTTATTTATTTATTTATTTTATTGATTGTTCCAAACATTACAGAGCTCTTGATAAATCATCTTTCATACATTTGACTCTATTGGGTTTTGAACTCCCATTTCTACCCCAAATACAGATAGCAGAATCACATCTGTTACATACTCACATTTTTACATAATGGCATATTAGTGACTGTCTTGATCTGCTATCTTTCCTAACCGCTACTATCCCCCCTCCCCTCCCCTCCCACCTTCCCTCTCTGCCTCCTCTGCTGTTGTTCAACTCTCTCCCTTTTTCCCCCCTCCCCCTTGCCCATCATAACCTCTTATACTTTTGTGTATCATTGAAGGTCTCCTACCATTTGCATATCCTTTCCCTTCTCTCTCCCTTTCTCTCCCCCCATTCGTCTTTGTTTACAGTTAGTCTTTTCCTCATGCTCTTCCTTCCTGTTTTGTTCTTAGTTGCTCTCTTTATATCAAAGAAGACATTTGGCATTTGTTTTTTAGAGCTTGGCTAGCTTCACTTAGCATAATCTGCTCTAATGCCATCCATTTCCCTGCAAATTCTATGATTTTGTCATTTCTTAGTGCTGCATAATACTCCATTGTATATAGATGCCACATTTTTTTTATCCATTCATCTATTGAAGGGCATCTAGGTTGGTTCCACAGTCTAGCTATTGTGAATTGTGCCGCTATAATCATTGATGTGGCCGTATCCCTATAGTGCGCTCTTTTAAGGTCCTCAGGGAATAGTCCGAGAAGGGCTATAGCTGGGTCAAATGGTGGATCCATTCCCAGCTTTCCCAGGAATCTCCATACTGCTTTCCAAATTGGCCTCACCATTTTGCAGTCCCACCAGCAGTGTACAAGTGTACCCTTTTCCCACATCCTCGCCAACACTTATTGTTGTTTGACTTCATAATGGCTGCCATTCTTACTGGAGTGAGATGGTATCTTAGGGTGGTTTTGATTTGCATTTCTCTGATTGCTAATGATGGTGAGCATTTTTTCATTTACTTGTTGATAGATTGTATGTCCTCCTCTGAGAAATGTCTGTTCAGGTCCTTGGCCCATTTGTTGATTGGATTATTTGTTATCTTATTATTTAATTTTTTGAGTTCTTTGTACATTCTGGATATTAGGGCTCTATATGATGTGTGGGGGGTAAAAATTTGTTCCCAGGATGTAGGCTCTCTATTTACCTCTTTTATTGTTTCTCTTGCTGAGAAAAAACTTTTTAGTTTAAGTAAGTCCCATTTGTTTATTCTTGTTGTTAACTCTTGGGCTATGGGAGTCCTATTAAGGAATTTGGAGCCCGACCCCACAATATGTAGATCGTAGCCAACTTTTTCTTCTATCAGACGCAGTGTCTCTGGTTTGATATCTAGCTCCTTGATCCATTTTGAGTTAACTTTTGTGGCTGGTGAGAGAAAGGGATTCAATTTCATTTTGTTGCATATGGATTTCCAATTTTCCCAGCACCATTTGTTGAAGATGCTATGTCTCCATCGTTGCCAAAAAAGCCCTAAGTCAACATGACCAATGCTAATAATAGGTGAATCTATCCGTTTCACAGCAATTTTCCTTTTTGAAAATGTCAGGCATTGTGTAGGCTTATGTCTGTCTCTTATCTGGCTTCTTGAATTACAGGAAGACTGTGAGCTCTGCCCTGAATTGTAAAACCCCCGAGTGTGTGGATCATATAGCTCTTAGAATCATGATCTCCGACTCCACTAACTGCACAAAACAGAGACCTGCAGGCAATTGTTCATTTGCTCTGGTTAATCCAGACGCTTACCCTCCATTTGCTATTCAATGGATAATATAGTTTCATCTGCCCACTATGAAAAGTTCCAGAGATCTACTGTACCACACTGTATCTATAGTTAATACTACTGTAGTGTACATTTAAAAATTGCTTAAGAGGGTACATTTCATATTCATTTTTCTTATTGTAATAAAAAGTCTCTCCTCAAACAGAATGTATGTATATGACTTTTAGAGTTTTATAAGAGTATTTCAAATTTCTATTAAAATTTTTGATTTTATATCTACAGATTGTCAAAAATGAACCAGAAAATTTGAACAACTATTTTCAATCATTAGATACTTAAGAAACATCTCAAAATTAATATGTGTAAAACCTTTCCCAAAACCTACTTCTTCTACTGTCTTCCCCCTCTCAGTTTGTGGAAATAGCTTCCTTTAATGTGACTCTCACACCCTTTGTCCAATCTGCCACCAAATTCTGCAAATTCTACCTTTTAAAATGTATCTCCATTCCCACTACATCCAGCATTTATGTCACTCAGGTCCTAGCCTGGGTTTTCCCTCAGCCCAGTTGTTTTTGAGGCTCTAAACTGCTGTGCCTCCTTCTTTCCTTGCTGCTGCCTAAAGCAGCCAGAATGATCCTCTTTGGATTCATCTCATCCAGTTTCACCCTGAGTTAAAATCAAATTTCCATCAGTAACCTCCGTGCCCAGACAAATGGGCGTAGGCTCTGGCCTGAGTGAACATCCACCTCATTCTGTTTCACCTGCTCTGTTCTGTTCCAGCCACAGTGATGTCCTTGACTTTCCTTCAACATGCCAGCAATGCTTCTACCCGGGACCATGACCTCTTCTATTGTCAGTCCTTCTTTCTGGAAGCCTATTGCCCCAGACAGCTGCTTGGCTTCTTCCCTTACATATTTCAGGTCTTCACTCAAATGTGACATCCTCTGTGAGCCTTTCCCTGAGCAAAATCATTCAAGTTGTACTCTTTTATGACCCCGATCCCCAATTTATCACATTCTAATTTTGTATTTACTTGATTTTTTTCTGTTTTCCCCTGCTTCTGCCCCCTGTCACCATCACAACATTGTGAATCTCGTGTGGGCAAGCATTTTTTTATTGTTTGGTCACTGTTTTAACCTTGAACACTTTGAACAATGCCTCACATATGATAAATGCTCCATAAATACTTAATAAAACTCCAAATAAAAATGGAATAGCTATACAACACATATAAACATCAACCTGAAAGAAAATTAAAAGTCTCCTTGGTGATGTTTTTCATTCAATGCTGAATCACTTCATTTCTTATTCAAACATCAGAATATGCTAAGTGGTATACTTAGCTCCAAATCAAAGACTAAAATGCAATTTACTAATTAAAATAATGGATTTTAAATGCTGGCCTTTTTTTCTGCTTTTTTAAAAAAGTCTTCCTTGTACATCTTATTCAAAGTGCTTTTCTTTAAAAAAAAAAAAGTGATCTTTTTTTTTTTTTCGTCTGCTTCCCGGCAAGCTAGTTACATTCATATTCTAGCATGGACATGAATATTCTGTTATTTATTGCAAATATGAGTATTACTGAGAATAACTTTTAACTGGAGGCAGGTCTTTCAAGCAGAGATTCATCTTTGGGGGGGGTTGATTTGCCTTCTATCAACTCATGATTAAATTAATTTCAAGGCAACCCATACATTTATAATGGAGACATTTTCTTCAGGCTACCTCACAGTTGGACAGAAGGCTTGGAGCGATTTTATTAGCATGTTCAGGCTCCACTTTAGCCGTTTCAACAGTTACATTAAATCTGTTCTCCCAGAGACACCGCATTTTTAGTCACAAAAAGAAATACCCCTTGACTCATAGCCTTGATCTATAATGGTTCCTTTTTATTATCTGTTCTTTAAAAATATTTTTAAAAAGCCATCAAAATTAAAACATTGAGAATATCCTTCAATACACTAACCAACAAATGAAATAGCCCTAGAACAGAGAACATAAACCATCTCTAAATATTTAACAGTCATTCTAAGAGAAAGATTACCTTGAAGTGTCCAAAGGGTTTCCTCTAAATCACTCAGTTGTCACAGGACTGGGTATGTGGAAGGTTCGCTTTTCACAGAGTTTCGTTCTTGTGCTGACTGGGTCATATGCAGTGGTATTCTGAAAAGCCCCTCCTCTTGCCAACATCTGTCTATTTATTTGATATGTTGAACAGGCACTGTACTTCTTAGAATGTAAAGTAAGTGTAAGGCCCAGGCTATAATTAAAGTTTAAACAACCAGCAATACAAATATAATTAAAGTTTAAACAACCAGCAATACAAAGAGCTCTAGAAAAGGTATCGGAGGAGAGTGTGGAGGAGGCTTACCTGGAAAGGAGGCTTAAAGCACCCCCGCCCCATGCTGCCTCTAATCTGTCCTGGCAGGTGACTGAATGAGAAGTCAAGGATCACCACCATTACAAACATAAGCATAAGGTAAATTGTAAGTTGATGAGTTCTGAAATTCAGATTAATGATCATAGGGCAGTTAGTGACCTCTACTGAAAACACGAGGCCAGCAAGAGAGACTTCACATTTGCATGGAAGTGTCCTTAGATACACGTTCAACAAAATTATTCACTTTCATCACCAGCACTCAAAAATATATAAATTAAGTTATTAAGAATCAGTTTTGCAAATATGATTTCTGCCTCAAAAAAAAAGAGGAATCAGTGAGGGATGGATAAAGCAAGTTTTTGAATTTTCTCTTCTAATCATATGATTCTATGAATAAGAACCTCCCATGCATTTGGTACTATGATCAAAATTACTCCCACGCATGAATATACTGTTTAGCATTGACAAAGACAATCCGGATGCACAATTTTAACATAAAAACAAGCAAAGCAGCTTGTAGCCCTCTGAAATGATTAATAGAAAAGTGATTTGAATTAATCACAAACACACGAGGAAGCCAAAATTAGAGAGGGTTATTAAGATACTGTCTGCTGTTTAATCTCGCCCCTTATCAACACATTAACCTTGTTTTCTCTGCCTGAGCACTAAGTCCTACAGCAAAATTAGGCCAGAAACTCACATCAGATCAGATCAGTGGAATCATTGCATGCAGCCAGACCCTGAGGAGCTGCAGCTTTGAGTTTACTTGTGGATGGTGTGGCTAAGGGCTTTTTCCTGTGCTTGGAGAAGCAGGGGTCCTGGGGCCAGCTGCAGAGCACTTCCCCATCATACTCTAAGTCTGGCTGTCCAGTATTCCTTACATTTGAGCACTGTGTTTCTGAACCTTTGTTCATTTAACTGTCTTCAACCACCTGTGCAATGATGCTTCAACACCTGTTTTCATATACATATAGGATGCTTCATTTTTTCTAAAAATCCCCAAGGAAAACAAATCCAATGAGATTAGCTATTTGTGAACAAAGTAGCGATTTGAGCTGCACCCAATGAGCACATCATTCACTAAACTGCACTTCAATAAATGTTCCCTACTTCCACAGTCTTCTGCCACCAATCATGGTATGATTCCAGAAACCATAGAAATCTAAAGATGTATGTTACAGCTAATATTTCTCCAGGAGCTCTTAGTGTAATTATGTGTTTGGGTAAAGAAATCATTTAAAATAATAACCAATTCACTACTTTGTCACAACCATTTGCTTTTGGGGAAGCAACGTGTTAATGAAATAAAGGCAAATATTTTTATTTTTTCTAATGACCCAAAGGATGAATATCAGTGTCTTTTGATTCTCTCTGCAAAACAGAACTCTGAAACCCTCAAATATAAATAACTTTCAAATATACCTACTAATACGAAATTGTGTGTGTTTTTTAAAAGAAGCTGTAAGTAATCTAATTCCATTTCTGACTGTCACTTTTAAAGAGGAAATATAACCTCAGATAGATCCCTTGAGGGCATCCACAGGGAATAGGAATGTTGCTAATCAGCCTAAGTAGTCCTTTGTGTCAAAACCACTTTGCTAAAGTCTAGAGCTGTCTTCCAGATTCGCAATGTTTGGGGAAATTTCACTAATGTAGCATTTGCATTATCAGGGGAAAAAAAAAAAACATCCAGCCCCTTTCCTATAATAAAATTATTGTCAGAAATATATGTTCCGGGAACAAATTTTAGTTTCAGGGATATTTCCTTGTTTCCAAAATACTATGACCAATAACAAAATGAGATGGTGCAGGGGCTAGTTCCAGAATTCAGAAAGAAAATATATTTGAAGGGGATCCTAAACGCTAATCATACTTTGGGTGTGTAGGATCATCTTTTGATTGGCAATCACCTTCAATGAATATCCTGACCCAATGGTCTGAACACAGGATTGCTCAAAGTGAAAATCCAGGGGACCTAACAGGTACATGAATGTCATTCTTACAGAATACAGCCAGGCTCTGTTCTCACTGGTCAGTTCCCTTCCTATTGGCTGGTCTCTGAGCCAAGTCAATGATTCAATACACTCTCAAGCCTGTTTCTTACTTTTCCCCTGTTCATGTGACAAATAGGATTTTGTAATCCATCTAGAGTGAACTTAGTTGGAAGATATGGGTTTTGCATGCTTTTTTTCTTATAGTTTTTTTAATGAAAAATTAATTTCATTTAACAGTGCCTGCACAAAACCATTAGGATTTTAAAAGCAAAAAAGATGAACCACAGAAAGAATTTTTTAAATTCTCCATTAATTTTTCACCCTCTTAAGTCTTTCTTTCACACCAAATGTTATTTGGAGCTGTTAAGAAGAACACTAACAGCATCACTTTTTATTTATTTAGTATTTTTCACCAAACCAGCTTTTTCAGTAAAATCCCATGTGAGAAATGGAAGTGAAGGTATAAGAAAGTTAATAGTGACAAGGGGCTCAAGTTAGTTTAAAAATAAGGAATTGGGCTTAGAAAGTCTAAGTAACTTAGATTGTTGAGAAAGTGACGAGGATATTCTCTTTCTAAGAGCTCAGTGTTTTAAGCTTCCCAGCTTCAGCACAAAAGGCATTTCAGCACATATGTGATCCAGAAGGTCAATCATATGAAATCCTATTTCCATTTTTTAAGCAATCCTTGGCAGTCTGCACATTTCTGAAATTGAAACTGGCATATTTCACAGAGAATTATCATCAATGCCTTTTCAAGGTCAAACATCCTTCCTCCTTAGAATTTTGGCATTTATAGCCTATATATTAAATCATAGTATTTGTTTTAAAAGGCATTCAGGAGAGACATTAAATAAGTTTAATTAATTAGACTGTGTTCATTAATGCCATGTTGAATTTTCTTTACTTGACATAAACTGCATGGGAAAATATATGACAATATGTGTTAGATTTGGCTGAGAGTACTCTGCATCTGTTACCATTTCTGGAACCCCTGAACACCTATGTAAGGCTTTGGACTCTCTCTCAAAGAATTAAAAATACATTTCTTATTAGAAAAGTTAAGTCATCTTAAATGTAAGTTAAGGGGACAAGAAAAGATTATTATTGCTTTCAAATTGTCAAAATCTCAGGACACTGGTTGCCTTGTGAATAAAATAAAACTGAATTTGTACATTAATATAAATGCTGAGACTGCACCACCTGATAAGACACCCTCTCCCTAGGCAGTGCAGAGGTCTTTAAGCCCCGCTCCTCTTAACATCCAACCATAGCTTATACGACTTCTTTCTCTTTTCTCTGGGTAGCTGTCTCCCCCAATGATATCAAGAGACATCTACGCCCTCATGCTGTGCATGATTTTGCTTTTGGGGTGGTGAAGCAGGGGAGGACAAAGGAAATCAGAAAAGCATCAACAATTTTGGAAAGGCTCTAATAACATTCTGAGATATTTGTACTTTCAATAAAAATTCCAGAAAAGGATGTGGGGTAGGGCAAATGACAGAGAGCAGAAAGAGTTGTAGAAAGCATCTACAACTGTACTGCATCTTTCCATTCCTGGCACATGTAACAATTACAAGGACACTAATGGACCGTCCTTTGGGCTACGACTGACCTCACTCAGGACTGTCTCCTGTATGTCTGCCTGTTATTTTTACCATTAACATCCAATCTTACCCTGTGATTGCCTTTGAGGTAAGCGGTGAGTGTGGGTAGTTCCCAGGGAGTGAGGCTCACTGCTGTGGGTAATCACCGTGGATTGCCTTATCCACCCGGGCACAAAACAGGCTTGCAACCTTGGGTTATCTTCTCAGCACACTGTTTTCCAACCAGAGCTTGTCCTTAGCCTCAGGCTCCTACTTCTACTTTCATTCTGCAGCTTTAGCTGAATGAAGCTTTGGGAAGGCAGGAAAACAGCACTGTTCAGTAATTTGGTCCTTCTGCCTCTTTTCCACTATTTATTCTCAGATGACCTGGTTTTCCAACACATTTCTCTTTTAAAGTTTGGCTCCTGATTTAAGTTCGTGTTATGGCCTTAGAGGACCAGGTAGAAGCCTTTCTAGGGTTAGTTTTTAGCCTGTCATTCACTCATCACTCATTCATTCATCCATAAGCTAGAGCACCTTTTCTTTTACCACAGAGCGGTCTGTGCTTCCCAACTACTCAAGGACATGCTCACAGTAAATCTTTTCCCTAAGTCACCAACATTTCCCTTTTCATGGTTTCATTTATACCAACATATAGTTTTCTTGCTTCCTACTGAAACAAAATTAAAACAAAACAAAACCATAAATCACACTGGCCATGCAACTACTATAATTGTTTTGCAGCTTTTGACTTTTAAAGTCCTCAAAATAGTTCTCTATATTTTGCTTCAATTCTCTTCTTATTTTTCTTATGAACATAATTCCAGTGGGCTTTGTCCTCCCAAAACACTGGTCTTATTAATACCAAATCGGTAAAAGGCAACAGTGACTTTCCAGGCTTCCGTGTATTTGATCTATCCGCAAAATCCCTCTTCTCCAATCATATTTTACTCCTCTTGGAAGTGTCTTTCCCTTTTGTGGTTCTTCTGCCCTCTCACTAACTGTAACTGCACTTCCACTAGATACTTCTGCTGGTCCCATTAAATGAGCAATTAGATGCCCCAAGAATGAGTTCTGGGTTCTTTCATCACCTCTGTCTAAACCTAAGTACTACTTCTCTCCTCCAGGCTCCTGGGTGCTAAACCTATAGAATAAGGCTGTCACATTTATACCTCTGGCTTTGATTTCTACCAAAACCCCCAGATTCTTTCTCCAACGGTCTGTTCAGACTCTCCACTTGAGTCCTTAAAAGGCTTCACACAATTGACCTTCACAAATATGCTCCAACAAGGTGAGCAGGAGCTCCCCAGTAATTGACCCTAAACTTGTTCATCATTAAGTCTTTGCCATTTCATTAGGTGAAAATATTATTGTCCAGTCTAAGCAAAATCAAAATAAAATAGAAAACAAGAGAACAAATCTTTAATTGCTTCCTCTACCAACTCCTACATTCATCAATCAAATAATTCAGATGTTGCTTGTGTTTTGATCATTTTATACCAACTCTAATGTTAGCATCCTGGCCCAAACCGCCATAAGCTCTTACCAATTAGCACATAACATGAGGGATGATTTCCTTCCCATTTTTTTTTTCTTTTTTCCCCCTCTATTCTCAAACTGAGAGTAGTTCAATCAGTTTCTGTTTAGGAGGTGGGGTGATGGGGAAGTAAATGTGCTCAGATCATTTGGCTGCTTTTCAATTCAACGTGTATCCTGAGCTGTCTTCATTTTCATGCTTTCTATTATAATTCTGGAAATTATTGCTTATTAATCCAGTAGAGACCAACTCAAAGTTCACATAACTGAGTTTTCCAGACCTCACCTATGTAGTGACAGGGTTTCACCATGTCTCCATTTATACAAATTCTTGCTTTGTGTGTCTTGGACTTTAAACTTCCTCTGCACTGTTGGTTATGCGCCTTAGAACACCTGACAGTAAGCCATCTAAAAATTATCCATGTCTGTTATTAGTGTCTATAGATCTTTAGATAGAAATATGCTGAATATTATTAATGAAACAGGAGATGTTAGTATGGATTAATACAGTATTATGGAACCCATGTGTGCCCTGAAAATTCTAATAGAACAATTCAGCAAATAATTTCATCCATATGCTTATAAAAAGAAGTAGTTGTTGAGTTTTAACACCAAAATTAGGAAACTCCAGATTGTAGAGCTGAAGTTACTTAGAAATCATGTTGGCCATTATTTCTGTTTAGAATTTTGAAAAACTCAAATTTGAAACCAAAGTAAAATGCTCACCTACAGAAGCCCATCAGAAATAGTCTGAGTGGGGAGGGGATTCTTAAGGGCATTTAAGTGTGAGAAATGATAGAAGTAAAAACCAACACAGTCCCCAACAACAAGTGAATTCATTTTAAAGATTAACATGTGCATTGTGAAAATGTTAATCAACTACATAATTGTGCAAATATTTTTAGACCTAGTAATAGAATACATTCCCATTTTAATAGTCCACAAGAATATACTCTTTCAAACAGTCTTCCACAACACTTCTTTCTAGTGTTTTTTCCAAACTCTCTCTCATATAAAATTAATTTTCACAAAATATTGGAGTAACACAATCTTACTCTTAGCTTGGTTCCCTATAAGCATAAATAACTTATCTTAAAATAATATTTTATGTCATAATATTCACACAGACTATACAAAATATTAATACCAAATTAGAGGAAAAAATCTAGCATGAAATACCAAAATAGCTTATTTTCAGTTACCCGCTAACTGATGAAATTATTTCCTATGTTAGATTTTTACATTTAGCAAATAGATTCACTGAAGAAGCAGGACTCCATCAAACACAACAGGTGTGTACATGTACCATGGGCAAATATATGCTTAAAACACTAACATTCTCTTGAAAAACCAAAACTTATTCCTTCTTTTGGTGCCTGTGCCCCAGGACACTTAACCTCAATTTTGTTTGTTTGTTTGTTTGTTTCAAGGGATGGAACCCAGGGGCACTTAACCACTGAGTCACATCCCCAGTCCTTTTTTTTTTTTTTTTTTTTTTTATCTTGAGACAGGGCCTTTCTTAGTTGCTTGGGGCCTTGCTAAGATGCAGAGGTTGGCTTTGCCTCAGCCTCCCAAGCCTCTGGGATTTGAAAGGCTGCAATGCCAGGCTCATTAGCTTGGAGCTGTTAGGTTTTGCACCATAAATATAATTCATTTGAACTAATCTGGGATAGTTGGTACCAAACAAGAGATGGAAGAGCCGTTAAATTCATCTGAGAGCACACACTGAGGATTCCGCTTCTTCCAGAGGCCATCAAAGGCTAATTATTGATGTTATTTGGTCATATTTTTGGGAGAAGATAATCCTTATATTAAGGTAAATGCTATGAACAAAGGCCCTTAAGGTGGGGTTTTACATCAAACTTTAGCTATTAGAGGGGTGGTGTGTTCTCTTGTGCTCTTCCCCAGAGGTTGTTGATCCTTAATTTGGAGGAAGCTGAATTCTTTCCAAGTCTTTCTGAACCTCCACAAGCACCACACACATGCAAGAAACTTGTAGCTAAGGGAAGAACCCTGTCAGCAGCCTGGACGGTGGAGCTGCCACTGTCACCTCCTCTCATCAAGTCCAGCCAACTCTGAGAGCCCCTTCTTGACCAGGTGATAACGTCACAGCCCGAGCAGCACTCACAGACTCCCTGGTGTGCAAAGCCCAGGTCATGCTTATTATATTTACCGCTTTATGGCTTCTTCCTGTCTGCGGTGTTTCTCATTCTTCTCCTTCAGGTAGGCCAGGTTTGTTTCATTTCTCAAGCAACGGTTCTCTCGGGCAATGTCAGAGGCATTCTGAATCACCAGGCCGTCATATGCCTTCATCCCCATATCCTCAATGTACTGCATAAAGGTGTCCAGAGCATCCTCCTCTGGGTGAGCGCTGGTCATCTTGGAGGGTATCATGCAGAGGGAAGGTTCCTGCAGAGTCAGAAGACATCACAAGTTCAGCACAGGTGGGGACAAAAGCAAGGTGCAGTGTCCCTGACCTGTGTCTGCCAAGTCCCCAATGATTCCAGCAGTCCACTTGGAGAAAACATCTCCTTGGACATTACATTCCTCTAGAGTATTTGAAGTATTATTAAGTAAGTGTCACTTGGCTATCCACACTCCCTCATTAACAGGACCAAGGTCAAAGCTACTAGACTAAGAGTTGATATGAATGTGCAGATTTTTGTGTATGAAGATAGCCATTTGGTTTGCATAATTAAAGTCATATTTCATTTTTCAAAAATGAGGAGGGGTTTTTTTTGTTTTGGTACTGGGGATCAAATCCAGGGTCACTTTACCTCTGAAGTACATCTCCAAACGTTTTTTTTTTTTATTTTTTGAGATAGGGTTTTGTTAAATTGCTGGGGCTAGCCTGAAACTTGTGATCCTTCTGCCTCAGCCTCCCCAGTCACTGGGATTACAGGTATTTGCCACCATGCTCAATAAAAAAGGGTTCTTATACCAATAAGACATAGCAGATACAAGTTTCATTTAGTACTCACTGTTGTAAGTATTTCTCTGTGATATTTCATATAAAAATAAAATTTTATTTGGAAAAAAACCTTTTGTATTATATGTGTTATTCTTAAAGTTTTTAAATAAAATTTATAAATCTGAATTATTCATATAAAATATAGCAATCAAAGACATTTCTAGCATAATTTCTATAGGACATAATCCATTTGTGGCCCCCTACTATTTTCCATAATGGTCCTTAATAACTGATTCATATTATAACTTAGTTTAACTCAAATGCTGTAGATCACCAGGATCTCATTAATCCTGGCCAGTTCAGTAACTCCAGCAGTGATAAATTGTTATATCATTGCTACCTGAGATTAAAGACTTGAGCCATAGAAATGATTTTTTTTTTAAACAGGAATTGAACCTAGGGACACTTCACCACTGAGCTACATCCCCAGTCCTTTTTAATTTTTTTTTTAAATTTTGAGACAGGGTCTTGCTAAGATGCTTAGGCCTAACTAAATTGCTGAGGCTGGCTTCCAACTGTGATCCTCCTACCTCAGCCTCCTGAGGTGCTGGCATTACAGATTTCTGAGAGATCAAAATCACGTCAAATCAAAATAAAACAAAACAAAATTTAAAACCATCAAACTTTCAACCAGTCCATTCTACTCTCATCTATAAAATGATGGTAGCAATAACTCCTACCTCCTGCTGGTATGAAGGTTTAGAAGATGAAGACTGAAGATTCTAGAATGGAATTCAACAACAGTGTGCAGGTCAAGTTAGATCATGCCATAATGAAGGTGTAGGGAGAAGAATGGCAGCAACAGTAATGTTAACTGGATGAGTGTGGATGTGTGAATGGGGGGGGGGTGAAAGGAAGAAAGAAGGGAGGAAATGCAAGCAAGCTATGAAAGCAGCATGCCTTGATGAGGAGCTGTCCAAATCACTGAAGCCAGGGGTCAGAGAAACTGTGCTTTATGCAAATAAAAATAGATGCAAAGTTAAATTAATTACATCCCAATGAGTGCTCTTTTATTTTAATAAAACTTGCTGTCTTTGATTGCATATTCACGGTTGTATAGAAAACAGGTATGTTTCAATTAGATTGAAAAACCAAAAGCAAAACCAATTAACAAGGGGAAAATGATAGGCATTGAAAAGTTTTAAATTAGCTTATGCCTTTTATTTTCTTCAAAAATCATAAAAAGGGTGTTTTGAAAGTATCAGTCCAACTATTTAATGTAAAAAATCCTAGACTGCATTTTCATCACAAATCATTTTTATTCTGGACTTTTTAACAAGTATAATCACGTTTCACAACCTGGGTTGTAGCTATGGAAGTTTTACTTCTTATTAGAATTTCTTAGCATTACAGTGGACAACCAATCTGTATTTGAAGCCCATCCTGAATTTAAGGATTTCCTCCACAATCTAAGATTTTTCTTTTTTTTTTTTAACCTGGAGGGTGGCCTTGTTTATAGACTAATGATTTTTTGGCTATGTTAAACTTTTATGATACTTTGTTTGGTTTTTAAGCCCTAGTGGGTTGTGGGATAGAGACATTTTAAAAATGGTCTTTTAATTCTAACTATGTAATGTAATTGAATGGTATTTTAATTTCAGTTCACCAGATTAGATGTTTAAGTGGTAGACATATGGAGCAAGAGGAAATTACTACTAAAAATGATTGTCATTTCAGGGAGAGGATATGAAAAAAAATATTTCTTAGAGAGTTAAAGCATTACTGTTATTGGAAATTTACTTCTACCCCCCAGTCAACATGAGATATGCCTGGATTTTAAAAAATCAGCACAACTTTATTGCAATTAATTTTACCGGAGTTAAGCAAGCCAAGTCATTATTACAAGGATGCTAGAGATAATGCCTCAGGCTGGAAATGATCACTCCCACTCTACCCTCTAGCAACACTGTATATTTCCCAGTTTCATGAAGCATTATTATCCAAAGGTTTTTACTTTTTCCCTAAAGTTTTCCTCCAACCCAGATGACACCAGTTATTCTGATAGTTTATATAGTCTAATTCTTAACAAGGTTAATTGTTTACTTCTGAATATTATCTTTATAAGTGGTCTTTCAAATTGCTTGGACTTAAATAATTTTTTGAGATAAATATTAAATAATATTATCACAAAATAGTTAGACTATCAGAGTGATATTAAGTTTTGAAAATGGTGATGAAAACTTTTGAAATAAAAATAAACTCTAACATCTAGTAAAACTTCACAGTATGAAGATAGATGGTCCTGCGACCTGATTATAGAGAAGTATTCCATTCCATTATTATTCATTTATTCAGGGAGGTTTGCGCACCTGTTGATTAATTGGGCACTAATGAAGGCAGAACTCTGTCCTAGATATCTACACAGCAATAGACAAACACCATCAATGTCTGCACAAATGTGTGATTAGGACACAGATCCAGGTGAACTTCACTATTTGGTCATGCGTGCTTTATTGTCTCTATTTTTGAGTAGATAAACAAGGAATGCTTCAATAATCACAGGTAGTCTTCAAACATGAACTAGAACCCTCTCAGTGTTCACAAATCACACTTTCCTGTTTACTTCTTCCTATACAAAATGAACTTTGTGATGTGGGGTGCTCTAGGTCCAGGAAGGCAGAGATGAGAAGTCTGGAAGTCTTCCCTAAAAATCCCAACCAAGGAGTTTCTAGATCTATGACTTGTGTAAGTTAACTGACATCTTTAAGCTCCAGTTTCCATGTTAAAAAGAAATTTAAAAAACAATGGTATTGGAATTCACTCATGTTTTTAAGATCAGTTACACAATGCAAATGTACTCAATAAACATGATTATATCTATTAGTAACACAATTATTAGATGCTTTTCCCAATTCTTAAGTGTTCACAGATTATATTTAGTGGTAGCATAACTCCTCGAAGTAAAAATGATTGTACTTCGAAACATAGGTGAGTAGATTATTTTGTACAATTTACTTCTTTAAACACATATGTGCAAATGGAGGCCAAGATACATTTTAATCTACTTCCTCACTCGCCAAACACTTGTGGTCAGACTACCAATCCATTGTCCCCTTTTGTCTGCCTCTAGAAAAATAGGGCACTGGGACCTATGGACAATAATACTCTTTCCATCTCCCAAAACTTTGGACTCCACCTTTCCAGCAAAAGGGTATTTTTCAGGCAAATGATCTCTGAGTGAATAGATTCAAGGCCTCCCTAAAGAAAAGCAAACCTCATGTTAATTGTTGACTTCATTTAAACTACAATTTGATGCAATAAGAATCCACAGTCAAAGCAGGATCATAAATCTGTTCACCGCAGAAATGTATATTTATGACTGAGATGGGCGTGGAGTAAAAGCGTTCTACACCAGGAAGTCCTGGCTGCAGTGTGGCTGTGAGATATTAAACCAAGTCCACTTAGGCTCCATGTAGAGGAGCAATTTACAAAGGCTTACCTAGCACCCATTGTCTAAGTTGGCATCATAGGAGACCCTACTTGATGAGAAGCAAAAGAGGCATCTCTTCCAGGTAGAATATTTGGATATAGCTTAATAGGAAAAAAAAAAAGCTGCCCCCATAGACCTCTAATTTCTGCATGGAGTAGTAAAAACAAAGAGGGTGAGACTAAAGGGGAACATTTGTGTTTTTTTGGTGGGAAGCTCTTTTAAATGAAACAGGATGTGTCTGCAGCCATTTTTGTTCAAAGTGAATTTGATTCTAGCCCCACCTCTCTACACTCATGGAACATTGGTTAAAAACGTATCTGTGGTCTTTATGCTTTAGAATGCACCATACTGATATCCAAAGAGTACAGTGCTGTTTCTGTTTCTTTGTGGCCAACATTTACAATTCATGTCAGGGACTCTTTTGAGAAAGGACCTAAAATGACTGGGTCAGAATCCCCACAAAATCCTCAGATAACTTCACATCATCCTTTTATGCCTTTCCTCCACTGTTATGTTCTGCATTCAAGAGACAATCCTGGTGTTTAACTTTTAGATTAAAACACAGCCATTCTTATAAAAGCTACAGCTATTGGCTTAAATTCAACTGGAGAACTAATTGTTTAGCTTTATTTTACTTTATATGTTCACTTTGTTACTTATATTATGTTGACCACACCCTTCACAAAGAATACCTTGTTCCACTTCCCAAGATAATAAATTTCACTCAACTCAGCAAAGATGCATTTTAACTGGTGGGATTCTTACCATATTCTGAACAGTAAGCATTTAACTTTGTATTGAGTTAATAACCTTATTATTTTCTTTTTTTTTTTGCAAAGCCATAAATACTTCTTTCCTGTTATTAACTTAAAGCTGATAGCAAAATTACAATTATTCCCACAAAAAAATAAAACTACCTATTTCATACACATGTGGAACATAAACTAAGTGTGTCTGAATGGAATCCATGGAAACATTTAAAAAAATGAAATTCACTTTCTATCTTCTTTCTATAGCTACTGCTTCCATCCAGGGAATACAAAAACCTAAGGTAGTCTATGATCCTTAGTGTTGAAAAGAAAAAAAAAATGGGGAGCTTTTATGAGAAATATGTGTATAAAAAAGAATTTAACAAAGATCATGCATTTGTGTGGCATATCCCCTTTGTCAATTAAGGTATACATTGAGTGTAGTCTTAATTTATAGAACATGCCACCAAATCAGGTCAAGCTTGAATTTTCCCATCACAGAAAGTTTTTGATATGTTATAGGCTGTGTAAAGAAAAAAAATGTACAAAAAGAAAAAAAAATCCACATGCCAGCTTTCCTCTTACATATATTTAAGCATTTTTCCCTTTGCTTAAAATTCAGAACAAATCTTCCATTAGTACAGTTTCATGCATTTTGATATCAACCACTCTAACTCCATAAGGACAGATGTAGACAGATTTGTCCACTGACTTGTCAGGCACAGTCTTACTGTGGCCCTTTCATTGCCCTTTATATTTTTCTGTAGTTTTTGAACACCTGACTTAATGCTGTATGGAAGATATTAGAATTTGAGTTATTAAAATTTGATTTTCCCCCTCACTCTAATCATTGCATCTTCCCTGAGATAGAAAATCCTATTTTGCCTATTAGTATTGATCCAGTAAAAGTTTCCCAAGGCAATTTCGACTAATTTTGTTGTTGTTCAGCAGAAGAGAAGAATCTTGTACATTCTGTGCATGCACTAAGATCAATTTGAAAACACATTGTGAGTGAACATTTAAGTATTTAAGTAATCAGCCTTCATATACATATACATATGTAACATGTATATGCACACTGATCTCTGAAATTTGCTGACTTCACACAGTAGGATCAAATCAACAGACTAGATAGTCAAGTAATAACCCATAACCTGTGTAAATTACATCAAACTTGTTTTTATGATAAAATCTTATAAAACATTAGTGCTATAATTCCACTTTGATTATGCTCAAAATCTTCTCCCCAACTCCACACATGGTCATGCTCATTTTCTCATTCTCAGTGTCATCAAAATGCAGCTGTTCTGCCCAAAATGGGAAATGTTGAAGTTACAACCAAGAAAGCTTGCTGAGGAACTACAAAGGCACTGATTGCTTTTTTCTCAGAAAGCAAATTACTTTGCAGTGAGTTCTCTACTATCTCCCTTCCCCAAATGGGCAAAATGGGCATAAAGCATGTAAATGGAGCAGCATCACAAATCGAATATCCCCCTAACTTCCAGGTTGTCATGGTGGCTGCCTCTGGTCTAAAGAGATTGCACATTTCCACTAAGATAGGGACTTGTGCAGAGTGCTAGTGGCTAAGGTACTTTTTGGAGCCTTGAGCCAGTGGATTCCAGACGCTTACAAGGCAGTATCTGCAAAGTAGATACAGTCTGTTGTATAAATTTCTGACGGGAGCTACAACAGAAACCATCTAATTGCATTGGAAATCCATGATTGATTGATGGATTTTAAGCAATAGTCAACCATCTTTTCTCTGAGATTTTCACACCTCTTCTCCCTCTAAATTTAACAAATGCTTCAAGTTCTTGGACTTCCTTTTGTCCTTTGCAAAGTTGTAATATTTTCCATCAGGTTTGTTTTCACTAATTTTCTCAACTGCTCATGTCCTTCACAGAGTTCCTGTCCCTGCCGAGGGGGATAGCATATGTTGCACTTTCCACAGAGAAACAAAGTAACTTCTGCATGTATGGCTTCTGTTTTCTCATTAATTCGTACAGTTAGCACTTAACAATATAACAAAACAAATTGAAGTATTGGTTAAAATATGAAATGTTAGGAAAGGAGTTAATGTTTTATTACTTTTTATTCATTATTTCATACTACTTGGTTATACATTCTTGGATGTTAAAATAACTAAAACATGTAACCTCTTCAAATGAAGATCCTTTTTATAAAACTACATTTATTACAAAAATAGTTTTCCAATACCAAAACAACTTTATGACTTCCCAATAATTATAAATAGCATTTTAAATGTAACAATTCTTCTAGATATGGAATACCTGCATCTCTTGTATTTTACAACAAGAGTAGTTGGAAAAATTAGAATGGAAACTCTTCCACAAAATAAGTAAATGTCCTAAGTAAAACCAAAAGTTCTGCAGAAAATATTTAAACTCATGAAAGCTTCCTGATACTGACTGAAAATACATTTCTCAAGGAGGTTTAGAATTGATCAGTCAGGAAGAAGCAGTTTCAGTTTGGTGTGTGTCTGGTACTTTGGTTTTTCTGTGGTGTTGTGTCTCTTTTGAGAA
The DNA here is from genome assembly GCF_045843805.1 of Urocitellus parryii. Lineage (NCBI taxonomy): Eukaryota > Metazoa > Chordata > Mammalia > Rodentia > Sciuridae > Urocitellus > Urocitellus parryii. The sequence goes on from NW_027551767.1 coordinate 188,625, forward strand.
TGCAAAATTGGTTTCTCAGTGCTGGCACAAATGTGCTCAGAGACTGTTGTAAAATATTTATGGTATGGAGTAGTGGGTAAAGAGCTAGCATGCACAACTTGAATGCCAATTAATACCCTGGAAAATATTTTCAATTGCTTTTAATAATTCAACGTGGCTTATTTTACTAATGAAAATATCATTTAACCATTTCCATGGTAATGTAACTCAGCGGGAAAAGGAGTAAAAATAGCCTGAGGCTCACTGGATGCCTTGGCTTTATTTCTGTTCCACCTAATAAAACATGCAAACCTCAGCATTAAGTATCCCTAACTGAAACCCATTCCATTTCATAACCTGGTGGCTTGATCTATTTAGTTTTAGATTCAATCAGCATGCTTAGAGAATCGGAAAAATGAAATACATACCAAAATTTAAGTCCCCAGGGAGAGCTAAGTGCAATAATCAGAAGGTGACTTCTGTGTGTCAGAGCCCTCTCACGGCGGATCTCAGGGCAGTTCTGTAGGAGTAATCCAGCACCATAAGAGACAGACTTGTAGTTCAGCTCAGTTTTTCTTCAATTAAAGTGCATTGTGTCTGCTTGGGGAAAGTGTGGAATCCCAGATTCTTCATCACTAGAGATCAGAGCGTTCTTGATGTTCTTCCTATCAGATAAAATGTCCTTTAAAGTTTGCTAGGAAGATGCAGTGACAGAAGACAGGTGCTGGCTTCCTTACATCGACATTCAGAGAAAAGAGGGCATAGCTAATGGGTGGGGATGAACACACAGCCCCTCTCCTGCCAGGTCCAGCCGGGAAGAAATTGGATGATTTTACTCACTTTGCTACACAGATGATTACAAGATGCAAGGCAATCACCAGGCTGGCTAAGGTCCCTCATTTGATTATATTCTGTGAAGACAAAAATAAATGAAAACAAAAATCAGAAAGATCCTTTCTAAATGTCTCCTTTCAGCCAAAATGATTCTCTTTCTTATTGCCACTTACATACTGAAGGGTTGGAGCAGCCTAGCTTGTGGCAACGTCCCTCCCCCGTGACAACCCTCTCTCTCTCTCTCTCTCTCTCTCTCTCTCTCTCTCTCTCTCTCTCTTTCTCTCTCCACTCCCTCCCTCCCTGCCCATGACTCCCTCCCTGCTTCTCTCTCTCCTCTCCAGCTGCCTTAGTCTGTTGATGCTGCTGCTGTTTAATCAGGGATTCTGAAACAAAGAACCTACCTTCTGAAATAAGCGGTAATCTCTCTCCTCTGCTTCTGCCCTCCGTCTGCCTTGAACGGCAGACCCGCCAGCATTCTAGCACCTTGGATAGCTCCTGCTCCCCAGGCCCATTGGAAAAGGGAGAAGGAGCAACTGAAGAAATGACAAGAAACCCGAAAGCAGCATCGTTCTACTTTGGATTTCGGCTCCCTGCGGGCTCCCATCCTCATTAAAGGGCTAACATCTAGGCAGCAGAACCTCTCTCTTTTATCTAACTGAGCTGAAGTCTGATTACTAAATCATTAAATGAGAAGAGAATAAAGAAACCCCTTCATTTATATCCACGAGAGCACTAATACAATCTTCACGGTGAAGAACAATGTGAATCCATCAACACCTACTGTTCTTACTACAGAGGATATTAAACTTAAAAGCTTTTCACCCCTGGTGGGGCTAATAAAAATGAGCAACAACTTAAAGGGAACATCGCGATCTCCGTTTGATACCCTTATTTGATATCAATTTCGCCTCCACCCTCCCCGAACAGCCTAGCCATGCACACAATCACTGCTGACATACTTCAGGCTGCTGCTGGGGGAAAGAGGGGAGGAGCCTTGTAACCTCATCAAAACAGCTTCATGCCACCTGCTCCCATGGCATGAGAACAAAACTGGCCCGCTTGGGAAGAACACGCAGCATTCACACACAGGAAACAAAGGTCTCATTCAGAGTGCACACTTTATTTAACTAAAATAAGAGGTAAAATGGTTATTGCACGGGTACCATTAACTCCTATAGACTCACTGCTGAAATTATTCAAAGTCATTCTGTTTAATACTTTTCCCAAACACTCTCCTCATTCTGTTCTCAATATCTTACTGAATATATACGTATAACTCAGACTATATGCACAGCTTATATGTGTGGGTATGTGTCCATATATATGTATATATACACAATATATATATATATATATATATATATATATATATATATATATATGCATACACACACAGACACACACATGTGTATATGTCTACTGAATCCTAAATTATTATCTAGCCTGTTTTTTCTAAGAATGAATAGAAAAATACAGATTTTTAAAAATATGTTAACCTTCTACTATGGTTAAAAAAAAAGAATAAGCAATAAGTTTATGCTTAAGAACAATTTTGAGAGGAAACTACACTTATATACAGTGACCTGAATATTTTTCCCCTTCACTTTTTCCCCCCAGTATCCCTTACTGTAAATGACCTTCACTTGTAAGCTGATTTTCCCAGGAGAGAGATATCTAGATTTGTAACTAATTTCTTAGAAAAATGTGTCCTGTGTTTTAAGTAATTTTTTTCTTAGAAAAATGTGTCCTGTGTTTAAAGTAATTTTTCATGCCTCAACTGGCTATAAAAATAATAATCTTAATTTTTGTTCTTAATTCATAAATGTTACCTGGGACTATGTTATGATTTTGTAAATTTTATTTCCTTAGCTTGTAAGAATCTGGGACAGGGAGTAAAATCAGCACATTGTAATATGATCATATTTCTGATATCATGCATTTTAAACTGGATCCATTGATCTCTTCACTTATTTCCAGTCTTGGGCATCTGCTTATGGTAGGGGCAGGGTTTCTGCTTAACATTCTGAAGTGCTCTGGAAGATTAGACAGATGAAAAGAAGGGAGGGGAACAGAACTGGGAAAGAGAAGAGGCCGCATCGCTGACTCTTCTTCCAATACACGATTTCTCTCCTCCCTTCTTCTTCTTTCGGTCTCTCCCCCTCTCCTTTTCCCCCCTCCCCCTCTCCCTCTCCCCTCTTTTTCTCCCTCTCCCTCTCTCAGGTCCTATAACCTTAACACATTGCATAAAAGTGCCTCAAGTACCACTTCTAATCTAGCAACAGCTACCCCACCATGATCAAGAGGTTTACTAATGTATCATTCTTTCTGGTACTGAAGTGTTCTTATAAAAGTTGTCTTTTGGCACATGACCAAAGATGGGAAAGATTCTCTATAGGGAAATTATATAACAGACTTTTTGGAAGTGGAAATACTTTATCATGACTAATAACTGCATCAGCTATGGTTAGCTGTATTTTGAACTATGAAGAGTTTGGACAAACAAGACTGAAGCACATTTTCACATATGAGGAAATAATAACCGGATAAATAAAATGGCTTGCTTCCAGCCTCATACTCATTGACTGACCAGGGTAAGGAGGTTAAATCACCTTGTGGACTGCGGTTCTCATTATCATTGGTCAACACAGTAGTCTCTGTTACCTTCATTTATGCACCAGAATAAATCAAACACAGTGAGGAGAGACTGACATATAGCTTCCAGGGGTAAAAAGAACCTGAAATTTTTGTACAACGACAACAAAAAAAAATTACAAAATTACATAAATTTTTATCCCAACCAAAATAGATAAATAGCTATTTATAATAATAGCTATTGCTGGAAGTTGAATATTTTCAACTTAAAGAAATGACATGGTAGTTTCTCTCATTCCTTCCTTTTCTCCCTCCCCACATTACTATCTTCCTTCCCTCCCTGACATTCTTTTTTTTTCACCTCCCCGTTCCCATATCATAGAATAGGACTTGGGAACCATCACATTATCCTCTGAATCTGACACTTTCCTTACTCTAGGCCTCAGTGTCTGCTAATTGGACAATTTCTTCTCTGGATACATATTAATGTATGGGTGTTTATGGCACCTTTGGGTATTGGGGTCCAGAACCACTTCTTTAGGTGCACTGAATAAAGCAAAAAAGTATATAAAACCAAATGCAGAACCCACTTCTACTCACTTCAATACTACACAAAGAAAATGCATTGGACAAAATTAAAGTTGAACATCCATCTATTAAGAATAAAGGAATATACTTTGAAAGGCAATGTGGAGATTCCTCAGAAAACTTGGAATGGAACTACCATTTGACTCAGTAATCTCATTTCTCAGCATATATCCAAAGGACTTAAAATCAGCATACTATAGTGAAGTGGCCACATCAATGTTTATATAAGCTTAGTTCACAATAGCTAAATGATGGAACCAACCTAGGTTCCCTTCAACAGATGAATGGATAAAGATAATGTTATATATGTATATATACAATAGAATATTACTCAGACATAAAGAAGAAAGTAATTGTGGCATTTGCAGGTAAATGGATGAACTATCATGAAGTGAAATAAGCCAATCCAAAAAAAAAAAAAAACCAAAAAGGTCAAATGTTCCCTCTGATATGAGGATGCTAACACACAAAAGGGGTGGGGAGGTAAGAATGGAAGTTCCTTGGATTAGACAAAGGGGAATGAAGGGAAGGGAGGGTGGATGGGAATAAGAAAGACAGTAGAATAAATCAGACATAACTCTCCTATGTTCATATATACATTCACAAACAGATCATGTACAACCACAAGAATGCAAAGTTATACTCCATGTATTTACAGTATGTTAAAATGCATTTTATTGTCATGTATATCTCAAAAGAACAAATAAAAAAGTAAAAGAAAAAGAATAAAGTTATAAATGGTCCAGGAAATTCAAATTATATGTTGCTTACCAAAATGCCTCTGGTGTCCATAGAAAACAAGCCATTGAGATGTCTCTGGGCTTGATGTGACTCTTAAAGCTCTCAAGTCAGGGTAGGATTTAGCTTTTTCTGTCATACTGATTCAGTTAGTTGATACGTTTAGGGTTAAGTAGGTCCATTCTGTCAAGGCAGAGAAGTAGAAGCACAGCCCTGAAAATACTTCTTGTTCTACATATCATCCAGGTGGTAAGGAATGCTTTTTGTGTAAAAGTGATGCAAATGACAAAAGTAAGGATTAAAAAGAGCAATCTAGTCGCCTAAATGTTAAAGCATTTATTCCAAAACATCAAGAAGTCCTACCCAAAGTCTTGTCATAATTTATAAAAAAGCCTTTCTAGTTTTTTTTTTCATGATCTGTAATCTTTCTATTATTCATTCCACATTTAGCTTAGGGAGGTGACCCCTTTGTTATAATGAAATTATTCCACTAGGGAAAGAGCTAATCTCTTTCCCATCCAATCAGGATTCCTAAGCCTTCTGGTAACAGCATGAGATGAAAGTCTTGGTAGAATTGGAACCATATGCTCCTTATGATTTTTCCCTATGACAACGAGATGTTACACGAATGACTTCGGGTCATGCAGCAGCAGATGGCAGTCTGGGTGCTTCAAGATCCAGGCTACTTGGTGTCTAAAAGAAAAAACAGTTAAGGTTTAATGATATACAAAAACTACATTTGGGGTGTCAAAGGAGCAAGCTGGCCGTAAAAGAAATATTCTCCTGGCAAGAAACTTATGAATAGACCCAACCAGACTTCCTTTGTTCTGTCCAACTAATATTTTCCCATGAATATTTCAGAAATACTATAAATATTCTTATGTCAATGCTCGAAAACAATAACATACTATTTTAAAAGTATTTATATCTAAAAAAAAATCAGACACACCCATTTCGGCCAACCACTGACTTGCTTTGAGTGGATGATATACACTCAAGTTTCAAAAATCATGTCTTTCTTACCCTGGTACCATCCTAATTTATATCCTCAAAAGCTGGTGTCTGTCCTGTGTGTTGTGAAATATTCAGTGAATTAAAAACAGTTGTGAGGCTTCTTTCATACTTTGCTGGACATGGCTATTTCATTTTTCACATGTGCTTGTCTTGGACACTCCTTAAGGACAGGAATTCTTCCTTTATATTTCCTGGGTCCCAGCATGGTGTCTGCCTCTAGTCAGTGCTTGGGATTTGTTGAATGAATGCATGACTCCTGATCTCAACAGTTGGTATGTCTTGCAATAATAGAAAATTCACAGTACTTGTAATGAACATAAAAAAATAAAATTTAAATAAACAAATAAATAAAATTAGACAAACTAGGGCACGTTGGTGCATCTCTGTAATCCCAATGATTCAGGAGGCTGAGGCAGAAAGATGGAAGTTCAAAGTAAGCCTCAGCATCTAGGTGAGGCCCTAAGCAACTCAGCAAGATCCTGTCTCAAAATAAAATATAAAAAATGGCTGAGTTATAAAATCCCTGGTTATAAAAAACAAAAAAAAAATTAAAAACTAAATTCTTGAAGAAGGGATTCTACTAATTTTCCCCCTGAAAAGTCCAACATCACCAGTTTGAAACCTATTAAAAATAATGAGATAATTTCATAAGAAGATCAACAGCATATACAAATATGAAGAGCTTATGTACAGAAAACAATACATTTTAAAAAAATACTGTCTTATCTCTGTAACAAAACATTTCAGCCTGGGTGGCTTTCCCAGAGAAAGAGAGGGATATCTGAATTACCATTTGAGGATTTGGGCTTCAATATGTGAATCTTGGGGAACATGAACAATCCATAAAACAAAAGATTATGGGAAAATAGAGAAATTCCTTCTTCTAGAAAGGAATCAATTTTTGACTAATTTTTCCTAAGTAAATTCACTATCAATGAATCTAATTTCCAACTTAAATAAAATTGATGCTGTTGGGACTTGAAAAGCTTCTGGCAACATATGTTCTTAACTAAATATTAAAATATCCTGCAAAAGTACATTGATTTTATTGTAATATAGCACAAGACGTGACTGGAAATCAATAGAAGAGGTTAAAAAAGTTCAGAAAGAGCATTATACAGATACTTAGCACATGATAAACATGCATATCAATACGTAACAAAGTTAAATAGACAGAAATACATATATATGCACATAAATAATTTTTGCAATTTCTCACACAAAAATAAACCTAGACACATGCAACTCAAAGTGTGGTTATAAAACCCACAGCCCCAGCCTTATATGTGGGGATTTGTTAAACATGCAGAAGTTTAGGTCTTTTTGCAGATTGCCTTGGTCAGTTGGGACTGCCACAACAAGCCTTGGAGAGCTGTAAAAATTGGGATTGATTTCCCACAGTTCTAGAAGGTGGAAGTCTGAAACCAGGATGCCATCAGGTCAGGTTCTGGTGAGGACTCTTCCCATGATTCCTCAAATGGGAAAAGGTGGGGGAAATGGATATGAAAGAAATTTCATTTCTCTCTTCAGAAAGAATTCATCCCACCATGAAGACAGTACCCCATCTCCAGATACTGTCATGCTGAGGATTAGAATTTCAACGTAAGAACCCAGGGGGAGGGGACAAACATGAAGTCCATACATCATTTGAGTCAGGATCTGTGTTTTAACAAATACTTAGATGAGTCAGTTGTTTGTTAAGTTGAGAAGCACTGTCAAAATCATTTTCCTGTGATGGTGGAATACAATAGCCACTAGTTACACGTGGCTATGGAACACTTGAACTTGTTGCTAGTGCAATTAAAAGTTTTGTTTTATTTTAATTAATTTAAATATAAAATCTACATGTAAGTAGTGGATACATGTTGAAAAATGAAATTCTAGATTTTAGAAGTATTTGATATATAAAAATTTTAATTTAATAAGAAAAACTTTAATATGGTCTCTAAAGGTAGCATAAAAGCTATAAACAATTAAATAAAAAACAAAAAAAAACCCTGAATATATAAAAATGCAATAAACTTAAGTGGAGAAAAAAATTATGAAGTTAGGATTTAAATTAAAACTTGGAAGCTATTTGTCATATGATATAGATCAGAGCTAAGCATTTACACATTCTTATATTATTAAAAAAGAAAAAATCTGACAAATAAGCAAGAAATCATCCCACTTGGAATCCTATAGTCTTCCACAACATTGCATTATTTTCCTTCTTATTTCAGTGACTTCTCCTTTTTTTTTAGTATTTTTTATTGGTTGTTCAAAACATTACAAAGCTCTTGACATATCATCTTTCATACATTTGATTCAAGTGGGTTATGAACTCCCATTTTTACCCCAAATACAGATTGCGATTGCAGAATCACATCAGTTACACATCCACGTTTTTACATAATGCCATATTAGTGACTGTTGTATTCTGCTACCTTTTCTATCCCCTACTATCTCCCCTCCTCTCCCCTCCCCTCCCATCTTCTCTCTCTACCCCATCTGCTGTAATTCAGTTCTCTCCCTTGTTTTTTTTCCCCTTTTCCCTCACAACCTCTTATATGTAATTTTGTGTAACAATGAGGGTCTCCTTCCATTTCCATGCAATTTCCCTTCTCTCTCCCATTCCCTCCCACCACTCATCTCTGTTTAATGTTAATCTTTTCCTCATGCTCTTCCTCCCTGCTCTGTTCTTAGTTGCTCTCCTTATGTCAAAGAAGATATTTGGCATTTGTTTTTTAGGGATTGGCTAGCTTCACTTAGCATAATCTGCTCTAATGCCATCCATTTCCCTGCAAATTCCATGATTTTGTCATTTTTTAGTGCTGCATAATACTCCATTGTGTATGAATGCTACATTTTTTTTTATCTATTCATCTATTGAAGGGCATCTAGGTTGGTTCCACAGTCTAGCTATTGTGAATTGTACTGCTATGAACATTGATGTGGCAGTATCTCTATAGTACGCTCTTTTAAGGTCTTCAGGGAATAGTCCGAGAAGGGCAATGTGACTTCTCCTTCTTGGTCACCTTTGTGAAATTTGAGTTCTACATGTTGGAATGCCCCAGAACTCAGATCTGGCCCATAGTACTTCTGTGTCCAAATTTTCTTCCTGATCCCTCAGTCTGAAAAAGAAAACCAATGCAGGCACTCCTTATCACGAGACTGCTTTCTTTGCAAATACTTATCACCAACCATTTGTCTTTTTTACTCCCTCATGTATGCACACTTGTATATAATGCTACTGTTTTAACTTCATTGGTTTCTTCTTACTGAATCCTAATGCAAGGTTCATGAAAACAGGTACCTTGAGTGACCTTGTTCATCTTTGCCCCCTAACATGTAGATCAATATCTTACATATAGGAGGAATTAAACTAAAATTTATCAAATAATTGAATTAAATAAAAAACATAGCATGATATAATCCTCCATATCATTATATGCATAAACATAATATTCATAATAACAATGGCAGTAACAAACATATACACAGTGTTTATCATATTGTCTACTATATTAACTCAATCAAAGGCCATACCAATCTTGTGAAAGAGGCACTCAAATTCTTCTCAATTCACAAATTATAATATGGAAAAAGTGTTAAAGTGATTTTTCCAAAGGTATTGCAACTATCACATGCAGAAGAAAATTGCTAGTATGAAAAAACATGACCTATTTTGTTTATATCTGGGTGGTGGCATTTTTCTATTTTTTTTTTAAATAGGTGTATGTTTACTTAGTTTTCTTTGATAAGTATACATACTAATTTTATAATTTTGCATGGCCATTTGGGGGGGAAATGTAAAAATTCTCCCTTTGGAATCTGTGGATTTCCATTTATTTTTTTTAAATGAGAAGACTGGGGTATACTGATTTGTGAATGAAAATGTCAGCAATGCATTACTGAGTTGGCAATATCTGGAATAAAGAGATAAAAATTCAAAAGTAGGTTTGAGCCTATTGTTCAGGTAAGGTTTGGAGGAGAGTCATAAGGAAACAAGCAATTTGTAAGTTGAAACACAACCTGTCTCATGAAAATATTTAACACAGGATTTAGGAGATCATGTCCATTAGTGTGGGGCCAGTGGGTTTCTGTGATGTCCTTACTCCTTAGGGAACCAAGCCGTGCACATTCTTTTGGCTTTTGCCTCATCGAATGCAACAAACTGTCTAGACCGAGTGCAGACACTGTGGTCTTATTTAAGCTCTTATTTAAGTATTTGAAAATACTCGTCAGTAATCAGAAAGAACCATGGAAGAAACAAATGAAAGCTGCAGCTGACAATATATTCTCCTCCAAGTTTGTTTTCTTATCACATTTAGTTAATCCAAGTGTACTTATTTGAGGGAATTTTAAGGCAGACAAAGGTGGCCCTGGAATGTTGATCACTTAGGTAAAACATGAGGCGTTCATAGGCTCTCAGAAAATGACATCGGGCCAAAATAATAAATCCAAGATTCAGCATCCTCACTGGTAAAAGTGCAATAGTATCTATGTTATAGTGTTATGATAATTACATGGGTTGATATCTACAAAAAAAACTCCTGATACCTTATTTAGTTGTCTTTCATGCATTTTGTTATACATTTTATCTTAATAATATATTTATTTATTAATCAAACTACTGTTTGTGCTATTATACAACATATGAGAGAGAAAGGGACTTAATTTTGGTTTTCACCTTATATTCCAATTATTAAGAAAGTTGTTTTTTTTGTTTGTTTGTTTGTTTTTTGGTTTGGTTTGTTTGTTCTTGACAAAGAGGAAATTTCCAATGACTCTTTACTAAGTAATCAGGAGTTATTTACATTTCATGGGGGAACTTTGGTATGTTCTCTGATGACCCCTTCAGTCCTAGACTTATTTCTTACCACTGAATGAAGCTTGGTGTAGGTGGAAGTTTGGGTGAAAGGTATTTCAGGCCTCAAGGAAGGACTTACATGGATAGACAGCCCCAATTCTGTGTCTACCTGAGTGACCTGTGACCATTGAGGAAAGAAAGTCCCTTCCCCAAATCATTATCCCATGGGGACCAGAATAATTTCTGAAATTCTTTTCTTCACTTAAGTTCTGTCTTTATCAGACCTTTACTACATACCTTTTCCAAAGTATTTGTGTTCATATTCACTCTCCTTCAATGAAGTCTAACTTTGAGGCTATCAACTAGTTTAATAACTCTTTAAATTATAAACAGACCTCTGACTATCCAAGTAAAAGCTTGTGCTTATGATACCTTAACTTTTCTGGTCGAGCTAGAGTACCTGGGCAGAAATACTGACGAAATGATATAAATGAATCATCATGGAGGCAACACAGTTTTTGTAGCTGTAAAAATTACATTTTTTTCAATTTTTATTATTATTTTTTCTTCTTTTTATGTTTGATGTGAATGGGATGGAACTGAACTGAAATCAAAAGACTTGAAGAAACCTATATCTTGGAAAAAAGAAATATAATGGCCTTAGAAAAATAGTAAATAGGATGAAAGGAAGCAAATGAAGGACTTTCCAAGCTTAGATCACATTCGATCTTAAATGTAAGAGACTAGCAGTGATATCCTAAGGAAGCAGAGAAGAAAGACAAACACTGGCAATCACTGGAGTGAAGGAAGAGTGAAGAGCTAATTTGGGAAGTGAAAATGCTCCTGAGGACATTAGACACCCAAGGGCTGTCTCCTCCAGGAGCTGCAATCAATAGGTGCACTATAAATAAAACTTCCTGAAAAATGTTTAAAATAGAGGCAAAACACTCTGCCTCCCTCCTTCTCTCCTTGAGTCTCTCCCTTCCTCCCTTCCTCTGTCTTTCCTTCCTTCCTTCCTTCCTCCCTTCTTTCTTCCTTTTGTCTTCCCATGCTTTCTTCCCTCTTTCTTTCCTTTTGATCTTCTTCTTATATACTCCCCATAGCTACGCAGCACAAGTTTAGATGACTCAAATGGTAGAGCACTAAAAAAACAATGAATTATTCCTGGGTACCTAGTGAAGAGGCTTTGAGACAGGGAAGGAACAAGCTATCAAAATAAGAAAAAGGCAGCTTCACATTCCATTTATTTTACCATTAAGAGTTAGTCTAGAGACCTTTGTTAAATTTTAAATTACAAATTTAAAGTCCTTCCTCTACAGAAGATATAATCCCCTCATCTGGATGAACAAATATAACATTATCAAAATTATAGAAGTATTAATTGAAGAAAGCCATATGACACATAAAATAAGGAAGATATGTAAAATGAATTTACCAATGTAAGAATATGAGGCCACAGAAATCTGTGATCTGTGCAGTCCTTCATTGAAATATCTGCAGTCAGAAACTGATGTTCTGGCTACCCGTGTGGTGCTCTGTCCCCAGAGACAAAACCAAAATGCTCAGAGGCTGCACTAGACAGGACCAAACTTCTATCTCTACATCTAGGAAATGATATTTGGTGCCTAGATGTGTTTCTAGGTGTGCTCACCTAGAAAATCATGTAGTGGACAGCGTAGGGCAGAGTGTATGTTATGGTGTAGATATGGGGGCCCCCATAAAGCTCATGTATGAGACAATGAAATAATCTGGGTAAAGTAATTGGGTTATGAGAGCCTTAACCTAATCAGTGTGTCCGTCTCCTGACAGGATTTAACTGAGTGGAGACTGTAGGGCAGTAGGGTGTGACCGGAGGAGGTGGGTCATTGGGGGTGTGCCTTTGGGATGTATATTTTGTCCTTGTTGCGCAGAGCTTTCTGCTTCCTGGTGCCATGTCCCCAATTGCTTTCCTCCATCACACTGTCCACCAGGATGCTCTACTTCACCTTGAGCCCTGAGAACTGAAGTTGGCTGTTGACAGACTCAGATCTCTGGAACTGTAAGCTCCAAAATAAACTTTTCCTATTCTAAAATTCTTATAAGCTGGTCTTTGGAACAAAGCAGTGAAAACGCTGACAAAATTAATGTGTATAACTGATATGAGGTGAAATTTGTGAAACTCTGATTTGCCTGAATTCCTGTTCATCATGTTTTTTTTGCAACTCACTGGGACCTGATGACAATCAAGAATCAGGGGGGAAAAAGTTCAGAATAATACCAAAGCATACCTTGAAAAGATCCAAATTCTGAAAATGTTTAAAATACAATGCATAAATATACCCCCGCATACATACTTGTATTCTCATTGAATTCACCACTACAATTCTAAATTCTACCTGTTTGTGTATTAATGTAGAACTATATTAAGAAATGGAATTTGACAAAAATTTGTTTGTAGGAAACATTCTAAATTGTATTTTACTGGATAGAATTAGAGGGGATTGTTGTATATCTAAGCCATTAGCAGTTAGAAAGCTAAAGTTCAATATAATTTCAACTGAGTTTTAGTATCATGTTTGTTTGGAATAGAAACTTATAAAAATATTCAAAGTACTATTTATAATGATTATCTTTAAAATAATTATTTTATTTTATAAGTAAACATATTGATAGCAGGGTGCTGTAATAAGGCAAAACCAAATTCCAAGCTAATGATATACACAGCCTATTTTAATCTGGGGTTCTTTGTGAAATGTTAATCTGAAAATTATCTAAGGTTACTTATGGTGTCATGAATTTGAATGTTTCCCAACCATTTTAATTAGTGGTATATGTTTAATGAAAATATTTTCAATGTAAGAAATACATGTGAATTTATGTGGTAATAAGTTAAACCCATTGAAAGCTGTAGGATTTGTTCATATGCAGGTCTCAAAAACTGAAATTTACAAGTAATAACTATGTGCAACTAACAGTTTAAACCACCTGAACAAATAGTCAATTGAAATATTTTACTCTTCCAAGAAATTACATATATATATATATATATATATATATATATATATCCATAAATTCAATCATGCCTTCCTGTGTAGATATAAAGGACAATGAAATTATTTGATTGTCAGTGTTTAGCTGATTCTCATCTCTATTTTCACCTGTAGAGGTCTTAGATTTTTTTCACTCTGTACTACGGTGACTTTGATGCAAATGGTCAATTTCATGGGAATATATTCACAAGGCTAACTATTTTTGTTATAGAGACTATCTTTTTGCTAATCAGAATTTTTTGCTTGACAAAAGTGAAAGTGAAATCAACTAGAGAAGAGAGGAGGGAATTATTTTAAAAAATGCTATAAGAGATTCCTTTATTACAGAGGGTCTGAACAGTCAATGGTGAGAGGGCTGGGGATGGAAGCACAGGAGAGATACCTGGGATGCAGGGCTCAAGTGGGAAAAGGAAAGCCTCACACTCTATCACGTGCCTATTCCCTCTCTCCCCTCCCTCCCCACCTTCCTTCTTCCCTGTGGCACATTTGGCTTAATTTTAATTAAATAGAGACCAAATTTCTCTACATGACAGTAGACAAGGTGTCAGCAGTTTTCAAGACTCATAGCTTATAGTCCTTATCATGGAAAGGGATTGTCCATTTCTGAAGTTTCAGGAGGAGGAGTGGGAATGCAGGACCCAAAAGATGCATGAATCAGAACTTACAGTCAGAATTTAGACTCACCACCAAACTTAGCTGCAGGAAAAACTTAAAATGTTGCCTTATCCAGGGCAGCCATGTGGCCACATAAATTTTAAGGGCTCTATTAAAAGAAGAGTCTATGAATATTAAAGGACAACTAGCACTCAACAATTAAGGCAGAAAAGACATGATAAAAAAATTCTAGCACTGACAGATGGATGTAACTGGAGTAGAAACAGACAAGGACCAAAGTTAGAGGTTGCTGAAAGAAGCCAGGGGTTTTAGAAGACATCCTTCTAAAAAAAAGTTCTGCCTTGTTGCTTCAAATAAGGCCTTTTACTTTCAAACTGTTTTCCATAACATATTTAGCTAGCTCCTTAAAACTCAGACCAATCCAGTTTTGTTTTGGTTTGCTCAATTTTTTGGTGTTTTATTAAGAAGATTAACAAGCATGTTTGTCAAGGAACCAAACAACTTATTTATTTTCAGAGAGAATACAGTTCGGTTTATAATAACCCTTGAATTTCTGAAAGTTCATGAAAAAGGGATTTAAACAATGTGCTAGATCCTGCCAGTTTCGTCACTGTGCATCTGGTAAAAAATAGGACTTTAGAAACCTAGGATATTGTCTCCACCATGTCAAACCCTACCTTGGTGAGGCTGCACTGAGGGCCTTGCCCTATTTAAGACTGGGAGCAGCTGGGTGACCCAGTCAACCTTACCCCATCCTCTTTTCAATTGCTCTCCACATTCCATACAAATGACAGAAACAATGGAATTCCTCCCATAGGTATGCAAATCAGAGACACACCCCAAACACTTGTCCACTTATGAGCATCCCCCATGCATGTCCAGGATGTTTTCTAAAGGATGCTTCTATTATGTCCACCTGAATACCTTTCACATTTTAATTCTGATGAGTAATACTTTGTATTACCTCCTGCCAAAATATCTATTATATATTTTAGCGGGGAGTGGATGGCTGCCACATAGCTCAATGGGAAGCGTGGGTATTTTTAGTGCTTGGTGGAAAAGACTTACATAAAGAGCAACTCTATTCACCCTTTTGGGATCTTCTTATGTAAAGGGCTGGCATGAGTGTAAGGTATTATTATGACTATAAAAGCTCCTCAGTCTGTAATCATAGGAAAGGCAGTACTATGGAGAAATACCACACAGTTGCATGGCAACTGAATCCTCGTGGAGTTAGTTACCACGCAGAGGAGTTATTAAGAGTGCTTCAAAGCAGCCCAACCAGAAAAGTGCCCAGACCACAAGCAGATAAACACCCACCTATTGTGCAAGGAAATTTTCTCCTCTTATTGGATGGGATTGAAGATGAAGATGTGGTTTTGCTTCCTGCACAAATCTTGAATATAGGTGAAGGGTGCTCTGTTTGACCATTTTCTAGTTCCTTTTTTTTTCCTGTGTGAAAATGAAAAGGCATGTGCATCACAAAGTGTCGGCAAGGAGGGAAATCCACAGCGACAGCTTGCACCAAATCCAGATGATTCCAGAAATACAAATGTGCTCTAGTAACTTCTAACATCCGTATAACATCTCAAGTTCATCTCTTGTGAAAAAACAAAACATAGGTACTTTACGTTGGCTGATTGTTATGTTTTGCCTGCCAACATCCTTTCTCTCTTTACTATTAATAACAGTCTGATCTTCTTTGAGAACTACTCTTTCCTCACTGTCAAAACCTCTTGATTGGGTAGGGCTGAATCCACCCTGCTATAGGGATAAGCAGGTGATCCAGACCTGGCTAATGGACATATTTTGTTTCCCTGGTAACACTGAGCTTGGCTCAGGCTTGAGTAAGTGATGCAGCCAAGACAATGACACTCCTGGGGCTTCAGGTGGAACTTTTGGGAAAGAGAAGTTCTCTTTCTGCAGGGCTGGCACACTCAGCTGGCATTTCACCAAGGGAGGTGTGTGACCACCTTTCCTCCTGTGGATTTAACTTACTCTAAGTACAGGCAGTATGGAGGAATGCAGAGCCACAAAATGGATCCAGCTGAGACAAAAAAAAAATCTGCAAACTTTGACTATATACATATATGCAATGTATGTATGAATGCACATTTGCATATATTCAAATAACATATATTTTTATATATATGCAATCACATAGGCATGTAATACATATATATTACTTTAAATGTAAACTAGTTTGAATGATGTTTCTATCATTTGCAGTGAAGCTTCTCTACCAATATTCAGTTGAGCTCAGGCTGAGAATTTATATGTGCTCTCCACCACTAAGTAGTTGTATGATCCAGGGCAAGTTACAGACCTTCTGTGCAGTGCAGTTCCTCATTTTTAAAGTGAGTATAGAAATGGTAGCTTAATTCATGGTGTTGTCAGTGTTAAATAAACAGTACATGTGAAGAGCTTACCCAAGTGTTTGGAATAAAGAGGTCAGTAAGTAGTACTTGCAATTTGTTCGAGATCAGCAGAGGCTCTGTATGACATGAGTGGTGTATGCAGTTACACAGAGAACATGGCCCTCTTGGGGATACTCTCAATCATTCATATTCTACAGTGGGTCACTAATTTTTTTATTTTCATTTAACCCCAGAAATACTAGTTGACCTAACAGGTCCAGAAAATTCCTATCAAATGGACCTCCTTAGAGCACAGCAAGAAGGCAGCATAGGCCATTGCTGTTCAAGGGACTTGTAGAATGATTGGACCTTGGGATGCAGGAGCCTGTCTGACATCTGCCTTACCCATGCACCTGGTCCCACCTGGGACAAAAATTCTGTCTGCAAACTTTGTCATTAGGTGCATATCTTCTTTTGCCTTCTAAATTTAAAGTAGTTTGCATTAAGCTTCTGTCATTTGCAAAAAGTTCTATACCAATCAATGTTTAGTGTGAGAGTTTTCAAACTTAATCCCTCCTTCCAATCCTGTTCCCACCAAGCACATTTCTCTAAGATAATTGACATAATCTTGGGCCTTCAGGACCCTGGAAAGTCTTTTGAGAAAATTTTTGTCATCAAAAATTTTCCTATGGTAATAAAATACTGGGTACAGGGATAAATGTTTGAAAAGAAAATGAGATAAGAAAAAAAAAACACAGAAAAGACAAAACACAAATTAATATCTCACTGTATTGTCCATAAAATAGCTAATGTCCCCCATATTATTGTCCAGTGTACTGAGCACAGAAACTCTTTATTTGGGTGAAAATCATGTAGCCTTTGTTATTTTAGCAAACCTTTTCATGTCATCTCCAGGTCAAATGAATTCCTAATAGTTCCCTTTATTAAATTATCAGGCTGAAACATCTAAGTAACCATTTATATTTTAATAATTTTGTAACAACTTGAAAATATAGATACGAAAATAAGATAGTCAAAAACAAGATAGTCTCTTTAAAATTAAAAAAATTCATAACAGCTGAAGTGTTGTATATCAATATTGGGCATCACACAATTTCTTAAAATGTAAAACCACTATGATCATTGATTGCCAACCTTATTTCCTATTTCCCATTGATTTTTACATGAGACTTGCCTTTTTATCACCACCAAAACCCAACCCCAGTGTCAGAGTCAACATTGTGCATGCAATCTCATGCTGAAACATTGAAGCTGCTAACCTGTGTGCCATGTTTTCTGTGAAAATTCCAAATATTCTCCCTGTGAGTTTGTCCCAACACTCAGCACAGCTTGGGCACCATGATGCTAAGCCATTTGCAAGGCTTGTATTCTCCATACAACAGTCTTAGGAGGTCAGGGACTTTAATCAGGTATTAAAGATGAGCAAACCAGATTTTCAGGTTTAGTAACTTGTTTAAATATATGCAAGAACAGTGGAAGACAAGCACTTAAGGTCTCCAAAGCCTCTACCCTCAGCCAGTGCTCTCCAATGACTAATGGAGGAAACAATATGTTTTTATTTTTAATGAATTTATTAATTTCATGCCTTAATTTGTTTGATCATTCATAAAATCTTTGTATTCAGTGCTGAGCCTGGGGCTGGAAATGGAGAATGAGCATGACCTGAGAAGACTACAGGGACAAATGAGGGCAATACCCTGGAGTATGTCATGTGGCAAAAGAATCCTTGATGATAAAGAAGTATTAAGGTACCATCATATTGACTGTTCATAATATGCCATCTCCTGCTGAAGCAGTAATAGACACAAAGGAATAAAACTGCGAAAGACCGGAGGCTGTCTGGGGAAAAGGCCCCGGGGGAACAAGGGAGGCAAGAGGAGGGAGACAAATGTAGACCAGGGGCTGAAGTGCTAAGGAGGAGTCAGATTACCAGTGTTTTCTGGAAATATATCCTGCAAGGTAGTATTCTTCCAAAGAGTAATCATGATTCTGGAAAGATGCTTTTTAATAAATGGATCTCAAGGCAGTTGGAGAACCCTTTGTGGAATGTCAAAATAAACAATCTTTACAAATTTCTGCTGCCCAAAAAAAGGACAATAACAAACAACAAAAAGATTTTTGCTACTTGAGTATGTATATCTTTAGGAGCCACTGATGTAGAAGCTTGCATTCTCACCTCCTATGATGATCTTGCTTAAGCAAATTCAGATCAACCTAGTTTTCTTTAAGAGACAACATACTTGCTAACTGTACTTCCTGTCTCCATTTTGGAGAAGCTGGGGAAAGAGGAAAGGTAAATGTAAAGACTATGCTTCTGATCCAGGTGTTCCCGTGACTATATCTGACAGATCAGGGTTTCAAGTAGCTGCCAGAAAGTTGAGGTGTAACAATGAGTTTGCAACCTGAGCAGCTCCCATTAGTGTTCTGAACAGAAGCCCATGTGATTTCAGTTACACTTTCCTGTCAAAGAAGCACAGCCTGGCAGACAGGGTGGAGCTGAAATAAATATGCATGCCAAAATCTATTCAAGGAAAGAACAAGGTTGTCTCTACTCAAGGGTAGAATTGGCTCTATTTCAATTCAAACATACCATAAAAATGCTTAATGATGCATTTTCACAAGTCTTGCCCATCAAAATCCCCATGTGCCTGATCTTACAATTGCAAAGCTAATGGATCACAATTTGGAAAGAGATTTATTATCGAATTAATGGGGGAAATGGCCAGATACCAATAATGCTTATAATATATTGAGCATTTACAATGTGCTGAGACCTGTATGAAATACTTTATGTGCATCTGCTCAAGTCTCAAATGACTCTGATAGTAGATATAAGCCCTCCCAGATTCACAAACAGAAAAATGAATTGTTAAGCATCAATCATTTTGTTAGTGGCAGGAGCAGGATTGGAATCCAAATATGGAAAAACTAAAGTCAAGAGTCTTACCACTTTTTTTTCTTTATCTTTTCACAAACAAACAGCAACAAAATTATTTTTTTAAAAAATGTGTTTTGGTTTTTGACAGGATACCAAGAGATTTCAGTGCTCAGATCCTATTGAAACTCTGATTTTGAAGCTGTTTTGGATCCCTGTCCCAGAAGTCAGTAAACTTGAGAGAGAAGAAAAACAGGTTGATCCTTGTCAGGTTGTTTCCTGACAACCTCAGGGGTGGATCCTGCAAGGGTGGGCGTGATTGGGAGTTCTGCATATCAACCCTCCCTTCCTCAGAGGTTTTAGACACCTCCACTCAGAGGCTTCCCTAGACTTTAATGTGAGGTCCCTGGCCTCTCCTGGGACCCCTCAATAGCAGAATAGTCTTTTGAGGGGATGCAGTGAGAATGGCCATTCTCACTGCATCCCCTCAATAGACTATTCTGATTACCAGTACAGAGATGGTTCCAAATAAATATGAAAAGAGACAAATTCATCCAATAAAGAATATGCATTTTATGATTTTGGTTATCATTTTGGAGAAAACATTAAAAAGAAATAAATGCTAAGCCACCCCTAACATTATTTGTGTATCAATACAATTCAAAACTGATCATAATTTTGGCAGAGATTTAGAATACTGCTCAATTCACAATAGCTAAACTGGAACCAACCTAGATGTCCTTCAATATATGAATGGGTAAGGAAACTGTGATATATATATATATATATATATATATATATATATATATATATATATAACAATGGAATATTATTCAGCATTAAAAGAGAATAAAATTAGGGCATTTGCAGGTAAATGAATGGAGTTGGAGAATATCAAGCTAAGCAAAGTAAGCCAATCCAAAAAAAGAAACAAAGGCTGAATATTCTTTCAGGTAAGTGGATGCTGATCCATAATGGGGCAGAGTCATGGGAAGAATGGAGGGACATCATATTGGGCAAAGAGGAGGAAAATAGAGATGGGAGCAGGCATGGAGGCAGGAAAGATGGTGGAATGAGACTGAATATATGGTGCCACACTACATTGTATACGACCACGAGAATTGAAAAGTTTTGTTCCATTTGTGTACAATAAATCAAAATGCATTCTGCTGTTATGTGTAACAAATTAGAATAAATAATTTAATTCATAAAATAAATATCAAATGTATATAAACAAATATCAAATGATGTTTAGATATAATAAATAAATAAAATTAGAAAGAAAAAAGCTTTATTATATAACTCATTAGGATATAACAATCATAGTTAAAAGCATATCAGTATTTTCACCAGCCGTTTGACTAAGCACCCACTAACAGCTACATTTCTCATAATTAGAAAAACATACCAAATGGCAGAAAATAGAGAAACATCAACTACCAAGTAAAACACGCATAATAAATTCTTGTAAATATTAAGATATAGGCATATTAAGAAAGTATAAACTAGTCACAAACAAATATTAAATATAATAAATAAAAATAATTTTATTTATTTATTTTTCTGGTTTATTTCTTACTTCCAGAATTTTAATACAAAATTAGAAAAGTTGTTTTTAGCATCACAAAAACTGGCTATTGTGTATACAAATGATGATTTTTATTGAACCTAGAGAAGACCTACAGGTACCTGGAGGTTAAAGGGAACTCTTGAGGTTTCCATTTAAATGGGTATATTTTCATATTCATTCAATACCTAATAAAGTCTATATTTGGTTAAAAATAATTTTATTTGGCAATAAAATCTTTTAAATTAATCATCATTGATTCTGAATGTGCTGTACCTGTCATAGATGGGAATAATGTTCATTCAGTAAATATTCAGTCCCCACTCTTCTTTTGAAGTAGAATGCTTCTCTGCTCCAATGACCTTGAGTCACTTGGTCATGTGACTCACCTTGACCTTCAAACAGTGAGCAGATGTAATGCAAGTAGAGATGTGGAGCATGACTTGCTTTCATGTACTTCTTGGAGAGAAAAATATGCCTTAGTAGCCACTGCCTCTTCTCAAAGGGGCATATTCAACCCAGATTCAACCAGAAGGCTGGTGTGCAGCCTTCTGAAAGAGAGCCCTTCGTGATGATCCACAAACCTACCCAGGAGAAATCCAGCACATGCTGTTGCATTCTGATGTCATGTGATAGAATGGTTGTATTTAACACCCCATTTCAGTCCACACCCAAGAAGGTCTGACAATTTATTCTAGACCACCATGGAAAACTACCTGATCAAGTGATTTTAGCCATCAAATTGCTTTTCTGTCTCTGGCCAGTACAAAATTTCTTCTTCAGAGATCCTCTTCATTGGTGAATTTTCTTTTCTGTTTCTATGGGTCTGGCTTCTAAAATAAGTTGCAATTCACCATCAACCAGCAGGAAAAAGAGGGATTGGACCACCTGCTTCTGAAATGCTCAGCATATCAGTGTGGACAGGGTTCAGATTTGTCTGCATACAACTCATCATCCACATGCACTGCTGAAGCCTCATGGCTCTAGTCTCTGACGTTGGTGGTCCAGATGCTCACATCTTGGCAGTGGCTTTCTCATTCTGATATTGTCCACTTTCATATTTGAAAAATTAGATTATAAATCAGATGGTCTCAAATAGGCTTCTGCAAAGCATTCTCATATAACTGAGATCTTGGAGACCCAGTCACTACTTCTAAGTGCATCCAATAGTCTCTATTCCCAATTTTGGGAAAATGGTAAAATATAAAATATTCCCAAATGACATTTATGGTCTACTTCCAAGCCCAGGGGATGCTGCAACCACCTTCAGAAATTGGGATGTGGCTTTCATCTTCTCCTAGCCAGCCACAACCCTGGTACATCTCTTTGTCCTTCCCTACCACCAAAGTAGAGCCCCTTATGAGATACTCAGCCTAAACTTTTGGATAGAATTATCCAAATTTACTCATTGCTCTTTACTATCACAGTTAATTTAAACCAGGAGGATTTAAGGTGGGCTAATGTAAAAAAGAGTAATTTACTCATGACTAGGGTAAAAATCAAGTTTTAAATTTCCTTATTCAACTGGATATCAATTTGGAGAATTGGGTGAGGAATATAAATTTTAGGATATAGAGAAGGGGATTTAAAGTAACTTAGAGAACTCAGTGTGTATAGCCTCAGTTTTTTGGTATGTTAGGTGGTCAAAGAAGTAGATGAAAGAATACAGGAATTAATGTTATATTTTAAGTTATTGGTATGATGTTTCAAGTCACTCATTTTATTTTGCTATTAAGTTAATGCACCCCAAAACTAAATCTGATGACAGTTTGAATTTGAATTGTTGGAAGATCATTTACAGAATTTAAGTCCTATGAGAATAGGGATTTTGTTTGGTTCACTGAAAGGAAAAATAGCTATTATGATCTTTAAAAAGAAAAAAATATATATATAGTTGATTAAATTGATAGGAATAAGCCAAAACATTTTCCCCATTTGATTTTGACTTATAAATATCTGACAAATTTTGGAACAACTTGAGGAATATAACCTGAGTATTAGTATTTTCTTTTATTTTTTTTGGTTAGCCCAGCACAAAGTTGTCTTACTAGGAAAATGTAAAACATCAGGTACCATGCATATATGTCTAGCTCTTTGTTATTCAAATCCTCATGTCATTTTCTTTAGACTTAGGTGTGAGATTCATTAAAAATTAACATGTTCATCATATTTAACAGTTTTTATTCATTAAAAGTAAATAACCCATTTTCAGTAACAAAATTCACAAGGTCTTTTTTCCTTCACGAAGTTCAAAAAAAGCAGAACTATTTTTGAATAATGCAACTGTAATTTTTATAAAATGCTTTCCAGGAAAATCATTTGACATTGATTCATAGCTTCAGTCACTTGACAACCTGTGTAGTAACTTCACTTTGAAATAGAAAATAGGTTGTCAAAAGCTTTTCTTAATTTCCTATGAAAATATAAGTCCATCTCTGAAAAAAAAAGTTTGCAAAGGCAACTTCATGGATATATACAATCACTATTGATTTCAACACATCGGGGAAAAAACATGTTAGCATTTAGTGAAAAATACAGAATCTACCATGGCTTCCTCTGATTCTCTCGCTTTTCTCTCTCTGCCCCTCAATCTATGAAGATTGCAGAGATACTGTGGAGGAGTAGAGAAAATCAAGCCTCCTTTCAACTTCTTTCTTCATCCCCTCTCATATATTAGCCTAAACCTGGACTGAAAAGAGAAGTGCTGTTTTTCAGCCACTAGAGAATGCAAGTCAGGATTAAGTTGCATTATAACTACCTCCATAGGATGAGGGAATGTCTACCTTTATTCTTAAGAAATAAAATATACACGTCTCAATCACATTGTAAATTTGGAGTGAGCAATCACATGTATATTTATCCCCATGATAAAGATTTATGTAATCTTCCTCTATCTTTTAGCAAGGATGATTTCTGTCTAGAAATCAATACAAATCACTTAAGACAACATGGGAACTTTTTCTGTAGGGAGATAAACCTCCACAGATTTCCTATGTTCCTTCATCTGATGAACAGAGGTTCTGACTGCCTTTTTTCAAAAATTAATTAATTTATCTTTTAAATATTTTTTTAGTTATAGATGAACACAATGTCTTTATTTTTATTTGTTTACTTTTATGTGGTGCTGGGGGACTGAACCGGTCCTCATACATGCGAGGCATGTGCTCTACCACTGAGCTACAACCCCAGATTTATACTGAAACATCAGCTCTTGCAGGGTCTTGAATATATGGTTTTTGGACTGGAACTTAAACTAGGGCTTTCCTGATTCTCCAAGCTTTGGATTCAGACTAGAACTTGAATATCAGCTCAGGAATCCAGCTTCTTAGCTGCAGCTCTTAGAGCTTCTTAACCTCCATAATGTCTGATCTGACTCCTTATAATAAGTCTGGACAGACTGATAGACAAACGTGTGTATGTGTATATATCTAAATGTGTATATGTAAACCTGTATATTTGTGGGCACACATCCTGTTTGTGTTAATCACCTTTACATCCTTGTGACAAAATACTAGAGAGAAACAACTTAAGGAAGGAAAATTTTATTTAAACTCATAGCTTCAAAGGTTTAAATCGAATGTCAACTGGGTGGATCCTTTGTGGGTCTGTGGGGAGGCAATACACCTGGTAGAAGGATGTGGTGGAACAAGGCTGCCCACCTCGTGGCAACCAGGAAGGAGAGAGAGAGAGAGAGATAGAGAGAGAGAGAGAGTGAGAGAGAGAGAGAAAGAGAGAGAGAGAGAGAAGGAAAGAGCTGGGCACAAGACATAGTTACTAAAGTCACACCTCCACCCACCCACTTCCTTCTACCAAATCCCAACTCCTGCAGTTTTTCCCACCTCCTTGTAGTCTATCCAGCTATGAATCTATCAATAGGTTAATCAATTGATGAGGTTATGAACTATATGATCCAATCAACTCTGAACATCGCTTCCCTGGGGACCAAGTCTTCAATACATAAACTTTTATGGGACATTCCAGATTCAAACCTTGACATTATTGGTCCTGTTTTTCTAGAACACTCTGACGAATGCATCCTCCTAAGACAATTTTACTTGGTGCATCTGCCTAAGCATACACACTCCAACAGTGTCTGTTTGATAGGAGGTTACTTTGGGCATTTTTTATTCTCTCTCCCCCACCAATATTATTATAAATATCATATAACTGTCCTGCTTAATATGATAGCTATTAGCTGTAGCAGAATTCATTAAAATTAACCAACAGTTGACATTCAGTCCTTCAATCACATTATCTCATTTCAAGTGTTCTATAGCTACACCTGTCAACCACAATGTACAGCACAAATATAAGACATTTATTTAACCAAAGAAAGCCCTATTAAATACTATTGGACTATACAACAATGAATTGTTATCCCATTGGTTCATAACTGCATAATATTCTTGCATCCCTTAATTATACTTGAAAGTTTCTAGCACAATAAGAACACATAAGGAACAGTTTGTAACAGTAAAAAAATTGTCTTTGAATGCATCAAGACATGGATATTTGATGCATATAACATTGTGCCTATATATAAAAGTACAATGTATTGTTTAAATACTTGTATCTCAACCATACATGCATATGTGATTTTCAAACATGGTGTTTATTAAATATTCTATTTATTTTCTAATGCTCCCTCTCCCTATTTCTCTGGGACTGGTAGAACATTTCTGAATTTTGCTCCAAAGTAGGTTTCTTTTACATTGTGTGAGTAGATTTCCAAACCTGGATAAAGAATGTCAATTCCTGGATGTACCTAGTTCACTTCTGGTCTACTGGTACCAGGGTCACAAGTTACTTTTTAGTTATTACTAAGAGCGGCTTCCTGATCACTGGTGGTAAGTAAGCATGCTGGAGCAAAGCTGTTCACCTCCTGCTAGCCAGGAAGCAGAGGGTAGGGTTAAGGCTGGGGACTAGAAGATAGATTCCTCAAGAACCACCCACAGGGAACTGGATTCCTGCCTGGAGTTGTGTGTGAGAAACTCAGGAGGAACTCAGGTGGGGCAAAATGGAAGAGAATTCTTATTAGTTTGGGAAATATAATAAGAAAAATAGGTAAGAAACTTAGGAAAATGAAAGGATACAAGGTATGAAGATAGAAATTGTCACAGCAATGTATGAGAAAGTTGACCTAACTAAAAAACAAAAAATAATGAATAAGAAAGAAAGAATGACTTCATATCCCAAGCCAGTGAATTATTGAAGTCTCGGTGGAGATTGTGAAAGAGCCACATGCAAATCAGTCCTACCCTGAATATCCCAAATCTCTCCAACCTGCCAATGTTTCTGGGTTACTCAGATATTTTGTTTAAAACTGACAAAAACCCAACTGAAGGTAGCATAAGAATGGGAAGAAAATCAAGGCTCTTTAGGCTGAGGAGGCCAGCAGCAGTAGCCTTGGCACAACAGTATCCAGTAGGAAAGTATCAGGAATCCATCAGTGACCAGCTCTCAGCTAGGCTCTTTTTCAAGTGGGAGTTCGTTCTTTGAGAACCTCTTAATTCGGTAACCTGGCAGCTCCAGAAAAACATGTCACTGTCCCTCCAACCTCCATAAAAAGGGGTTTCCCTCCTTTTCCTGTTGTGCTAGCAAAATTCCAGGTGAGCCAATCCCTGTAGCTATACAGATGGCTCTGGACTACGTGATGTGGAGTGTGGTATATTTTATGCTCTAGTTGTGTAGATGAAGATCACAAAATGATTCCTGGAGCCAGGATTAGGGTGATCCCTGTCTCATACTCAAAGACTGAGAATTGAGCAGTGGTACCCCAAGAATTATCTTGAACAACTTTATTAGAAGATGGAGGATATATACTGGGCAGACCAAAATAAATATGCTTCCTGTGATTCCACTTTAGTGCCTTTATCTTCCTGTTAATGAGAAGAAATTGTAGTCCATTATTTGCCTTTATTTTCTTGTGATAGTAACTAATAAACCAATGATTATTTCATTACTGGCATAGAAACTACAAGTGGCTATTTCAAACAAGAATGTGGAAGCAGGTGCCATTGACATGTTCTTTAATCCTCACAAAGGTCATTTATCAGGAGCTATAACCAACCTCCTGTCAGCTCTAATCTGCTACTGCTTGCTTGTTAACCCCATGGTTCAAGTTCATGTTGATTCCCTCATTTTCCCCCTGCCTGGCACAGGAATATGCCAATCATGCTTCTTTTCATTTCTTCTTTCTGATGATGCTCAGCAGATTCCACCTCCTAACTGGGTGGTTCTCCACTGCAGGTAGTGCAGAATGCTTTTGTGTAACCTTATATTACATTAGTTCACATGGTGGAAAGTAGACTAGGGCCTCGCTAAATTTTCTTCCTTACATTCTCTACCTCTTCTGAGTATGTCATCAAGAAAATATCTCTATTTGGACTAAGTATATCCTATTAGTATTGGCTCTTAACTCAAGAGAGCAAAATTGACTCAGATTCCTTAGTGACCATTGGTATCTGGCTAAAAGTCCTCAATATTTTTATTTTCTTTGGTTGTGTAACTCATATCTCTGTGTGTCAAAAAAATGACATTTAAAATGTAAAGGAGTGCTAAAAATACAATTTTATATACTTTTACATAAGTAAAATAAATCAACCATTTTGCTAAAATATTAAAGGCACAGAAATATAAATGCTATGTTATAATACAAAACTCACTACAATTTGCAATGATTATAGCTTTGAAAATTCTAGAAAGCTAAAATGGAACTCTGTTTCAAGGCTTCCCAGGGTGTCTGTATATATGTGTGTATGATGTATTATGTTCAGACATGGATTTAGCATAATTTAGTAGATATCATTCCCACGTTCCCCATGCCCTAGCATCCTCCCTTCCTCTCTATCCACTTCCTCTACTCTATTAGTCTCTCTTCTATTTTGTGAGATCCCTATTTTATGTCTTTTTTCCCTCTAGCCTCCATACATGAGAGAAAAGAGTCGACCCTTGACTTTCCGAATCTAGCTTATTTCACTTAGCAGGGTGCTTTCCAGTTCTATTCAATTACTAGCAAATTATATAATTTCATTTTTCTTTATGGCTGCATAAAGTTCCTTTGTCTATATATATCATATTTTCATTACCAATTCATTGGTTGGCAGATACCTAGGATGATAAAATAACTTTGACATTGTATATTTCAATGCTACAATTGTTAGTATGCATATATTATTGTAGCATGATGATTTGAGTTCTTCTGGATAAATACTAAGGAATAGGATAGCTGAATCTTATGGTGGTTCCATTCTTAATCTTTTGAGGAACCTCCACACTGCAACCCAAGGTAGTTGTGCTAATTTGCAATCCCATAAAATATAAATGAGTGTAGATTTTCCCACTTTCTCACCAGTTAACTGTGTTCTTGATGATTGCTATTCTAAATGAAGTGAAATGGACATTGTGTAGTTTTGATTTACATTTCCCTGGTTGCTAATAATCTTGAGCATTTTTTCACATTTTTATATTTTTTGAGAATTATTTGTTTAGGTCATTTGTCCATTTACTGATTGGGTTATTTGTTTTTCTAGTGTTAAGTTTTCTGAGTTTTTTATATATTTTGGATATAAATTCTCCATCAGAAAATTAGCTAACAAACATTTTTTGTTTTCCATTCTGTAGGCTTTCTCTTCAAACTCTTGTTTCCTTTACTGTGTAGAAGATTTTCAATTTGAAAGTATCCCACTTGTTTTTCTTGGCTTTATTTCTTCATACTTAGGGGTCTTGTTAAGAAAGTTGGTGACTGAACCAATACCTTGACCCTATTTTTTTTTGTAGCAGGTGGAAAAATTTCTGGTCTGATTTCTAAGTTTTTTATCCATTTGAATTGATTTTTGCAGGGTGAAAGATAGAGACCTACTTTCATTCTTCTATATGTGGATATCCAGTTTTCCCAGCACCATTTTTTAAAAAACATGTCCTTTCTCCAATGTTTTTGGCATCTTTTTTGAGCATCAAAATGCTGTATCAATGCAGGTTTTTCTCTGTTTCTTATTTTAATCCATTTGTCTTCATGTATGTTTTCATGCCAATACCATACTGTTTTTGTTGCTGTTGTTGTTTGTTTGGTTGGTTGGTTGTTACTCCAATTCTATAGTACAATGTGAGATCGGGTATTGTGATGCCTCCAACATTGCTCTTATTGCTCAGAACGGCTTTGGCTATACTGAGTCTTTTCTTCTTCCATATAAACTTTAGGACTTGTTTACTTGTTTCCATATGATTTCAGAGTCCTAGATTTGCACATCTGTTGAGATGGAGTGATTTTTTTCTATTTCTGTAAAGAATGTCATTGATATTTTGATGGGAATTGCATTGAATTTGTAGATTTTTGGTCATATGGCCATTTTGACAATATTTATGGGAAGTCTTTTCATCTTTTAAGATTGTCTTCAATTTTTTTCTTTAATGTTCTGTGATTTTAATTATAGAGTCATTCACCTTCTTGGTCAACTTATTCCCAGTTATTTTACGTATGTATGTATGTATGTATGTATGTATGTATTGAGGCTATTATGAATGGAATGGTTTCCCTGATTTCTTTCTCAGTCTATGCACTATTGAAGTGTAGGAAAGCTATTCATTTTTGCATGTTGATCTTTTATCCTACTACTATGCTGAATGTTTTTATTAGCTCTGAAAGTCTTCTGAGTTTTTCAGATATACTAATTATAGGGTCATGTTATCAGCAAACATAGATAATTTGACTTCTTTTCCAGTTTGTATCTCTTTAATTTTCTTCTCTTGACTAGTTGCTCTGCCTTGAGTTTCAAGTACTTCATTAAATAAGAGTGGTTAGAATGGACATTCTTGTCTTGTTCTCTATTTTAGGGGAAATGCTTTCAGTTTTTCTCTATTTAGTATGATGTTAGCTCACTGATTTGCCTCCTGCTTTTTCCCATTTCTTACCTCTATTGCTGCTGCAGAACTGTTGATTTAATTCATTCTTTCAGAGCAGCTGTAGACTGTTATCCCCTGAACCACCATCTTTATTCCTCAATTCAGCATTAAAATTGTTTAAGCACATTTTTTTTGCGTATGAAATTGTTTTTATATGGTATAAAATGTGGGCTATATATTAAAGCTAAATATCAAAAATACAAAGCATATGGTTTCCATTAAAGACATAACATTACACTAATAATTCTACAAACAACAGTAACAATTAAAAGGCCCATATCAAATTTCTGAATTTTGCAGATTTAATATAAAATAAAAATTGTATTTTTAGTGTAAATTGATAAAAAGCAAGTCTATGTGTTATAACTGTGTTCCATAAAAGCCAGGTTCTGTTTTAAATGTGCTCAAATCTTGACAATTTAAAGAGGCTTTGTGAAAATAAAATTTTAAAATGAGAAACAAAATAAAACAGATATGAAAATAGTTGTGCATTAGGAAACATACTATTTCTTTGTAAAGGAGAAGGGGACTAATTAACATGCAATGAGAACTGTCAAATGGTCAAATCTATGAAATCTATGAAAAGTTCAATAAAATTAAAAAGACAAGAAATATGTAAACACAAAATATGGATTAAAATAGGATGGTCATAAAGCAAGTCATGAGTAAATAATATTTACCACTCTGTAAAATTGGTGTTTGGGGAAATAATAATTATCAAATTTGACACCTACAGATAGTAGGATGGAAATGAAAAGATCTATAACCACAAGTATGAAGGTCTAAAAAAAATGTTTCAGTGTTTCAGTTGAGAGTCTGGAGGCAGATATATTTTCAGATGAAATATCATTTTTTTTTTGTACCAAGGATTGAACCTAGGAGTGATTACTCACTGAGCAACATTCCCAGCACTCTTTGTTTTTATTTTGTATATTTTGAGACAGGGTCTTGCTAAGTTGATTTGGGTCTCACTAAGTTGCCAAGGCTGGCCTTAAACTTGTGATGTTCCTGCCTCAGCCTCCTGAGCCTCTGGGATTATAGGAATGCACCACTGGCTCTAATGAAATATCTTAAGCTCTTAAAAGAAAATGGAATTTCTGTATTATATAACCTGGGTCAAAATACTATAAGATGTTAAAAATTTGCTCTTTAACATTATAACAATGCTAAATGACTGTTATTTCAACTTGGTGAAAATGCTTACTGGCCTTGAGACATTTTTTACTTATACAATTGGATGCATAGACACTAAAGGAAAAAATAAGTCAAAGCCATGTATGTATGTGTGTGTATGTCTGTGTACTGTGTACATATGTATCAATACCAATTGCACTGAATGGAGGCTAACAGTCAAGGACGTATTTATCTAAGACCATGGTGGTGGAAAGAAACAAAAGCTTGGAGTTTTTAAACCGTGGTATGAGCTAGTAAAAAAGCAGCAGAGGATGAAGGGCACATCACTGTGTTCATCACGGTGATTAGGCCACCTCTCTCTGTTTGCTAATTGGTACTTGCCAAGGGTGGGTTCCTATACTCCCATAGAAACTAGGAGACAGGGGCACTATCTTTCTTGATAGTCCCATTTAAAAAAAAATTCCTCTGTCTTTGAAAAACATTTTCCAAGTCTGAAAAACTGGCAAGAGACTGTAGAAAGTTTCACACAGCAAAGAGGCAGGGAAAATCACAAGTAAAAGGGAGATCAGGAGCCCAAGGACAGAAAGCAACCCATTTGATGATTAGTCAAACAAAGGGGAAGGTTAAAACCACCTGATCAACACACACACTCACACACACACACACACACACACACACACACGTTCATATAAAGATGATGCATTAAAAATAGATTTTATTTCAGAAATTGATTGGTGCTCAAAATTATGATAAATCCTGAATGTCTATTCCTGACTTACTAAAAAAAAACACGAAAGCACTGAATAAAACAGAAGTAGAATTCTTCTTTCACATTTTTAAATATCTATCTTACATCAATCAGTCTTCATCAGTGTTTCAAATAGAGGCATCTGCAATCAAATTAAGAATAAAATAAGGATATCCACCATGACCATTATCTATCATTCCCTTAGGGTCCTCAGCCAAAACTTCTCATCCACTGGTCCAGGAACCAGCAGTATGAGCATCTTCTGGGAATTTGTTAATATGCATAACGTGATCCTCACCTGATTCCCACTGAGTCCAGAACTTCAGGAGGTAGAGAGCAGCAATCAGTGTTTTAACACATCTTCCCAGTGATTTCTGTGCATGGTACACCTAGTTCCAAAATATATATATTCTAACAGGGGCAGGCAAAATTTTTTCAGTAACAAGAGCAATATTTTAGGCTTTGCAGCCATATGACCTCAGTCACAACTATTTTACTCAGCCAAAACAGCACATGCAGACATAGACAAGCTTTAAGTGAATGGTAGTGTCTATGTTCCAATTTATTTAAAAAGTCAGGTTGACTATAAATTCAGCGAGCATGTGAAAAGATGTCCAATATCACTAATCATTAGCAAATGCAAACAAACCTACAAGGACCAACATATCTATTTGGATGCCTACTATATGAGTACTTTACCACAGGAGAAGAATTTAAAGGGGAAAAAAATAAGTTCAGGGTTGTCCTTCATGCAGTAGGCTACC
Source organism: Urocitellus parryii (assembly GCF_045843805.1). Classification (NCBI taxonomy): domain Eukaryota; kingdom Metazoa; phylum Chordata; class Mammalia; order Rodentia; family Sciuridae; genus Urocitellus; species Urocitellus parryii. Next base: position 221,173 of record NW_027551767.1, read on the forward strand.
AACTATCATTTCTAGAATGTAGAATTGGATAACATCAAAAAATCCTAAAAACGAATATAATTATTAAAGCAAAGAAGTAAAATCTTCATTATTTTTTTCATTATTTTCAGATAACATAATTGTCATTACTTCCTGACAAACTACATATTATAGCTGTGTACTTGTTTATTTTGGTATCTCACAACAAGGGTGTAAGCTTTAGAGTCACTGGGAATTTTGTCTGCAACATTCATTGTTGGAGAGCTGGCTCACAGAGTAATGTCTGACACATAGTAGGCAATCATTTGATATAATTAAGTTGATCAAAGATATGAATGTTCATTGTTCTCAAATTAATTCCTAGAATCAATATAATTCCCAAGTAGAAATATTTGAAATTTTAACAAAGTGAACCTAAAATTCATCCAAATAGTTAAAAACAGCCCAATTTATTGGGAGGGGGACAAGAAGGCAACATGGCTCTGATGTTAACAAACTGTACTAATAAAAATTACCAAAATCCTGACAAATTGGAAATGTAGCCAATGAGTCTGGATTTAGTGTAATATGAAGATAGAGTGGAAAATCTATATGACAGTAGTATTAATTAATATGAAGATAAAATTGAAAATCTATGTAAAATAGTATTAAGAATCAGGTATTTAAAAAAAATAAGCAAAAGCTACCACATCAATCTAAAAACAGGAAACAGATACGAAAGTACCCAACAGAGGAAATATCCAGGTGGGGGTGTTATAGTGATGATTAAGAACCTGGATTTTGATTTTGGAGTCTTAATATCAACTTTCACCTTTAGTAGTCTGATCTTGAGCAAGTTATTTATTTTTTAAGTCCTTGAATAATTGCAGAATAAAAATTATTGTATGTATATCATATTGTTTAACTGAATTAATACACATAGAGAAGTTAGAATTATGTTTATCTCCTAGTAAATTCTTTCTAAGGGCTGATTTTTGTTATATCAAAATTGCCAGAGTATTATGAGTTATTATAAGCAATTATAAGAAATTATTACAAAAACTTCTTTTAAACAAAAATGTAATTGAGGGCTGAGGTTGTGGCTTAGCGGTAGAGTATTTGCCTAGCATGTGCAAGGCCCTGGGTTGGATCCTCAGCACCACATAAAAATAAATAAATAAAATAAAGGAATTGTGTCCAACTACAGCTAAAAATTAAATATTTTTAAAAAGAAAAAGTAATTAAATAATTTATCATAATCTCAAAAAGATGACAAAATTAAAATTACATATTTTAATTATACTTAGGGATAGATAAAAGTATTTGTACTTAAAAGGCAAATGGTTGTGAAAAACAATATACAAATTGGTACACGGGCTGGTACAGACTTGGTTAAGGGATAAGGAGAGATATAAATAAATTGAAATTAAAATGGGGCAAAAAGTACAACAGGATTGATATAAGTTCTCTTTGGGTGGTAAGCTTAAAAGGGACTTTTTAACAGGAGTGAATGCTATATATTTTTTAGTTACAGAATAAATAAAGCAACATGGAAAATCTAAATTATGATTTTGTGTTACAGTATATACATATCTTTGTGTTTCAATAATCACTGAATCAAATCTTTAATAAAATTTTAAGGAAATAAAGCTAACCCAACTTTCCCCTTGAGATTTATATCCACAGTATTTAAAAATCACATGTTTTTGTATTCATCTTCTCTTAATATTTCCAGATTAAAAAAGACAGAGCTCCACACTAGTATTATTTTAAAAAAGATAATCCTAAAGGTCATTAAGAAAGGTCAATTCAGTGCTCTTAGTGTAGCATAGAAGAGTAAAGCCAATTTTAAGACCAAATTAGCTTCTTAGAAGACCAATGCCAACTTTTAGATACAACAGCTTATTTCAAGAATATCTTGAAATGTGATAGACTTAAACCCCTTCAAAATAATTCAGTTGCTTCCTTGTGGAAGATTTGGTTAGTCTTTTGTTTTCACAGTATTTTAGAAGCTGAAAATGAATACAGAAATTCAAAGTAAATAATTCAAAATTGCCCTTGAAAATTCATGAATGAATCATTGATTGTAGTGGATTTGTCTCTGATGACTGTGTCACCATGGCCAGTTTATCCTAAATAACTGGAATTCAATTCTCTGATCTGAAAAATGAAAAGGCTCGATGGGATGTATTTGAAGATCCTCTTTAAATCTAAAGAGAAGAGTGAAATTTTATAAACTGGACCATCTTGGTACTCTCAGGATAAATGACTTATCTAATCATAGATGTTTATTAAAAACAGTATGTTTCATGTTTTGGCAAGAAGAGAGACAACAAAAATATTAAGTTCAACACTGAAATTTTTAATACAGCACATATAGTCCATGCAGCAATTATCAAAGCAATTTTTTTATCCCAATAAAACCTAATAGCAGATTTTCCCAACTGTGTCAAGAACCAGAATGACTCTATATTAAAAAAAAAAGTCATAAGCTTTATTGTTTACCACTAAAGGTAGAATCAAAATCTACTTATATAGATCTTGCCATGGGAATCATTCTTTGAGTCAGGACCATTTTAGACCTTCATGTTGTCTGGATAATAATTTTAATGTCTTTGCCCCATCTCTGTCTCTTTCAGCAACATCTAATGAAAGAAAACTGTCTTTAAAAGTATTTTGTTCCACCAAAAATGTTGATAAAATCTTTAATAAAGTCTACTTGGACATTGGAGAAATAGCTTATTCTGACCTTTATAAAATATCCAGTGTCTAAAATCTTTGGTAAAACTCTACTGACAATTTCCTAGATAAAATATGATGTCTGGGAGGCCTAACTGTAAATTATGATACCTATATTGTTCATAATATTTACAATATTAATTTTAATACATTGCATAATATATGTGTTTATATGATGGTGTCTCCTTATGAATTGTGAGCTACATGGGTCCAAGTTTCTTGTTTTGGTAAAATCCCCAGGGCTGTTTGAAAATGGTGGATGCTGAACACCTGTCTGTACAATTAATGTTGAGATAATAAAGACTCACAAGTGCACCCTGGCTTTAATGCATATTGGTTTAGGGTGTTGGATTTTATTTCTTTTTATTTAAAAAAAATGCCTTCTCCCATAGTTAATTATTTTGGCAAGTAAATCTAGAAAAGGAATAGCATAATTATTTGATGGTGAAGTAATATTCATGAAGTTGTTTTATTATATAAAGATCAATTCTAGTAGAATATTATACTTACCAATATAAAATGATATTAAGAACAATGGGCCTAAAATTAAATATAGCAGTCAATCTACAGATGCCAATGTTCCTAAAATTTCTTGTGAAAATGCAAAGCTTTTAATTCTTCCACAAAGGCAAGACCAGAACACAAATACTCTTGGGAAAGAGCAGTTACAAGTTACTGATGTCAGAATTTTTCCGAGTTGGATAGAGGAAAGGAAAAGTAAGTAGGATGTAGAATGGTTAACAGAGGTTCTACAAGAGGAGGTGAGGCTTCTAGTCTCCCAAAACTAAGCTGCAAGCCCTGAATTCTTAGCTCAGGAGAGTTTAAAAACTATCGTGATCCCATTTTTGAATAAAATAATTTACAAGTTCTTCTTCACACTGGAAAACAATGGCAACTTAGCAGAGCTAAGCTAAGTTAGCAGAGCTACTTAGCAGAGCTACTCACTAACCCTGAGTAAGCCATTGCTCTGAACCTGGTTTTCTCGTCTATAAAAATAGCATGGCATCACAGAGGATATGGTTCTTACTTAATGTTAATTTTCTACAAACCCCTTCCACAATATTATGTAATATAATTAATTGTGATGATTGGTTTTGTTAGTATGCATTCACATGGCAATCATAAAAACAAAAACAAACCTAAGCATACTTAAAGACATGGGAGAACCTCTTGATTTGACAGGGGAATAGAGGGGAAAGGATAATGTGGCCCCTGACATACTCGGACCTCCTGTGAGATGTGAGTTTATATTTCACTAAGATGAATGAGTTTCTCTTATGCTATATTTGGAAGGAAATTACTTGGGCACAGATAAGTTAATATCTTCATATTGCTAATGCCTTTTTTAATTCTAATAGAATAATGTTTTTGAGTCACTAATCCACCCCACAGATGGAGGTGTGTATGCTTCTGAATCCCTACAGAGACACAAGAAATTCATATGCTTAACAGTATTGTTGTAAATATTGGAGAGACATGTAAAAGAGAGTTTGATTGGATAACTTGTGCAAAATCTCTTATTTATAAAGTTTTTATTTCCTTCAAGCCCACACTGTAATACTTGTTAATAGTATTCCTGCAAAAAGCTATTATACTATATCAACACACTATTAGCAGGAAGTAAAAGGAAAGGCTTAATTGAAAAAAAAGTATCTGAAAATATTCTGGTGATATTAAAATCATAAAGTACAGGGACTAAGTAGTTTCCCTAGTAATTCATTATGAAACCATCTGTATCTTTATTGAGCCAAATGCTCTGCGTAATATGTTAGGTAAGCACATGGCCAAACTACCTTTGTATCTGGTATAGTTTAGATATGAAGTATCACCCTAAATCTCATATGTGAGGCAATGCAAGAATGTTCAGAGGAGAAAAGATCAGGTTATGAGGGCCTTAATCTAATCAGTGAATTCATCCACTCAGGTGGATTAACTGGACCTTAACTGTAGGTACGTAGAGTGTGAATGGAGGGAGTAAGTCACTAGGTATGCCTTTGAGGTTTTTTTCCTGGTTGAGTGGAATTCTATCTTTGTTTCCTGGTTTGACATGTTCTAAGCTGTTTTCCTCTCCCATGCCTTTCTGCGGCCTTACTTTAGGACCAAAGCAATGGAGTCAGTCATCTATGGACTGAAACCTCTGAAACTGGGACCAAAATAAACTTTTTTTCTTTAAGTTGTTCTTGTTGGGTCTTTCAGTCAAAGTGACCAAAAAAAAAAAAAAAAAAAAAAAAAAAAAAAAAGAACCTGAAGAACCTGACTACTAGAACAGAATCAGAAACAGGAAAAGAAGTCAACAAATTAACAAATTGCAATTAGCTATATTATAAAAACATGGTCACATAAGAAATACCATTACTGAACTCCTCAAACTGCTTCCCCATGGCCTATTCTCTCTATATTGCACCTCGTTCTACTTCCAGCCTTTGCTCAGACACATGTGAAATGCTGTGCCCATGGATCTTGGCCTGCCAGTCTTACTTCACGTGGCAACTCTTAATGAGACCACCCATACTTTAGGAGTTGTTCTTGTATGCTAAGATTCTGTTTTATTTGTAGAGTGCAAGCTTGTAGGAGTCATTATCTAGAACAGTGTCTGCTACTTAGAAAAAAAAAAACAAAACAGATATTGAATGATGAATGAATGAAGCTCTCTCTTGTTTAACTTCATAGTGTGGATTGATTAAAAAACAATGTAAGAAAAAGTTGCTCATGAGAAATATTTTCAAATAGCTATTTTTAAATTTTTTCTTATTTCTTTTTACAAAAAATGGAGGGGAGAATACCTGGGAAAAATTATATAATCAAAAGTGGACAGATTTCTTCTCCAAATAGTAGATCAAGTGTAGCTTGGCCACCATTTATGCCTCAAAAAGTCCTCTTGCGTTGTATAAAGAAAGGGGATGGAGCAAGCAGGCTAGCGTGGGCATGCGTTTGTGGAATGACCAAAGAGAGTTAGCAAGGCTGTTCCTGCCTGCTGCCCCAGCCCACAAGAGCAGTGGGAGTTTTATATCTTTTAAACAAAATTGGAAACTAAAATGAGCACTTGGAATCTCATTTAATTCTGCCTCATATCCTAGCCTTTGCAACGTCAATTAACCTGCCCCAACATTTTATTGAAATAAAAGAACAAAACATTATGGAAATATACTTTCCCCAGCCATTTCAAAATTGTTGCATGTAAAAAAGGATGTCACTCAGACAAAGAGAACATAACTGAACCATTTTATGGGTTGATTATAGGGGGAAAATGCACTTCTTTCCCCCTTAACATTGTACAAATTTTGAAGAGGAAAGAATAGTGCTACACTTCACATAGCCCACTATGTAAAATATAATGATACATGCATGTACAGATGCAAGAAATATTTATTCACTTGTTCTTTCAGTGAATATTTGTGCATTTAGCACATACTAGTTCTGTGCTAATCACTGCAAATATAGTCATGGATAACATAGCTGAGCATTTGGTTGTATTCTATCATAATGGGACCAGGCAAAAATAAATAACTGAATGATACCATTACTGACTGTGATAAGAACAATGAAGAAATAAGAGAATAAGGGGAACATGGTGACTGCTGTAACTTGCATGATCAGGAAAGATCAAACTGGGACCCTCTGGGTATCTAGAAAGTTCTGGGCATATAAAATCATTGACCATTATTATAATTTATTCTTTTTGTTGTTTTACTGGAGATTGAACCCAGAGGTGCTTAACCACTGAGCCACATCCCCAGTCTTTTTATATTTTATTTTGAGACAGGGTCTCATTAAATTGCTTAGGGTCTTGCTATATTTCTGAGGTTGGCTTTCAACTTGGGATCCTCCTGTCTCAGCCTCCAGAGCTGCTGGGATTGCAGGTATTCACCACTATGCCGGACTACTTTATTCTTTTCTCCTTGAGCATATATAGGACATAATATTTCTATTTTGGAAATTATAATAACTCCTGGAACGTAGAGAGCTTTGTTCTGAGATGTCCACTGAGACCTTCGCATTTCCCCATTGGATGTAGGCATTTCTAAATGGTCCAAAAGCCTTAAATGGTGTGAAGTAACAAGGTGCTACACCCTCACAAGAGATAACCAGCACTTTTTCTAAGCAAGAACATCACATCCAACATCTCAAAATTAACATCCTTTTCAATTCCTTTGTCTTCAAGTCCATGTGGAGTAATTCACCAGTTTAGGAAAGTCCAGCAACAACTTGGAAAAGGTAGATTAAGCTGTAGTCATGCTAAATTTTAATTAGATCTGAGGAAAAGATATTGCTAGTTTCTAAATAGCCTGTTGAGTAAATGGAAGAAAGAAACCAGGCAAATGTGCAATTGCAATTAGTGGATATATTTAAACTCAATCTTAGTAATTATCTGTTAAGAATAGGAGTCAATGGCTCTTCCAGTGACCTTGAACAAATCGCATAATTCTTCAGGTTAAAAGCTTCCCAATCTGTTTATGAGGGTGGATACCATTTCCCAGTTTCTGACCCCAAACAATAGGTCCTAATGAATATAATATGCTCTAAGATCTGCCTATATTTTTATTCATTAATAGGAACCATTATGATATTGCTAAATTTAATAAAGTCTTTGTGTTTATATGGCAGCTCAAAGAGTTGTAAACTTTTCCTCCATCTTAACACATACAGAACAGTCGAATTTCTGCTTAATTTTCCCCAAAGGTATTGGCTTCCATGTGTCCAAGATGAAGATTTTTTTTTCTCCAGAACACATTTCTAACCTCTCAGACCCTTACATATTTCTTTTCATTCTCACTTGTGAATTCTAAATATTCCATTTAGCATCATTAGCAACTTTAATTAACATGTTTTCAGACAGTTAGTAATGATATTAAACAAAGCATATGAGTTGACATACTGATGTGAAAGTAGGTCTTTTTTTTTTTTTTGAGAAAACTGGTAAGACAGGAGAGAAGATGTGGAAGACTGCCACAGAAAGCACAGCTGAGAAGAGAACATAGGGAGTCAGGAAGAACTGGAATAGGACATCCTTGCCATTGTATTCCAGGATAAATACAATTTAGTAAGCATATCAGAAGCATTGAATGCTGGAACAATTATTTCTTGGGTTCCTTGAACTGGATTGTTCAGAAAACATCTCTGAGCTCCTGAATCCTTGGGTGTCACTAGATGGTTGAAAGTTAACAATCATATGAACTGAAGACCTGGACGGCACTGGGATTGGCACGGGAATATATAAAAATCCTCTAAGACTTGCACCCTGAACTTAGGTACAATTCATTCTGTAAGAAACACAGAAGGATAAATAACTGTCATCCAAACGGAGAAGTGTAAAACCAGCCACGGAGCAGGGGAAAGAGAGCAAACCATGGGGGTGGGGCTGGGGCTCAATGAACAAATGGCATTTGAATTAAGTTTTCATGTAAGAATTTGATCAGAGGTTAATGGGAAGAACTTTGTCAAAGGGACAGAGATGTGTGCCTGTATGTGAGAGTTTTTGAAAGTGAGAAGCTGTTCAAACCTAGAGAGCTTGGACTAAGAAAATAGGCTGAAGTAACAGAGGGTAAAGGTGTTCAACCTGTGGCTGGTCTTGCATGCCTTCCACAGGGTTTGAAGTTGGCTAGTAGACAATAGCTTGGTTCTGGGAGCAGCAAACAATTTAAAGTTGAGAATTAACATGATCAGTGTTTGCCAGTATTTTGACTAGATCGGTATGCTAAGAACATTTCAATCCAGTCCACAGATTTATGTGTTTCAAACTATTCTCATAAAAGCTATGCTATTCAGTTGTAATAAATAGATACGTAAGCAAAATTCAATGAATTTTGGTGGATATCTGCGTTTAGCTATTGATTTCTCCTCCATCATAGAAGAGGAAATTAATTGTCATTAAAATAAAAATCAATCCTCTAAAGTGAGATGGTATTTAGACACCACTTACTAAAATCTTTAGGGTGACAGTATTTTTCTCTATTTTTTCTAGTTATGTTAGAATGAATTAGCTGGGTTCATTTTAAAGCCTTGTTATTCAAAATGTGCCTGATTCTTTACATATTTATATTTATTTAATATTTTTACCTAATTTTCCAGTGATTTTAGAAATAAGTAACAAAATCTGAGCTGGAATTTTAAGCTTTGTTGTTAAAAACTTTTATAAATCATCTTAATATACATTTTAATCATTAATAGATATTAATGTTGACCACATATAATTTTGCAATTTGAGTTAAAACCCAAGTATCAGTCCTCTTTTTTATAAGGTATTGTACATCTGAATGCAGATGACATTAAAAGTTGAGTTCTGTTGAAAAACTTCAGGAAACAAAACATTTCTTAATTTGTGGTGTGAGAACAATATGTTCATTTTCAGAATGAAGCATGTTCCTATACTCATGCAATGGGAATAAAATATTCCCCTATATATTAGGTACAAAAATTACTTAAAAGGCCTCAAACTAATAGTGCCAAGCATGATGCCATCCCTAAATTAAATTATAGATGTATGTTCGCTCATGGAACACATGGATCTTGCACTGAACTGCTCATAATGTAAATTGATTAAATATGTGGCCATTATCTATTCTACTGACAGCTGTTCACCATTTCCCTGAGGCTTAAACTTGTGTTGTTAATATTTATTGCATATTCATAAAGATTTAGGCACTGAACATACCCTGTGCATTAAGGCTCCATTCTCCATAGAGTTTTACCTTCTGCTAGAATGTCACCTGGTCTTCACAACACTAAACATGTCAGAGTAAGACATTAAAGTCAGTTCCACTTATATATTCATCCACCAGTATTCTTTGCTTTTATTTGTGTGTCTGCAACTGTACTAGGTGCTTGAGATTATATATAGCAAAGGACAGATATATAGGACCAATGTGATCTCTCCCCTCATGAAATTTATGATCCATTCAGCAAGAGAGGCGTTAAGTAGGTAATTAAAAATGTTGTAACTGCTAAGAGAATTAGAAAAATTAAAGTTCTCTGGAATCCATAATGCAGGCACTAGGCTAATTCAGTTAAGCAAAAAAATTCTCATTACATGTAATTTCTTTAGTTTTGCCCTAGCCTATTTATTTTAGGCTTGGTGTTGAGACTAAACATTCATTTGTTCATTCTGCCAAAGTGAATCTATTTTATGGTCAAGTCTATCAGAATGAAATCTCAGAATACTCATCCAAGCAATTTGGAATTATTCAGTCTATTATATGGCCATTGAATGTGTGGCATGGGTTTTTAATTAAAAATCTTATATTCTGGAAATTGTAGAAACGTTTATTTCTGAAAGAAAGGAGTCAAATCTGAAATCAGAATAATTTCCACTTGATTCCTATTGCTATTCAGGTTTAATATTCCACACCCAAATTTATATACAGCATTTTTGGTAATCAAACCAGTTTGGAAATGAAAGGCATAAAATTTCATTATTTTAATAAAAATCTAAGGAACAAAGTTCACATGGCTCTTTTATCCATCAGAATTTTGATTACCACTGTTAACTCTGAGAGGATATGATATGGGAGGTGAAGTGAATATTCTGTCTATGCAAAAATAGTAATAAAAATGAAGGTGCTATTATTACTTCTTATCTACTGAGCTTCATTATTTATCTGTCTTATGCCATTTCCCAACCACATTATCACTTCCTCTTTCCCTGGGTATTTCTGATACTTAACAATGGTTTAATTATAGTTACCCAGAATAATACAGAGAACAAAATGATTATGTACTATAAAGGATATTTAATTTCCCAGCGTTGGCCATAAATCAAATTTTGTGTAAATGCCTGTTTTAATTATGACAAGTGTGTTTCTATACAAATGCATTGGCACCAGTGAGTTGGCATTTTGAATTGTTTTAATTCATTAGATAAAACCTATGACCAAGAAGATACAGTCATGAGTAATATATGGGTGCCTGGACCTTCCCTGGACTTTCTTATTACACAAAGACTCTCCTTTTTACTTTCCTATTGTAACCCATGACTAATTTACAGCAGCTAAAAGCTGACCTCAAAGAAAAAATTTCTCTTCTGCTCTTCTTTGATTGTTGGGGCAGCTACAAACTAAAATGATTTGCCAATCTGAGTCTGGGCATCCAGGGACAGACTATCAGTCAGGAAATAACCTTTATAGAGAATCAGCGTGCATGCAGGGCACTCTGTTCTAGTGTATTGCAAAGGTACTGTAGTTCCTAGGGAAGCCCTGACCATCAGGGGCTCTTAAGTAATAGACAGTAATCCACTCCTTGATGAATCTATGACTGGACAATGGACATTTCTATGATTGATCCCATTCTCCATTGAATTAACTCTTCAGCCTCTCAGCCCATACTGATGGGATTGGCTATGACATTGTTTTATAATCACCTGATGATTCAGTCCCACCCAGAGTAGTCAGCTATTCCAAGGAGAGAATGATAAAAGTAATTGCTCTTATAATAAAAGAAAGTATTATCATGTACATATAATAGATTCTTCTACGATGGACTACATCTAAGTTGACAAATTTAAAATTTTTTGTATGTTTTGTCTTTTAGCAGATAACTCCATTACATAACTGAGAAAGGTGACATTCTCTTAGAATGGGAAAAGTTTTGCTATTTACCAGTATGACTTTCCCACTTGTGCAGAGACAGTCATAGCTTGGGGGGTGATGACGAAGAAACAAGGGATGTCTTGTTGGGGTGAGGAAATGGTTTAAAATCCTGGCGGCACCACTCTGATGGTACTGTAAACCTGGAATGTAAACCCTTAAATAGTTAAATTATATGACATGACAGCTATGTCTCAGTAAACTGATTTTAAAATATCTAACTTTCTGTATCTGTATTTAGTTAGATAAAAAGCCCAACCAGCATTCTTGTTCTTCTCTTGATGGATTGTATTTGACTACTTATAAAGCTCAGTTTACTTATTTCCCTTAGGCAAAATAAAAGAAAAAAAAATACTTTGCAGGCTGAGCATTTTAGATTCGAAATCAGATATTACACATGCTTTAATGAAACACAACCTTTTTAATTACCCACCTGCTTTTCATTATCCAAAATGCAGATGGAACACTTAGTTGTTCCCTTCATTCTCTCTCTTGGAGAAGGACCTTCTTGTGCGTTATCTGTAGGGCATGTGGTATTTGAGGATTTTCCTTTCTTCCTCATCTGCCCCAAATAGTTATCAAATGGACTGTGCTGCTACTGAAGCATTAGGCCTTGGTGAGAGCGACTGAGTTGTTTTCTAAGAAGCACTGTTGCAAAATTATCTTTTAGTACATTATAAGTACATAAAAGATACTGTAAAATGTATTATATTATTCCTAAGTAAGTCATAGAAAATGTGTGTTTTATGACTTGCTTGCTTTGATCCTTTCCTAAATGGATCCCCAAACAATTTAGGTTGTAAAAGAGGTGCATGTAAAACCACAGCAAAATGTAAACCAACCAAAATCACCTCAAATGATACAATAATTCTAGCAAAGGAAATAAAGAACGAAAGCACAGAGAAACAAAATAGATAGATACCAGGTACAGATGGCTACTTGGCTACTAGAGATGCAAGACAAAGCTAAGTTATAAAAAGACATATAACTATAAATATAAAAAGTTCACATAATGAACATTTGGCAATGATTTTTCAAAGTTCATTGGGAACTCTAGTTCTTCCTAGCTTAGAAGAAATTCTGAAGTCCAGGTTGAATCTAGGCCAATTTGAGAGTCTAAAATTAATAAAGATTTGTAAGGAAAACGGGGTAATCCAAGGGATACCCCAATATAAACATTTATGAATTCACCCGATATCCTTTGGGTCAGCACAGCCCGGTCTTTCATGCATAGGACTAATCTTTAGACTTAAAGCAGCAAAGATTCACAAGAATGGAAAAACCTGCCTTATCACTTATGTCCTGACAGTGGATAATGTCATCAAATATCCCACTCCTCTCCTAGCCTGTTTTACAACTATCACCCACTAACATGGGTATTCCTCAAAACTCTTTACTTAGGTTCCACTAACATTCTCCATTGTCTTCATGAAGGCAGATCCCTTCTTCATGCACTCAGTTAACACTTTTATGGGGAATCTCAGGTCCTCATCCCCAGTCTATCCCCTTGCTCCAGTGCCAGAACTCAAAATGCTGGTCAGGTACATTTACTTAGATTTCCCTAGGTCATCATGTCTGAAACAGAATTCTGCATCAACCCCACCCCCAAGAACATCCTATCCTAACTACTGTCTTTTTGTCAAGGCCATTACCATTTTCTCAATTTCCTGAGCTCAAAATGCTACCGTCATCCTTAACCATCATTTCCTTCCTTTCCTGCATTCATAAATCATTGCTTGATTGATTTTTCCATTAAATTGTTGCATAACAATTTAGAAACTTCAGTTTTTTCCTATAAAATTTCTCCTGACTTCTGAAAACTTTAGTTCCCCTTCCTCTGAATTATTGCAGAATATTCAATTTATGTAATATAAACTGTCAGGTAATTTCATGAGGTTTTGTTTATAGTCAATATTCATGAGTGTGAATTGGGTTTCAGGGGGATAGTGTCTAAGTCTTTGATGTTTTAGTAATGATGATAATGGTGTCTTAATGATGGTGATGCTGATATCAAGTCACTCCCACATATGCTACAGCCATGTTGGAACGTAAGTTGGTTATTTATGGGGGGGAAAAAAAGAGGGAGCCAAAGCTGGCTTGGAAGGTTTGTTAGAAAATAATGTCTCCCAAGGATAAACAAAGAGCCAAATGTCTGAAAATGAGGAATATAGCAAATGCAAGTTAGTAGAAGAGGTAGGTGGAAGGCATAAAAAGGCTTCTAGGAAGCGAGTTCTGTCTGATTCACAGGTCAAGGCAATTCTTTCTAGTCAACTTGATAGAATCCAGAAACAGAATGAAGCATCTGGAAAAGGAAATGGTAGTAATTACATAAGAGAGATGTTGGTGGACAACTTACAAGAATGGAGAGAACAGTAGGCAAGGTAAACAGAAGACCATGCCAGTCCAGAAACCAAGACGTCATGGACTAGTGGGACTAGCTCATTCCTGTTCAAAGGATGTTTTCTATTGTTGTTATAATGGGAAGTATTTCTAAGATACATTTTCTTTATACATTTCTGGGTTCTGGTCCTTTTCTTTCCTCTTGGTCAAAGCATAAAGTGAAAAATTCTGGTGATGGGTTTTATATCACTGGTTTGTTTTCAATTGAGGAAACTTATCCAAAAACAATTCATAAGTCTCAGAATTCTAATGTCTTTTCTGTGTGTTATTTTTTTTCTCCTTCCAGGACAAGTTCAGGGGATGTACTCGGGTAAGTCTCTAATTTGAAGACTACTTTCCTTGGACTTCCTTGGGAGTATAAAGGAAGACATATTCTCTTTTGCTTTTGTACTAAATCACTTTCTCCAGCATTGGCAACAAGTACAGAACCTATTGCATAGGTGAAAGGAATCTGTGATCCGTTCAGAAATAGATGCAGTCCATGATGAAGACGGGAGAAAATACTCAAATTAGTTTACTAGCTCAAAGCAGAGAGGACAAACAATTCTAGAATGACTCAAGAGGACAAGATATCAGTGGAAACTGGAGCATTGAATATATTCCTAAAATGATTCTGGTAACATGGAGACCATATCTCTATACCACAGCTTTGGGTAGAAGATTTGTAATGTTCAGAAACTCATTGGCTTGAGAAATCCTGCCAAAACGTATCAATTTCAGCTTTGATAAATAACCTGAGTAGTGTTTTCTTGGATATTTTTGTTAAAAATAATATCATACAAGTAGACATAAACACACACACAAACACACACACACACACACACACACACACACACATACACACACCTACAAATGTTGCTCTAAAGGCAAGTTTTGGTTGTTCTTCTGTACAGAAAGAAAATTTACCCAAATATGAAATTATAGGACTAAACTGAAATTATTTAAAGACAGGTCTTCTAGTGGAAGTTATCAGTTTTGTTATAATTTGGTTTAATAAAAGATAAGATGTGATTAGTCTAATAGTATATTAGGAATAAAAACACACTTAAATTTTGAATAAAAAATGAAGCAATGAATAACAAATTACTTACCCTTACTATAAAATAAAACATATTAAATATTAAAGAATAAATTGCTCATGTTTGCCCTAAATACATTTCTATGGTTTAAAGAGGCATTGAAAGAGATTTTTTAAATATTGTACTATTTTCAGAGCACACAAAACCACCATTCATTTAGTAAAACAAAAACAAAACAAAACAAAAAAAAAAAACAACACTTATGATTTTGCCAAACACTCTTCCAGCAGCTAGATTATAAGCAACCAGGCTATATATAGAAAATCCATTGCTTCAAAGAGCACCTTTGAGCTGTCTTTGTCATTTCTGCATCTCTCAGGGTGCTGAATATCCTTAATTTCGCTTCTTTTTTCTATACTATGAAAGCATAGATGCCTCCCAGCTTTTTAAATTACAAAAACAAACAAAAACCTATAAATATATATTCTTATATTGATTTGATTGGATTTTTCTTCCTCATGACTGAAATGCAAATGTCTAGATTTCTAAGATGATACCTTACATATTGTCTTAGTGCAGGGAAGAACTTTTCCTTAAAGAAATGCCAATGAGATACCTGGAAGGTCTAATAGTACCCCACAAAAAGCGTCTGATACATTTTTATACTCTATTACTTTCATTATTGAATTTCATAAGATATACATAATACAAAGAAATGAAAAATAAACTTCAAAGAGTCTTGTGAAAAACAACAGCAAGATGGCTGAAAAGAATGGAAGTATCTGCCTTCTGTCCATCTCCCAGAAGCCAGAATATAGCACAGGAGCCAAGCAGATCAGCTGTTTGCTAGGTTAAAATAAAATACTCAGCAAAGATAACATCATCCCAATCTCTACAAGACATCA
The DNA here is from genome assembly GCF_045843805.1 of Urocitellus parryii. Lineage (NCBI taxonomy): Eukaryota > Metazoa > Chordata > Mammalia > Rodentia > Sciuridae > Urocitellus > Urocitellus parryii. The sequence continues at coordinate 236,773 of NW_027551767.1, forward strand.
ATGTCAGTAGCCAAAATGATTCTTTAAATATGAAGTTTGCAAAGAAACATAAAATAGAACTTGAAAAAAAATGTAAAATGCAGGCTAACCCAGAATATTGGGCTTATAAACAAGGACTCTAAAGCATCTGTTACAAAACATTCCTTGATTTAAAACAAAATATGATCATAAGTAATAGATAGATAATCCTAGCAATGGAATGTAAACCATGAAAAAATCTAAATATCCTAGAACTGAAAAACTAAAACATCTTAAGTGAAAAACTGACTGGGTTGGTTTGAAGTACATTGGAGATATGATAAGAAAGTAACAGTGAACTTGAGCTAGGCCTATGGATATCTAAAGATCTAAAAACACACAAATGAAAAAAGATTTGAAAACAACAAATGAAAAGATAGAAAAAATAAGTATCGAATATTCATGTCATAATATTAAATGAACTACCACATCTATAGCTAGAGTTCTAGAGGAGAGAAAAGCAAGATAATGAAGGCAGGAGGTGGGGTATCTAGACACAGTCCCAAAATTTGTTTTACTTTGGATGAAAAAATATAAACAAATCTAGGAAGTTTAGCAAACAACAAAAAAGATAACATATAAAGAAAATAATTATACGACCATCATAGTTAAGCTACTCACACCCAAAGATTAAGTGAAAAAAATCTCAAAAACAGAGCACCAAATTGTCTGAATAGAAACAATTGCATGGATTCCTTATCAGAAACAACAAAAGTTCAAAAGGCATTTAAATTATGGATCAGCTTTAAATTACAGAAAAAAATACAAGATGTCTGTGAAGTCAGAACCCTACATCAAAAACGATATCTTTAAAAATGAAGATGAACTACTCCTCCCTTTCAGTAATGGATGAAACAACCAAGCAGATCAACAAGGAAATAGAACACTTCAAAAACACTATAAATCAAGTAGAACTGTTACCTGCAGAAAATCTCACCTCGAAACATCAGAAAGACGTTTCTTCTCATGTTCTCTTGAAACATTCCCTGGTAAAGACCATAGTGTAGGCTATAAAGTAAGCCTCGGTGAGTTAAAAATGAATGAAAGCACATATAGTGTGTTCTCTGATCAAAATGGAATTAAATTTGAAATAACAGGAAAAAATAAGAATATTATAAAAATGTGGAAATTAAACAACAGCCTTCTAGCAATCAGTGAGTCCAAGAGAAAATTCCAAGAGAAATTTGAAAATACTTGGTGATGAACGAAAACAAAAATATAGAAAAAACTTACAAAATCTAGTAGTGGTTACTGTCTTCAGAGGAAATTTTATAGCTGCAAACACCTATTTTTTTTTTTTAGAAAAAGAAAAATTTTGAATCAATAATCTAAATTTTTATATTTAGAAAATAGAAAAATATAAGCAAACTGATCACAGACAAGATATAAGGAAGAAAATAACAACAACATGTAGACAGCAAATAGATCACATAGAAAATACAAAGAAATAGGAATTGGTGATTTGGAAAGATCAATAAAATTGGCAATCTTTTCACTAGGTTGAATAAAAACAACAAGAAAGTGGAAGACAACTCAAATTAGAAAAATCATGTATGAAAGACGGGGGCATGATCTTACAGAATTAAGAAGGTTTAAAAGGAATAGTTTAAGCAATTGTGTGCCAACAGAGTCAATGAGATGGATAACTTAGCTAGAATGATATAAAACATTTTGTTTCTAGGTAGAAAAATAAAAATTGCCAAAATTAAATAAAAAAATAAATTTAATATCTAAAAAATTCTGTAAGTAAAGAAATTGAACTTTTAATAAAAGTCTTCCCACAAAGAAAAATCCAGGTCTAGATACCTCACTAGTGATGTCTACCATATTTATTCTACTCTTTCAAAAAAGAAGTGGGGAAAAAAGTGGCAAAGAACATCAGTATTTATAGCAGCACAATTTATAAAAACTAAATTGCAGATCCATCCTAGATACACTTCACTAGATGAATGGATAAAGAAAATGTGGTATATATACACAATGGACTATTACTTGGCATTAAAAGAGAATAAAATCATGGCATTTGCAGGTAAATGGATGGGGCTGGAGAATATAATGCTAAGTGAGGTAAGCTAATCCCCCCAAAACAAAGCCTAATGTTCTCTGATAGAAGGATGCTGATTTATAATGGGGATGGGGGGGCATGGGAGGAATAGACAAACTTTAGATAGGGCAAAGGGGAGGGAGAGGAAGGGAAGGGGCTTAGGGATAGGAAAGATGGTGGAATGAGATGTATATCATTACCCTAAGTACATGTACTCAAACATGAAGGATGTGACTCTACTTTGTGTACAACCAGAGACATGAGAAATTGTGCTCTAATTGTGTAATATAAATTGAATTGCATTCTGCTGTCATATATAACAAATTAGAATAAATAAAAACATTAAAAGAAAAAGTGGCAAAGATGGAGGAAGAGAAGGAGGAGGAAGAGAAACAGAAGAATCACTTCTCAAATCACTTAATGAAGTCAATATTACCCTCATATCAAAACCATTTAAAGTTGTCATGAGAAAACTATAGACTCAAAGTTCTGAAAAAAGTGAAATTTAAAACTGAATCAAGTAATATGTGAAAGGAACTATGCACTATGAGCAAACAAGGTTTATCCCAGGAATTCAGGAACAGGGTAATATCAGATGTCAGTTAAGGGGCTGGGGCTATAGTCCAGTTGTAGAACACATGGTAGCATATGCAAGGTCAATACACACACACACACACACACACACACACACACGAGTGAAAATAATATATGAGCTTACCAGAATAAATGACTAAAACTGCATAATATCTCATAAATACAGAGAAAGCATCTGACAACATCCAACATCTCTCTTCAAGATGAAAGCACTCAACAAATGAAGAATAGGAGAGAACTTCCTTACCTGACAAAGGGCATCTCCAATAAATCTGCTTATCATCATGATTGATGGTGAAGAACTGAATGCTCTTCCCCTAAGACCAGGAAAAGAGAAGGATCTCTATTCCCACTGCTTATGCTTAATGTTGTACTAAAGATTCTATATGGGGCAATTAGACAACAAAAAGAAATAAAAAAGCATACACATTGGAAAAAAGAGAAACAAAACTATCTCTGCAAGCATATGACATCATCTTGTATGTAGAAAATCCTAAGGAATACACACACACACACACACACACACACACACACACATACAATTAGAATAATAGTGCATGATATAAAACCAAAAAGCAAAAATTAACTATACTGTTCAGTGATAAATAATCTGAAAATGAATTAAGAAAAGTTTTATTTACTATAGTATTAAAATACTAAAATATTTAGAAATAAATTTTGTGAATGAAGTAAAAGATTTGCATGCTGAAAACTACCACACATTAATTTGATCATAAACTTAAGCAACGAAGCCCTAAATCTGCTAGAAGAAAATGACAATATCTTATGACAATATATTTGCTCAATGAGTCAGAATTAGTAAATTTTGTTCTATAAGAAATTTGCTTTCTCTTACTACATAGAAGTTCTTTTATTTGTGCATGTATATGTTTGTGTGTGTGCATGTGTCTATGAAAATTTTTATTAATTTTAGTTATACATAAGGAGGGGCTCATTTTGACATAATTATATAAACATGGAATAAAATTTGCTCCAATTTAGTTCCTAGTACTTCAATACCTCACCTTTCCCTCTCTTTCTCCCTCCCCCAATTCCCTTTTCTCCACTTTATTGATCTTTCTTCTGTGTATTTATAACTTTTTTAGAATCAGTGAATTATGGAGATATAGAAAGGTGAAATTCACTGGGATATATTCATTTCCGTACATAGGAAAGTCTGGTCAGATTCATGTCCACAGTTCCTCCCTTCTCCTGTCCTTCCTCCTCAATTGCCTTTCTCTGCTCCATTGATCTCTCCTCTGTTTCCATGAAATTCTTCCCCCTCACTCTTTTCCTTTTTTCTCTTTTTTTCCCCCTTATTTTGATCTAACCTCCACATCTGAGAGAAAACATTGCACCCTTTCCTTCTGGGTCTGGTGTATTCCACTTAACATGATTGTCTCTAGTTCCATCCATTTATCAGAAAATGACATTACTTCATTCTTCTATATAATTGCATACATATGTGTATACATATAATATATACTATATATATATCCAATTTCATATATATATATCAATATATATGATACATATCACACATATATACAAATATATCACATTTCATATCACACACACACACACACACACACACACACACTCACTGAGATAAGTAATTTTCTATAGGTAAATGGGTGGAAATCAGCTGGGAACTGATAAGAGGGAGTTTCCCAAAGTAAAGGAATCATTTGTAACTTAATATGAAAGCAGGTTTCAAGGGCGTATGTACTTTTCAAAACTCTTTAAATTTTATCCTTAAAATCTTCACATGGAAGGTACACAGACCTTACCTTAAAAAAAGTTAGCAAATAGTGAAAATAGAAAACCATGAAGGAAAGCATTTATGTAGTGAAAATGATTTCTCATGCTTAATCCCCTTTACAAAAATATTCTTACCTGCACAGGATGATTGAAGGCAAGATAGGCTTAGGGATTTGAGATTGTAGAGAGTAAGTGCTAGCTAGAGGAATTGTTCTGTACATGCCTCCATGTACAGAACAATTTATTTCTGTTATGTGAAGGAAACTTTAAACCTAATTAATAAGGACAAACTAAAGTAGTTGAAATGGGTAAAGTAATGGTATTATAAAATCTTGCAATCTTGGAATCACTAGTTACAAGAGAGGGTAACGCTGTATAGACAAGATTACCTCTGTATGTGCTGTTATGGAAACATAGGTATCCAGTTTTTCACATATCCATTACTAAACACCTTTCAGGGTCGTGGCAGTGCAGTGTCAGACTAGGAGGCACCATACACTTTGGAGATTTGTTCTAGGAGTGACCATTCACAGCAGAAATAGTTATCCCTACAGGTACACAATGTGGGAGGTGGCTCAAGTGCCATTTACACCTGATAAGAACTGAGCTAAAGGTAGGAATAATTACACAAGCACTGTTCTCAAAATAATCACATCATTAGGCAGAGAAACAAGGACATGTGCACACTCACACACATACACACATGCGTGCACACTAATAGTTCCAAGCAAATCAGCGAAATTCTGTAATAATATCTGTAGTAGTAATAAGTGGATAGATTTGTGATCATTCAAGAATGATCAGAATTAATTTTAGTATTTTGAAATCATGGGAATGATAGGTAGATTGAAGAACATCAGGGACAATGATGGAAGGAACTGAACCGTTCAGATGCACATATCAATTGTAGCAATAAATAGAAAGGCATTAAATATTCTCCTTCAAATAACATAATTCCTAGGCTGACTGAAAATCTAAGTTGATGTTTTAAGTGAAAAGCCTAAGATTAAAAAGATTTTTATGTTGTTAAATTCTAACAATTTAAAATGGAATAAAAAGATGTATTAATAACAAAGGGAAAATATTAACACTATTATGAGGAAAATTTGCAGACACAATCTTAACTGAGTAATGAATGAAATCTAATATAACCATGAAGGGAATGGATAGATATCACAGGCCTCTTGGTAGGATGCACTGAAATTCTTGTGTTATTGCTAAAGAGTGCATAGCTTATACCTAACCATTAGGACATATCAGCCTAACTCAAAATGTACCTTCCACATAGTAACTGGACAACGTGCTTCAAAATTATCAAGGCAAAGTAAGACAAAAAAAGGTTCCAGATTTTTTTTTCTGGTAGTGGGAATCTGACATGGGGCTTTGTGCATAGTAGGCTATGATCTACCACTGAGTTACATTCCAGCCTCAATTCCAGATTTAAAAGACTAAGGAGATACATTACTCAGTTGAGAGGTTTTTTTTTAGCTGTGAGTCATTTCTGAAAAATTACACAAAATTATTATATTTTGTTTAAAATTGATGATATGAAAATAAAATTATTAGGAAAAAAAGAGATTAAGGAGACTTGAAATGTAAATGTAATGGCTGAACCCAGGTTAGATCTTGAACCCAAGGGAAAACTTGTGAGAAATGACATTATGGATACATGTGGCAAAATTTGAACAGCGTCTATAGATTAAATGACAATATTGTTACATTTTCTGCTTTTGAGAATGATACTATGATTAAGTAGATAGATAGATAGATAGATAGATAGAAAATAGATGATAGAATGAATGTAAAGCAGTTTTGTAAAATCTTTAAAATTTATTAGCAGGTGAAGAGTACATGTGAACTCTGTATATGTGATTCTTGTGACTCTTCTGAGTTTGAAATCATAGGAAAAATTTTAAAAATATTGAATTTCACTACAGATAGATGAAATTTTGTTACTTTTTGAGTCAAATAAGTTAGGAGCAAAATCATACAATCTTTTTTAATATCTAGCATGAGAACAATTAAGGACCATATGTAAGTTATTTTTCAATATGAACTATTAGACCAAGAAGTTTTTCTTTGTGAAGAACTCCTTATACATTTTAATGAATCAACATCAAAAATTCTTTTTGTTTTGATCAAAACTGTATTTGAAATTCCTTCAGTAGTCTACCATGAGACAAATTTAGTAAACAAGTGTCACCGGGAAGATTTCCTAGCTTTAACATCTCCTCTCAAGATTTAGGTTTTTGGAGGCTGAATTATTCATTTCCTCACTCTAGTTTTGAAGGAAAGAAGAAAACAAGATACCACCTCATTTGTTTTATTCAGCTCTCATTTCCATTTGACAATTTGACACTGTCACTTTTTTATTTTTTATTTTTTTTTTGCTTTTTGACCATTCATGCCAGGTAATGTGGAGAAATAGAAATATCACGCCTGCAGACTGCAGATCTGGTAGGGATTTTGCATTGCCATGCCATTTAATTTCTTTCCTTAGGAAAGTATAAAACAGTTTTCTCCTCCTATTTCTGTCCCCAGCGTTACACATCTTAAAACTGGTGATGTATTGTTCCTCAAAAAAATTAGTGTCACATGGAAAAAGTTAAATAAAATCTCCTAGGCTTACAGCGATGTAAAGTCATCTGAGGTCACACTATATATATATGTTTTACTTTAGTAAAATAACTGAAAACAAAAAATCAAGCAAAGAAGGAAAAAAAAAAAGAAAAGAAAATAACCCCTCTTCCATCATCTACTGAAACCAGTGGTGGCCCTTGAATTTGTCCATATGCAAATTCCAATTTTGCACATAGATGCAAAACTACAGATAAATGTTACTATGTACATAATACCTCCCATACACTTCTGTTTGGCCATTTTTCTTATCTGTCCTCTGTGTGTTTCTTATTCCTCCTCTAGACTCCTTTGATATCCAGTGTTAGCAAATTGACAGATTCTCTGACCTGTGGATAGTGCACAGTATACACAAACATCCATGATGAAAGATCACTTATCTTATTAGCCAGAATTGATAGCTGCTCAATAAATGAAGAGCATAAACTGATGATATATAATTCAAATACATTTTTATTTAATCATATACACTCTTAAACATCATCTATATTTATCAGAGTATGAAACAGCTGACTTTAAACTTTCTTGCATAAATCACACCAAAGTTTCCAATTTGGGTTTCTTGTTTGTCAAGTGATTTAGTGTAGTATTGTTGTCCTTAAAGTTGTTTGCAAAGCAATTTAGTGTAGAACTTTTCCAGGTTTGGGTAATTTTCTTCCCAGCTTTTTTCACAGTTGTTTTGCGAACATGTAAGTATGTATTTTTTAGTAATTTTCAACCATGTAGCCTCGCCAAAGTTTTTAATTTTGTTTTCATCAGAACAACAAATCATTTTATACATATGCATGGATATACATATACATATTATTTCATTGAATGTCATAAACACAGTAACAAGAACAAATGGCATAAAGGCATTTGGTAACAAACACAATTGGCCCTTAATCAGTGAATGTTTAAAGGTCAGAACAAAAGTAAGGATAATGAGACTGAAGTCAACTTTCAGGGAGCAGCCCAGTGCCCTTTGCACGTTTGGCATAGAGAGCAAGGGTGGATTTAGTTGATCAATTAAATGTAAAATTGTTACAAGTACTATTACTTTTGTATCTTTTGGGTCCTTTGTTTTATTTTAATGAAATTATCCAATACGTATTTCTCATGAACTTCCTTTCCTCAATTAAGGACACACAATTGTTATTTTAAAAAAATATTCATTCCTCTGGCTGCATGTGGTGCAGAGTCACACCTGTCATGTAATCATACATGTATGTGGGGTAATGATGTCCATCTCATTCCACCATCCTTCTCACCCCCACACCCTCTCCCCTCTAATCACTCTCCAATCCAAAATTCCTTCATTCTTCCCTACCCCACCCCCATTAGAGATTAGCATTGGCTTATCAGAGAAAACATTCGGCCTTTGTGTTTGGGAGTTTGGCTTATTTCACTTAGTATTATATTTTTCAGTTCCATCCATTTACCTGCAAATGCCATAATTTCATTCTTCTTTAAGGCTGGGTAATATTCTATTGTGTTTATATACATTTTCTTTATCCATTCATCTGTTGAAAGGCACCTAGGTTGGCTCCATAGTTTAGCTATCAGCTATCATGAATTGAGCTTCTATAAACATCAAAGTGATTCTGTCACTGTAATATGCTGATTTTTAAGTCCTTTGGAATAAACTAAGGAGTGGGATAGCTGGTTAAAATGGTGGTTCCATTCCAAGTTTTCTGAAGAATCTCCACACTGCTTTCCAGAGTGGATGCACCAATTTACAGTCCCACCAGCAATGTATAAGTGTACATTTTCCCCCCACGTTGCCAACACTAATTATTGAATGTTTTGATCAAGATCATTATACAGACGTTTTCAGATATTGCTACATTTACTTCTGCAGAATAAATTCTCTAAAGAGAGTATCTCTTTCCATTTCTACTTTAAATATCCTTGAATTTCATTCATAATATAAAATATGGTAGAGCAAAAAAGGTCAGGGTATTAAAATAGACAATTATAATTTGTGTTTACACTTGAAAAGATTTTAAATGGTTAAAAAATTTCAATCCATCTGTGAAGCCATTCCTTACAATTTTGGTCAGCTAGGACTCAATAGCCCATTATCCTCCTATTCTGTAAGTAAATTTCTCTGCTCCATGTATTTCTTTCACATGAAGAGTGCTGTATTCAAAATGACTCTTACTTCTTTCCTCTGTTTCTTGCACTGATAAATCTGCCATCAAGTTCAAGAGACAAGAAAGCAGTGTACCCTGAGATGTTTAGGGGAAAACATAAAGCATTTAAACACATAAAATGGTAATATAATAGATGTGTAAGGACACATTTTCTATTTGTTACAAATCAAAACAATGTTTTTGTTAGTTCCATTTCTAGTTACCCAAGATAATGTAAATTATTTTGAATTTTACATTTGTAGTGGAATAGTGGGCTAAAACATACCAGGGTGTGGAATGCTTTTATTAAACAGTGACCAAGATTAATAAACTATTTGATGCAGATTCAAAGCTCACAAATACCCCTAGAAAAGTATCAGGCCCATCAGGTGCCATGAATCTTTAATGTCTTCAATCTCCTGCTACAGCCTTCTAAATCAGCTGCTGTGCATGGGCATCTAATGATGTCTGATTGCTGATTCTGCAAAATGCACTCCTCTGGGATTCCATGAAGAGGAGACCTGATGTACTAACAGAAGAGTTGTACTCTTGATTATCAACAGCTTTGGGGTTCTGTAGTAGTTTCTTAATGACAGGAAACATGCAAGTTTGGCTTTACTGTAAAGTTTTCTTCCCTCATTTTAGACATCCCAAGTATATGTGAGCCAGATATGGAAAGATAACAGAAGTCCAGGGTTATAAAAATATACTTTGCATTATTTTACTGATTGTAAAACATGAGTACTTATTTCCTGGCTGGTTCTTATAGAGTAAAATACAGATTCTTAGAGAAACTGTAAGATTTTCCCTGACAAATCCTTTTTAGACAAGAACAATGATGAAGTCTGTCTTAAGGTTTTCATTAAAGCCTGACACCAAATTGCTACTGTGAGTTTACATAAATCTTGCAGTATATGCACATAACATGACTACACAGGAACAAAAATTCCATAGATGGCAGGGTTATTATTATGATTTGCTAAAACCTTATCCACAGAGTCAGTTTAAACCTTTGCTCCCTCAATTCCTGAGTTAACAGAAGCAAAATTTTGTATCTTCATTTAACAAGCCATTTGTGAATGTGGCCTATTTGTAATTTTGTGGTATGGTATATTTCCAATTTGCTGTCTTTCTGTCATTTTCTACTCAATATTTCAGTAAAAAAAAAAAAAAAACTCCAATCCTTGGAGGACACAGAAGAGAAACAGAGTAGAAAAGTAGATTGTTGCTTGTAGAAAGGGTTTCTCCACATCCTCCAAGTCAGCAATATGCTGTAATACTGAAACTCCAAGTCTCAAGAGTGAAACAAATTGGATTGGATGTATGGTAGATTTTCATGGTGTAAATATTCCCATTATGGATGATATCCAGTGATCACTAAGTGCAGACTTGAAGAGAGATGTTGGCAATCAGTTTTGTCAAGCCAGCACCCTTCCTTTCCAACAAGCTTTTGTCCCCATCACCTTGTATGTTTGATCAACTGAATTTGGATAGGGGATGGATGGCAGGACTGCAGAGGTCAACAGAGAAGTTGTACTTCTAATTCACAATGTACCTGGGAGAAAGTGGCTAAGTAGAGTCAGAAAGGAAGTGACACTTCAGATATAGCTTCATCAAGACTTTATTTCAAAATAATGTTTAAGCATCAGGCTACCTCACTGCTCAACCAAAATGACGCAAATATACCCTTGTCCATTTGGCACCCACAACTGTACACTCAAAGTATACTTAATCTCTAAATAAAGACAATGAAAAAATGTAATTCTGCCTAATATGGTATAACAATCCTTGGTGCTATTGAAAAAATACAAACCACTTCTCCAGAAAAGAGGTTAAATCCTTGTTTTATTTTGGTACCAGGGATTGAACTCAGGGGCACTTGACCACTGAGCCATATCCCCAGCCCTATTTTGTATTTTATTTAGAGACAGGGTCTCACTGAATTGCTTAGTGCCTCACTTTTGCTGAGGCTGGCTTTGAAATCATGATCCTCCTGCCTCAGCCTTCCAAGCCACTGGGATTATAGGCCTGCACTGCCATACCAGGGAGGAGGTTAAGTCTTTGAGCAGCATTTACTCTTTTTCTTTATCTCTTAAAACTTAAATACTATTACGTAAAAATTGAAAATACTTAAGCCCTACAACATAAATCCAATACTTCTAATGCTACATAATGGAATAATTTAGGGGAGAAAACAAAATATTGGTTTATTATATATAAAGAAACATGCAAACATATTAGAATCAAAGTAGGGAACACTGTTAATTACTGTCCTCATTTCTTAAGCCAGTTATATAGTTATAACTGGTTTATGACAATCTCTGACACTGCCCATTCTGTATTTCCTTCAGTGTTTAAGTTGGTTGTGGTTCTTCACCTGGGGATGAGGGTGAGCCTGTACTTCATTCCCAAAGGTTCCAGCCCATTAGTCCTGCTGGGATTAGGTGGTGGTAGTTTTCCATTGGCCTTCTTTATGGAACAGGGTGATAATAAGGGAGATCCTGAAGGATCTCCAATTCCAGACTCAATCTCCTTAACCCACCTTATGGTTTAGTAGTCCAGTTTCCCTGGTTACTTAAGAAACTGCCAGCACAGGAACTCTCTTTGCCAGTTGATTCAGAGGCATGAACATGCTAAAGTGGTGGGGCAGTCATCTTGGATTCCTATCTTCCTACTCAATGGAGTTATGTTGCCTTTCATGTTGGAACATTCTTCTTTTTTTTTTGAAACTAAGGACTGAAGAGTAACAGAACAAAAGGTCATGGGAACATGAAGCATATATTTTGCTGGTGGGTCAGTAGGGATACTGGTGGATCATTTGACTTGCATTCCCAATCGTTGGACTTGATTCCTGGACATGCACCTCCTCCATCTGAGAGAAACAGCATTGTATATTGCACACTGTATCAGAGCACAAAGAACCTTCTGGAAGACCTTCTCAACCACTTACATAGCACTGCGAGTCTTCAAAAGGCCATTCTACCGTTTTATCAAGCCAGCTGCTTTAGGAAGGTTGAGAACATGGTAAAACCAGTGAATTCTGTCAGCTTGGGATCCTAGCCATAATTCTTTTTCTGTGAAGAGAATTCCTTGATCAGAAGCCATAACAGTGGATAAGGCATCACATAAATTCCCAGATGGTAGTTTTGGCAGAAGCATTGAATGCAGGGAAGGCATGTTCATATCTGGAGTTAAGTGTCTATTCCAGTAAAAACAAAACATTGTCCTTTCCATGATGGAAGTGGTCCGATATAATCAACTTGTCCCCAGATAGCTAACGTATCAACCTAAGGAATTATGTTGTAGTGGGAACTCTATGGCTAGCAGTTGGGCACTCAGCAGTGACCATAGTGTGGTCAATCTTGGTAACTTAAGTTTCACCGCACTGAGGCCATGCATGATCTCTCACACTTCATCTTTGTTCATTAGTTCATTGAATGAGGACAGGAGAAACTGAGGAAAGAGGCTAACTGGTATCCACAAGGTGTGTAATTCGGTCCACTTGATCATTTGGTCCTCTTCTGATGAATGTGTCCATGGAATGCACATATATTCATATTTTCTTGCCTATAGAGAAATCTATACATATACCTATTCCCTAGATTTCCTTGTCATCGATTTTATGTAATGTCCCTTCCAAATCTCCAACCATTAAACTATCACCTACAGACATGTTTTGGTATGTAACTATATACATGCACATTTTCCCATCAATGCAACATGGACAATCAGATATGATTCTCAAAGTACTAATCACAGGAAAGATTTCCCTTCACCACTGTTTTGCAAGGGTGTTCTAGAAAAAATGGTATAGGGCTGAAACTCTCCACTTTCTGGTGATATATCTATATAATTCAGAATCATCTGTAAACCATATCCCAGATTCCTCTGCTTCTGTCAGATGGGTGTAAGAACTCCTCATGAGGTCATAGGTTAAGAAAGAGATGGCATTAAAGCAGAGGTGGGAACTATGGGCATTAATCAACTTCTTTATGTGTCTGAGCAGGCCCTGAAGGCACAAACTACATAAAGAAGTGTACCAATATATTATATAGATTCACACACACACATTCATACATATATACTGACATATACACACACATATGAATATCTTCCACTTGATAATGCAATGTTGCCATGCAAGCCCAACTCTACAATTTTGTGCATCAAATAATGTGCCACCTGTGATATGCAGCTTCAGTTGCATAAGTTACATGACAGCTCATTTTGAAAATTAACTAAAGTCCATAATTTCTTCAAATTTCCCTTTTGGTTTTATATGACATCCCTTTTTCTCTATTCCAGGATACTATTAATGATACCATATTATGCTTATTCATTTTGTCTCCTTAGGCTTCCCCTGCCTGTGATAGTTTCTCAGAGTTCTCTTACTTTTGAACAAGAAAACTTTGACAGGGTTAAGGAGTACTGGTCAGGTATATTGTAAATTTAATTATAATAGGCCTCCATGTTGGAATTTATTTGAAGTTTTCCTAATGATTAATCTCAGGTTGCATGTTCAGACTAGAGTTGTGTGTTCTTAAAGGAAGATCATAGATGAGAAGCGACATTTTCGCCACATCAGGAGTACATACTGACAATTTGACCTCTTACTATTAGTGTTGACCTTGATAACCTGATTGAGGTAATGTTGTTGAACTTCCCCATTGAAAAATTAGTCTTTGTTCCTCCCCCAGTTTCCATATCGTATTCTTTAGGAAGAAGTCTTTATGGGCCTCACAGCCTTGAGAAGTAGGGAGTTGTGCTGCATTTCCTGGAAGATTGGAGAGTCTGTGCAAATCATTTGAAAATTCCTACATGGGAGATTTGTATCTTCTGCCTTATTTTGTTTTTATTCAATCAGCCATTTATTTATGAGGGTATGAAAATTGTGTTTATGTTATGCTTTGGATTACAATCTAATACTACTTTCTTTTGTTGTTCTGATTGTTTCAGTTTTAGCCATTGGGAAATTTGGTTTTTTGGTTATTTTAATGGGTACATTATAATTACACATAATAGTGGAATTCATTGTGGTATATTTGTATGTGCCCATGATATAACTTGAATAATTTCATTCCCCAGTAACTCCCTTTTCTCTCCCCTCTTTCCTCCTACCAAATTCACTTTCTCAACTCTATGGTCACCCTTATATCTCCATGAGGTCGTTTTTAAAAACTGTTTTCTCTTTAGCTTCCACAGCCAAGAGATGACCATTTACTTTCTGATTCTGGCTTATTTCATTTAACATAGTTATCTCAAGCTCCATCCACTTTCCTGCAAGTGACACAATTTTATCTTTATGATTGAATAAACTCTATTATGGATATACGTTATTTTCTTTATCTGTTGGTCTGATGATGTGCTCTATGCTGCTTCCATAGTTTGGCTATTGTGAATCATGCTGCTATGAACACTACTGTGCAAATATCACTATAGTATGCTGATTTTAATTCTCTTTGATAAGTACTGAAGTGTGGTATAGTTAGGTCACATGGTAGTTCCATTTCTAGCCTTTTGAGGAAGCTCCATACTGATTTCCATAGTGATTTTACAAATTGAAAATGCTAATAAGAATGTATAAGTGTTCCTTTTCCCTGCATTCTCACCAGAATTTATTATTATTATTATTCCTTACAACTGCCATTCTAACTGGAGTGATATGAAATCTCAGTGTAGTTTTGATTTGCTTCTACCTGATAGCTAAAGGTTTGGAACATATTTTCATATATTTGCTAGTCCTTTGAAGTTCTTAGAACTTTTGAGAAATGTCTGTTGAGTTTGTTTGTTTACTCATTGCTTGGGCTATTTGCTTATTTGTAGGCTTTTGTTATTGTTTGTTTTTTTTTTTGGTGCTAATTTTTCTGAGTTCTTTATATATTCTGGGTATTAATTCTGTCTCAGAAAAATAGATGACAAAGATTCTCCCATTCTATAGACTCTCTCTTCACACTCTTGCTTCCTTTGCTGTAGAGAACCATTTTAATTTGATGCCATCCATCTTATTAGTTCTTGTTATTTCCTGAGTTTTGCGAGTTCCTACTGAGGAAGTTCTTACCTCCATTGGTGGCCTGTGTTTTGGTATTTCTTAATAAATTTTTTTGAAACCAATAAAATATGTTTTAAGGACCTCTGTTATTTTTATGCAGTTTATTAAAATACAGTTATGTTTGTAAATGTATGTTCACTGTGTTTTTTGATGTGGGAAGTGTACATTTTCATCACATAGATTTTCAAAGAAGTTCATTTTCTTTCACAACAGGAATTTCAAACAGAGATGAGGACTTAACTAGAGGAAAGTAGAATAAATGTTAGAAATGAGCACAAATATGGTAAACAAATGAATATTTGAATGAAATCTACTCCTTTACTACTCATAAAAATACCTACTTAGATGCTTTATTTTTCTATCATTAATTTTAAAATATATGTTACTGGCTTTATAAAACACATGGACAGTTATTTAGCACTTGACAATCCATTGAAAAAAATCACTTTAAAAATCTAAAATTGATATTTAGTTGAGAAATAATTTACTATAATATTCCAAAAAATCTCATTTTTTAATATATCTATAAGCCTGTGATTCTTCTAAATGAAGCAAACAAGCTTATCTATTTCCTAAAATACCTTTGGACCCAGTCTAAAATAGCAACAAAACTATCTGTAATATAAAATAATTAACAAAAGTTTTTATAGGTAATTTTTCATTAGTTTATCTTCTATTATATGACTTTCATCTCTTGGGAAAACTGGTGGACCTAGTCATGTACTTAGAAGACAATATGCATTTTGTTTACCTGCCCTAGAAGAACATTGGAAAAAAAAAACAAAACAGGCCACCTCCTTTCTCCAATTAAAATGTCAAAGGCGTGCACAAAACAATTTGGCTGGTATACACAGTGATAAGGAAACACAGGCTTAGTTTAATTCATTCTTCTAAAGTGCCAACTGACAAGCTTTCATTGAATGCAGTCCAGGCTCAAAAGTATAACTGATGTCAGCTCAAATGCTCAGCCAACAGCCAACGACAAACACTGAATCTGTTGCTGTTGGCTTTGTTCGGGTTTCAGGTGCAGGGCCCCACCATATGGTATCCTTGAGGCAGAGCTGTTGTTATGGGCGTGTGTGTGTGTGTGTGTGCTCTCGCACTTGCGCACGTGCACATGTGCATGCTTTATAATATTGCAAACATCCTTTATTTTCAAAGCAAACAAAGAAAAGGCAATCCATTCATTGTCTAAAACCAATAGAGACAATAAACTGCTGGGTGTTATTAAAGTTACACAAAGCATTAGACAAACAGAAGTTCCTGTCCAAGATATTGCTTCACCAATGAATTCTTTATTTGCCCTTGACATCCTGTTTTCTTTTCACCACCAAATGGCTGTGCATTTATAATTAATGAATTGACACTGTATTATTAATACAAAATTCAAGACATTATGTAACAGTCCAGTAAACTCATTCAACATTTTATACCCAAAGAGTTTATTGAGTCATCAATTCCTGTGACAGAACACATTTTTATACACATAAAAAATATTTTACTTGATATTGGCAAATCACTTGGACTAAATGTTAAAAATGTGAATGAAAGAATGATTGCCTATGAAAAAACTGATTGATAAATTTAAAATATGGATTTCCCCAACACAGTCAATATATCTAGTAGTAAATATAATAGACCTAAAAATTTTCAGTATGTTATTTATGTGATTCCAATTCTATTCAATTACATAATTATCAAATACTTATCAATTTTAGGCATTACATAACGAAGGCCTTATGGTGAACATAGAAATTAAAAATCTCTACACTCAAGAAACAGAGTTTTCTTATCCAAGAGGAATGCATACAAAACATTGGATATTAGATACTGTCATGGACATTATAGTCAGAATGTAATCATTAATCAGAAGAAGCATAGGATTAAAAAAACAGGGATTTAATTAAATCCCTGGAGATTCCATGAAGGAAGTGGATACAATTTTGTAGAATGAATGGATTCTATGTAGAAAAGCTTCAATATTGATTGTTATTCCAATCATTATTGGAATCAATCAATTCCAGGAAAGACTAATAGTATGAACAAAACTAGGAGGCAAAAAAGAATATGTTGGGTGATTAGTAACCAGACACAAGTAGGAGCACAGTGCAGCAGAGAACGCTGTTGGATAATTCACCTGTCAAGATTGGTAAGAACCTGTTTAGACTTGATGTAGTAGGAAAGTGCTGTCAATAAAATCTGAGATCAGAGATCACTGTATCCAAAGCTCCTGAAGTTATCCGAATAGATCATGAATGGATCCACTGGGCAATCTCTTAATTTGGTTTGTTTTTAATGGAAGAAGACAATGTAAAAATTTGTCAGTTTAAATGTCTCATTTCACTAAAGAATGTTTTAATGAACAATAATAAACGTCTTTTTCCATAAATCAATCATAGGATAAGTTTAGCCCATGTAAACACATGTGCATTTATAGTACGATAATTTAATTTTTTCTAATTTGGTCTTCATTGTGAGTCTTAGGGATTTATAAACAGAAGTCAAAATTCTAGAAATCTATACTCTTGCTTATACTTACATTTTTTCATTTAACCGATACCTTAATTGCAATTATCAAACATATCCCCACTATAAACAAATTCATTGACTCTATTGAGGAAATACAGCACATAAAGTTAGATGTTAAGTTGATTCTGCCAGATACTTTAGGACAAGTTTTCCAAAATAATTACAAATAAGAGGGTTTTCTCCTGTCTTTACTGTGTATGTTGAGTTCTAAGACTAATATAAAAATATTTTCTTTGTCTATTTCATATTCCTCTTCTGAGCCCTCATACATATAATAAATCTAAAATAAAATAAGTATACAAGACATGAGGTTGATTCACATCCAGTCATAAGACAGCCTTGGTTTAATTCATCTACATAATCCTGGTTTTCAAATTATATTACAAGCATAGTTCCTCCTAAATAGTGTGATTTCCTAGTTAGTTCGCCTCTAAGCACTTCCCCAGCAGGTACCCAGGTCTGTGTTTCCAGTAGTCTAACTTATGAACTGGAAGGGTTCAATGATCAGCATGCTGACTGATGTCCATTATGTCAGATTCAAACAGAGGATTTCAACTGATTTTCAAGATGTTGCTCCATCAACACTGAGGTAACCCCTCCACTATGTTTCTTTAAATACTCCTCTGAAGGTCAGGCAGGGTTGGCCAATATGTCCTGTCAGATATTGAATTTGACCTTTCCCCCTAATCCTGCTTCCTAGATACACATTTGTCACAAATTTCAAAGAAACATGGTGACCATGTTGTTAGTCATCACAAAGACTTTATAGCAATTCATGAGCCTTGGATGAGAAGGACCTGATGAGAAGTTATCAGTATATGAATAATTGTTATGTACTCATCTGCAGCTTTTCCTGGTTCCACAACAATTTTTTAAAGTGGTGGTACTCAGCTGGAATCCCTTGGAAAGCTTCTATACCTCTCAATACCCAGGTCCTACCTCAAGCCAACTAAATCAGAACCCCTGCCCTTGGGATCATCAGCATTTTGAAGAGCTTCCCAGGAGATTCCAATGGACAGTCAAGTCGGAGCATCATTGTGGTAAAGGGGTGCTTTGTCATCAGATCCTTCTTTGACAGCTCTGAGGAGCACTGAGACTTTTCCACATCTCAGGTTTTCTGCCTGGAAGTTGAATTGGGTCAGTGTTACGTGACTCCAATTCATGGAATATTTGAGGATGTTGTGTGCCATCCAAATTATCTTAACTCAGTGTGCACTTCGAACCGTGGGGATGAAAGGGGAAACGTATGCTTCTAAGTCAGATGTCACTGCAGTCTTTCCTTTGCACATTGTAGAAGGATCAGCACAAACAAAATGAGGAAAACATCGAACTCACTGAGTCATAAAACTGAAATGCTCTGGAGTAGGGACAGCTCAAGGAAATGACTGGATTTCAGAATTCAAATAGAGAGGTCACCAGGACCCAGGTCCTCTATCTCTTGGCTCCATTTTCTCTTGTGCTGGCTTCTTGCCCAGGTCTCATATTTGGGCCCTTTTAATTCCAAGCTAACATTATTCTAAGTCCAAGTTGAATAGCCCAGGCAGGCTCTTTCCTCAGTCATGGTTAAGCTCTGGCAGTCCTTCTACTTGGCCAACTAGATCCTGTACTCCTCCACCTACTCCTGGGGCAACTATGATAGAAGAGTATTTAGAGTCTACGTGTAATTAGTCTGTGTTTCTCATGCCCCCTTGCTGGAGCCAGGGGAGAGGGCCAATCTGAAGCATGTTACCTAAAACTGGAGATGGAATTTCTTCCAGAATTCATGTTGTTCCCATCTAAACGAAGAAGAGCAAGACTGTGATCCCTGAAAACATACAAAGGAATGACCCCCTAAGGGCAAATGACAGTGTGGGGTGAGTGCACCCTTGTACATGTGACCACACTGAGCCTCTGCCAGGAGTGAATGACAGACACCAGAGGGCACCTGAAAGCATGTCATTCACGGCCACCTTTCCGTAGGCTTCAAGGCAGAAACGACCTGACACAATGGTTCCAGGTTTCAGGACATCCAAGGAAGAGCAGGAATCAATGTTAGTTTGTCAATATCAGCATGTCCTCCTTAATGAAACTCAGACAGTAAAAACATCTATTTAAGAAAAGAGAGAGAGAGAGAATGACATTTTGAAAAACAATATGGGAGATAAGCAATGGTCCTTTTTAAAAGAAAAATAAAAATCTATTGAAATATCTTATGGGGAGCTCAGAGGCAGGATTGGTTTGAAAAGCCTCATCCAGTTCTTCCAGTCTTGAATCCTGGTGATTCCCTGGGATCTACTCCTCTCATGTATCTGCTTGTCAGACTGATAATGACGGCAGCCTACAGTCATATCACTGTCCATCACAACATGCAGAAGAGGAAGAACTTCCCTTCTAGCACTCCATGAAGGAGCACCAAGAGGCAAAGCAATGGTGCTTTTAATTTGGTCTGTTTCTTTATCCTAGAAAAATACTCCTGAAAGTGGTCATTCCACTTTAGTCATCCTACAAATAGCCCAAAAATATTTGTTGAGATGATGGTGCAATCATACAAGATGACAATGATAGGAAAAAAAAAAAAAACTACCCTCATCCTCATTAAGAGGATCTGACCTAGATATTACATGGGTTTGGGAATGAGTGACCTATTGCTGAATTTGAATTCCAAATAAGATTTGGTGAGATTTTCTGCATCTCTAAGCCTTAGCTACTTAATGTCTAAAGTACCAGTAATAATAACTCTTACCTATAGCATGGTGAAGGGACCCATCAAAGCATGAAAACAATCTTTAGGACATGGTAAATGCTCAATAAATATTAGATATCCACCTCCTGCTTCCCCTTTCCTTCTTAACTCCTTTATCTCATGATTGCTAACAGTTGTTAGTACATAATCATTAAGACTAACACATCAAAATAATGTGCTATTTTCCTTTGGATTCGTTAGTTTGATTAGCAGATTTTTCTTTTCTATTTCTATTTTGTAAACAATAAGATATATGGGAGAAACAGAGTCATAGAACAAAAAGGAAAAATAAAGTATAATTCATAATAATAATATCATTCACATTTAAATACCATTAGGACATTGGTATTCTTCCTTCTTTTATTTTCTTCCGTGAAATTTTTCATACCTAATCTTGTTTGCTTCTTTTACTTTCCTGCCATTCCCATCTTCAAGCAATCATGTCCTTTTATCAACTAGACAAGATTTCAAGAACTTTTTTCCTCCCCCCCCCACTGCCTTCCTAACTGATCCTACTTCTTTCCTTCCTAATTATTGCGGGAGGTTTCAGTTGGTCTCCCTGATTCTATCCTCCCAGCTCTATTGATTCTCCATGCTCCTGCCTGGATGACTTGTCTGACCATCTAATTTTTCCACTTTTAAAAATAAGCCAACAAATTTTCCATTACTTCTGGGCATGGATGAACTAGATCAGACCCCTTGCCATGTCAACAAGTCTTCAAAGGACATGTTTCCATGTTGACATCAGGATTCTGTCTCAATGAGCATCTCTCCTGCTTCATTCCCTCTCCACTATACCTGCTGTGTTTTCTGGTAACCCAGATAATCCCACCATTCTCTCAAAGCCCCTTTTCTTTTTCTGCCTACATACACTTGCATATGCCATTTTTTCAGCTCAGGAAAGAATATCAGGATTAGCATTTGTTAGGCACATACAATTTTCCAAGAATCTAATCTTCACAGCATCATAAAGATGTAGGAATCATTGTCTCTAAGAATAAGAATAAGACACTGGTCAGAAGGAAATTGTCTAAGCACATGACCATGATTGACATGGTAGCACTGCCTGACTTAATATATCTTTGCTCTTTCTCTTATGTAGATTACCCTACACCAGATTCTTTTTAGTGGAGAGGTAACCAGGGATTGAACTCAGGGCATTAGACCACTGAACCACATCCCTAGTCCTATTTTGGATTTTATCTAGGTTCAGGGTCTCACTGAGTTGCTGAGCACCTCACTTTTGCTGAGGCTGGCTTGAAATTATGATCCTCCTGGTCAGTCTCTGGAATTACAGGCATGTGCTACCACGGCCAGCCCCAATTCTTTTTTAATTAGAATATTATAGTTACACATAGTTGTTGGGTTCATTTTGACAGAATCACTCATGCATGATGATCCTCCTTTCTCCCTCTTTTCTCCTTCCTCTACTGATCTTCCTTTTACTTATTTATTTATTTAGGTGGGTACTTTATACATGTGCATAAAGGCAAAGTTCCCTGGGGTATATTTATATGTGCACATAGCATGACTTTGCTAAATTCATCCCATATTTCTTCCCCTTTTCCATTCCTCTTCCCTCCCTCTCAATCTCCTTCTTCTACTCCACTGATCTTTTCTACATTTTCATGATTTTATCTGCCCAAATCTTCTTTCCTTTATTTTTCTCTAGCTTCTACATATGAAAGATAACATATCACACTTGATTTTCTGAGTCTGGCTTATTTCTCTTAGCATGATATTCTCTATTTCTATCTATTTACCAGCCAATGCCATAATTTCATTTTTATAGCTCCATTGCCTGAACTCAATTCTCTGCCTAAAAAAATCCTCATTTTCATCTCCAATTCTCTCAGACAGAAGAATGGACTAACCCATAGTGTCACACACCTGCTGGGAAATCTCAAAAGTTCTATATGGGGGACTCAAGGAAGCAATCCATTTGTAAGGAACGGACAGCAGGGGAGACTAAGGGACTTACCTTGGAGCTTTATTTATACAAGGGCCACAGCACTTCTACCTCATACACATGAAGATGATGCCGATGTGGATGTCCCTAACAGCCTGAGTGTGTGTGTGTGCTATGATATGGCCTCTCCTGTGATACAAGCTGTAATCTAATTTGCCACTAATAAATCTCCCTACCAGACTGAATGTGATCTCTGTCACATCTCATACAACATCTTATTCATCTTTTTATCCCAGGTCCTTGGCAGGAACTGGCTTTGTGTAGGAGTTCTGTAAGTGGGGGATACCAGAAACATTGAGTGCAATGGTCATTTTTTACCATAATAATACTTTAGAATCTTTTCATCAAAATTCATCAGGAAACACTTTGGAAATTTGGCTCATTAATTATCAAACACCAAGGCCCTATCTGCTAATGACATGTACAACTAATTTAGTAATTAGGTTATAATACTTTTAAACAAATAATTCACTTTAATATCCAAAGTCAATGATCCTTTCATCCAAGTATGTGCCAGAATTTGCTTCTAAAATGATAACTTCACAGCTAATTTACTTCAATCTTGGGAAGGAATGTATTCTCTCATTAAAATTAAATTAAAATTAAACAAACTTTTTTCATAATCAAGGCTTGAAATTTGGATAACTTAGGTGAAAAAAATAGTAATTGTAAATTTTATGAGTCTAAGAAAGTATGCCGCATATGCTTTTTCCTCTCAAAGTAGGCCCTTCAGGGACAGGGTTGTGATTCTAGAGGGAAAACATTAGAGCCAAGACCCTGATATTTTGGTCAGACATCGAGAGAAAAAAGTTCACAACCTCATGCAGATTTGTGCTTCTTCATACATTCAAGGAAATAGGCAGGAAGCAATCATAATATTTAATTCTCTCACTAATCTAATAGCAATAAAAGTGGCTGCTATTTGAATTTCTATCAGACAAAACACTAGTTCCTTTTCATGAACAATACCATCTAATTCTTACATATATGCTCAAAGGCATTTCTTTTTCTCCCCTGCAAACTAAAGTTCAAAGAGCTTAGATAATTCCTAAAAGCAAGCAAAAGGTTAAGGTTTGAGGCATGATTTGGTATGCATTTTCTGTAACATATTTGATATCTGGAACCTGGCAATTATCTCTGTACCATCTTGACTGTATAACTATTAACTGTACTTAGTTATTTCAGGCATATTGATTCTTTAAGGAATTCTCTAACAGCATCATTCAGAATTACAGACATGTATAAAACTTAGCCTTCGTAATGTCTCAATTTACTTCATGAAACTAGTTCAAGGATTAAATGATAGAATCAATGAAAAGTGCCCAGTCTGGTTCAGAGCTTATAAACTTTGATGATGATGATGATAATTTAGTCTAACCTACCCATTATTCAATGATTCACTAAGAAACCAACTTAGAGAAATTAAATGGCAAGAACTTACAGAAAAACTGTGGCAGAGCCCAATTCTCCCAACTGAGTAGGGCACTGGGTACCTAGACACTGCTTGATGGTGTACTGTGACTATGACCATGTATATCCTTCCATGCAGGTGAAAATACCAACGAAAGGAGATGGTCTTCATTGGGATCAGGATGATATAATAGTGCCTTGTTACTCAACGTGTGCTGCAGTACCTGGACACTGATTACAAATGCAGACTCTCATGCTGGTCCTCAGACTTGCTGAATTGAAATCTTCCTTTTACCAAGATGCCTAGTGAGTCATAAGCCCATTAAAGTTGGAGAAGCATTGATAGCACACATCTCAATATGGAAGTGATGTAAAGATGAGGAAGAAGGGCTGAAGGGAGACAAACCAGAGTGCCAACCCTGTCCCCACCATTCTCTAGCTGTGAGACCATGGGAAAGTTCTCATTGAATTAAAGGCAACAATGTAATTAAAGTGGCTTAGTAGAGTATGGTCATTTTCACTCGAATGATAATGAAGACAAGACCAGACAGCAAGATGATGAAGCCTGCTGCTTTAAATGACAAATAATGAGAGGATCTTGGTATGGGTCTAAAATGTCCATCTTTTAAATCAAATGGGAGTAAAAGAGTGAATTTTGAAAGTAACTGTGAAACATCTACATTCACTTTTTCTAAAAAAAATGTTGTATATTATATGTACTTAAGGATATATATTCAATGTGATTTCACAACTTTTTGTAAAATGTTAGTTATCATTCCCAAATACAAATTATATATATGCAGGGGAAACAAACCCTATTCAAGAGTATATTTTGGACACTGTCCACTAAGCCTAAGTCCTTCATTGACCAGCTTATTTTATCATAAATCGCTTTTGTGTAGAAATGGGCATTTTTCATTTATTGAGTAGAGAATTCACCAAGTGTTCAGGTTTCTTATTTTATTAATTTTAATAATAGCAGTGGGGAATTGATGGGATGACCTCATTCCTAAAGTTATAAAAGCAGTCTGGCTAACATTTCGATGGGTTTTAATGTGGCCTAAATCCCAGCAGATAATAACATTAACCAGGAGAGACGATGGACTAGCCATCGGTTTTGGAGACCTTAACTTTTCTTTCGCAAAAGTGAAGTTATTTCACCAGCAGAACATAACAGTCGCCCTTAAATTCCAATGTCTTTTTCTGTGATTGTAAAATGATGACATTATGATGGCCAGTGATGGAAAGATATTTTGGAGCAGGTTTGAAGGCATATTTTGTTACTGTTACTATCACATGATTAATTCAAGTATGGCCAAATGTCAACTCCTACATTGGGTGCTGGGAAGTAGACACTTTCCCAGTGAAGATGGGCAGTCTTCCTCCACCTGATGTCTGGCAGCATCTAAGTATCTATTCTCTATCAGAGAACCAAAAAAGTGCTCTCTTAAATTTATTTTGGCTGGTGTTATAAATGAAGCATGAGTAATCCTAAACTTCTATGATCACCAGATGGCCTTAGTGTAGATTGGATAATGGGTTAATCATATTATAGTTTCTCCAGGGACACTGTTTCTCCATATATGCATAATTATGTCTTCCTTATTTGCTTGTTTTTCTTTCTGAAAATAATAAGCAAATTATAAATTAGTGACTCAGTTTTCAGTCTGTGTTTTAGCATTATCTAACATTGGTCTTTAAGTATTCTATGTCTATTTGGGGCACCAAGGTTAATGTCTAATTTGGGACACA
Source organism: Urocitellus parryii (assembly GCF_045843805.1). NCBI lineage: Eukaryota > Metazoa > Chordata > Mammalia > Rodentia > Sciuridae > Urocitellus > Urocitellus parryii. Next base: position 262,372 of record NW_027551767.1, read on the forward strand.
CCTAATTCCTGGGTTATTTGATTAAGGAAATAAAACGCTGTATAGACAGATAAGTTTAGGCTATTTAAAATTAATGGAATTCTTTTTCTTTTAAGTAATAAAGGAGCCTGGGTTGTGACAAAGATCTGTTGACCTATTTCTCAACAAACCCTTCATCAATAAAGCTGGGGACTTAATTTTTAGTTATGTTCTTAAGCTTTCATTCCATTAGCATCAGTTCACAGAGAGGACCCTTAGGGAATTGCTTGTCAATGCTGATTTTGAAGTCATTCTAGAGACCCTTGAAATGTTATATTTGATATCATCCTAAAACCTGATTAAATTGGCTTGGATAAGAGCTTTCCCCTCACACCTCAGTCAAAAAGTAAATCCTCTAGAGCAGTGAAGAGCCAGACAGAATGACTCCCATTCTCCTTTCCTAATCAAAGCCTGCATAAATCTTCTTCTTTTTTGATTTTTTGTTTGTTGTTTGTTTGTTTATTTGGATTTTTGAGGTTAAAATGCATCGGATTTTTTCCCCTCTTAATAATGATGTTGCACAGGTATCTGGAAACTTACATTTCACTCTTTATAATATAGCATTCTTTTCTCTCTGAAGACTTTTAATTTAAGCCATTCTTAAATTTTTTTGAAAAGGTTCTTATTGCAATAAATTATATAGACTTATGTTTTTTTTTCATTGATTTCAACAGCTGTTTAAATTTAAATGTATGTCTTTAGAACATGTTCCCCATTTTAAGATTAACAGGAAGTTATAAACAATGCTTTAGTCCCTGAAATTCATATCCTGGCCCCATCTACAACCATCTAATTCCACTAAAGAATTCAAACTGCTCTTCTTCTTTTCTTTTCTTCACTCAAGCCTCTAGTTCATGATATTCATTTGTTAATACTATTTTCTATATGCCCTCTTCTAGTTTCTAAACTAGAGTGGAGGAATGAGAGATATAATATTTCTACCCTCTAGACCTTATGAGCAAGTTGAAAGAATAGAATCATCAAAACACACAGAGAGAGAGAGAGAGAGAGAGAGAGAGAGAGAGAGAGAGAGAGAATGTAAAGTTGCTGGTTTGATTAGTGTCCAACAAGAGGAGCTGTGCAGTAACTAGCAGGTATTAATGAGAGGTTGGGGCGGCCCCTCAGAGCAGGGAGAATCTCACGGCAGAGTGCTTTTGAGAGAGAGTTAAAGATGACAAGGATCCTTCCAGGAAGTCTTCCCAATGAAGAGGGAGCAGCTATGCCAAGGCCCTGGAGTGGAGAGGAGGCATCAGGAAAAGTAGAGTGGCAAGGTGCATAAGGAGACCTAAAGCCATGCTGTCTTTCTTGTAGCTAAAGGGCAGCTTTATTCCTACCTAAACCCATGCAAAGGGGTCTCCAAAGGAACAGCCATAGTGTCCCTGAGAAACGGAAAAACTCAAGATAGACTTGAATGCAACAGAACAGACTAGATGGCCTCTGTGCCTGACAATTCACCCATTTATTACCTACCATTAGTTAGTTTGTTTTATCATTCCAACAATATGTTGTTATATTGAGTAAAGAAGACAACTGAGAAATAAAATGTGAACTATATGCTTTCAGCAGGTAATTACCATGTAAATTTACACCTGATTTTGAATTTTGGAAATTGGAGTAAGAAAAGCAAAACTACAGTTAATGACATTTCATTGTATATTTCAAAATAGCTAGAGAAGAGGATTTTTAATGTTCTTACCACAAAGAAATGATAAATATTGGAGGTAATGAATGTGCTATTATGCTAATTACCCTAATTTGTAAACATGTCTTACATTATTGCACTGTATTTCTCAAATATGTACAATTATTATGTGTCAATTAAAAATGAAATTAGAAAAAGAAATTCAGAAACAAATGCATATTTTCTAAGCAAATGTTGACTTTGAATACGTAGAAAGTATTTAAAGGTAAACGGCAGAAAATTAAATATTGACACCCTTACTAGGATATCAATTAGATGATGAAGTTCACTTCTAACTGTGGCCCCGAGCAGGGTTAAAAGATATGCTCTCTTCTCCAGACTGACCATACATCTTCCCTTTTTCCCAGGGATGAACTACAATCTTGCATATTTGTGATTACCTGTTAGTTATTTCCATCTCCCCAGACCTTGATCCTGAAATCTAGGTTCTACCTTTGCCTGGAAGTGGACTTCACTGCCAGCCTTCCAGGAAGCAGCCCTTCCTCCAAGGAGAAGACCACAGGGAGATTTTGCCACCCAATAACCACTGTAGACCTCCATTAATCTTTATTTATATTAATTTCAATTATGGATCATTTTGTCTTTTAATGCAACTTTAGGTTATTACATTATCTTGATCCTCATCTATTTTCCATTTTTATCTGCTACTGTTTTCTAACTTCTCATTCCAAAGTTATACAGGATTTTAGTCCTTTCCTTTTCTTTCTTCTTTAATGTCTATTTTTCTCAGCTACTATTTTGCTTTCCCCCTTTGTGACATTTTAAATTACTCAAAAACAATAATGACATCAAAAGAAAAAAGATAAAAAGGGAAATTACTCATGATTCCAATACAAAATATTTATCTGAAACTTCAAAGAACTTTTAATTTTTGTGTTTACCCCTTTTCTGAATATCTCTCCACATTTTTTATTTCTTTATTCCTGTCACAAGGACAAACTACCAGTAAGGCTCTGAGCTCTGTAAAGCTCTTGGCACTTGTTTCAGTGGCCCATTCAACATGAAGGGCTGTCAGGAAAGAGAAAAGCATAGAACACTTATGGTGATGTTGTCATGACTAATTTTAAGAGTCCCCAGATGAAACAGTTTATGTTTGAACACATTCCAAAAATATCAGCCTCCACAGTCATGCTTGTGTCCAAAAGCTTCTGACATATTAGCAAAATACAACATTGACACTGCACTCTACTGTGAAGAGGAGATCCAGGGAGAATCCCAGCACCGCTAGAATAAGCTCAGGTTCACTGCTTTCTGAAATCCACCATTCACCAGAACACATCACTCCTCACCTTAATGAGTCTGTGAGGTTGAAGGGGTTTCGAAAATTCTTACGAACACAGGTTCTTCATTTCTCAATTTTCCTGAAATTTTAGTAAAGAAGTAAATAGATTCTCAGGTGGCTCCTTAAAGGGTCCAATTCTAGAATCCCAGATCTCAATCTTATGGGTCAATCACAGAAGTCTTTAGGATCTAGGTGTGCAATAGAAATGAGGGAAATCACAGGTGTGTACCACACCCTGCTGCCAGCCACCCCGGCACACAGGGCCGGGCTCATGTTTTCTAAGAGCAATGAAGGGTAGATTTTCACCCTATTAGCCCTTTGTCCTTTACCTCATTTAAAATTTCCTCCACTCTTGAATTATGAATATGTACTTTGGAAGAGAATGTGAGACATTATTTCATTAATTAACCAAGCAGTCACCTCTATATAGATAAACTAAGCAACAGTTTGCCCATGTAGTCATTGAGCCTTAATTCTAAGATGTTCGAAAAATCAGCTATGAACATAAAGAAGCTGAAGTCTTTTTCCATGTTAGCTTTATTGTGTTTTCTATGAAAAGAGTCCTTTCTAATCCTACCTTTTATTCTGTGCTTTTTAATCTATTTTATGTTTTTTGCTTTTATTCTCTGTCCCCCAGGACAACCATTTTCTTGATGTGTAACCTATTTTATAATAGGGCCTTGTTTAATGTGTATCTTAATTTACATAAATAACACCATTCTGTTTATTTCACTTCTCTATTTTTTCCACCAAGTGCTTTATTTTTAACATCTTCCCATTTTGCTCTATCTATGTAGTCTCCTGTTTCTTTGTTAGAATAGTTTCCTATTGTAGCTTCAAAGAACTACCACAAAAAAAGTGACTTCACCAACACAATTTATTCTCTTATAGTTTTGGAGGTCAGAAGACCAAAATGACTCTCATTGTGCTAAAATCTTAATGTTGGCAGCACTACGTTTCTTCCTGGATACTTCTGAGGGAATCTATTTATTCTCCTTTTGCAGCTTCTGGGGGTTGCCCAGGGTTTTTGGCACCTGGACCCTCTCCATCCTCAAAGCCATAAATGGCTGATGGATCTTTTCTCATGTTGCATCTCCCTGAAATGTCTGTGTTTCCCTTTTCTCTAGTTAAGGACCCTTGTGACTATATTGTATTATTATTCTAATTATACTATATTAGGTATCCTAGGATAATATTGTTATTGTAAAATCAATTGATTAGCAACTTTAACTCCATCTACAACATTTATTCTCCCTAGTCATATAATGTAACCTAATGACAGGTTCCAGGAGTAAGACGTAGATATCTTTGGGGGATAATTATTCTGCCTACTTACTCTAAATGGTATTGTACCCCACAGTTTTCATCTGCACATTCACCTCTTCCACATTGTCTCTTCTGAAATATATTATTGAAAAATATTGTTACATATTACATTGGAAATTAATGTTATGTACCATTATATTGTGTTATATAAATATGTTGTGTTTTATATAACATGATCTTTTCTTTTTTGGATCACAGTGTATATGTATATTTAACTCAATGTAATCTTTCCAGAATGTACCATTAGCTAAGTATGCATCCTTATAAAGCTTCACAATTCTACCAACACTTATTATTAATGAGTCTGAGCATTTCTTAATTGAATTTTTGGACTTCAAATTTCCTCCTTTGCAATTTTTATGTTCTTATTCTTTGCCACATTCTTGTCAATCTACAGATTTTTTTTAGATAACAATCCCTTTGTACTACTAAATATAACAAATTTCTTCCCTTTTGCTATTATTTATCTGTGAAATTTGCCTATGATACTCTTTGCTAGACAGAAATACTGTGATGATGAGTCTTTCACACAGTTACCTTATGATCTGTGTTTACAGAATTATGTTTTGCTTAAAAAATCCAAACTTATATGTCACATATTTTTCAATATTTTCTACTTGTAGATATTCACATTTAGATCTTTTAATGTGTTTGAAGTTGATCTTTATATATATGCTATTAGGTACAATGCAATGGTTTTCTCTAGACCACCTACTTATTAGTTTGCAATGCCAAATATATAATTCATTGCATTTGTTTGTGAATGAGTATAGTTCTAAGTTTTCCATTCTATTCTCCTGATTTATTCATATGTTCTTATACCAGTAATATACTACCTATATTATTATGTCCAAACTACCTTATAGTTTGTATTAATATTTGACAAAGCAAGTTAACTCTACTTCCATGCAAACTTTTAAGGCAAATCTATAAATATATGTTATTTTTACACATAAATTCTTGTTTACCTGCAATATCTCACTAGGCAGAAGTCACCCATTTTCATGAATGGTAAATCCAATTTGTATGAGAACCTTAATTGATTCAATTTGCGCAATCTATGTTTAATTTGTGTTTTGTTTCTTAAGTAATAACTCTAAGATAGCAATTTCAATAATTTAAATATGAGATTTAGACTCTATTTGCATAGTGTCATTTGGGAAAAGCACACAAAAATGAGTACATTTTTAACTTTACATCTAAATGTTTTGGTGTGGTTACATCTGTGAGACAAGTTTCTAATAAAAATAGATCAAATATAGATTTCCATCTTACTAAAAAAAAACATTCTTTTTGTGTTTCATTGTTTGATGAATGACTCCATTTAAACACTGTCATAAAATAAGAGTCGTAGAGGATAGCAGTTACAAATCAGAGCCTTGCAGTCAACTAGCCAAGTTCAAATCCTGGCTTCACCATTATCTATGTGACCTTGAGCAAATTACTTAATTTTCTTGTTCATCTATTTTTCTAACAATACAAGAGGATAACTGCAGGATTACTATAAGGCTTACATTAGGTACTGAGTATTAAGTATTGAAAAAATAGTTAACAATGCTTATTACAAACTGTTATTACAAACACAATAACTTAAGATAGCATACCCTATATTAAAATCATGTATAATACAGTTTACATTTATGTTTTCCCACCTCAAGTTAGACAGCATTAGCATCATTTTAATTACTCTATATCATTATGTTAATGGGCATAACATTTTTATATTCCTTTCTTCCTTTCCAGTTCCTTAGACAATACCACAATCGAGAATTTCTTATTCTTACCTACTTTGTCAGAACAATTTGTCAACATGTTCCCCTGCCATCCTCTTCACTTTCAATCCATCTTATGTGATTTTGTTTGAATTTTCTTTAGGAAGTCCTGCTTAGCATCCTTCTTGCCTGCAATATGAAGTCAAAGTCCCACAGTCTGAGCAAACACATCCCCTTATTCCTCTATCCCTCACTTTCACATTGTGGCCATTGTTTGATCCTTGTTATTTCTTTTATCTCTTAAGAAATTATTCTCTGTCCTTTGGCACCTCTTGAATTCAAGTTTCAGCAAAACTGAATTTTTCCATAAAGCCCTTCTCTGAGCTGAGTTCTTTGATAACACACACACACACACACACACACACACACACACTCTACCCCAGTTTTCTATTCCATTCCTTCCTCTGTCCCTTCATTTGTTCCCCTTAATCATTTTCTCTTCCTGTCTCCATTATTTGTAATTTGTATACAAGGCTGAGTTTTCATACTGTTCAGAGTGAAAATGTCACATTCAGACCCAGCACATCACCTAGACCCAATGTGTTAATCACAGGTTGAATGAATGTAGATCACAAAGAAACAGAGGAGGGAACAAGTGGTAAGGCAGGAGAGAGTGGAGGAGATGGGGGTGAATGAGCCACGCAGGTTTGCAACCCAAATTAGAACAGCTAAGTTCTTCTGTGTCTGCACAAAATAGCAGAGCAAATTTGTTTTTTTTTTCATGTTTTGATGTATTTATTTTTTTTGTAGATTTTTTTTTATTGGTTGTTCACAACATTACAAAGCTCATGACATATCATATTTCATACATTAGATTGAAGTGGGTTATGAACTCCCAATTTTACCCCAAATGCAGATTGCAGAATCACGTCGGTTACACATCCACAATTTTACATAATGCCCAATTAGTAATTGTTGTATTCTGCTACTTTTCCTATACCCTAATATCCCCCCTCCCCTTCCCTCACATCTTATCTCTCTACCCCATCTATTGTAATTCATTTCTCTCCTTGTTAATTTTCCCATTCCCCTCACAACCTCTTATATGTAATTTTGTATAGCAATGAGGGTCTCCCTTCATTTCCATGCAATTTCCCTTTTCTCTCCCTTTCCCTCCCATCTCATGTCTCTGTTTAATGTTAATCTTTTCTTCCTGCTCTTCCTCCCTGCTCTGTTCATAGTTGCTCTCATTATATCAAAGAAGACATTTGGTATTTGTTTTTTAGGGATTGACTAGCTTCACTAAGCATAATCTGTTCTAGTGCCATCCATTTCCCTGCAAATTCTATGATTTTGTCATTTTTTATTGCTGCATAGTACTCCATTGTGTATAGATGCCACATTTTTTTTATCCATTCATTAGCAGAGCAAATTTGACATCATTTTTATTTCCCTTGTCCCCAAGAATGTTTGAATGGTTTGTATTAAGAATATACAGTAGGATCCAGATTTGCCCTTCATCATAAAGAATTTTTTTTAAAAAAATCATCAAAAGTTATTAAGAAGAGAGTAAAATGTTAAAATTTATTTTAAAAACAAAGAAAAAAGAAAACACATTAGATGCTAGAAACAATGTGCAGAAATTCTAACTCTAAATTTGGAAATCCTAAACTGGGCACGGTGGTGCACACCTGTAAGCCCAGATACTCAGGAGGTTGAGGCAGGAGGATTGCACGTATAAAATCAGCCTAGACAATATAAGGAGAACACATCTCAAAAATAAAAATAAAATTGGAAGTCTTCTACTATTTAGAATTCTTTTTCTACTTTTTCACACCTTGTTCTGGGAATCCCTCTAATTCTGGTCTCAATGCACATAATTAATTCATTTTTAAAACATTTTTATTGATTATTTTTAGTTATGCATAACATTAATATTCACTTTGACAGAATTATAGAAGCATGATATGTATGTTCTAATTCAGTCCCTAGTACTTACCCTTTTTCTCCCCTCCTCCCTCTCCCTTTTTCCTTCTCTCTACTGATCTTACTATTTATGTAATTTTTTAAAATTAGTGTCTTGCTGATATGCATGATGGTGAGATTCACTGTGGTATATTCATATATATACATGCATACACACACAGGAAAATTAGGTCAGATTCTAAAATTAGGTAACATTTTAATAAAATTTTATGTAATTTGAATAAATCTTGTTTGTTTTTAATTGGTGTTAAGATTTTTGTGTTCTTTATATATCCTGGAGATTAGTGCTCTATCTGATGTGTGTGTGGTAAAAATTTGCTCCCATTCTGTAGGCTCTCTCTTCACGTCACTGACTGTTTCTTTTGCCAAGAAGCACCTTTTTAGTTTGAATACATCCCACTTATTGATTATTGATTTTATTTGTTGTACTTTAGGAGTCTTGTTTAGGAAGCGGGACCTAATCTGACATGATGAACATGTGGGTCTGTTTTTCCCCTCTGTTAGGCATAGGGTCTCTCTGGTCTAATTCCTAAGTCCTTGATCCACTTTGATTTGGGTTTTGTGCATGGTGAGAAACAGGGGTTTAATTTTATTTTGCTACATATGGATTTCCAGTTTTCCTTGTACCATTTGTTGAAGAGACTATCTTTTTTCCAATGCTTGTTTTGGACACCTTTCAATAGTATGAGATAACTGTATTTAGCACATAATTAATTTTGATATGCTTTGTAAACGTGTTTCTAGATTAGTTTTTCAATCTTTTAAAACTCTTCTTTCTAGCAGTATATTCCTTCCATATCTGTCCTGGTCTAGGGAGTGTTTTCTTAAAGCCATTCTATTTTGGGGATATTAAATCCACTTTTTAAATTACTCACTCTCATAGAAAGGAATAATCTCTGTCTTTGGGCTGAAGAAGGTAAGAACAGAAGACAAGGGCAAATCAGTTGCTCAGAAAAACATAAGGGCACGTGTTCTGAGAAACCCACAAAAAAAGGAGAAGCTTCTGTCGATACCTTTATTCATTGTTAATAGAATATCTTTAAGTATGCACAGATTTTGTTTTTCTGAGTCTTCCAAAAAGCTGTCACTTCCTGGATTTAGAAAGGCCACTTAAATTCTATATTAATAAATATTTTATTTTACTAGTTATATTAGTTTTACATTGCTGCTATAGTGATTTCCTACACACTTTGTTTAAACCAGAAATCCAAAATCAGTTTTACTGAGCGAAAGTCATCCTGTAATCAGGGAGGAGGACTTCTACAGGAATTGGGATAATTTGTAGACCTGCCCTTTCCAGCCTCTGAGCCACCTGCACTTCTAATCACCTAACCACTCACCTCCAGGATCACATCTCCTACTTCCTCCTCTGTAATCAAATCTTCCTCTGCCCCCTCCTTATGAGAACACTTGCAATTACATTTTAAAGCCACCTGTCTGAGCCAGAGTAACTTCCAACCTCAGTATTCTGAACTTCATCAGATATTCGAAGTCTCCCTTGCCATAGAAGTTAGCATTCCCAGTTCCAGGTATTAGGACACCGATAACCTTGTGAGACCACCCACCCCAGACTTAGTTCACAAGGCACAACTTCTCATGATTTCAATGCATCCACTTATTTAAAAATTATCGAATACATATTATAAATACATTTTAGGAAAAAATGCCTTACAGTGATATGATGACTTTAAAATAAAATGCTTTTTGGAATAGAACTGGTGATGATGATACAAAGGAATATTCTCTGAATTGTTTTTACTTTGGGGAGTAGTGTTTCCAATAAATTCTGCAATAAACACACACACACACACACACACACACACATTATTTACATTATAACATTGTATGAATGCTACAAGCCTGCTTTATATCTGAGCCCTCCTTAAACACTCTCATTCCAATACGAATCTGCCTTTTACTTTATTTATTTTTCTGGTACTAGGAATTGAACCCAGAATCTCGTGCATGCTAGGCAAACACTTTACCATGTAGCTAAACCTCCAACCCTGAATCTGTCTTTAATACCCATGTGCAGGACTGATTCTCCAATGCCAGATTCTGTCTCGACATTAATTTCCAGGCCCTTCTCTAAGCCTAATTACTCCAGCGTGCAAACCTGCCCTGCATTCTTAGCCTTGGATCAAGCTGGCATGGAGGATTAATTAAAGGATTTTATTTTTAACTATCTGTAAATGCAACTGTTGAGCAACTTCATTGAAAACTTTAGTTTACAAAAATAAGTAGAGGACTTGCTCAGGTGACCCGTGTGATCTTTACATATGAATTAAGTGCAACTTCCACAAGGTGCCTATTTTGAACCTCCATACCCTTCAATCACATACATCTCTTATGGCATCTTATGATAAAAGATAAATTAACATTTTGAAAGTTTATCACTTAAAACCACCATTGATCATTATCATTAGTATTATTAATAAGGCAGTTTAATATATGTAGCATAAAAAAGTGTTAGGAATATTAATATGAAACTTTGAAATTAAACCATTATTTCCTTGTCCCTGCTAAATTCTTTCATTTTCCACAAGTCTATGCTGTGGATTTATTTCACATGGACCACTTATACTACAGATTGCAGAGGAATAGTTGGAAGAAAAACTGGTAAAAATGGAGAAGTTCTGGTTTCTCATCTTAGATTGACAGCTATATCCATTGCAGGTATGGATGGAAGAGATTTAATTATTATATCATTGTTGTCATTGTTGTTTTGGGACAGGTATCAAGTCCAGGGTCTTATGCATGTTAAGCATATTCTCTACCACTGAGCTACATAACCCAGGCCCTAATAAAATTATTTTAAGAGTTTCTTCTAATTTAAGGCGGTGTGGAAATAGGAAAAAATAAGATATTAGAGTGCCACAGTAGTAGATTGTTGTCCTAGGTCCCAAATGCTTTCTTAAATTTTTTGAGGGAGACAGAACTGTTAATTAAATAACATGTTCAGTATTTGGCAGAAAAATTGAGAAAAATCATATGTTCGAATTCATTGCATCTCTGTCACAAGTCTTTTTTCTGGGTCAGAGATAAATACATGCTTCCAACTTCCCTCAAAAATTACTTCTGCTGTTCTACATACTGGGTTCTTCTTTTTACCTTTGTTTTCCTGGATAAATACATCATTTGTTTACTTAATTATCTTAAATTAAATAGAACTTTCCAGGTATGTATACACCAGACTCAAGTAGGCAAGTAAAGATAATTGACTCTTTAGAATAAGATATAATTACCCCTATAATATCGGGTCAAATATATCATCTTGAAAATTTCCAATGCTTTGTAAGACCAAAGCCCAGGGGTGTTCACATATTTTAATCTTCCATTGTTCTACTGCTATCAGACATCTGACTGTATTGCATCACGTTTGATGATTTCCCCGCCCCCCCACCCCCTGGAAAGATACACACATTCAATATGAAGATCTTGGAAGACAGGGGATGCCGTTGGTGAAGCAGAGAGCAGAGAGCAGATGGGAAGAGCAGATTAGTTATCAGTTTGTGCTTTGCTTCCAGGGAACACCAGGCCAAGGCTACTGGAAGCTGCATTCTCAGGCATTTACTCCTTATACTCATTCTTTCATTGGTAACATAGAATTTCCTTTTCTCAAAAAAAAATATAAATCTTGTTCAAGAAGGACAGGAGTTTAACATGCCATCCTTGTTAAAATAAAATAAAATCCATTTAAAAAACAATGTAATAGGAGAATTTGGGGAATCAACTCATGTCTAAGATTTTCTGATTATTTATAGATGTCAACCTGGTTGGTTGGAATGTCTGAAATACCTGACTTGTGCACACTGGCCTTTCCTTAAGACTCAGCCCTTTCTTTGACATGCTTTTCAATGGATTCCAGAACTTATGAATGAATGAATGAAGAACAAAGAAAATGTACAAATAGACAAACCACTATGAATACGGGGTAGATATAGAAGTCCTTTAGGCCAGCTCTGTGCATTCCTGTGTATCTGCTGAGACCCATGCGGCATGGGAGGCCTCAGCTGCAGTTGTCACCAGAGCCCTTTATTATTTTTGTCTCCCACTCTCCAGAATATGGCTTTATGTGTTACCACCAGAGAACATCTCTCCTCCTTCCCATGCCCTATTCTCTGAAGCTTCCCTGGTGAGGCATGGGACACATGGGCTTTGCTCTGTGACATTTGATAAACTGGTGACCAATGAAATAAAGATACCAACAGACACATTCTTCCTCCCTATTCATGGACAGCTTTTTGTGGGATGTAGATATTCATGTGGCCTCTGGAAGACAGTCTTATGAAATCAAGTGATCAGTTGTGCTCGATGCCAAGCAGAGTCCCAGTAACTAAGGCACCATCTTGTATTTGCTCTTCTTATCTTCCTGACTCTCATTGCTCACTCTTAACTCTTGCTTCTGTAGACTGCTCTTAATAAGTTTTTGTCTCATGCCATGCTTTTAAGAGAACTGGTCTAAGATAAGTCGTTGTGGCCAAGGAGATGCATGGAGGTTCCCTCTTTAACCGACCTCTGACAGATGTTTTAAATTAACCCAAGATCCTCTTCTAGCTTTGTCACTTTGAATACTTTACCCTGTAGTTGGACAAGTCTTTTTGGAACTGAGTACAATATTATTTCAAGTAATGTGCTGATGTATTCAGTCATCAATTATAACCCACTGATCATTTATTTATTATAAGAAAATCATGATTTGAGGTATGTAGAGTACGTCTAATAAACATGATTTACAGGGCTGGAGATATGGCTCAGCGGTAGCGCGCTCACCTGGCATGCGTGCGGCCCGGGTTCGATCCTCAGCACCACATACCAACAAAGATGTTGTGTCTGCTGAGAACTAAAAAATAAATATTAAAAATTCTCTCTCTCTCTCTCTCTCTCTCTCTCTCTCTCTCTCTCTCTCTTTCTCCTTTCTCACTCTCTCTTAAAAAAAAAAAAAACATGATTTACAAAGTAAACATTGAAGAAGTGGTTCCCTGGTGAATAAAAGAGACACTTACTTTTCAATCTCATCTCAGAAAAGGAGACAGAATTATCCTATAATTAGACTTCATTTGAACCCAAGGAAGCTGTGTAAATCGAACTCTACCAGTTTGCTGTGCAGTTTGTTAGAAACTTTCAAGAGATAGATGGAACCAGGGCATGTGATGCGTTTGGCTGGAAAGTGGTTAAAGTCCATGTTCCTGCACTGGACCAATGATACCTCCATCATCAAGATGGTGAATTCTAAAGTTCAGTTTGTAATTCTGTTTAACTTATAGTATAGTATCACAGAGACCAATAAAATCATCTAGGAAGCCCATTAGTACACAAGGCTCTAGGGCAGCACTAAATGTTGGTCTCAGGAAAATTTTTCACTCTTAAACATTATTGAGGACCCCAAAGAACTTTGATTCTAAATGTGGATTATATCTATCAACATTTTCTACATGAGAATTTAAAATTGAGAAGTTATAAAACTATTTATGCATTAATTGAAAATTAATAAACATTTTATGCCTATGTAGGTAAGATACTTTTAAGAAAAACATTTCTAAAACAAAAAGATACTGAGAAAAATATATTGTTTTATATTTCTGTAAACATATTAATGTCTTACTTAATAGAAGACAGCTGGATTCTCATGTCTGCTTAGTATTAAATCTGTAGTTAAAAGAAAGGGAAGTATTTCAATAGTTTTCCAGATAACTATGGATATTCATTTTTGTTTCACCCCTGAAGCTTAACAGGAAGGATTTTAAAGGCTTTTTCTTTGCACTGTAAATCTGAAACCACATTGAATATTTGTTTTTGTACTCTATATATTGAAATTCTTTGGGTCTATCTTGCATTTTGAATGTGTCTTTTATCCATAACATGATTTTGTTAACATATATAGGTCAGTTGGAAAGCATTGGTTCACCAAGCATTCAGATCTTCCAAATATTGACATCATTTAACTATACAAAAGCATAAACATCATAATTGGTAATATCACCACCAGTGTAATCACAATTTTTTTTTAAGTACTGGAAAGTAGTCATGTGGTCATAATGGCAGACACAGGTTTTTTAAAGTTCTAATTGCTGTTAGAATGCTCAAATTTCTTTCACTGACAACAAATACTGTCGGTTATTTGCTATTAATTGACAAATAACTAACAGTGTTGGGTTTTCCATTTTTGAGAAAATATCTGCCAAATGTCCAAATATGATAACAACAGTTGTCCTGTAAGTAGTTTTTTCAAGTAAATATTGAAAAAAAATGAGGGCTAGTTGAACATACAACTAATATCATCTTTTTCCTTAAGACATCCAACTTCAATATATAACAAAAAGTGCTTTATGTGCTTCCCAGATTACAGTATTAATATGCATTTGAAGTCAACATTTAATAAAAATAATAACTTATGCTGTTCTAATAAGGACAATCTCTGATTAGTGTGTGGTGGTGAAGAATTTGAATATTGCGATAGTTTGGTAATAATCATGGACATGCCCTGGTGCCGTAAAGAGGCAGTGACAGTTTTGCCCACTGTGGTTTTTGTACTATATCTGTAAATGTTAGCACAGTGATAAAAAGGGAATAACATCTTGCCGTAATGGAAATTGTTCCAAATTCTTGAACTGGTCAAACCCAGGGGATTCCACATATGGTACCTTAAGAACCTCTGCTCTTGGGAACAGGAGGGGGTCCTAGAAAGTTCTTCCATAAATCTGAAGTATAGGCAGAGGAAGAGAGGGGACATCTCTACTTCAGATATGAAAGATAAGAGTCTCAAAAGTACACAAGGATTAAGGGAAGAGAGGTGAGGGTGAGTCCTCCACAGAAGGCCACCAAGTCAAAGATGAAGATGAAAATAAGAGAATACAAGCCAAATATATAGTTCAGAAAGCAGAGGAATACAATGATAAGGAGGAAAGTATTGATCAGGACACCATCAAGAAAAATACCTGAGTGAAATTTGGAAGGAGACAGAACTCCAAGGCTATTTGCCTCAGAACTTTCATTGTGTAAAATATAGGGGAGTTGGTTGTGCAAAAGAGGCCAATAACCATGTAGCTCTCAGGACCCTCCATTTTGACTGTTGGGATACACTCATGAATCATATTTATATTCAGATGTACCCTGCTTTCAGGAAATCCAATGCCAAAAATTAAAAAAAAATTAAAATACAAGTCAAATTCAACTCTAAACATAACAAAATGGATATTCAAATTAGGAAAAATTCAGTGTGGTGTTTCCTTCAACATGGCCCTATATACTTCCTCAATGCCTGCAGAAAAGGAGATGATTCACAAAACTTTGGAGACATAAAGCATTTACACAAGTAGATTTCCTCTGGGGAAGCAGAGAAGTGAAAACATTTCTGATCAACACAGCTTCTTAAATTGAATTCAGCAACATTAATTAGACTCTCTAAATGGATAAGATATTCAAGAAAACCAAGCAATAATGTACTGCAATCAAATTCAATATTTTAGTAATTGTGAAAAAAAAATAGAAGCCACAAATCACATGGGAAAGAGCTACAAATAATGTATCTTTAAAATCTCAACAGTATATAAATTTTAAAAAAGAAGATTTATAGTGTTACTACATGCCCAAAGCCTTAAACCATGTTTCATGTATTTTTTAAACTCAGGTTTATTATGGTAAAGTTTACATGTAATAAAATTTACCCTTTTAAAAGTGAAATGTATTTTGACAAATACATACAACCATGCGACCACTACTACCACAAGCAAAACATTAAATTCTCAAAGAATATCCTCATGCCCCTTGGTGGTCAGTCTCCAGGGCCCCACAGATCTAGTGGGAAAAACTCGCTGTTTAGTTTTTTTCCCATAGTTTTCAATTGTTTTCCATGTTGTTCTTGAAGCTGCAAGTCCCGTCTTTCCATACATAAGTAGTATTGTATTATCCATTCACCAGAGGATGGACATTTGGGTGCTTTCCAGTGTGGGGCTATTATAAGTTTATAAAATCATTTGCTTTGGGGAGGTCTTAGTATACCCATATTTTTTATTTCTCTCAGGTAAAAAATTAGGAGTAGGATTTGCAGGGTAACATGATAAGTATATTATCAACTTCATAAAAAACGGCCAAGTCATTTTCCAAAGTTGACTGTACCATTTGGCACCCCTGCCAGCAGTGCAGGAGAATTCCAGGTGACCTCCATACTTAGGGGCTTTCATCTGTTGGTTTGTTTTAACTTCCATCACTATGTCAGACATACAGTAGCAACAAATATTGGGGTTTTGATATATAACCAAAGCATTTTAGATGTTTTTGTTAGTGCACTACAGTCATACATAATGCCAGAGTTCGTTTTGATGCTCCTTTTCAGTGCCCAGTGCTTCTGCTGTCTCTCCCCTCTTCCCTTCCCTGCTCCTCTTCCTCTACTGTAACGGCACCCCCCCCATTTGTTCTCTGTTCTTTGAATTGGTGCTTTCTAGGGACACATAAAGGAGGTGTTCATGGTAGTATATACATATGTTTACATTGTATAACTTAGTCATTTTATTCTGTAATTCCATCTTTTTCCTATCCCTTTTCCCTCCCTCTCAATTCCCTTACAGAGCTATGGTAATAAAACCAGCATGGTATTGGCATTAAAAAAATAAAACAGACATTAAGACCAATGGCATAGGGGCTGGGGATGTGGCTCAAGCGGTAGCGCGCTCGCCTGGCATGCGTGCGGCCCGGGTTCGATCCTCAGCACCACATACCAACAAAGATGTTGTGTCCCCCAAGAACTAAAAAATAAATATTAAAAAAAAAGACCAATGGCATAGAATAGAAGACACAGAAACAAATTCACAAGATATAATCTGATACTCACCAATGATGCCAAAAACATATATTGGAGAAAGCATGGCTTTTAAACAAATGATTCTGGGAAAACTGGATATCCATATGTAGAAGAATGAAACTAGGTCTTCATCTTTCAACTCAAAGTGGATTGAGGACCTAGGAATTGGAACCTCTAGAAATAAAAACTGAGGTCACCACTCTAACATACGTGTACAGGCATCAACTTCCTTAAAAAGATTACTAAAGTTCAAGAAATAAAATCAAGAATAGTAAGTGGGATGGCATCAAGTTAAATAGCATCTGCACAGCAAAACAAACAAAAGTTGATGAGATGCCTCCTGCTGATTCACTCTTCTTACTAAGGATCTTTTTGACTCTTCTGGGTCTCTTATTTTTCCAAATGAATTACCAGATCTTAAACTATACTACAAAGCCATAGTAACAAAAACAGCATGATATTGGCACCAAAACAGACATGTAGACCAAAATAGACATGTAGATCTAGAAGACAGGAAAAAACCAACATAAATATAGTTATCTCATACTAGACAAGTCAACAAAAACATACATTGGAGAAAATATAGCCTCTTCAACAATTAGTTGTAGGAGAATTGAAAAAGCATATGCAGCAAAATGAAAATAAACCCCTATCTCTCATCATGCACAAAACTCAAAGTGGACTAATTCTGGAATAGGAATTAGTCCAGAAACCCTAAACCTAATAGAGGAAAAAGTAGGGCCAAATCTTCATCATGTCAGATTAGGGCCTGACTTTGTTTAAAAAAAAAAAACTCCTAAAACACAGGAAATAAAATCAAGAATTAATAAATGGGATGGACTCAAACTAAAAAGCTTCTTCTCAGCAAAAGAAACAGTCAGTGAGGTGAACAGAGAGCCTACATTTTCAGAGAAAATTTTTGCCATACACATGTCAGACACAGTACTAATCTCCAGGATATGTAAAGAACTCAAAAAAATTAACACCAAAGAAACAAATAACCCAATCAATAAATGGGCTAAGAGGTTGAATAGATACTTCTCAGAAGATATACAACGGATATATATATATATATATATATATATATATATATATATATATATAATTGTTCAACATCTCTAGTAATTAGAGAAATGCAAATCAAAACTACTCTAAGATTTCATTTCACACCAGTAGAATAGCAGCTATCAAGAATACAAACAATAAATGTTGGAGAGGATGTGGTGGAAAAGGCACACTCATACATTGCTGGTGGGACTGCAAATTGGTGCAACCATTCTGGAAAGCAGTATAGAGATTCCTTAGAAAACTTGGAATGGAACCACCATTTGACCCAGCTATCCCACTCCTTGGTCTATACAAAGGACTTAAAAATTAGCATACTATAGTAACACAACACATCAATGTTCATAGCACAATTCACAATAACTAAACTATGGAAGAAAAATAGATGCCTTTTAATAGATTAATGGTTAAAGAAACTGTAGTATATATACAAAATGGAATTTTCTTAGCATTAAAGTGAATAAAATTATGGCATTTGCAGGGAAATGGATGGAGTTGGAGGATATCACTCTAAGCCAACTAAGCCAATCCCCAAAATCCAAAGGCCAAATGATCTCTCTGATAAGAGAATACTGATCCATAACGGGAAAAGGGGAGCATGGGAAAATGTAGGGACTTTGAGCAAAGGGGTGGGAGTGTGGGGAGGGTGCATGGGGTCAGGAAAGATGGTGGAATGAGATGGATATCATTACCTTAGGTACATGTATAACTGCACATATGGTGTGATGTTACATCATGTATAACCATAGAAATGTAAAATTGTGCTGCAATCAAGTACAATGAATCAAAATGCATTCTGCTGTCATGTTTACCTAATTAAAATAAGTAAATAATTTTTTTTAAAGTTGAAGAAAAAGCCTACAGAATGGGAGAATATTTTCGCCAGCTACTCTTCTAATGTACAGAATATATAAAGAATTAAAAAAATCCTTAACACAAAAAATAATAATAATAACCCAATCAATGAATGGGCAAAAGATCTAAACAGCCACTTCTCAAAAAATGAAATATAAATGCACAACAAATATGTGAAAAAATGCTCTTAACCCCTAGCTATCAGGGAAATGAAAATCAAAATTAAATTGAAATTTCATCTCACTCCAGTTAGAATGGAAATCATCAATAATACAAATAATAATAAATGTTGGCAAGGATATAAGGAAAAATACACTTATCCATTGTTGTTGGAACTGTGAGCTAGTACAAGCATTTTGGAAAGCTGTGTGGAGATTGCTCAAAAGATTAGGAATGGAACCACCATATGTCCCAGCTATCTCCATCTTTGTTTTCTACCCAAAACAGCTAAAATCCTAAACTCTGTTTAGTGTAGTGATGCAGGCACAACCAAAGTGGCTTAATACACCTAGTGCTGAACATGTCTCCATTGGCTTATTTGCCACATCATTTTGGTTGTATCTATTCAAATCATTTCCCTATTATTTGTGGAGATAAGTGGTGGATAATGTTTAGACTATTTCTGGGGCTTGAGATAGTTTTCCTGCTCAGAAATGGAAATGCCTCTTCTGTCATTCAGGTGAAAGGGAGTTGAGTCAATGTGCTCAGTTGTTGAGCAGTGTGTCATTTTCATTGCTTGGTTTACTAGTGCATCAGAGACCTCATATCCCTGCAGCTCTGGGCTGCTGTTAGCTTGCATTTACCATGGAATCTGGGGAACAGGAGGCTTTCTCAGTGTTCTTAATTCATCCTTAGGTTTATAGCAGTTCCTGGACAATTGTATCAAAGGTGCTGGGGAGACAGGTTCTCTCTATCCTATTTCTCCTGTAATAACAATAGACTTCTTTTGCTTCTAACTCCATCCTAGGTTCATGGTGGGGACAGAGTGGGATTGGTATTGGGGTAAGTGATGTTGGTTTTCTTTTTCTCAGCCTCAGTTTGGGTCAAAGTCCTTCCCAATTCTCCCCATACTTGCCCACTTGTGTCAGCAAATCTGTCTGTAACTCTAGGTGTGTTGGTAGGAAACTCTCCTATGTTTTCCATGACAGTAGACCTTGGCTCTGTATCAGCTTACAGTCTTGGGTCCAACAGTGCTTACAATGGTTTCTGGCATTCTCTTGAGAACAAGTGAATTTTGCTTATATCTATTCACAGAAGCACTTTAAATTGCCTTTTTCAGAAGCATAAGCCCCTTGCTTCATGTGTGAGAAATGTCCGGGGAAGTTATATCTCCTCTGAATGGTGACAAATCACCACCAGCACCCTCTACTACCATGGGAGGCTCTCTCTGGTCTCTAGTCCTTCCTCCTCAGTCTTTCTCACAAGGATCTACCCAATGCAAAATAAAAATAACTGATTTTTTAAAAATATGGGAACAAAATACATGAAGATGCCAATAGGTTCACCTTTATAGAAAAGTTGGCAATTAACTTTTAAATACATGTTTGTAGTGAAAAAGAATTTTTGGAGTGCTCACTGGCTATCTGCTTAGTGGAAGACATGACTCTGGGTATCACAGATTAAAAGATGTGGCCTTTGTCATCCTGAGTTCCTGTTTTTTAGTAAATGGGACATGGAGTGGCATTTCCCCAGAACTTTCATACCCCACATTCCATTTGATCTGCCCAAACCCTTTGTGAGACAGGTAGGTCTGCAACTACAGTGGTTTTACAGATACAAAACTGAGACAAAAAGAAGTTAAATGATTTGTCAATGATCCTGTTATTCTTGTTTCATTTTTATAGAAATCTCTAAAAGTGGGAGTTTAGAGCAATCCATTTCATTTTTAAAGCTTTTAAAATTGTTTTTATTTGTTTTAATTAGTTGTACATGACAGTAGAATGCATTTATGCACTCTGATGTATCATACATAAATGAGGTATAATTGTTCATTTTTCTGATTGTACATGTTGTAAAATCACATTGGTCATGCAGTGATGTATGTACATAAGGTAATAATGTCTGTTTCATTATACTGTCTTTCTTATCCCTAAATCCCTTCCCCTCCCTTCACTCCCCTTTACCTAATCTAAATTAGCGTCCGCACATCATAGAAAACATTTGGTCATTGGTGTTTGGGATTGGTTTATTTTTCTTAGTATGATATTCTCCAACTCCATCCACTTACTGGCAAATACCATAATTTCATTCTTCTTTAGAACTGAGTAATATCTCATTTAATATATATGCCACATTTTCTAGGTTGGTTCCATAGTTTAGCAACTGTGAATAGAGCTGTTTTAAACATTGACATGGCTGTGTCACTGTAGTATGCTGATTTTAACTCCTTTGGGTATAAACAGAGGAGTAGAATAGCTGGGTCAAATGATGGTTCCATTCTGAGTTTTCTGAGGAACCTCCATACTGCTTTCCATAGTGGTTGCACTGATTAAAATCAGGAGCAAAATGAAATGGTTGCTGCAAATTGGTGCAACCATTTCATTTTGCTCCTGATTTTGATTAGCCATAACTTGGCTTGGCTAAGTGGTCTTTGCTTGGGATCTCTCATCAAGTTGCAGTTAGGTGTTGGCCAGAGGTACAGTAATTCAAAGGCTGAATTCAAAGAACATTGATTTGAGTTCAATGGTCAATATTTGAATTAAAATTAGACCTTTGCTTTCCTTGAGGAAGATCAAAATATTCTATCATTACTGATGATTTTTTTTTTGCTATTTGAAAAGATGTACAAAACAAAAAGCAAAGTCACTTAAGTATCAGAAGTAATTATACAGTATTTGTATAGCTGAATAGAGGATTAACTTGTCATGATTTGCTGTAAATACAAATGATTAAAATATCCATTACTTCTCATAGAATTGCAAGTTATATTCCATCCATAGAACTCAAAACCACTCTTCCATTAGACCCAATGACTGGAAGAATAAAAATTTCAAGGTGTTGAATAGGATATTGTGCAGCTCACTTTACTATTGCTGACTTATTATAAAAGGAACACTTAAGTGTACTCCAAGTGGAGGTTTTGTTGATATCTGAGAATTATAAAAATATGCTTGTGGTTTTGAGCCTCTGGGCATTACTGTGTGGAGGACACTGAGCCTCTGACTTCCCAAGCTCTCTTTTCCACAGACAATGCCATCTGTAGTCAGAATTCACAGTCACCTAAAACTAAGGAATAATAACAGCTAAACACAACCATTCAACAGAAATTTCAGATTCAAAATCTAGACAAAAACTGAACTCAATCAATTGCCCTTTCTAATAGTTCTCATATGGACACCTCTGGGTACAATCTCAATTTTCTTTGTACATAAAGGTAACAGCACATGGATGTTTCTAATCTACATAATGAAACCCCAAATCTAGACAGGCCAGAAATAGTGGCTAAGTTATCAATGTTTCTCTTTATTTGTCCATATTTCTTTAATTACATTCTAAAATATTTTGAAGTGATTGTATATATGATCTTAGCAGGAAGGAAAGAAGGGAGGGAGGGAGGAAGGAAAGGAAGGAAGGATTCAAATCCTGGCATTATTTCATGTTCAAACATGTACATACAAAGATGAATGCACAACTTATAAACTAATGCAGGTTTTTAAATTTCTTTTGTTTCTGTTTTCACATTTTACTCTATTGTGTGGGTTTATTCTCTGTGTGACTTTCCTGTTTCATGTTAGAATTACTAAACACTTTAACATTGGATAAATCCCTTTCTTCACTTATTCAAATCCCTGAGCAGTATATTAGTGTGAATTTGAGGGAAAGTTGGCACAAAAGGCATGAAGAGGGTTTTTCTTTTCACCTCCTGAGCACTTCCCAAGTCTAGCAGGGTCTGCTTTCACAAGTAGAGACATTTATGCATAAAAGATTTTATGCCTCTGAACAGGTGACCACACTCCAAAAGATAGCAAATACAAGCACAATATTATCAACAGTAAGACATTCTCCAAGCATCTTGAACAAAGGACTGGCAAAAGAAAACTGATATAAGAAGGCAGACAAGGAAAAAGATTTTCTCATTGTTACTATATTACTCTGGGGATTAGGAAAGCCTGTCTGCTGAAATCCTTTTTAAACATCTTCATGTGGTTTACAGAGTGGATGAGGATGCTGTGCTTTTAACTTGGCTTGGGTTTGTTGACATATGTTCAGGGTTAGCAATAGAGTGCTACAAAGCACTCCATCTCCTTCACATGGGAAATAAATACACCAACTCTTTACAATCCCTGATCCATTCAGTTCATATCTTTTTCCCCCAGTAGAATGATATCAGTTGACTTTGTGAGATTGTCTTAAACAATACATGCATTGTAACTATATCCTATTTATGCAAAATAGCGCTCCGCACTCTCTTCTAATATTCCAATAATCTCTGATTAAGTAGCCTCCCTAATTTCCATGCTAAATTTCACTCAGGCAGTGGGCTTCTGAATTTTACCTCTCTAGAATCTGCTTTTCAATTGCTAGCATGAGAATAACCTGGCAAGTTTTCGAAGACACAGGTCTCTGAGCTCGGTGCACAGACAATTGTATTATTCCTCACATTAGGAATAAGGTCCAAGCACATGAGTTTCCAGTTCAAAATGTTTGATGTCAAATATGGCCAGTGCTTCATGCCTAAGGGCTGTGATCTAAGTAGCAAATCCCTACAAGAAAGTTAAGAAGCACATCCTCATATCGCAAGGAGTCTTCCAGTTTTTAGCAGATATTGTGTCATGTTAAATCCAAAGCATAAGTAGAGTGTGTAATACTGATTAGCCATTTTATTTAAATTTAAGCATTCTTAATATAAAAATTTAAATGTATAAGATGAATGATTAAGATGATGTACCTACAGAAGCACAAATGTGCATAGAAGTTTTCTATATATCAGCTTTATTTACACTTTGTATGAACACCAACATATCCACATTTATTCCTGTTCTGGGGAAACTGCATGAACTCACTCCATAGTCAGCATATATGATTTTTTTAAAAAATCACCAATATCAAGGTCTACACTGATGTTGTCTAATAAAATACAGAAAACCACCCAAATTTATTTCTTCCAACTAATGGTTTCAGATATTTATTCTAGGTTTTCTATGTGTCATAGATATGTTCTTGTCATCATCCTCCTTTCTCTTCTTTCTCCTCCTCCTTTTTCTCCCCCACTCCTTTTGCCTTCTCTTCTTCCTCTTAATACAAAGATCTTTATGAAGCACCTACTGTGTGTTGGATGCTCCAAGCTTTATGAGGAATACAAGCTCAGACTCCTTTAGGGAGTTGCCATCACATTTAGGACAATGTAGCCCCTGTGTGCATGACTACATCATAAAACAGGGTCAGTATGGACAGCATAACAAGAAAAGTTAAAGAGGAAAGGCATCATCTCAATATGGAGGGATAAGTAGGGTACCATGTTGGAGTAATTGAAACAGAATCTGGAGCACAGACGATGCCCCATAAATCACTGCCCAGTGGAGATGCCATACGGCTTGGGCTTTTAAGGACAAATGCAGAATCTGGACATAAGAGGATGAAAAGGGTAACATTCTAAGAGTCTGTAAAAGACTGAATGGTGGAAGAAGACAAGTAAAGTTTGGACTTACAAGTGAGAGGTAAATGAATGTACTTTGATGCTACTTTAATGTGCATGAACAAAAGACAAAGCAAGAAGTCTATTGTTGTAGACAGATTTCAGTTCCATGCTAAAGATTTTGCTCATTATTTGGTAGAATATTGGAAACTCTTGGCTATTCTGGATAAGAAAATTTTTTTACAAAGATTAGTCTTTTACAAAGATTAGTATTTATATAGGTTTTTAGAAAGGAGAAAGAATAGGAAGTGGAAACCTACTAAGGGGCTAGATAATAGTAGGGCTCATGATAGAGCAGTGGATATGGAGAGGAAAAAATGGTTTGACGATTGCTAAATATGTAGAATTTATGCTGCAAGAAAGCTGTTATTTACATGTGACAAGGGAATAACCCAATCCTAACTGCCAGCCTTCAAGTTTCTGCCACCCAGACTTTTGAATCCAATATAATGATGATGAGGTAATTTGGAGACATAAATAGTTTGAAGAATGGGTTAATAGCAATACTGATTTTCCATTTTTCTCATCAATAGGAAACTCTCCTGTAATGATTTTTAAAAGTAAATCTTTAGCCAGAATTAGGTTTCAAAAATACATATTCCCAACCTGCAACCTCCTTTGACCAAGATAGAATGAAAAACAACTATACACATTCATGTTCAAATGTGCTGGCTATACAATTGCTAAAATGAACTTTCTGGCAGGCAAGTACATTTTCAGGAATAGACAAGTGCAGTGTGCTTCACGGTGATTACTGACACTGTGGCGTGCCAGTGGAGTTGCAGCTCTGACAATCTGTTCATTTTGGGACTCTCAACAGAGAATCAACGGAGTGAAATCATTCATATGGCACTTGTCACTGAACATGAAAATGACAGAAGTCAGCACATTGGCAAAGCCATCATCCATTCATTTTCCTTCTAGAGAAACATTGTGTTTGGCTTTTGTACCCAGCTATTTCTCTTGATTCATTTTTCCTAGTTTATTATTCAAATCCATGAAAACAGCTCAAATGCCCCTAAAATCAATGGATACATTTACTTGACCAATACATGATTTTCATTTTGAGAGAGTAGGTGACATCCCAGATTTTTTAAGAATCAAGAACTTGGTGGCTTAGGATTGGAACTTGAGATTTGTGTCTTCTGTGACTATTGCTAAAAGAAAAAGTTCAATTTTGGATAATCAAAGGTAATTGTTAAGACTTCAAAACTTTTGTTCAAGTCAGAGGACAGAATTTGTTAAAATATATGCTTTCCTTGCAATGGAGAAAAACCGTGCCTCTCTCCATGTTGGGTAAGGATTATAAGCTTCTTGAAATTTTGTACATATCCAGGAACGCAGCTATCTTCCGCCTTCACCTCCAGGACAGTACTGATGTCAAGATACAGAAAGGGACAAGGGAAGTTTGAAAACACTTTCAAAAATAATGAGGTTGCCACTGATCATGCCTTTTATCTATGGGTCATAAAGAACTGCACATCACAGTATTCTTTCTCAGTCCTCATGAGGTGGACTGTATTACCTATATTTTACAGTTGGATAAACAGGAGCTCAATCAGGTTTAAAATCACATGGTGGTAGGGCTGGGAGAAGAGCCAGAAGATCATATTCCCAGTTAGTGGTCAGAATCATTAGTGTTGCTCTAAATACACTCTTCTCCTTGGATTGTCAGTGAACTGTGACCCTACAAAATGGGGAGAAGAAGGAGGAGGAGATGAGGGAAAGAGAAAGGGTCAAGGGAAATAAGAGATGAGGGATGTTTATGGATGCACATTATATTTTCATGTGTTGGGTGTGGAAAAGACAGGCATGAATTGATCTAGCACTATCCATAGACAGCAAGAACCATATGCCTCATAGTCACTCACATAAAAGTACACACACACACACACACACACACACACACACACACACACTGCAGTGAAAAACAAAAAGCAATAAAGCATAGTAAATCATATGTTTTCTAGTTGCTCATCTTATTCTGAAATTTCAAATGAAATGATCTTGAATCAGTTATCAAAAATTTTGGAACCTCAATTATTTATATGCAAAAGTTGGATAGTAACTCATACCTTGCTCAACTGTTATGCAGGTTCAATAACACTTATATGTACAAATTGTCCGATTTACCATAGTCCAGTTCCATCCATGTACAGGTGCTCAGGACTTTTGTGGCCCTACTCACATTGCCCCTCTGGATTTTAAAAACTCCTCTGTCAGTTTTGGGACCATGATTAAGACTTTAAAAGTGTGTGTTTTCTAACTGAAAATATTGGGTGGGGAATTTGGAAAAGCTAAGCACACTGTTGGGACCATTTCTGCTGGAAAATCTAGAGGAGATATCTGAATAGCTGCTGGTGAGAGGTCTTCATCAGATCACAAAAAGATAGGGATCTTGAGCATAGGCAAAGCGAAGAGTTCATCCATGTCCTACCAGGGTTTTAACAACCCAATCTAGTTTCTCCCCCACTCCATTCTTTTCTTTTGAGATGATTCTAAGTCTCCTGCAAAGCAGCAGTGTGGCGCTGTGGGACCCGTGCAGAGCTCTCGGATTTCCAGATCTGACGTGAACTTCCTTGTAGGACTCTCAGGATTTGGCTCATTGATTTCTGCACACGGCCATCCCCATCCCTGCTTTCCCCACCTTGTCCTGATCAGGCAGTTAATTCCCCTGTTGTCTTCCTGACAGTGAGTTGGGCTAGGCCACCTTTTATTCTTTTTCTAGTCTCTCTCTGCATAATCTCAATGTTTATCATCCTTTGAGGCTATCTCAAAAGCTTTTTCTCCCTTAATAAATAAATAATTGGAGTTGGGATTGTGGCTCAGCAGTAGAGCGCTCGCCTAGCACTGGCGCAACCCAGGTTCGATTCTCAGCACCACATAAAAATAAAGGCATTGTGTTGTGTCCATCTACAATTAAACAAAAAAAATCTCTCTATATCTCTCCCTTCAAAAAAAAAGAAAGAAAGAAAGAAAGAAAGAAAGAAAGAAAGAGAAAAATAAGTAAATAAATGCTGCAGTCTGGCTGCAGCAAAATAACGGGGGGGTGACGAACAACTTGTGTACGTTGATACAGCAGAAGTAGGAGCCGTTTATTGTAGGAAAGGATCGGTATTTATACATTCCATACAGCTTATCTTAATTAGCATAAACTAGATACATCAGTCAACCAATAAGAAATCTCCACACTTAATGGCTCACTGGCCTTACTTCACAAACCACTCCCTCTGGCATTTTGCCAGGTGCCATCCAGACTTGTTTACAGACTCTAATATTCCCCTGGCAAAATGCCAGGCGCCATCCTGACTTGTTTACAGACTCTAACAAATAAATAAATAAATATTTTATCCTCAGTGGAAAACTTTGGTTTTCAGGATGCTATTCCTGTGATAGGACCTCAGAGCTTATTTGAGATGTTTTAACAACCAAATCTGATTTCTCACTCGCACCATTCTTTTTTTTTTTTTTTTTTGAAATGATTTCTAAGTCTTCTGGAGGCAATGTAAATGTCACTGACTCAAGGAGGGGATGTGTCAACTATGAGAAAGACTGAAGAGGAATGTTCAAAGATTAAGAGGATGTCAAGACCTTGTTGTGCCTCATGGGGAAAGCACGTAATGCACTGTCAGCCACAGGTTAAAGATCTAATGAACAGTTGGTCCTATTCCTATGATGTCTGTGGTTGCGTAATGTGTCGGATAAAGCTTTTTGCACGTGCTTTTGAATCCTTACCCCATTTACAGACATTCACCTACCTGCTAAGGATCATCTTGTAAGCTAGGTACTGTGCTTGTTCCTGGGAAATAGTGAGATACCCTGTCTGACTCCATCTTTAAAAGAGATCATAGTTACTTAGTGGAATAGACAATCGGGTTGACAAAAGTGTGCTGGGGAGAAGTTATAAGAGTGTTTAGGGACTTCAAAAAGGAAGTCATGATGAAAGATGGGAGATGTCAGATTTTTCAGGTGAAGTGATGTTTGAACTTGGCTTTGAGGGAGAATGTGTCTTCGACATGGACGAATACAAGGAGGCATGGAAATCATGAAACTGCAAGAAAATTACTCCTTCCAATTAGAAATATAACAGAAGGAGATGCAGGGAGTGGTGGGAGCCAAGAAGTTGAAAGAACTTGGGTCCAGATTGTGAAATCCCTGATCTTCTTTCCTACAGGATTACATAACCCTGTGAGCAAGTAGAAGCTAGGACAAATGATGCCTTCTGATGCTTCACAAACCATCGGCTGCATCCCTCCTCCCTGACAAGTGTTCCAACAAAACAAATCACTGATGATTCTCTTCCAATGTTCAGAGAATGTATTTAATATAAATTGAAAACACAATATTAAAAATGTTTTCTTGAACTCCATGACAAAAAAATTTACCAAGTAACATTATGTCTTATAAACTAACATTAGAAGATAATTTAGTCTATGTCAATTTAAGCTTGTTGAATTAACAATTAAACCTTCTCCACAATAAAAATATCAATGAAAACATTTTCCCAGTGGCAAATCATAGTAACCACAAGTCAAACTTCATGGCACTCAGTTCTAGGTCAGGAGAAGGGCCTTAGGCACACCACTTAATCATAGGTGGCTCCTTCCTTGTCTTCACATCTTTGTGATGTCTAGCCAAGAAGCTGTGTCCCAGTTGTCACCACAATTAGTCAGTGGACCATGATTACTCATGAGATTATTTCAGTTGGTTTTGTGATACCTCTGTTTCCAAACAGCTGTCAGAAATGCGGGTTCTTAGGCTTTGAAGACACACCAAAAGGCAGAAGGAAGAAATGCATGGGGGTGAATGATATGTCAGTCCTGGGCTGATGTCTGAGTTTGTGCACAGACTTCCAGGTCTAATGAGCCTTTTTGTTGAGGAAACACTTTCAAACACACAAGGTAAGACCCTATTCATGTTCATGGCTGCTATAGCTCTAATATATTGGGAGAAGTGCATTTGACTATCTCATTTAGAATTACACACATGTTCTTTTCTTATGGTGGTGTTTTGGGCTGATTTGAAAATTAGACCAGATTTACCCCATTTTGTTCAGGCACCTCACCTTGTGTGAATTTGTACCCCCATCCCCATGAGCCCACTCCCATAGATGCCAACACTTCCACCCCCACCTACTTGCACCCTGACCACAATATCTTTGCTCTATGGGATTAATGCAAGAAAGTTTTCCTGAGCATGTGATTTCTATGAATCTTTTTTGGTAACTTTCCATTTGTATGAAATGTACCTTATGATTATGATGGCTTCTCCTGTCCACCCCACCCCCTTTATGCCTTATAAGCATGTTCCTGTCTTCGACTAGGGTTGAGGGTTGCAGAGAACTGCTTGGTTCTCTGTGCTTTTGGCCCCCACCAGAAAATAAAGATATGTTTTCACTTTCAAAATACCCAGAAAATTATTTGGAAACTTGGGAATAAAATCTTAACAGTGGGTGTGAAAATACTATGGAAATTTTTCTGGTTTAGCCATTATGAGGTACATTGCTATTTTTTCTTATTCTTTTTTTTTTTTTGGTGTTGCTTTTGGAAGTTTATGAGCACAACTAGATTAATGTGTAATGGTCAACTAATTGAAAAATCAATATGATGTTTTAGATGAAGAAGCATATCTTTTTCTTACTCAATTGCTATAGCTGGTCTTTGTAGCAGAAGCTGCCACTGATCTGTGAATATGCTCAGGTCCTAACTTTTGCTTGATCAAAACCAAAAAACTGTTTACTTCACACTGTGCACTCTGCCCAAATACATTTTTTTTCTGACTGAAGGAGTACATAAGCAAGGAGGAATTCAAGAGTATTGGAGAGATGATGAACCTAGAAGCAAACTTCAACCAATAGCAGACAAGGAGCTGGTATATAAAACTTCAATTTTCTTGGTCCTCACTGGGCATAACTCTGAAGTGTGGGTCATACAGTTCCTCAGAGTTCGCCTGTGAGATTGTGTCCAGTTGCCCATGGTGGCCATGAGTTTAGTAACTCAGCTTTTCCTGGTTTTCTGTGCTTTCTTGCCTTCTTCGCCACTCCTCTACTGATGATTCTCAAATCACTTCCCAGATAAACAATCTATGCTTGTTTGTAGAGTAACCCAGACCAAGACTGTCTAGCAGAGCCCTGGGTGCCTTCAGTATAAATATATGCACCCAAACTGTGCCTTTTCTTGAAAGCCCACAGTTCTATGGATTCTAAAATGTGTTACTTAAATTCCTTTAGTTCATGGTGCACAAATGGTATAAACCCAGACCCTGCGGCATGTTAGACTAGACATTCACCGCTTCAGAGAGAGGAAGCTTCCTCTCACCCTCCCTGGGCTGGTGGCTGACTTTCACTAGTGCCTTTTGGATACATGGGCAGAAATGCAAGGGTCACCTCAGTTTTAGCTTCAAAGGTTCCCTCCATCCTGGGACACACTTCCTGCTCAGCACATTCTGCTCCACCATGTTTCACACCACACAGAAGCCACCTGGATGCCAGCTTGCCCCAGCTCTTTCACTCCCTTCAAAGATTCTTCCATATCTGACTCCTGGAAAGATTTTTTCATTCTTATTCTTTCCTTTGATCAAGTATTAATTTGCCTATTTAATTTTAAAATGTTATTTGATAAAGTTTTAGCAAAAATTTCTTCAAATATATTTTCACTTATCACTATCTTTTATTGGAAAATATTCAAATGGTATGAATAATACAGTAATAAACATCTAAATATGCACAACTCAGCTTCAACTAAAAATTACAGATATGGATCCAGATATACCTATGAGTGCAAAGATATAAACACATAGACATGAATATATAGTGATATTGTATACAAAAAAAAAATTACATGAGATGATATGTAAGTATAATATATATATATATATATATATATTGCATATAAAATGATAGCATACAGAGATGTGTTGTCATTATAGCTAATCCAACATATATACCTGGTAAAATAAGTGAGGTTGTTCCTACCAAAGGAGTATGTCAAGTATGAGGGATGCCTGCCATTTTCAAAATATCTTTTCTTTCATTTATTATCACTATAAAAAGACAACTGCATACTGAAGCCAGGGTTGTGGCTCAGTGGCAGAGTGCTTGTCTAGCATGTGTGAGGCACTGGGTTAGATCTTTGGCACCACATAAAAATAAACAAATTGGAGCTGGGGATGTGGCTCAAGTGGTAGTGCGCTCGCCTGGCATGAGTGCGGCCCAGGGTTCGATCCTCAGCACCACATACCACATACAAACAAAGATGTTGTGTCTGCCGAAAACTAAAAAAAAAAAAAAAAAAAAAAAAAAAAAAAAAAATATATATATATATATATATATATATACATATATATATATATTGAAATTCTCTCTCTTAAAAAAAACAAATAAAATAAAGGTATTGTGTCCATCTACAACTAAGAAAAATTTTAAAAAAGGGATTCCAACAAATGCTCACCATCTCTAGCAGTCAGAGAAATGCAAATCAAAACCACCCTAAGATACCATCTCACTCCAGTAAGATTGGCAGCCACTATGAAGTCAAACAACAACAAGTGCTGGCGAGGATGTGGAGAAAAAGGTACTCTTGTACATTGCTGGTGGGACTGCAAATTGGTGCGGCCAATTTGGAAAGCAGTATGGAGATTCCTGGGAGAGCTGGGAATGGAACCACCATTTGACCCTGCTATTGCCCTTCTCAGACTATTCCCTGAAGACCTTAAAAGACCATGCTACAGGGATACTGCCACATCGATGTTCATAGCAGCAAAATTCACAATAGCTAGACTGTGGAACCAACCCAGATGCCCTTCAATAGATGAATGGATAAAAAAAGTGGCATTTATACACCATGGAATATTACGCAGCACTAAAAAATGACAAAATCATGGAATTTGCAGGGAAATGGATGGCACTAGAGCAGATTATGCTTAGTGAAGCTAGCCAATCCCTAAAAAACAAATACCAAATGTCTTCTTTGATATAATGAGAGCAACTATGAACAGAGCAGGGAGGAAGAGCAGGAAGAAAAGATTAACATTAAACAGAGACATGAGATGGGAGGGAAAGGGAGAGAAAAGGGAAATTGCATGGAAATGAAGGGAGACCCTCATTGCTATACAAAATTACATATAAGAGGTTGTGAGGGGAATGGGAAAATAAACAACGAGAGAAATGAATTACAGTAGATAGGGTAGAGAGATAAGATGTGAGGGAAGGGGAGGGGGGATAGTAGGGGATAGGAAAGGTAGCAGAATACAACAGTTACTAATAGGGCATTATGTAAAATTGTGGATGTGTAACCGACGTGATTCAGCAATTTACATTTGGGGTAAAATTGGGAGTTCATAACCCACTTCAATCTAATGTATGAAATATGATATGTCAAGAGCTTTGTAATGTTGTGAACAACCAATAAAAAAAATAAAAATTTAAAGAAAAGATAATTGAATACTGTTCTTTAGTTGGTCATTTTGTAGTGATTGATTCATATTTCTCAACTAGGTATTATAGAATTTAGTCTTCCTTGCTACCAGATTTCAAAGCCAAGCATTTAACCTCTTTTATTTCTTCCTGAGAAAATTTATAACTTCCAAAAATTATGGAAAACATCTACTTTCTGGGTTTGGAGTGAAGAATGAAAATTGTCTTAGCCCAGGTCTGCTGCAGGTGTTAATGTTGGTACTATGTTGTCACAGGATGATAGGTGGGGTAGAGGAAAAATTCCTGGAAAGTCACAAATAAAAGATACCTAAGGACTGCAACAAGTTTCATCCTGAACACCCTGGGCCTCCATGTTAAGAAGAACCTAGGGATGCACTAGGGTCAAGGAGAAGGGTACCATGCTTGGAAACAAAACACACTGGTAAAGACTAAGAACTTCTCTTTAAGACAATTACTAGGTGGTAAAGGCTTTTAACCCAGTGCTGTCAGATCCCAGAGTCCCGGATGTTACCAGAGGGCTACATGGCTCCTCTTGATTTGCAGATAAAAATGAATTCTGCATGATCAGATTTCACTATGATGGGGCCCATTGGATTTTTTTGCTATCAAGGTTATCTCTTTTGATGTTGGGCAAGGTGGCGCATAGCTGTAAGTGACGCCGGAGACTGAGGCAGGAGGATCTCCAGTTCAAAACCAGCCTCAGCAACTTAGCAAAGCCCTAAGCAACTTAGCGAGACCCTATCTCTAATAAAATATAAAAAGGGCTGGGGAGGTGACTCAGTGGTTAAGTCCCCCTAGGTTCAACCCCTGGAACCAAAAAAAAAAAAAAAAGATAGTCTCTTTTGGGTTACCAACCAATGACAAATTAAAATTCATTCTGGAAAGAAACAGTGTGTAACAGCTGGTCAACTACTTCATTATATAGTCATATTTCTCTTTTTCATATTTTTTCTTCTTCAGGGCTTAGAACATTTGAAATATGCTAATTCAGCCTAAAATAAAGCAGAAGAGTAATATGTTACATACAATTTAAGGTTGGATTATTTGTTTTATTTTTTTTTACTGTCTTTTTTCTTCCTCCAGTAATGATATTAGAAGGAAGTGCAGACAATGAATGGCAAGTAATGGTTTTCTTTGACTTCATCAAAAAGTGCTATAGTATTGAATATTGCCTAATTTGAAAGTAATTAATCCTCCGTTTTAAAATTGCCTGAGATTAAACTGACTCATAAAAGGTATATTTGTACTCAATTTTATCAATACATACTCTTTTATTTCTCTATGTTCTTATAGCTTCTACCTACAAGACCTTATTACTGTAGCAGATGCTAATTCTTCAAAACTATAAATAAATATCCTGGTTTCTGATGGGATGAATTCAGCCAAACAAAAATATGGTTATGCACTGAACTGATGAATTTATGTATAGGAATTTTTTTAAAAAAATTAATTGCATTAAAAATACTAATATACTAAGAGTCATAGTCATAAATAAATATCTGCATAAAAAAGCTAGAAAGGATGTGAAATTAAGTTAGATAATCCAAAGTGCATGTAAATGCATATATTAAGGTATGTTGAAAATACTAATGAAAATTCAAAAATATTGATAAGAATATGTAGTACAGAAAATTATATTCTGTTTTAACTGAAATTATATATTAAAATATGTAATTATATATAATATGTACATATAACATATATGTAATTATATGTATATATAATTCAATATGTGTGTGTATCTGTATTTTGTGTGTGTGTGTGTGTGTGTGTGTGTTTTCCCTCTTAATTAAGATAAAACAGAAATTTGAAATTCAATTTCCTAAAATCATGTTGGTTTCCCCTCTGGCTCTATTTCATTTTTTTTTTTAAAGAGAGAGAGAGAGAGAGAGAGAGAGAGAGAGAGAGAGAATTTTCAATATTTATTTTCTAGTTCTTGGCGGACACAACATCTTTGTTGGTATGTGGTGCTGGGGATCGAACCCGGGCCGCACGTATGCCAGGCGAGCGCGCTACCGCTTGAGCCACATCCCCAGCCCCCCTCTGGCTCTATTTCAGTATCCCAGGCTGGATTTTAAAAAGACTCATTTACCCGTCTTCTCCTCCTATCTCAAAATCTTGGTAGTTGCATGCATCTAGTACCACAAGGCTGAAACCACACCTTCACTCTGTCACACACAATCACATGAGATCAAGAAGCTTGGCAACGTAACGGAGCATGAACCCCGCTCTTTACCAGCTCTCAGATCCTTGAGTATAAGGGTGATTTATGTAACCACTTGGATGCATGTTGCATGTATGCTTTCTCTACTAAACTGTTTGTTATTTGAGAGCAAGGAGGGCATCTTCACTCATTTTTATGTATTGCACATACATATCTTCAAAATAATATTAACTGCCATTTATAAAATTCCCACTATCTGTGTCTTACATATCTGTGGATGTATTTCAAGCCCTTGCATCTCTGTGAGTCTATCATCTCCACCATCATCTGTGACAGAGCAAACTTCTGATAAAAACCACACAGTATGAAACATTTTCAATTGATGTTTATTGGAGGTTATCTCATCCCCTTGAAGAAATGTGTTGAAATGCGGGCATTTGATCCACATGATAATTGTAATATGGAGCATGTTTAACAGGAGGAAAACCAGGATTCTAACTGCCCAGAAATGTGAGACATGGCCTTTCTCAGTTAAGAATGGTCTTACCCCAAATGACAAGAAGATCCCATTGAAAACTACTGGTAGAAGGTTGATTACTTTCTCTCCATTTCTCTATGAAATGTCTTTTTAAAAACTGCATCCAGATGTAGTTGGGCATCCTGAGATAATAAGACTCTAATAAGCAAAACAAAACAAAAGGAATTAGGGAAAAATAAAGGAAAGGGGGAAGAATTTGATTCTTCTGGTTTGGGGCTTCCTATTTTCAGCACCATATCTTCACAGTCAGGTTATTTCTAGGCATTTAACTCAAGTGCCTTTTCTCTCCCCATTGACCCTATTAGTCAACTGATAATGCAAAAGATGTTAAATGTAATATGTTCTTCCCCTTGACACTCCTCACACTGTGAGAAAATTAAGAGAGTTCTTTTTATATCACTGTTTACTATGGGGATGATAAGCCTAGAGCTCAACATGCATTTTATGTACTTTATGGAATAAATCACTTGCAAGTGATATTATGCCCAGATCTGTCTCATCTGACAAGTGAGTTGTTTGCAGGGCTGCAGACTGGAAATGACACTAAAAGCATACAGTGATTTAAGAGGCTATTTGACTCATGCACTGGCAATGGCAGAGTCAATGGATGGCTGAGGGGACTGAAAGAGAGCTGGAATATCTGCATATTTCCATTCTCTATGAAGCCAAGGCAGACATGTTTTTAAAATAATCTTTTGTTCATTACACTCATCCTTGGCTTTATAATGAGCTTAATAAACAATTAACCCATGGGTCTTTAGCCTAATTAGTGAAAACCCATCCAGATATTTTTTCTCTGTTTTAACACAGAGCAGTGATATTGTCATGGGTTGCAGTGGGTAAGTGACAGTATGATAATAAAGCAGCCCAATCAAAATACAAAATTCTCCCCAGCAATAGCTTGGAGAGACAGAAGGCAGTTGGGAAACAAGCAACATGTTCTAAATTAGTGTGAAGTTGCCAACCAATACTTCACTTTTGCTCTCCCACATCCTCTGCTGGTTGATGGAAGTAACAGAACCAGTTTCTAGATGTCAAGAGCAGCATTTCAATGGTGAGCACAGTTGGCACCTTCAGGGTCAAGTGCAAGACCAGCCTTGGGTCTTGATTTCAGAATCACTCCTCAGTGTTTTTATCTCTTCTTGTTCACATTCCCCTGACCTTTAATCTCACTCCACATTTTTTTTCCTAACTGAAGGAGAAAATCAATTAGAAAGCTCATTGTTTGGTGCTCCTTCTTTCCTTCCTCCCTTCCTTCCTTTCTTCCTTCCCTACCTCCATGCCTCCCATTCTTCCCTCCTCCTTGACATATTAGAAGCCACATAAGTAATGTTTTCATTCATCGGATATTTATTGTGTGCAACATTCATCAAGCATTCTCTGCTCGTCCTGGAGAGAGTTTATTGGCATTTACCACTTCGATTGTCTGATGTCAAGTATAGCCAACATTTAGTGAGAGGAAACTATGTGTCGGACATGGACATGCTTCATTAATAATGTATCCTCCGTGCTGTGAAAGAAATTCTTCCTATAAGACATCTAGATAAATAAAGGATCTCAAAATAGTTGAAATAGTGGCATACAAAAGGTATGCTTCCTCTACAGAAGAAGCTCAATGTGTGCACTGGGAGTGGGGTTATCCAGTCAGGCTTTCTGGAGGTTTTCGGCCTGAATGTTAGTACTAGGGAGCTAACTGAATGAAGGATATGGGATTCCAGGCAGAGGGGAGAGTTTGCATACATGAAAAGAGGTGAAACTTAGCATGGTATAAATCAGAGCTTGCATGAAGTTCAAAGTCTCCAACACAATGTATTTGAGATAAGAGGCAGCAGGGGAAAGGAAACCAGAGACCAAATTGGGGTGAATCCTTTTCACATGGTCAATACTTAGTTAGACTGCACCATGTAGGCCATACAGAGACAGCTAAAAGATCTTCACCACTGTGGAGACAGGAGAGGGAAGCAGAGAGACAAGTGAGGAAGCTCTGTAATCCTCTTGGGAAAATGACATGGACTTAAGTAAGGAAATGCATAGATTTCAGGAATGCTTGGGGCTTGGTGGTTGATTGGGCACAGAAACATTAAGGGAGGTGAAGGACTTGGAGGCAACTAGCATTCTCACCTGGATGGATAGTGAGTGGGACAGGTAAGATATAAGTGAGACAGGTAACACAAGAAAGCAAAGAAGTTTGAGAGGAAAAAAAAATATTGTATAAGTCCAGTTTTTGTCCTTTAGAATAGAGATTTTATTACTCAAAAAAATTAAAAAGTCAGGTAAAAAGTAGAAAAGTCATAGGGGGTGAAGTGATACATTTAGATTTTGTGCTCATTAAAAAATTAGTATTAAAAATATGTAAGTGAATAATGCTACCTGGAGAAGTTATATAATGAAGACATAGGTATTGCTGATATGACCACTGTTTATGGTTTGGATCTGGAACATTCCAAAGCTCGTGTGTTGAAAGCATGATTCCAGTGAAGCAAGGTAAAGAGGTGGAGCTTTCAGACAATGATTGGGTGATGAGCGGTCTGAGCTCATCAGTGAATTAATCCATTGATAGTCGGATGGCTATTGGGAGGAGGGACCAAGTGGAAGAAAATAGGTCACTAGAGCATAATCTGGAAGGGTTTATTTTCTTTCCAGCGCTCTTAATATCTCTCTCTCTCTCTCTCTCTCTCTCTCTCTCTCTCTCTCTCTTTCTTCCTCCCTCCCGCCCGATTTCCCTCCACCCCGTTTCTAGGCTGCTATTAACTGAGCAGATTTCCTTCACCACACACTTCCACCATGATGTTTTCCTTACCTGTGGCCCAGAGCTATGGAGTCAGCCAACCATGGACTGAAATCTCTGAAACCATAGTTAAAAAATAAAACTTGCATAAGTTGTTCTTTTCTGGACAAAAAAAAGTTAACTAAAACACTAACATATCAGCAGATTAATAAAGGAAATACAGATTGCTGTAGTTTGGGCTGCTGTAACAAGGTATTGCAGACAGCGTGGCTTACAGAGAGCAGGAATGCATTCCTCCCAGCTCTGGAGGCTGGGAAGTCAAGATCAGGACCCCAGCCTGACTAGCTCTGGAAAGCCCTCTTGGGGCTTGTCAGCCTCTTCCGTTTTCACATGGCAGAAATGGTGTTCAACTCTCTCTCCATCCAGTCGCTTTGATAAATCACAGATCCCATTCATGAGGACCCTCACAATCTAATCACCTCTCAAAAGCCCCACCTCAAAATATTGTCAGGTTGGGGATTTAATAAAAGCTAATTAATAAAAATCTTCCAATGAAAAGAGTATTCAATGAGATTCAATTCAATGCAATATATATTTATTGGGAACCTGGTAGGTACAGGAACTCAGCTGAGAATTCTCTGTGATCTTTTGAGGGTGGGAGACACAAGCATTCAGTCCCTAACATGGACCCTAGCAATTTCAGAAGTCTAGGAGGCCTTCAGTCAAAGTGTAGAATATTTGTATTTAATATTTGTGATATAGAAAGTGATAAAAAGTTCTAGTCTGTTTTTGGTAAGTTAGTTAATTTTTAATGCTTGAGACTAAGGGAAAGAAAGAAAGAAAGAAAGAAAGAAAGAAAGAAAGAAAGAAAGAAAGAAAGAAAGAAAGAAAGAAAAAACATATAAATACATTTGAAAAGCTATTCTAGATGGTTTATAACTATGAATGTTAAATTTTCCTATGTAGAGGACAGAAGTATATTCAGACACTTAAATGTTCAATGAACTGGAGCTACCAGATACTAGATAAATATTATCTATAAGGAAAATCAGAGCAAGTAAATTATGAACGACCAGGAAAGAAGAGTTGTTCTTCTCCCAGACTTACTATGTTTAATGAAATTAAATTCAGCAAGAATTCATTATTCACAATATTGTGCTAGATCTTGAGCTGGGAATGGTACTTGATAATTAAGGATTTAACCATTTGTATAAAGTATTACTATTTTTCCTCTTTTAAGAAAAAGTTTTGTGCCCCCCCAAAAAAAAAAGAAAAAGAAAGAAAGAAAGCTTTTTCTTAAAATTTTATTCTGTGGATCCCATTGGTAAAAGCAGCTTGCTCATTTGGAGGTTGCTAGGGAGTTGCTAAGGGATGTTGCACAGAGCAATATAAGTTTTGCATTACCTGTGATGATCCATGATGAAAGGAAAAATACTTATTTCTTTTTTCAAAAAGGACAAAATGATCACAGAGAATTCCCAGCTGAGTTCCTGTACCTACCAGGTTCCTAATAAATATGTATTGCATTGAATTGAATCTCATTGAATACTCTTTTCATTGGAAGATTTTTATTAATTAGCTTGTATTAATTTTGACTTAGTCATGATGCAGTTAACTTAGTTGTCACTATTATTCCTCCATTTATCCTATGTTGGTTGAAGGACAGGAAAATTCTCATCGTGAAAAAAGGGAGAAGATAGCTTCTATTGGTATGTGTAAAAAACTTTAAAATACCCCCAAAATTACAGCATGGAAGTCATTACCTTTTATGTCTAACCAAAGAGCTGCCCTCAGACCAGAGGTTCCTAAGCTGTTCTGGAGTGTGTTTCCCTGTAAGGATACGATAAATCCAACTCATAGTAAACAATAACTGTGTACTGCCATCTGGAAACACTCCTTTTATTAGTTACCTTAAATGCATCCATTCTGCTCTTGTTCCTCCGACACCTTTTTCTAAGCCCTGCACCCAAGTTCATGGCCACACCTTTGGAAGCCACTTGAAGGCACCCACCACTTCATACAGCTATTGCTTTTTGTTATTTAATTTTAAAATTAATCCTACACCACAAATTCTGTCCCTCGACACAACTGACATTCCAGATGATCATTCACAGATGACCTTGCTAAGCTCAGGATTGCACGCACAGGCCCCTCAGCTCCATGCTGCTGCCACTAAGAACAAAGCACACCTGGATGCGTGCTCTTGTCTCACAGTTACTCATGGAAACTGTTCCTTCCACTTCAATTCTCATCTCTCCTTTTCATAAGACAAAGAACCAATGTGCAAGTAAAACATCATGATCCCCTCCACTCCCTCTTTTACTGAGAGAACTCACAAAACATTTTTTATCTCTCACTTCCAGGGCTACAGGATCCAACTCATGAAAATTATGAACATATGCTATGGGAAAGTGTAGGAATAAACCTATAAAAATATGAAGGAAAGCTTCACTGATGTTTTTTTTTAAAGATATGATCCTATAGAGATTAAAAGAATAGTCACAGAAAAGACTTGACTTCTAGCTTATAGGATATTGTATAAGTCTGATATTGGGGTGGGCGACATTAGACAAAATCTCAATGATATCATTGTCAACAAAATCATTTTTCATGTGCTTAGAATTTTTAGGCACTGATGCAAATTTAAATGATTTTATTTAACAGCAATTAGAAAAAAATTGTGATGAGAGAAGACATTCTATCATCTGTATCAACATTCTTAAATGCTTAGGTTAAAATGACTCCAGGTTATCATAAAACAATATGAAAAGAATTAAAACTGTTTAGCTTAGTTATTTGGATATTTTGAAAAAAAGGTAACCTTAACTGTACCATATTGATTGCAAATAAATTATAAAACTAAGTGTTTTTAAAAAGTTGATTCAAAATATAGATGAATATTTAGCTCTAGATAGAAG
Source organism: Urocitellus parryii (assembly GCF_045843805.1). Lineage (NCBI taxonomy): Eukaryota > Metazoa > Chordata > Mammalia > Rodentia > Sciuridae > Urocitellus > Urocitellus parryii. The sequence goes on from NW_027551767.1 coordinate 303,535, forward strand.
AAACTAAAGAGCAAAGTAATACATAAACTACTAGGAAATATTACTGTAATATTTTTAAATTTTACATTTAATTGTATAAAAAATAAAAGATCAAATACCAAGTCGAAAATTTATTTGTAGAAAAAAATAATGAAAATTCATAAACTTCATGTTAAAATGCTTTCACTTACAGATAATGAAATAACAACAAACAGTCTTTCAATCGCCACCTTTTGTGCCTTGCCCTATCCTCAGCCCACCGTTTCAGTGAAATGTGAACAGTTCCAGAAACCAGCACCTGTCTCTTTGTCCAGGGCCTCTCTCCATTGCACCTGGTGGTGGGCAGGAAGTATTAGGGAAAATCAGTCACCTTCCTCAACTGTACCCCCCTGACCCCGCTGCCCACCCTTCCAAGGGATAACAGCATTATGTGATTATGCCCATTCCTTCCAAGGAATAACAGCATTGTGTGATTATGCCAGTGCTCCTGTCTTGTGTGTGGACTAACTTTGAAGTTCTCAGTTCCAAAATGGGATGAAAATCCTCAAACTCATTCTGAAGATCTGCTCAAAAATGTACCTTCTTCTCTCACCATTCTCATTTCGTGTCCCCATTCCCTACCAGCATTTTCCAGGATAAGCAACCAAATTAATCTCTTGTTCTAATATCTTGGTCTCAAAGCAGCTCCTAGGAAAACAAAATAAGATGCATTAACAACAAAATATTATAACAATAAAATCTACCAGCATGAAATTTGCCTCAAATCAAAAAAATTGAACATTAAAGGAAGAACTGGTTTTTTTATTTGTTATTTATCAGATAGCTCAAGATCAAAAACTAATCCTCAACATTATAAAAGCTATACTGAGAGAATCCTTCCTACTCTGCTGAGGAGAATACAAATTGATGAGATGATGTTTATTTTAAAAAAGGAAAAGAAAGAAAATTGGCAAAAGATACAGCTCCCTAATATGTATGTCTCTTTGCTCACTGGGTCCAATTTTATTACTTTATTCATTTATTCACTGAATTGAATTATGTTAATTAAAATGGAGTTTGATTTATGGCATAGTTTACGCTAAGCATATAATCACAGACTAGGGGAACCTAAGCACAAAGTCTGAGGCTTAGTTACGTTAGAGGGATCTGGTTCCAGTGGAGGAGGTGGGGGTGAGGAAGAAGTGGAAGAGTCCCATGGTTCCTCAACTTTTCTCCTTTGCCTTCCTCTTGGCTCTGAAATGTACTGCCCCCAGGGCTGTGGCTCTGATGCCCATCATTGCCTAAGTCATGCCACCTTTTCTCTTGGCCTGCTTCTCGGTTTGACTTTTCCTGAGTTATGGTGCTGTGACTTCCAGCATCTGCCTACCTATTTGCTCTCCTGTGATTGGCTTGAATCTCATCCAGTTTTCAATGTCACTCCTCTCACAGCTCAGTGGCAACCAATTCTATTTTGTGACACTTTATCACCCAGACTATTGCTTCATTTGCTGGAAGGCACTCATACTCATGACTAAAAAAAAAAAAAAAAAAAAAAAAAAAAAAAAAAAAAAAACAAAACAAAACAAAACAAAAAAACACATGCCAACTCCCTGTTTTATAATCCATGTCCTGAGCAGTGATTGAAGAAAGGAAAACTAACAGATTTTGCCCATATATATTTCAGCATAAAAATTAGCTTTCCTTAAACAGTGGAAATGGCTTCTACTTTTCTGAAAAAATTTATTCCATACCATGAAAATCACTAACACATGATAGGAATGCACATTGTGTGTGTGTGTGTGTGTGTGTGTGTGTGTAACTCAGAAGTACTTTTTTTGTAATGTCACCTTTTTGTTAATTATTTTACAACAAATGATATTCAGAAATAAAAATCTGAAGTTTATATCATTCTCAGGACACCAATTATGGGAATTTTTAAACATACATCAAAACCTTCCCGAGCTCTTCACATAGGAAAATGAAATTCTGAAAAGTTCCTGATTTCAAAATGACAAGTTCACTTGTGGCAGCAACACACCAGAGGGACTCACTACTGCTTGCTCAATTGGCCACCTGCCAAGTTATTTTGGCACCAGAGGGATGTGCAGAAATGTCATCAAACCACAATTTATAGATGCCACTGCAGCTAATGATCAGAACTGCTGCTGGAATTCTGTCCAGAGAGGTGTCAAGGAGTTGGGTTCCAAGCATGGATTTGTATCCTTAGGAACACATCAGACCCAAAGGACATTACCTTCCTATCATAGGTAGTTAAAAGAGAAAATAAATGCATTGTGAAATTAAACATATATTTGGATTTATTGCTGCCATTTAAGATGAAATTTAGTTTCATTATATGTAAAATAATCTGTCCACATTTAACACTACATAAAGTGTGTAGAAAACTATGTTACTCATATATTTAACCAATCTCTTTGGATTAGCAATGAATTTGTGGGATTGAACTTTAGGCAATTTCAATTCTAAAAGTGTGTTGTACTGACTTAAATGTCTCCATGTGCCCAATGTCTGCATTTGATTTTACGTTTCAATATGTGAGGTTCACTGTTTATACATTTAGTTGTTTTCTATTAACTTGTGATATGACTATATGATTGGAGTGGCTTCTTAGATTGAAAATGCTTTGAGAAATATTTAATGTTTATTTAAAAATAAAATATTTTTAAAGTACTAGAAATGGTGAACTATTAAAGCATTATGTTTAAATAAACTTCATGTTTACTCAGTATTTTTACTGAGCTATTTGCACTTTATGACTACAACATGTTTATGAAGTAGGAGTCACTGAATCCAAATTGTACTTTCTAAATGGGACAGAGTCAGGAATTTGCCAAAGATCAAAAACCTCATGGTTTAACAAGGACCTGAAAAGTATGTCCATGCTGCTGCTTCTTTGCTCCTTCAATACAGGTGACCTTGAAATAGATAATTTTCCACTGGCAGAATTTTGTGTTTAATATGAATAATGAATATTTATTGGTTTTCCAGATAGTATTTTAGCGAATCAGCCCTGAGTGAGACAGTTATTTGCTTAACGGTAGAGATAACCTCTGCATGTGATTTATCATGCCTTATAATTATAGTCTGCATATAATGAGTTCATTTTTACTATGTGCCATTGAGTTGTTTATTAGAATATTGTTTTAGGCCAGCAATTCAATTAACTATACATATCACTGGTGATTTCTAATGATTTCCCTCTTCTTATAATGAAAAACAGTGGGTCTTTGTAGGTTTTAATATACCAGATGGAACGAAAACGTTTGCTAAGTGTTATTAGTCTATTTTGTGCAAAAGAACAAGAATGATATCAAGGGCATTAGTAATTATTTGAATAAAAATAAGTGGTATCTCTACTCAATTTACAGCCTTATGAAAAGTTGTTTAGTCTCCAGCTTGGAAAAGTAAATCACCATGCTAGCTCTGTAATATATAAAGCATAATAAGACACATTTTTGTGTGGATCCAAAATATGCAAAACCGTGTTGCATGCATAATGTCATTAAATCCTGATAATAATGGAGCAGTACCCAATACAGGAACAGGGACAGAGTGCCCTGGTACAGGCTATAATTGTCCATTTATGGATGATTTTTATAGTTTAGAATGAATATCTGAAAGAATGTGAAGCCAATGCCCAGTGTTTGAGAAAAACTTAATTTTCATAATCTGAAAAATAGATGCATAAAAAGACCCTTCCACGTTTTGTCATCACTCACTGGACCCCTCCCCACTATCACTTATGGCATTAATTTTGAAATAGTAAAATCAACACATGAAATTTGGACTTGGATCCTGGTAGTGTATTCTAGCAAATGGTCCAATAGTCTGAGATATAAAATGTCACAGAATATAAATTGTCACCTTTTGACGGTGGGAAGAGTGACACTGAAAGCTAAAAGTGGGATCCAAGTGACGCCTAAGGGAAAGAATAGGTAGACCAATGCCAGTCCAATGGCAGAAACGCAGTATGTAGTCCAAGACAGACAAGACGCAGAAGCAGGTGGAAAGAAGGAGATACCAAGACTAAAGCAACTGTGAACCTCGGAGCCAATGTTTTGGTGGATGTGCAACATGGGAATCAAGAGGACAGAGGAGAAAGGTAGATGAATGCAGGAAGGCTGTCTACTGCTTCATTAGCCTGAGCTCCTCCATTCTTGTCATAACTAACACACTGAGAGCTTGAATGCAGGTTTCCTTTATCTCAGATTTTATTAGAACAAAAGAACAATAAAGGCATTTGTGAATTTATTAGATGCAATTTTAATAAATCAGTAAATAATTAATGAAAACAGACATTGAGATAAACACATAAGTACATTGAAAGGAAAATATATTTATATATATATTTAAAATTTATATATAATATACATATATATTTTTAATAATATGCATATTTTTTCACCAAACCTCCCTCTTCAACTATTGGATTGAGTTATATTTTCAGAGCAGAATGGGAGGATTCCTTGAATACTTTTTATAACAATGATATTTGTTTCTTAATATTAAATATAATCTGATAAATGAAGAATGGAATCTTTCTTCCTCTGTAATCAATTTTTTAATAACAGTGAAATAGATGCTTTTTTCAAAATTACTTTTCTTCTTTTATCTTATATTATTTATGCTTTTATTTTTTCCTGGTACCAGGGATTGAACCTAGGAGCACTTAACCACTGAGGCACATTCTCAGCCTTTTTTTTTTTTAATGACTAAAGTGTTTATTTCTCATGACCTGATTGAGTTAGTGGATCCTGTGGTAGCTGTTAATATAAAAGCCCTGGCTTTCTTAGAAAGTTTAAGACCACACCAATTATCACAGCCATCTCTCTAAGTACAGATGCTACACAACTTACAATGGGGCTGCACTCTGATAAGCCCTCAGAAGCTGAAAATGTATTCAGTTACCTAAATGCCAGACATCATAGCTTAGCAAGACAGTAGAGCACCTGTTATTTAATGGCACAATTACATGGCAAACTGGGCAACAAGGCTCACTGCTGCTGCCCAGCACTGCTAGAAAATGCCCCACTGAATATCACTAACCTGGAAAAGATCAAAATTCCATGCACAGTTTCTACTGAATATACATCACTTTTTCACCATTGTAAAGTAAAAATTCATTTAATACAAGCATGTGACTTGGAGACCATAAATATGTTCTTCCAGACTTTTTGCTTTGAGCCCACACATATGTACATTTTTCTCCCTACAAAGACAATCATACAACTCATACTGACACTATGATATATCATGGGCCATTTGCACTTGAAAGTTGAAATCCATGCTACTATTTAAATGACTACATGGTAGTGTATTTTATTGTTTTGTTCATTCATTTATCATTTAAATTGATAAAACATTGTATATATTTATGTTATACATTATGAACTATGTATACCTGGTGGAATGGATAAATCAACTGATTATATGCATCATCTCATATGCTTTTTTGTGTAAAAGCATCAAAAATCTACTTTATTAGCAACTTTTAAGTATATACTACATTGTTATTACTATAGTCATCATATCAGACAATGGATAACTTTTTAAAATTAATCAATTAATTAATTTACTTAATTAGGTGTATATGACAGCAGAATGCATTTTGATTCATTGTAGACAATTGCAGCACAACTTTTCATTTCTCTGGTTGTATTTATGTTGGATTACACCATATGTACAGTCTATGTATACCTAGGGTAATGATATACATCTCATTCCACCATCTTTCCTACCTCCATGCCCCCTTCTCATCCCTACCTCCCCTTTGCCTCATCAAATTTCCTCCATTTTTCCCATGTTACCCCCCATTATGGATCAGCATCCACTTATCAGAGAGAAGATTCTGCCTTTGATTTTTTGGGATTGGCTTAGCATGATATTCTCCAACTCCATCCATTTACATGCAAATGCCATGATTTTGTTCCCTTTTAATGATGAATAATATTCCATTGTGTGTGTGTGTGTGTGTGTGTGTGTGTGTGTGTGTGTATATATATATATATATATATATATATATATATATATATATATATATATATTTTACAGTTTCTTTTTCCATTCACCTATTAAAAGGCATCTAGGTTGTTTCTCCTTTAGCTATTGTGAATTAAGCTGCTATAAACATTGATGTGGCTGTGTTACTATAGTATGCTGATTTTAAGTCCTTTGGGTATAGATGGAGGAGTGGAATAGCTGGGTCAAATGGTGGTTCAATTCCAAGTTTTCTAAGGAATCTTCATACTGCTTTCCAGATTGGTTGCACCAATTTGAAGTCCCACCAGCAATGTTTGAGAGTGCCTTTTCCCCCTACATCCTTGCCAACATTTATTGTTGTCTATATTCTTGATAGCTGCCATTCTGATTGGTGTGAGAGTAGTTTTTATTTGCATTTCTCTAATTACTAGAGATTTTGAACATTTTTTTCATATATTTGTTGATCAAATGTACTTCTTCTGAGAAGTGTCTGTTCAGCTCCTTAGCCCATTTATTGATTGGGTTGTTTGTTTCTTTGGTGTTAAGTTTTTTGAGTTCTTTATATATTCTGGAGATGAGTGCTGTATGTGACATGTGTGTGGCAAAATTTTGCTCCCAAAATGCAGGCTCTCTCTTCACCTCATTGATTGCTTCTTTTGCTGAGAGGAAGATTTCTAGTTTGAGTCCATCCCATTTATTAATTCTTTATTTTATTTCTTGTACTTTAGGAGTCTTGATAAGGAAGTTGGGGCCTAATCCAATGCGATGAAGATTTGGGACCACTTTTTCCTTTATTAGGCACAGGGTCTCTGGACTAATTCCTAAGTTCTTGATGCACTTTGAGTGTTTATTTTCATTTTTATTTTGCTACATATGGATTTCAAATTCTCCTGGCACCATATGTTGAAAAGGCTATAATTTCTCTAATGTATGTTTTTTGGCGCCTTTGTATAATATGAGATAACTGTATTTATGTGGGTGTTTTTCTGTATCTTCCATTTTATACCATTGGTCTACATGTCTATTTTGGTCCCAATACATGCTGTTTTTGTTACTATTGCTCTGTAGTATAGTTTAAGATCTGGTATTGTGATGCCTCCTGCTTCACTTTTCTTGCTAAGGATTGCTTTGGGGATTCTAGGTCTCTTATTTTTCCAAATGAATTTCGTGATTGTTTCTTCTATTTCTATAAGGAATGATGATGGGATTTTAATTGGAATCACATTTAATCTGTACAATGCCTTGGGTAGTATAGCCATTTTGACAATATTAATTTTGTGTATCTAAGAGCACAGGAGATCTTTCCTTCTTTTAAGGTCTTCTTCAATTTTTTTCTCTAGTGTTCTATAGTTTTCATTGTAGAGGACTTTCACCTCTTTTTTTTAAGTTGATTCAAAAGTGTGTGTGTGTGTGAGTGTGTGTGTGTCTATTGTGAATGGGATAGGTTTCCTAATTTCTCTTTCAGAGGATTCATCACAGGTATGGACATTCATTTGATTTATGGGTATTGATTTTATATCCTGCTACTTTACTGAATTCATTAATTAATTATAGAAGTTTTTCTGGTAGAGGTTTTTGGATCCTCTAAGTACAGAATCATGTTGTCAGCAAATAATTATATGTTGAGTTATTCTTTTCCTATTTGTATCCCATTAATTTATTTCATCTTTCTAATTTCTCTGGGTAGATTTTCAAGGACTATGTTGAATAGAAGTGGTGAAAGAGAGTATCCCTGTCTTGTTTCATTTTTTTACAGGGAATGCTCCCAATTTTTTCTCCATTTTAGAATGATGTTGGACTTGGGTTTAGCATAGATAGCTTTTACAATGTTGAGGTATGTTCCTACTATCCCCAGTTTTTCTAGTGTTTTAAACATGAAAGAATGCTGTATTTTGTCAAATGCTTTCTCTGCATCAATTGATATAATCATATGATTCTTATATTTAAATCTATTGATGTAATTAATTATATTTATTGATTTCCATATGTTTAACCAACTTTGTGTCCCTGGAATAAACCTACTTGACCATGGTGCATCATTTTTTTATTGTGTTTTTGTATGTGATTTGCAAAAAATTTATTAAGACTTTTTCCATCAGTGTTCATCAAGTATGTTGGTCTGAAATTTTCTTTCCTTGATGTGTCTCTGTCTGATTTTGGTATCAGGATGATACTAGCTTCATAGAATGAGTTTGAAAGGATTCTTTCCTTTCTATCTCATGGAATAATTTAAGGAGTATAAATTTTATGTTGAGACAAGGTCTTGCTGAGTTGCTTAGGGCCTCATTAAGTTGCTAAGGCTGGTTTTGAACTCACAATCCTCCAGCCTCAGCCTTCTGAGCTGCTGGGATTACAGGTGTGAGTGACCACACCTGGCATATCATGTGCATTTTTCAAATTTAATTTTTAAAATATTTTTAATTGTAGTTGAACACAATACTTTTATTTTACTTATTTATTTTTTATGTGGTGTTGAGGACCAAACCCAGGACCTCACCAATGCTAGGCGAGCACTCTGCCACTGAGCCACAACCCCAGTCCCAAAATTTAATTTTTAATTGATAAATATTGTATACACTCATCAGGTACAACATGGTGTTTGGATGCATATTTATAAGATGAAATGATTAAATCAGGCTAGTTAATATATTCATCCACTCATGACATTTTGTGGTGAAACATTTAAAATCTCTTTTAAAAATTTTGAAAGTAAATTAATTATCTAAGTGTGTATTATTTGGGTTCTTTTTAAGTTTCTTTTTAAGTTTTTAATTAGCATGTACGAATGGAGTTCAGTCATTGTTCTGTCCATGCCTGCAGTATGCACTGATCAAACCCAGCCTCATTTGATCCACCCATCCCAACTTCTAGTGGTCACTCTTCTACACTCGGGTCAACTTTTCTTCTTTTCTTTCTTTTTCAACTTCCAGATATGAGGCAGAACATACAGTACTGGTCTTTCTTTTTCTGGCATGCTTCATATCACATAACGTCTTCCAATTTCATCTGATTTGCTACGAAGCACAGGTTTTCATTACTCTCTAGAAACTTTCCCTGAAAGTTCAAGTGAGTGGAAACAGAAGTTCTGGGTAATAATCCTAGGAAATACCGATCAGAGAGAAGGACAGTGAAATGATAAAGATAAAGGAATTTATGAAGTGTCTGTTTTTTAGTAGGTTCACACTCCAAATCATCCCACGTGGGTGAGGATACTTCCAAGTTGACACCTGTCATTCTGTAGTGAGGTGGGAAGACTGGGGACTAACTCTGGCACTTCCAGTGCACCACAGCTGAACAGAGGCATGCTCAAGGAAGAACAGCAGGCACTGGCTTCACCCCAAGAGCATGTGCCAAGAATAAAGGGGTGGGTCACCCACTGTGTCTACTACAAGGTATATTTTGCTTTAGTTGTTGTGTAAAAATTTTTGATTTTGAAGGATTATTAATTTCTAATTTTTATTGAAACTATTTTTGCTCATTTATAGTAATTTTATTTTTATGGACTTTTTCTATACAATTTTAAAACATTATGAACTTTTCCTCTTACACTGAGCCTTGGATATCTAGACTTAAATCTTTTTCTCATTTTTTAAAATTTATGTTTCATATTTATTTTGGAAAATTCTATCAGAAAACACAAAATAATGTTATTCTAATTGTACAGTGAATATGTTTGAATATACACTGACATGTTCAGTCTCCCCAGTTGCATAGAGCTGTAGTTATTCTCCCTCTTCTCCCTTCCTAACACTAAGGAGAGATTTATTGGGAAAACTTGCCATTTGCCATTGTGTAGCAATGGATGGATTCGATTGAACTCAAATTGGGTAATCCCAACATCTATGCCAGGGATGCAGGACCTTATAATGAGCGTTTGCCAGTTAGCATATGTTCTTCCCTTGCTCACAGAGACTGAGTTAGGAGTAAATCAGGGGGAAACACAGGCAGTTTTTGAAGCTCTGGTCAGGCAGTGCCCTCTCCACAGGATGAGAATGAGACACCATGGCTGTGGTTCCTGTCTGCACCCACCTCACAGTTACATACATATGTGACACAGCGTTCTGAGAAATAAGCCAACACAAAGACGGGGGCACCAGGCAGCTTGTATATGAACAAACTACCTGCAGCCCTAACTGGATTGTGGCTTTTAGAGTCTTTCAGTGGACTCATCCCACAATTCAGCCCATTCTTGAAAATAGTTTTTATGCAGTTTTCTTTGTCTTAACCACACATAGCTGTGATTGATTGATTGACATGAATATTTGTACTTTTTGTTAAGATTATATTTGATACATTTTTAGAAGGAAAGAAAAATCCACAGGGAAAAAAAAATGTTTACAACCAAAGAGCACGTAAGTTATTTATGTTAATAAAAGTAAAGCATTAAGTGTAAATGACCTTGTTCTCTACAGGAAGGTCTAGCAACAGACTGGCTGTTGTCTACTTACAACTATAAAGTATTTTTTTCTTATAAGAATCCTCCTATATAAAATATATTTTGGCAAAAGAAGTATACTCTCAACTTTAAAATTTTGAGTTTTAAGCAACAATAAAGAAATTTAGTAAAAGTTATTAATAAGGAAACTGAGCCCCATAAAATTTAACCTATCTCTTGAGAATTTGTCAACTTTTGGTAAAACAATGACAAATTAGTCCTATAATTTCAGTTTAATTCAGGAAAGCTACTTCCTTATGGATAATAAGGTGTCTGAATATTTACACATTATACCTATTAATTCAAATATTTATGCTGAAAATATTTGTGACTATCATTGAGTTTCTATTTTCTTTGAGATATGGTACAAAATAACTCTATTCTATTGGAGACTGATGTACAAGGCAGTTAAGTATTCCCACACTTGTTCTTGGCATGTTCTTGTACTGCAAGGAGTTTTATGACTCTTTACACAAGTGCAAGATTTTAAACTTAAGAGAAAAAAATATAACCAACAAAGAATTCAATGATGAATGACTGAATACTGAATACTGTGATCAAGGATTCATCCATTTGGTTCTTTAAGGAGATTTTGTTTAAACTGAGTGTGCTTATATGTTAGGTTGTTAGTGCAAGTGTTAGTGGGTATTACTGTACTTTGCAAAGTAAACATTTCTACTTTTTCTATTTTCTCAGATATTTTTTGGTTGTCAGGCTATAGAGCAAAGTCTTTAATCTGTATTACACACTTGGGGTCAGACTTCTCATTGTTGCAAACAACCATGGAACTCTTCCAATGATTTCATTGATGACTCAGAAACACAGACAATGTTATCATTGGTATGTTTTACTTATTTCCTTTTTCTTAAATTCAGCTGCCTATCATCTTTCCTATGAGACCAAGTTCCACTGAAATAGGAATAGCACAGGCCTGATTGATTTTAAAAGTATTTGTGTAAAGCAAACCGTGCTTATCAGCTAAACTAGCATGGCTCTTGTGAGGGTGATGACAAAGGTAAAAGCTGAGAGGCAGCCTGAAGAAAAGTGAGATAAGACATCATTATAGACTCGAAATCACTGAGTCAACAGATGACATGGGATGTGTGTATCAAAGGCTACTTGAGAGTTTTTAAAAATCATTCCTTTAAAAAACAAGGAATGCCATCAGTTAGGAAAAAAAATCAATATTCCAATAACATTTGCCTGGGATTCAGTCTCATGGTGCCTTAAAAATACCAGTTTCTAATGTAAATGTGTTTGATTTTTGTAATTTATAATAACTATCAAGACGGATGGGGGAAGGTTGATCAAAGTTATAGTCAGGAGCAAGAAGTTCTTTTAAGCTGCAGGGCAATTATAGATAATAACAATATACTATACATTTCAAAAACAAGGTTGTGTGTTTTCACCATACTGAAATGATTAATGTTTGATATGATAGGTACATTTAACCTAATTTAAACATCATTCAAAGTATGCATGTATCAAAACATTATATGTTACCCTACTAGTAGTACAACTTTTTGTTTTAAGTAGGGGTTGATTTTTTTTAATTAAAAAAATAAAACTCTTGAAAGAATATTACTATTTTTATGATTATAGTGAACAAGCAGAGGTTTTATACAAGTGATCATATTTGATATTCATATCAACCATTTGGAAAAATTATTTTAATTATGCTTGTGTTACAGATGCAGAAACCAGGGTTCAGAATAGTTATGTAATTTCCCCAAGACCTCAGAGTTTTTATGTAGTTGAGAAGAGATTAAACACAAGTCATTTTTTAATTTAAATGTCATATTCTTGTTATAACATTAGTCAGCAATCCTACATACCAATTTTTGCATTTGTGAGTGTATTAGTCAGTTTTGAGGTCTCTGTGATAAAATACAAAAAAAAAAAAAAAAAGAGAAGGAAAGATTTATTTTGGCACATGGTTTCAAAGCTTTCAGGCTATGGTTGGCTGTGTCCACTGCTTTGGGACTGAGATAAGGTAGAACATCCTGGCTGAGGTGTGGCAGAACCCAGCTGCTTACCTCAAGCCAGATGGGAAGCAGGGGGTGGGGAGGGGACAGGAAAAATGCAGGGACCAGAAATAATCTCCCAGGACACACACCAAGGACACGTTCCTTAATTAGATCCCACCTACTACACTTTTCACCACCTCCCATTAATGCCATAAAATTGTTAATCCCATGATTTTGTCAATGCCCTGAGGATTCAACCACTTCTGAAAAGCCCCACATCTGAACATGGCTGCATTGGAGACCAAACCTTTAACACACGAGCCTTTGAGGGACTTTCCAGAAGCAAACCATAACAATGAGTTATCATAGGTTTCTTTTGTCTGCGGTTTTCCATACTGGTATGTGGGATTTCTTGAATATGCATAATGAATACATGTCATTCCAGGTGACACTGTGACTTTAAGACAGTAAGTTGTCTTGTCAAAGATGCAGTTGGTCACTAAATTCCCAGAATTTTGTTCTGTTCCTACTGGAAATCAATATATGTGAGTGCCTACTGTGTTACAAAGATTAAAATGATTTTTAAATTGTAAAGATGAATATGATATAATTCATACCCTTTAAGATTTTTCAGAGCATCTCAGTTATCTTGAAAAGTTGTAACTGTAGCAAAGGGAACCACATTAAAGGAAAAAAATCAATTTTTAACTTTTCTGATGTCTTAAATCTGAAAACATCACTTCCTAATGAAAGATTGCTAGCCTCAGAGTTAGACTTATCTATTTGTATACTACTCATTTCATAGAAATTCAATAGGAATTATGAAAAGAAAACTTTTAAGAAGAACAGAGAGACGGGATTTGAGATAGTCTGTGATACAACCCTTTGGTCTGACAGAGGGTTTTACTTAATAATACTATTGAGTCACCAGATATGCTCCATTTCTCCCCACTTTTCAATGGATCACTTCTCTATTCATTTTTTATTGCTGTAAAAAATTAGAAAAAAAAATAGTGGGTTAAAACAGCACCCATCTATTAGCTCACAGTTCTGTCAGTCAGAAGTCTGGCACAGACCTGGGTTCTCTAGGTATCGGCCATGGCTGACTTCTCACATGGATATTCTGGGGAGAAGTCTGTTTCCAAGCCTACTTCAGCTGGTGGAGATTTCTGATCCTTGCACTTATGGAATTGAGACCCATATTTTCTTGTTGGCTGTCAACTGGAGTCTCTCCCAGATAGATATCACCCATATTCCTTGCTTACCTTCCTTCTTCAAGCCAGAAACCATGCACAAAGTCCCTTTCATGTTTTAAACCTCTCTGACTTCCTCTTCAGCTACCAGCCACAGAAAGTTGCCTGCTTGCCAGGGTTCCCACAGCTCCTTATGGATTAAGGCCACTGAATAATCTCCAAAAGTCGTAGTTACAGACTTCAGGCATTAGAACAGGACAAACCTACTTTTACAGGATGTTCATAAAATGTTGAGTCAATCTCGCATGCCCTTGGAGAAGTCCTTTTCATAGTTTGTGTCAATGTGCATTTCACAACCTCCACTGATCTTTGTCACAGCGGCCTCCTCTTGTCTTGCAGCTGATCTTGTACCAGAACTCTTGGCCACAGTGCCTGTTCTGGGCTGATGCTGTTTCTCTCAAAGTCACAGAGGAAGTTGGGCAAAACCACATTTCTCTGGACTTAGTGTCCTACACTCTTCCCAAATACCATACAAGTCTTCTACGTATAGCAGACTTTATGAGGGAGGAAGACAGGAATCCCTCTTGACATGATATTTTCAAAGACAGGAGTTGGAACAGGTAAAGGCAAATAAGACACTAAGGGAACAAAATTTAAGAAATTGCTCCGGGACCAGTGGAAATGACAATCCTGTACCTGCCAACTCAGTGCTCCTGCACACCTGAGAGTTAGTTCTCCCTCCAGCTCACACAGCCACAGGATCCAGCCCCAGTCATTTTCAAATTCATAAAATAACATACTTAAAAAATGGAAACTGATTCTATCAAAGCATGATTAAAGCAATTAAAATCAATTATCTGACATTCTAATGTACATGATTTCCTATGAATGTAGTAAATAAAAATAGACCAGTATATTAGAGGAAGGGAATCAGAAGGAGGGAGGAGAGGGAAAGGGGAAGTACTGGAGAGTGAAGTGGAGCAAATTGTACCCCATGATTGTATGATTATGTCAGGATGAACCCCAATATTATATATCATCATCTTGCACTAATAAAAACATTTTAATAATCCAGCACAGAGTCCAATAATTTTGAAATAATGATAAACATAAATGGCATTTCAGAATATCTTCAAACTGATGATTTTAAAATATCTGTGATTTCTAGTAGTGGCCAATATTTAGGAACACAGCATTACTATCTTGGGGGGGTTCTTATATTCACAGTAGAAGCATATTTTAATTTCCAATTAAAAATCACTCATGCAGAAAGATGGAATTTTTTTACCCAGGGTCACAGACCCCTTTAGTTCTGTCCACTCACTCCAGTTTAGGATTACAATATAAAACAATAATCCAATATTCTGAATGCTTCAAGAAGTTGGGAAATTAAAAAAAGAAAAGATTATTCTGCATCTCCAAGAAATAACAAATTTAAATTCAATTCATAGATGTTTTTTGAGTACAGTGTATAAGGCATTGGTTGAGAAAAGTGGTAAAGAAAAATAATAAAATACTTTTTAAAAATGAAAAACTAAGCCACAGAAGGATTTTCTACTCAAACACATTGCTGGCTTTACAATGGTATTTCAGCTGCTCCCAGGGGGAGCCCAGTTTCAATTATTTAAACTTACGTTTGATCTAGTTTAACTAACCTACTTTCAGTGGGCCTGGGCAGGGAAGGAGGGGGAAGATGCGAAAGATGATTGTTCTATAGGGCACTTTTGTGGTAATTCAAAATACATAACTGATTCATCAAAGATTACAAATCCGCAAGATTCCTAAGCAGTAGTAAATATTTAAAGCTCCTATGGAAATGGAATTAGAAGTAGGAATTAAGTCGTCTAATCCTTTCACCTGCTCAGATGCAATGGGAAGGCTTAATGAGAGAAACCCTTGGATATTTGCTGATGGTGCATTTGTGAGCTTCCCTTCCATTACTGAACACATGGAGAGAGTAATTTTTCATATTGACATTCACTTTTGAAAATGGTTTCATGTGTTAAAATAAATCCAACAAAGGAAAAGAACCTATTATCTTAAAGGAGATGAACTACAATAAGCTGATTCATGCCATGAGAACAATTTTATCTTACAAATGTCTCCTGCATATCATCTGCAAAGCCTTTTCTAAAAATACACCTTGAGGAGCTAACCCAAATTACCCTTTTTTCAGCATGTAAAAAGCCTCAAAATAATGTGACTATAAATGAAGTTGACCAGCTTAGGTTGACTTTTGACTATATTCTTTTACAAAATTGAGCTGCCATAAGTTTCATAAATCATTTCCTAAATCAGAACTTGATTTCATAGAAATAGGACACAAAATAGATTCTTTAGCAGAACTTGGAAATGCAGGATTATTAACTCACCGGTGGGGCTCAACTTTGGTGTCTCCATTAACCAGGAAGATGGTAAGATGCTGATCATCCATCCCTAGTTCTCACACTGACCACTAGGATGCATTTCAACTTGGGTGCCTTGTAGGGTAAAGTATAGGATCAGTTTATCAACTAGTCTTAAATAAAGAACTTTATCCTAAGGATGAGTTTATGTGCCTGTAAAATGAACCTAATAACCTCACTTAAAGGGTTATCCATGAGTATCAAGTGAAATAATGTACTTGAAAGGACCTGTAAACTGTAAAATATGAGATTGATTTGTTAATCTGACCTTTTCACCCATTTTGTTTTAATTTTCATTTTTCAGAGCTCTATTATATATATATATATATATATATATATATATATATATATATATATATATATATACAAAAGTCCTGCACATACTTATTGTATAAATTTAAAGGATATGTCTGGACATATGTATATAGTTATGAAGTCATCACTACAATTAAAATAATAAACATGGAGGTTGGTTGCTATTTAGATTTTTTTTCTTTTTACCCAACTAACAAAGGAAGCTACAAAGTTCTGTTTGTGGTTTTCTGAGGGCAAAGGAACTAAGTATCTAGCACAAGAAGTGAGACAGTAGGCTAATGACAAGGGGTGTGCTTATCTTAGCAAGGGTTCTAAAATTCAGCAATGGCTAGACTTATGGTATGACATACTGACCCTTTTAAGACAATCCAGCTACAAATCCGTGTACCCAACAAAGGATCACATCCAGAATAAATAAAGAATTCCTGGGACTCAGTAATAGTAAGTCACCAAGTTTAAAAACAGGCAAAAGTTTCTTCACCAAAGAAGACATAAAAATTGAAACACACACACACACACACAAATACCATCTGTTGTGAAAATACAAAACACATGAAATGGCTCATTCTAAATGGCTAAATTTTAAAATTACGGATGACACCAAATGTCAGTGAGAATGTGAAGCAACTAGAACTCTCATACTTTCTTGGAAAGGATATAAAATTATAGGATAATTACTTCAGCCATTCCTGAAACTGGAACATGCCCAGGAATTATTAACAAAAGACTACATACAATGCAACTCATTCATGCAGTGAAATACACCTTAGTCATAAGAAGAAACTGACTACTCATAGAAGCAACATGGGGACTACATCTCAGATCTTCATGCTGGTTGGAGGAAAGCTTCCAAAGATAGTGCATACAGTAGCATGCCATTAATACGATGGTCTAGAAGTGAAGTGTGGTGTCAAGTAATTAGAACACTGGCTTTTGGGCAGGGGAAGGGCTGAAGATTGACAGGAATGAGGTGTAAGCAAGTTTTTCTGAGGTGAAGACAGGGTATAAGTTGCACAGATGTGTGCATTTGTCAAAACCAGCAAATGTACACTTAAGACTTATACATTACCTTGTATTGATTTTATATCAAAATTTTAAAAAGTGAAGAATTATTGAGCTGTAGGTATATTCACACTAAAGTATTTAGGGAAAGTATACAGATATCTGTAATTTACCAAATGCATCAAAAATAGGATAGATTGATGGATTGCTAAACAGATGGATAGATATGTGAAAAAACAGTGTGGCAAAATATAGAATTGGGGAGATAAATCTATAAATGTTCACTGTACAGTTATACTTTAACTTTCTATCAATATATTTGAAACTTTTATGATAATGTTTTGAACAAAAATGTGAAAACACATCCAGTATGCTACCATCTGTGAATCCTTTTCTAGGAAACCTGAAGTCCTGTTTTACAGGATGTGTATATCCTTGCCTTTGCATCCTGATACAAAGCCAGACACAAAATGGGAGCAGTGGGATACACCTTGTTATATCCACCTTTGTTTTTCACCTTCATTGTGATTCCAAATGTCCCTTCTGGAGAGTTCCATCATGGTGGAAGGGAGTTTACTAGGAGCTACATTAACATCATAACTAACCTGGAAGCTGAGGTTCTGCCCCCATGTTTTCAAGAATCATAAGAAAAGTAGAGTGACATTGGCTGAGGGAGAATGAGCTTTGCCTCATGGGGTGGGATTGCTATCACCGAGCACAGGCCTGGGGGGACTCTTCACAACACTTTTGTGTCCAGTGGTGAAAAGTAACAGAAAATCTTAAACTAACAGGACACCCCCTCCAGTGAAGAGTTCCCCTCAGCAAATAAAGTGTGGGTAAACTCTGGGCTTGGAAACCTGACCAAGGAAAGGAAAACAAGCAATAATCAGAGGAAAAAAAGGGATACTGTTCTGGATCAAGATCACATGAAGAAATGATGGCATAGATTCCCTCTGTATCTTAGCCTTCTTTAGTGGCTTTCTTTGGGACATTCAGTCCCAACAAATGACAGCCAGTGGGAAGAATCTAGCAGAAGATGCTCACATGGTTTGGTTTCATTTTTAAATTTTCATTTAAATATCTTTCACTGGGTCGCCCACTCTCCTGTTCAAACAGGTTGCATTTCTCATACTTTCCTCGCATACTTTATTCATAGGCATAATTACATATATACATACATCTATATATTTGCATATGTGTAAACCTATGTACACAGGTGTGTACATATGTACATACAGATGTGTGTGCATATATATTTATGTATGCTATTTGCATAACCTTTATGAGATATTGAATTTAATCCCACTTCTTCAGAGAGAGATTTCCATGCCTTTTTTTCTTATCTTTCTTTTTTTTTTTTAAAGAGAGAGTGAGAGAGGAGAGAGAGAGAGAGAGAGAGAGAGAGAGAGAGAGAGAGAGAGAATTTTTATTATTTATTTTTTAGTTCTCGGCGGACACAACATCTTTGTTGGTATGTGGTGCTGAGGATCGAACCCGGGCCGCACGCATGCCAGGCGAGCGCGCTACTGCTTGAGCCATATCCCCAGCCCTTTTCTTATCTTTCTTCTCATTTTGCAATAGTTATTGATTGAGTTATTGGCTTCAAATTATCTCATGATTGTTGTTCAGTTACTGATAGGTTTACACACAGTATTTATTTCAAACATTGCAGAACACAGAGCACTGAGCTGACTCAGGTACTCGTGCTATGTCTCCTCTGGCTATAGCAATTGGTGTGGTGTGGGTACCTTTCTGTCAAAGCAAAGGATTTTTGCAGTTAAATACATTATTATTGAATTATGCAAACAATGTATGGGTATTTATGTAACTTGATATGCAAGGTGACACACTAAAAGGTCATGAGAAACCCAAATTTCTATGAGCTTCTTTAGCTCAAAACATGCTCAACAATTATGTTCACTGGTGGATGATGGTAAACCAGTCTACCTGGAACTTCTCCCTTAAAAAATATAAAGAAGTAACTCTAGAAAAGGTGGATTTCTAAATTTTGGGTCTTATCCTTAAAAACTGCTGAGCTTGGTTTTGTTCCTTAACAGGCTTGCTGCATAGTCCAGTCTTAAAAAAACGGAAATCTAGAATGACTTATTGCCTGCTAAGACAACCTTCCCTGCTCCGACATTTACTCATATGTCCTTAAAGTAAAATGCCACCAGGAAAGATAAAATACACATCCCATTTTGTTGATAAGTAACAAGATTCCATAGATGGTAGTTCATGCATGTGTGTGTGTGTGTGTGTGTGTGTGTGTAAACATACATGCACACTTGAATTATTATTGCCATAAATGTATCAATGTAATATTGTATCAATTGTCTGTCACTGTATTGTCAGAACCAATTAAGTGCCCAGCACTTCAGAGGTGTTTGTTTATTAAACAAATGCTTACAGAAGCTCTTCTCTAGCATGACCCTTACCTAGGTGCCAAGAACACAAACATTGCTAATAAATATTTAAGGAATGAAAGGCCTATTTAGAAGTTTCCCTGGACTGATTTACAGAGCTTTCAAGAACCTGAGTGGTTAATAGTTAGAATGAAAAAGTCACAATCTTTTATGCATGATGTAGTTGGACTCATGGAGGTCATCCATCTAACTGACCAAGCTTATAGAAGGCAATGACCTAGAGGTATCCCAGAATAGGCACTTATAGTTTTAGGACAAGATATAGCAGAAGACAAGATATCTCAGAATAAGCATTTTATAGCTTTAAGAAGGTTGGTACCAATTCTATCACAACAAATATACTTGCTAGGCATAGAGGGTAATTCACATCTTTCCTCAACTTAGACTAGTTGCAAAAATTTGTTCTGGAAGAAAGAGTTTCATAAATGTTTTCTGAAATCTAATATAATGTGCGTAAGGATGTTATTATGCTTATTACCAAACCAGGAAAATGTTTCTGTTCAACAATTTAGTGCAAAATAATTAGCCTCAAAGACGTTGTGATTTAGAAATGCTGCCCCTATCTCCCATTTACTTTAATTGAGTTTATGGTGCATGCAGGAAAAAAGGTAAGCATAATATTCCCCTCTAAAATTAAATTTTGGGAAAACTCAAGAATTATAGCCTCTTGTAGACCTGGTTTTCTTCTGAAATCATCCCACAATTTGTTTATGACCATTTGCACATAATTAAACTTAATGGTGTTTTTTTTCTTCAGTCACTGCCTGTTTATCCTTTCTGGGTTCTTCATTTGGAGGCCTCTAAAATTGTTTCTGAATGGCTAATTATTTCCCACTTGCCCTATTTCTTCCTAACTCAGTCTCAGTCATTATCATTATGAGGCTGTTTCTCCCAGGTCATTCTCCTTCTCCTGGAGCTTCACCATTTTTGTTCAGACTTCCTGATTCTTTCCCCAATGAGATATTTGCTACATATTAATATCTGAAAATATTACCTATGCATTATTGTAGATTTTTTTCAAAGAGGCACTTGATTTTTTTAAGACAAGGTATATACCATTCAAATATCACAGAAGAAAATCTAAATTGAAACTTGAACTTGAACCTAAAGGGATTATCAGGTCAAACAATCATAAGGAGACAAGATGGCACTCTGCCATGGAGACAGAGACAGCAGGGAAGGGGGATATAATATACATGATCTCTTCATCCAAAATTTTAATGTATGCTTGAGTTCTCTATTCATGAAGTTTATAGACATTTCCAATTAATGTTACAACTTCAACTTCTTTAAAATCATAAACTACAATGAAAACACAGGGAAGTATATAAAAAAATCTCTTTAATTTTCTAGTACATCTTGTTTTAACATTTGCCATTATTGCTTATATTCATTTTCTATTTCTCTATAATAAATTACCACCACTCTGTTGACCTAAAACAAGAGAAATCTATTATCTCATCATCTCTGTAAAGTCTGGAGAAATACAACTCATTCTGCTGCAGGGAATCTAGAGGTTGAAGTAAAGGTATGTTGTGAGCACCATCCTCATCTGGAGGTTCTGGGGATGAACAGTGTGCTTCCAGGTTCATTGCAATGTTGAAAGACTCCAGTCCAGTGGTATAGGACCAAGGACCCTGTTTCCTGTTGGCTGTTAGCTAAGGGTCACCTTTAGCTCCTAGATTTACCTGCCCATCCTGCCATGGGACTTCCTCCACACTCAAGCCAACCAGGGTACACTGAATCCTACTTATACTTCAGTTTCTTGGTGTTAGTCAGCTTTCCATAACTATGACAAGATGCCTGAAAAAAATCAACTTAAAAGGAAGAAAGATTTATTTTGGCTCACAGAGTCAGAGGTTCAGGCCATAGTCCCTTGACCGTACTGCCTGGACCTATGTCTAGTCACAACATCATGGTAGGAAGCATTCAGTTAGGAAAAGATGCTCACCTCATGAGGGCCAGCAAGCAGAAAGAAGGAGAATGGAAGGCTGATACCCAACTCCCTACACTAGGCCTCCGAAAGGTTTTATCTCCTCCTGAGAGACCAAGCCTTTGGCACATGAACTTTGAAGGATAATCAAGATTCACACCATAATATTACATGATCTATTTCTGACTTCTAGACCCAGATATGAAGGTTCCTGTGATTAAGTCATGTGATTGTAAGGGCTCAGATAATCTGGCTTTAAAAGTTAACTTATGTTCTATAAATTAATGTAAACACAGACACAGAATCCAACATATGTATAAAGTAGAATTAGTAGAATGTATAGAATAGCCCAGAATCTCAGGGATCATCCTAGAGTTCTGCCTACCATACTACTTCTGCAATTTCTTAAATAAAACCCTGAAAACATACAGTGCATACTGCATTGCAATTGAAATGAACAGAGAAGTTCTTTTTTTTTTTTAAGAGAGAATTATAGAGGAGAGAGAGAGAGAGAGAGAGAGAGAGAGAGAGAGAGAATTTTTAATATTTATTTTTTAGTTCTCGGCAGACACAACATCTTTGTTGGTATGTGGCATGAGGATCGAACCCGGGCCGCACGCATGCCAGGCGAGCGCGCTACCCCTTGAGCCACATCCCCAGCCCAACAGAGAAGTTCTTTATCAATCAAGGTGGATAAATCATTTTTGCAAAAGAAGTGGGAAAATCAAGGTTAATATGGCTGGGCGATGTATTATTATCTGGGTAAGTTTTATAGATCTATTTCTCTTCCCCCAATCCTTTAAAAAGGAGGCAAGCATAGTGCAGGCATGTAATATATTTGTTGAATTAATTAAAATAAGGTAGAATTTTATTCTTCAATTTTTTAGTTGATTTTGAATTTTGAGGGTAAAACTAATACCATATTTTTCCTTGGATAAATAATAGAAGTTTTCTGAGAATGAGATTAAGTACTATATATAAACTGTACAAGTGAGATGATATATAAATATGTAATACACAGATTGACATACTTAATAGATCCTCAGTAAATATTAATTATCTTTCCTTTCTTCTAATTGGAAATATTTAATATATGAAAAACATACTTTCTCTCACTTCCAATTTTATCTCATTTTCCTTTAATTAAGTTAACATTTTTCCTATAGGGATTACATTTTACTTATTTTATTTTATTTTTAATTCCACATATGCTTTCCAAATCAAAGCCATCAAACTATAATAACACATTTACCGCTTGGGTGATTATTTTGTTCCTGCTTTTAAAATGACTTCTGGTATTCAATTCTATTGGCTAGCCTTATTCCTATGAAGTTTAACTTGTATTCACAGAATGGACCTATGAAAGATTCAATTAAAACTTCAGTTACTAGTAGCAGTAGTAGAGCTAGCTAAGCAGCTATGATTAAAGAAAGTAACAAAATTTAAAACAGGTACTTTTGTGATAGAATATTGTCTGGGGTTTTGGTAGATACAATTTACAATTAAGGAACAAATTAATTTATTCAAGAACATTCAGTCCTAAAACTGAGGATTTTTACATTGTGCAAAATATGTGTGTGTATGTGTATCATAGTATTTTCAAGAAATCTTATTTTTTATTCTGTGCACTTATACAACTGATCAATCCAATAATCAGTGGAGATAATGATGAAATTGAAAGTAATGTGTACTTTTTGATTACAAAGTGATTGATGCCTTTGTTGTATTTATGTCAAGGCATCATCATCATCATTCATGTTCTTTTCTGGGATTCAGCATTTCCATTTTAAGATCCCATTCAGCTACTAATACTCCATTATAAAGCAGCCTATTGGCTAAAATTGGTATTTATACAGGCAATAAGCTTAGCAGTGTATTTTCTAAATGATGATCAAATTTAGTCCCTCTGAATGATACCCTTTGATGGCTCTAATCTGCCCATTTTGCTATAGATTCTTTCTATTTCTATTGTGCATGATTACACTGGCAAGAAACTGCAAACATATTTTAAAGTCTCTAATTCATGTACTTATTAATGAGGATCGTTGCCACACTTGAGGCATTGACATTTTCATGCACCTTGACTCACAATCCTATCTGTCATCTCTCAATAGGACACACCATTTATTGGCAAAGAAGTCATCTGAAATTTTAAGAAATCACTACGTGAGGTAGGGAGGAAGAGCATGAGAAGAAAATTACCTCTAGATAGGGAAAAGAGGTGGGAGGGAAAGGGAGGGAGAATGGAAATTGCATGGAAGAGGGAAGGAGACCCCCTTCATTATACAGAATTCAGGTATGATGATGTGAAGAATTAAAAACAAACAAACAAAAAAAGAAGTAGATCACATTAGATTGGGTAGAGAGAAGTGATGGGAGGGGAGGGGAGGGGAAGTGGGAGAAGGAAAGACATCAGAATAAAATAGACATGATTATTGCTGTATGTATATACGTGACTGCATGACCAATGTGATTCTGCAACCAGTACACTCAAAAATGAGAAATTATATCCCATCTGATTCAAATGTATGTTGTGTCAAGATTATTTTACTGTCATGTGTAACTAATTAAAACAAATAAAAACTAAAAAGGAAATCACTACATAATTTTAAAGAAAGCAGTGATCTACTCTTGAAGTGCAATGTTTCAATAACACCTAATCAATTACTTACAATAAATACATGCTTATTACTAGAATGGGATTGGGAACATGAAGAAAAAAGAAAAAGAAAGAGAGAGAGAGGGAGGGAGGGAGAAAGGGAGGGAAAAAAGAAGGGAGAAAGAGAAAGGAAAGAAGGGAGGGAGTGAGGAAAGCCAGCCCTCTTGGGATGCCTCTTGGCATCCTGATCAGTTGTCATGGCTTAAGCACCTTCCTGCATCAATCACAGGACAGAGTAAGAGATTTGAATAACATCTCACTTGTTATTTTCTACATGGCTGAATCTTGGTAAGAAAGACTCTATTAGAAACAAGGAAAAAAGAAGCAACATTTCACTGAAGAAAAAACTCAAGCATGATTCAACCATTCAATAACTTAGTCATCAACTAGGAATCATCTATTGGCATTTGGAAAATGGCATTATAGATCATTCTTGTGATATATATTTTCAGGTAACTACTATATATTAGAAGTTGTATGAAATACTAGAGATAAAATTGTGAATAACCATCCTACTATCACAATAATAGTAACAATAATAATGTTAACAACGTGATATCATATGTTAAACCCATCATTATCAAGTGGTTTGCCTGATCCTTTGCTTGCCTCTCAGAACCTTTCAAATACCTAAAATCTAACTGCATTTTGTCAATGAGGAAACTGATTCCAAGCTGTGTGATTTTATCAGTTTGCTCATCTGTGAAATCTGAATGATGTGATTGCAGTACCAGAATCACAGTTAAAATGATCACGTGAACAAAGCAAAGGAAAAGTGCTTAGCACAGTTCCTGGCATAAAGCAGGCTGGGTTCTGTGCTGTGATGACATCGTAAAAAGTAAATAGGTTGCAGAACCATGTTCAAATTGTGAATGTACTTTGTTTTACTCACATATATGCTCACAAGCAAAAATCCTAAACCTCAGAGTGTTAATTTCATCAATCTCCAGATGGAAGAGTGGAAGTGGATTACAAGCTGTGACCAGTCTCTTCTTAATGTTTTCAGGATTTTCCACATTTTGTAAAATTAACATGAACTATTTTATTGATGAAAAATGGGGGGGAAATTGTAGCATAATAAACTGAAATTAGTGGTAATTTGCTTTATTTCCTAAATCTAGAAAGAAATGAAGTTGCCGTAAAAGACTATTCCTAAGCACTAAGCGGTTTTGTAATGAGTTTCTTTCTGCAAATCACCTTCTGCTCCATTTGCCTGAGTTTATTTTTCTAATAGAATATGTGAAATGGCATTTTGCACATTATCAGGTACATTGTGAATGAAATTATATGCATCCCAAAATAAAAGTTTTCCTTCTGAAATTCATTTTGAAAATAAATATATGCTCTTGTTACAACTCATTTCCCCTCAGGTAAGGCAGAGATGAAGAAAGTTCTATTAAAACATGCCTGCAAGATTAATATCTCAGCAGCTACAGATATTCCAAGAATAACTGTAATAAAGCAAAATGAAAAAGCATGGCTGATAGCATCTTTAGTTCAACTCTGAAGTGCATGCCAAGCCAAGGTAAGCTCAGATGCAAGGGATCTTCTTTGACAACATATTGGAGCACCCCAGAAACAAAACAGACCTAACAAATGTGTTTCAGCTGTGTGACTAGATATTAGCATCAGTATCCCTAATCCATATCATAGTACAAGGCACTGATTCAGACTCTGGGGAATCAAGGAATCAGACAGCCCAACTTCTACTTCCATGAATGCTGCCATCATCTGGGAAATTGGGATTCAAGTGTCTGACAACATAACTGGAAGTCAGAGGTAGTACATGGTCTCTTCCCATGGAAACATAGAAGCTTTGAGAGTTTCTACAAAGGATCTCACTAGTTTATTAACACTAGATTAATTTCATGATACTGGAGATGATGTGGTATGTTGTCAATATATTTTTCTTGTGTATGTGTTGCATGCATATAGCTATTATATTATCCCACTCTCCTTCAAAAATTAAGATACTCTTTTTGTATAAAAAATGATCTATAGCTGGAATATTTGTACTAAAAGCCAGTGAATGTTGTCTTATTTACACAATTTATTTTTGTGACACTATTTGAACTCTCACTATAGTAAGTTAACTTCGGGTATACAGGTGCAATTCTCTCAACTTAAAGATATGAGGCAGGCTACAATTTTCTCCCACGGAAACTTCTGTTGGGGATTTCAATATGGAATCTAGGTGGGCAGTTCAGAATATTTTTATTTGTAATGTTCATCAAATTTGTAATAACATAGTATGCTTTAGTCATAAATTTAGGATGCATGATGCACATCATCTCATGTGATCCACATACTAGCTGTGTGGGAAGAGTATTATCATGTTATCCCCCTCTTACACTGGAGGAAAAGATTGCTCCAGGATGTTCCTGGACTCACTCGTGTTCACAGACAGATATAGAGAGCCAACTTTTAGGATTACTGGCAAGCAGCAAAAGGGCTACATTTATTGATATAAAGAAGTATTTAATTTTTTTCAGTTAAAAAAACAACTCTTCATTTACCCTAAATATATTTTTATAAGTACATATAATAATGTTACTACTCTTAAATATTGAAAGATAATTATTTGATGACTTTCCAAGTTTTTTTCCTAAAGCTAACCTTGTGGTATCTCCAAGCAAAAACATTCTGAAAATATGGCATCAAACCCTGGATTCTACATAGGTGATTATTCAGAAAGTGCTCAACAATATTGGGAGCCAAAAAAATCCTAACTTGAGACGTTTCACTCAATAAATCTTTTAATTAGAGAAAATTGATTGTAATATTCCTACAACATTGAGGTTCAGCTGTTGATAATCATAAAGTAAGTCATATATTGCAGAGATCCTACTGTAATTTTAAACAGCAAGCATCTAAGTACAGACCTGAATCAAGATCAATATTTAAGTGCCTTATTCACAGTGCACTAATGGTCCCTAACATGCCCTTAGGTTCTTGCATGAGCAGAATTAGTTTATCACCTGGGAGTTCATTGGTTATGCCATGCTGGATCTTAAGGCTTGAGCTGCACATCTACTTGCATACTCTTCCCTCTACTGTGATTGATACACTTCAGTTCTTGGCATTGTCTTCCTCAGACCAAACCTTTCCTGTTGTGCTCTGGATCACTGCTTCCTCGAGTATTCCTGCCAACCCCATGTTTCTTCTGTGTTAATCATGAGCTTCATTTATTTATGCATTCATCTCCTTATTCAGTACTTAGACCAAAATGTTTTCTCGGTGCCAGGCACTGTCCTAAAGGCAGAAGATATGAAAGAGAACAAAATAAATAAGATTATTGTTACCATAAAACTTATTATAGCCCTAGTGGAAGAAGACATGAAAGAAAGAAAGAAAGAAAGAAAGAAAGAAAGAAAGAAAGAAAGAAAGAAAGAAAGAAAGAAAGAAAGAAAGAAAGAGAGAAAGGGCAGGAAAAACAGTGACAGATACTACTAAAATTCAGATAAATATTTAAAAGAAATAAATAGAGTGGTAAAATATGTTATAGAATATGTTTAGATGAGAAACTACATAAAGTATTATCTTGGAGGGTCATTTGAGAATAAATTTGAACTAAGAGTTTGGAAGGATGACATTTAAAAGTCAGTCTAAAAACAATCCATGGAGATTGGACAAAGCTCACAGGCGAGAACGGCTTGGCCTGGCTGAGGATGAGAAAGCACCTGGAAGTCGAAGCCCCATGAGCAAGTGAAAAGAATCAAGAGCTCTGAGATGATTCTGGGGCACATGCAGTCACTGAAACGCACGAGACCTATGAAAATTTTAAATTATTTGAAGAGAAATTGGAAGACTTGGTATAGTTTTTAAAAGAAAATGACATAATTTCACTTTTTTAAAATTGATGAGTTCTCTTTAGTTATACATGACAGCAAAATCCATTTTGAGATAATTATACAAGCATGGAATATATCTTATTCTGATTTGAATCCCATTCTTATTGATGTCCATGATGATGAGATTCACTGTGTTATTTTCATGTATGTACATAGGAAAATGATGTCAGATTCATTCTACTGTCTTTCATTTTCCTATCCCCCCATCACTTCCCTCCCCATTCTCTAATCTATTATCTACACTTCTATTCTTCCCCTCACCAACCCCTTATTGTGGGTTAGCTTCCACGTATCAGAGAAAACTTTCAACTTTTGGTTCTTTGGGACTGGCTTACTTCACTTAGCATGATAGTCTCCAGATCCATCCATTTGCTGACAAATGTCACAAAGTCATACTTCTTTATGGCTAAGTGGTACTCTATTATTTATATATATATATATATAGCATTTTCTTTATCCATTCATCTGTTGAAGGGCACCTAGGTTGGTTCCATGTCTTAGCTATTATGAATTGAGCTACTATAAACACTGATGTAGCTGCATCACTGTAGTGTCCTGATTTTAAGTCCTTGGGTATATATCACGTAGTGGGATAACTGGGTCAAACAGTGATTCCATTCCAAGTTTTCTGGGGAATCTCCATAATGCTTTCTAGACTGGTTGCAACAACTTGCTAGCCCACCAGCAATGCATGAGTGTACCTTTTCCTCCACTTCCTTGTCAACATTTACTGTTACTTCTATTCTTGATAGCTGCCATTCCCACTGGAGTGAGATGGAATCTCAGTGTAGTTTTAATTTGCATTTCTCTAATTGGTGGAAATGTTGAACATTTTTTTGATGTATTTGTTGACCATTCATATTTCTTCCTCCATGAATAGTCGGTTCACTTCCTTTGCCCATGTATTAACTGGGTTATTTGGTTTGGGTTTGGGGTTTTTTTTTTTTTTTTTTTTTGGTACTAAGTTTCTTCACAGCAAAGGAAGCAATCAAGAGTGTGAAGAGAACCTACAGAATGGCAGAAAATCTTCGCCAGCTGCACCTCAGATAAAGCATAATTTCCAGGATTTACAAAGATTTCACTGTTCAAAAATAATGTTTCAAGGGCTTCTAGTTCAATTTTCCACACAAGCATACATATCAGTGCATATCAAATATCAATTAACTCCCTGTCTTTACCTGTGTTCTTTCCAGAACATTTCCTCCTCAAGCTTCAACCTTAATTTTTTTATCTCTAGGTTATATATATTTCCCCTTTGGAATTTCTCTTCTCTGCCACATTAGAAAATCACTTCTCTCTCTCCTCTATTATATATTACACAAATATTATTGTAACACTCTGTTTCCTAGATCCTTTGGCTGTAAGTGTGTGGCAGATGTATAATTAGCTCACAAGATATATTCCCTCCCCACCTTTTCCATATTTCACTGCAGGAACATACACATCTTTCCACTCCATTGACTTTGGGATTCTTTTGGCCAATGGAATATAAACAGATATTATACTTAGTCCCAGGAGAAGTTTTAAGAATACTTGCATGGTTTGGCTCACCTCAGTTTTTGGAAAAATTTTTTGTAACAAATCTTTTTTTTTTCCTTTTTTCTTATTCTGTTCTGCAACTCCTACTAGTGGAATCACTGATATTCTGCATGGATTAACTAATTATTTAACTCTTCTATTTTTCATTTCTCTATCCTAGTTATTTCCATATTCTGAAAATTTACCCAATTTCATGCTGCTTTCCCTTTACTTATTTAAAATCTTGATATAGAAAACTGGGTAATATGCATTGTCATTTACTGTGTTCCAAAGACTGGTGGAATAACAGTATTGAAAGGAAGAAAAGTTAGAGTTAAACTTCAGGCATATGAAATTTTACTACTCTTGGAAAGAGTAGTGGATACAAGAGATATGAATTTGGCTGTCATAAGCATCTACACCAAAGATAAAGGATAAGATTACTGAAAAAAAGAGATGTGATTAGAGATAAGTTCTACAACCAAGACATTAGGGGTTTTGGTAGACAATTATGAGATGGCAAGAAATGGAGGAGTTATGGGTAATGTAGAAAAGAGTGTAGAAGAAACAAAGAGATGTGGGCATAAGTAACAACAAACCAGAAAGTTGTTCATTGCATCAGCCCAGTGGAAGGCATTAAAGTCTGCCACAGCAGCTTCAGTGGTTATAGTACGATGCAGGGTTCGGTAGGGTTCATGAGCCGAAGAAAACAGAGTAAGTTCCTGAAGGGGAGTAAAGAAATAAAAAATGACTCCCAAGCATTTTAGAGCCAATAGAGATTTTGGAACATTCTATTGCTTTTCTTTAACTCAGGCAAATATACAAGAGAATACTAGTCCCTGGATTAGTAACTAGGATTTTAGCCTTTACAGAGATTGTAAAATTCTATCCCTTAAGCAATGTCCTATAGCAACTCATTAAATGCTATAAAAGATGTATGTTCAAAGCACCATATGATTGTAAGAGAAGGAATAAATCAGTTCCCTCTAAGTAGGTTAAGAAACTTTCCACAAAAACATGACATTTTAGCTCCACCATGAACTATGAGTATTATTTTATCAACAAGATACATGGATATGAAAGGAAAAGACATGTCCATTAAGAGAAATGGTTTAAGCAAAATTCCAAGACTATGAAAGGGAAAACATGCCTGTTGAAGAGTGGGGGGATTAGAGATCAATGGAGAAAGATAAAGAAATATTGGGCGACATAGAGACTAAGCCTGGACATTAGATTGGAAGGTAAAGTCATGTCCAATTAACAAGGACCTTGTATTTTCTACTGGTACACAACAGTAAGAGCAGTACCCTGTGACAGAAGCATTTGGTTTTTATAAGCCCTTACAGTGTTCCTGGAAGCAGCTCAAGAAGTCATGTTTCATGTAACTGAATCATCAAAAAGTCCCTTTGAGATTGTCAAAGGGATAGATTTGTAGATTTGTCTGTGTTCTATTTTAGAAAAAAATAATATATAGCAAGACTAACATTATGACTTGCTCTTACTCTATAAGTCAAGGAGAGTTAATTCCTATAACCAATAATCTAATGTTTTAATGACTTACACCAGGGACTTTTTTCTCAATTATATAGTATCCAACAGTATGTACAGTGAAAGGCAGTTCATACAGTGTTTCAGAGATCCATGTTTCATCTGTGTGTGGATTTAAGCTCCAGATAGTTCTCAGATCCCTCTAAATTTATCCAACAAAGGAGGGGAAAAATGTGTGGGGAAGATATCACTCACCATTATATTCTGGGCAGCCTTAAGAATTTTCTGCATTTTATCACCTGTCATTTGCTGGTTCCTTTCATTTTCCATGAAATATTTGAAGTTTGGGGGAAAATCTCATATTCTTGGGAAGGTGTCGTAAGTAAGAAATCTGTTATGTGCATCACACACACTAAAAAAAAATCAATAAGAATGTCTCATAGGTAGAAGTTAGTCCATCTCTTAAGAAGAGCAATGTTATCAGGATTTTATAACTCAAGTCCAAGGCTCTCTTTATGGGTAGCCCACATTGGAGTATCTATTCTGGGGATTCAATGAGGTTCAAGATTTTCTCTGCACAGAAGATCTCATTGGTTGGCTCCTTTTGGCTCCACGGGTTCTACTTAGAAAATTTCTAGGAAATTCACCATTTGCAAATTTGGATACAGATGGTCTCCCAATGGAGGAACAAATGTGTGCTGTGAGTCACAGATATTTCTTCTGTAGAGGATTGAATAGCGACCCTCAGAAAATTTGTGTCCACTATTACTGTAAACAAGGTGTTTGCAGATATAAATATTTAAGGATTTAAATGTGAAACTATTTCAGATTTAAGATGGGCCCCCAAACATTGACTTGTATCCTTGTAAGAAGATGAGAAGATAAAATCTAAGAGAGAAGAAGGCCATGTGGGGACAGATGTGGTAGAAGTCACGCTGCCAAGCTGTCACCATCTAAGCTGTAAGAAGGAAGGCAGGATTCTTCTAGAGTGTTCAGAGGAACTGGGGTCCTGCTGACACCTTGATTTCAGGTTTGTGGACTTCAGAGGATAATTGTGTTTAAACTGTTTTCCCACAGCACTCCTGAAAATGAATCAGGCCTCATTTTCTCTAGGTTTTATTGTGAAATATTTTGGCTTTATGACTCTTATATTCCATACCCCATATCCTTTATTTCCTGCCTGGAATTGCAGTATCTTCCCTGTGTTCACTCTCTCTGTCAATCCCCTTTCTCTCCCTCCCTTCCCTCCCCTTCCCTCCCCTCCCCACCCCTCCCCACCCCTCTCCTCCTTGTCCCTTCCTTTCTTTTCCTTTTTCTTTAATTGTAATCACAAATGATTAGGGTGTTCATCCCCCAGAAATTGAGAAGTGGGGTTGAGCCCGGTATATACTAAGGCTAAGATAATAAAATACTGCATTGTATTCTTAGCTCAAGGTCTCTTTCAGCATAACAAACTGCAAAGGTTAATATTCAATTTCCTAAAGTTGGATTTTAAATATACCTGGACCAACCTCTTTTCTTATCTCAGGACCTCTAAGGTAAAATTAAAAGATGAGGGGAGGACAACATGTGAATTGGTTTTCAAGGGTGGTCATAACCAAGGTCTGCCTAACAGTGTCTTAAAACAACAGAAATTTATTCTCTCACAGCTCTGGTAAGGAAATATGCAGGGGCCTGGAGTTAGACAGACCTGTCTCCAGTGGCTGCCTCCAGTTTTTCACTCGAGGACATTGAACAGTGCACTTGAAAGTTCCAACCCCAAGGTTTTTTATCTGTGAAACAGAAATAATTCATTTCTGATCCATATGGTGGTTGAGGGATTAAAGAAGATGATCCAGGTAAAGATTGTAGCTCAACAGATTACAAGGACTCTATTGCAACTCTATCTATAGTTGGTGATATTTAGAATTGCAAGTGATCCATTAGTGTTAGCTATTATATTAACAGACATGAAAGTAGCTGTTCTCACTTTTATAATACACCAGACATCAGGATGGACAGAGGATGCATGACATTCTAAGTGAAATCATAGACCTTGAAATCAGGTAGAGCTGACTTGAATCACAGCCCCACCAGCACTGCCTCGGACTAGTTCCTAAGGTTTTTGTAAGGTTCAATATACTCATATATCAAATGTGATTATTAATGTCACCCACATAAAAAGACAGCTGTGAATACCTAAGGAGAAGAGACTAGTAAGGCATTTTATATAGACCTTGCACATGATTAGCAATTGCAAAATACTAACTACATTATTATCCAAATAATACTGCCATTTACTCAGTTTCTACTAAGCCCTGAAACCTATGGCAACTCATCCTGCAGAATATTCTCCTGAAATCTCAGAGCCATATGATAAATTAAATACTGTCATACCCTCATTTCACAGTTGAGAAAACATAACTCTTCAATGAATGGTGCAAAGTTATAGAAGGGTCAGCAATTCACAGTGAGGACTTCTGGGTTGAGAGGTTAGAAGTATTCAAGGACTTCTCAGAGAATAAAGATCAAGCAGAAATATGCTTTGAGCTGCAAAATCAACAAACTAGACATCCAGGGAGAAAAAGACAAGGACTCGGTGTCCCCTAAACAAAGAATACTGGATCCAAAGAAAGATCAATAGTCTATAAAGCCACCGGGTCATTAAGTGTCAATTATATTTCACATCCCAAAAACATATCAGATCTCTCTTCTCAAGGAGATTTTTTTCCAAATTTATGAGTCATGGAATAGCTTTAATATATATATATATATATATATATATATATATATATATATATATATATATATCTTTAATCATATATATAATACACAAAAAAAATATTGAGAGGAATTTGGCCATATTACAGTAGTTTAATTATAGGCCTTAACAATGATTAATCTGCAGGCTGAAGAAGATAGGAGGAAAAATAAATATTTATTGTCTGAAGTTTTTTTAATAAATAAAATACTATTTTTAGATATGAAAGGAAAGGGCATGAACTAATTGTCACATTTGTCAAAATATAAATCATGTAGTTTCTCCATACTGGTTTCCTAAATCTCTGTGTTTCCACTTTGAATTATATATTTGTAATATGAACTCCAATTGTTATTCATTCACAAAGGCATTTTCTTTCATCACATTTCAAACTTTTTTCAACATTATATCACGCAGGAAGATCTGAGAATATTCCTTTAATTAATCCCTATTTCTAAAGGCAAGGACAAGGTTCCCAGATCTGTTTGGATCCAGCTGGGTCACCTCCAAGTTACCTTCAAACTACTGATTCCAGAGGCTTCTATTCACAAGAAAGAAACACTGAAGCCATCATGCAGCTGTATCCTAGGAGGTTGTCATGATAACG
The DNA here is from genome assembly GCF_045843805.1 of Urocitellus parryii. NCBI lineage: Eukaryota > Metazoa > Chordata > Mammalia > Rodentia > Sciuridae > Urocitellus > Urocitellus parryii. Next base: position 338,029 of record NW_027551767.1, read on the forward strand.
CATGAGCATGACCCTACAAATGCAGATTCAAGTTTGGTCACATCCAGTACAGTCAACAAAAAGATAACATCCAATAGCCAGCTGTCAGTACGTAAGATTATCAATGTGTGCATCTAGAAGGTACATCAAAGGAGAGAAACATACATACCCGTACTATTGGTTCAGGGATTAGCTTCAAATCTCCCACCTTCAATATCCAATCTTTATCAACAATTGCTATATCTTTATGTGTCCTTGCACACACATACACACTATATATACATGTATGTATACATGTGGGTGCATGAGAGTGCATTTGTATGTCCTTTTGTCTCCATCTCTTCTTTTTCTTCACCTCAGATTCTACCACTGTGATCTTTCAACCAAATGACTGCAACAATTTCTGAAATATTCCATACTTTTCACAGTGCCAAGGATGAGTCTAGATATAGTTTTCTTAAAAAAACCAATTTTCTTCTAAATTAACCAGGTTATGGCAGGGGAAACAATATATAAATAGAATATGTATGCCAAAAATTAAGGATGTGCTCAAAAACTGCTGGAAACATTTTGAAAATGCAAATGGCTACCTTGAAGGACCTCCCGATGGCCAAACATGAGATGATGCATGTTTTGAAATGAGTGATATAGGAACAGATTTTAAACCATTCATAAAACCAGAATTCATGAGTTCATATTGAGAGTAAAAAATAAATAGATAAAGAAGTAAGTTTTTTTTAAATAAATGGGAAAGAGAACTAACAAAAATGACATGGAAGGATTATTAACTTCTGCCCTGCAATATTCCATACTTTACACAGTGCCAAGAATGAATCTAGATATTGTTTTCTAAAAAAAAAAAAAAAAAAAACCACTTTGGGTTTTTTGGAATCAGTAAGGATTATAAAAAATAAACCAACCACTATAAAAATAATTTTCTCTGGTAGAATTATATTATCAATAGTACTAAATACTGTTGAATAAAAATTAAATAGAAAACGGGATATTTACAGGTTCTCAAAGTCTTCTCTGAGAAAGAAGAAGACTTGCAATGAAACCTCTCCATGGAAAAACTTCACAGATTTATCCACCTTAAATACATAGAGCGAGTATCACCAATTTAGGGACAAAGTGATGTCAAATATTTCTTGATGTGATATAGTGAGGTTATAATTTCTGTACTGTTCCTGTGAAAGAGAATCACTTTTGTGATATTCCTGCCAAAAATTCATTAGCTAATCTGATTATTATGAAGCATCAGTCAATGTAAAACTGAAGGGCTTTGGAGTTGGCACCTCAGCTGGTCTCTACTCTTCAAAATGTCAATGAAAGACGAAGGACAAGATCTCTTCCAAACCAAGGAGAGAAAGGATGAATGGCAACTACTGCAATTTCAGTGCACCTGGAATTGATTCTAGATCTGGAAAGTGCAGTAAAGAATGTTAGAGAGACCACTGGGAAACCTGAATATGTTCTATGTACTGGATGGTAATGTATCACCATTGTACTCCATAAACTTGATAATTTACATTGGAGTTGTATAAGAAAAACTCCCTTTTCTTTGGAAATACTGAAATATTTAGAGGTGGAGAGTCACACTGTATATAATTCACATGCTGATGATTTGGAATCAGTAACCATAGTAACACTAATTATAATAAAAATAGCTTTGCCTATAGAGGAAAAAAAGGATAAAACCACCAATCTAGATCAAGAATATTAAGAAAGTCATTGTGCCATTCTTGCTAATATTAGATTTTCTGTTAAACTAAAATCCAGAATTTAAAAATCAGTTTTCTTGTGACATAAATTAGGTATTTTTTGCCCTAGATTCCTTCATTAGCTGTCTATTTCCATCAGAGTAAATTCAAATTTTTTAATTGTCCAAACTACCACTCTGGCTTTGTTCAGAGCCAATCTCATTTTCATAAGGATTTTCTTTCATCTTCAAGAACACATTGAGAGATCATGACTTTAGGTGCTCTTCCTTCTATTTGCATATCTGGTTTTCTTCCTTCCTTTCCTACATCCATCCTTCCTTCCTTCCTCTCTCCCTCCTTCCCTCCTTCCTTTCTTCCTTCTTTCCCTCCTTCCTTCCCTCCTTCCTTCCTTCTTTCCCTCCTTCCTTTCTTCCCTCCCTCCTTCTCTCCTTCCTTCCGTCTTTCCTTCCCTCCCTTCCTTCCCTCCTCCCTCCCTCCCTCCCTCCCTCCCTCCCTAGCTATCTATCATCTATCTACCTATCTTCTAGCTCTCCTTTTCCTTTATTTTATAAAGCTTCCACATTCATGATCAGCAGCTCCTTAGGGAAGTTTTCTTCTTTCATCACCTCTTGTCCCCATCACAGTCCCTCAACTGCTTTTCTTCACAGCACTTTCTAAACTGACAGTTTTTCTACTTAATCATCTTCATAAAGTTTGCTTGCTTATCAGTCATTTTTATTTCAACTTTCATGCTTCTAAAGGTCAAAAACCACAAATGACTTGTGCACTGCCCTACTCCCACTCCAGTGCCTTCAAAGCATGGAACCTCCTACAAGAATGGGTGTGACTGGATACTGCGTGCCAATCACACATACACCACAGGGCAATCTCCTTTATATTCCACCTGGTTAACAGCTCAGGGCTTTATCTCCCTCTTCTTATTCTAATGGTCCCCAGAAAACCATTCAGGGAGTTTCCTGCTCTGCATTATAGGTAAACTTCAGAAATCCAGGTCTAAGGCAGGGTACCTTCACTGATTGAGTTCTTCATATAGCAAAGTGATTTTCCAGCCTCTGGGATTTGAAGCTGATGCATCCTGATGTAGTCCATTCCACCTGAGTGCCTTTCAGAGTTAGTAAACCTTTTCTCTCAATTCTCTTCCACCTGTCATTGTAGCAGCTGTAGTTCTGGGTCCCCTCAGAACTAATTTAGCTCTTCTTCTACATGACAGTGTCTTCTCACTGTTGATAGTTAGCTCTTCTGTAACTGAGGTTTTCTCTTATCTGAGCTTTTCTTCATTAGTCTTTTCTCCTTTGGTCTCATGGAAAATATTTCCCCCTCCTTTCCAGAAAATGAATCCATTTTCTTTTGTGCTGGAGTATTTTCTCTATGTCAAAGGGGGATGGCAGTTTTTTCTGTAGCCCTGCTCCCAAGCAAAAACGAAAAGGATATGATACCTAATCCTGCCTTTGTTAATCAGTTAAATGGGTCTTTTCCAAAGACTATATTCCCTTTATGAGCTCTTCAAAGATTTTCTTCAGCAAGGTACTTGCAAAGCATTCTTTTTTTTATTAGGATTGAGTGGACATAAAGGAAATGACTGACTGCAGCCACATGAGGGGTGCTCAGATTTTGAAAGCTTACTTTATGTCACTTACAAGTTCCATGCCATTTCTTCCTATCAAACTTCCATTTGGTTAGAATTATCCCCATTTTCCAGATCAGGAAATGAAGGTGTTAAAATAATTTACCCAAAGGCATGTAATAAATAAATGACAGTGTATGGATTTTCACCTTTATTTTTACATCATGGTGACTCTTTAATTTTTTGATTAATATGTAATAAATGCACATATTTATTGGATACAGAGTATATTTCAACATATGCATATAAATCAAATCAAGAAACTGATCAAATCAGGGCTATTAACATTTCCATGTCCTTCTCATTTCTTTATATTCAGAGACTTTGACTCTTCTAGTTCTTCATAAAATGTTATTGTAAGCTATAGTCACCCCACTGTGTTGTGGAACACTGGTCTTTCTATGCAACTGTTTTTTGATACCCATTATGGAATGCAAAAAAAGAAAATATAGATTTATATACACAATAGAATATTATTCAGTCATTAAAAGAATTAAATTCTGTCATTTGCAACAAAATGGATGAAACTGGAAGAAATATGTTAAATGAAATAAGTCAGACACATAAAGACAAATACTTCCTATTCTCTCTTATATATGAAAGCTAAAACTGTTGGTCAGGATGTAGAAGAGGGATTACCAGAGTTTAGGAAGGGTAAGGGGAATTGTGAATAGAAGGATATTGGATAACAGATAAAAAACTGATTTTAACTAAATCAAAAGTGGAATTTAAAGAAAAAATATTATGAAAAAATTACTCAGATGCTGATACTGAGATTGCAAAATAGGATGGACATACAACAAACCACTAAACAGATAACCAAATATAATTAAGAGGAAAGAGATCTGGAGGCAGCATTGGGTCACAAGTGAAATATTAGCATCTACTTGTGTTGTGGTTGGCACATGGGTGATGTTTGCAAGTAGTATTAGAGTAATGAAGGTGAATAAAATTTTAGGAAGTAACAAAACATCAAAATAGAATAATTAGCATCTAATCCTCTCAATTAGTTAGATTCTTTGTATAGTAGTGTATAATACTGATCATCAGTCTTTAAAAGATGGACATCACTACCCTAAGAGCATGTATGAAGAAGACACTAATGGCGTGAATATACATTCTATGCAAGCAAAGATATGAAAAATCATGCTCTTTATGTGTAATATGAATTGCAATGCATTCTGCTGTCATATATAACAAATTAGAATACATTTTTTCAAAAAAAAGATTCTAGTATACTTGGAGAGAGTCCAAGAAATACAATAGAAATAGCGAAATTCACAAAAATACGCTAAAATTATTTGCTAAATGAATACACAAATTAATGAATAAAATTGGTCCTTTATACTGGAACAAAAATACAAAAGTGTGACCTAATTACAATCTTGAACAAAGTTGTTCTCTGCATCTGTGGAGACATTAGAGGAGACCTTAAAAAGGGATCTTGTATTAGAGTTTAAGAATAACTTCCCTGTCCTCAAAATAACACAATATTGAGATAGTGGTGGGCACATGTTCATAAATGATGTAGAAAATGAACTTTTCTAAATAAATTGGACTTCTCAGATCAGAATGCCTTGACCTAGACTGCAATTCACACTGGGACTTGTTCTAACTCTACTCTTCCAGCCACAATTACGAAATCCGATTTGGAATTGCAAGACAAAAATGAATGCTTAAGACACATTTATCTCAGAAGTTCTTGAATTTTTCCATTCTAGTGATTCAGTAAAAATCTAGGTTCCACCCACCACCCCCATGGAATCAGGTTAATGCTTTCATTGCTTACTTCCTAAAGTTAAAAAGAACTTGGTGTTAGTCTAAAAGGGAAAAGGAACATAATCAGAAGAAGATAAAAGGAACCCATACTGGAAATTGAACTTCTTTCCCTCATTTCTTTTCTGCTAATCACATTCTGGAGCATGTCTGAAGTCTTTGGAACCACCTAATTCAAGAATACCTTGATATCATCCACCCATTGTCTTAAAAAAAGAATCCCTATTCTTTGAAATATCTCCATAGATGTCCCACTAGGTATATTCCTAAAATTAACAACTGTTGCCTGAAGAAACAGCATATTCATAACAATAATAGTAACAAGTGACTTCTGAATTAGTCAAGGTCCTCTGAAAAGAGGGAATGAAAGTGGGAGAGGCTGGAAAAACCAACAGACCACAAAGCATTTGTGATCCCAGGTGAAGGAGAAAAAGGAGGAAGGAAGCTTGGGGGAAGCATATCAGATTTAAGGAAAACTCAGCAAGACTGTGCAAGAGCCCCAGGGGCCAAAGCTCCTAATAGAAGGAGCCTGCTTATCACCAGGTCTACCAGAAAGCCCTGTCTTGGAGTCCCTGCCACACTGAGTCAATGGCACTAACAGAGCTGTGGATTTCAGAACGTCCAGCTGACACCCTGACTTAGTTTTACTCTCTTCAGCCTGAGAACCGGGAGCCACATTCCCACTTCCACCAAGTGGAAGTCTGTGCCAAGTCTTGACCCAAGTCTGTGCCACTCACTATGCTCAGTGCTCTGGATGAGTCGGTCTGCAGAGGACTTGCTCATTTTCCCACTGTGACAAAGTGGCAAAGAACACACTTCAGTTCTATCTCTCTGACTCTCTGCTCAAAACCCCCACTCCCTGCCTCCCACTAGAGTGTTCTACCTCGCTCCACAGCACACCTTCCTGATTACCCTTTTAAAATATCCTAAGTGAATAATCTAGGCTATAATTTGGAGCTATTTCTGCTTGCTTTTTATTATAATGGAGAGGGAAGGAACAGTTCAAGCTAACCTTTCAAATTCTTAGAAGGGTACTTTGGTCATTCGTTCTTTTTGATGAACAACATACATTCTCATAAAAGGTTTACACGAAACTTGTGATCCAGTGCTACCATTATCACTATGTACCCGTAGCTTCACAGGGAGCGACACCACCCAATATCTGTTAGATTCCGGTGCTGACTCATCACCATACGTTGCTCCTATTTCTGGACATCTGGAGCACAACCTGTGTCTACCTCCTCTGGGTGTACCTCCCCCTCCCCCCATAATCCTGTAGTGTATTTTAGTGTCATCTTTTCCAATAATACTTCAGTTTCTCATTGTATATTTTTTAGTGATTGCTGCTGCTTTTATTACTTGAATATCAGCTTGATCTCATTTAGAGGTTTTACAAATATGCTTCCTCTGAGCATGTCAGCTGCAAATATTAGGTCCAAAACCCAAGTGTGCAAACAAAAGCTTCACCTGTCACGTACATTTCCTAACTGTCTCCGATTCCTTTCTGGACATTATTTTATCAGCTGCTTAATCAACAGTAAGTAGATTTTTTTTTTAAATTTTGAAAATTATTTTAATTAAGGTACAGTTTACATACAATGAATCAGATATTTTAAAGTACAGCTCTGTGATCTGTCTCTGCCAATAAGGTATGTGACACACAACTATCAAGATAGAGAGTAGTTTCTCCCCCACACACCAATTCCCCTGTGTACTCTTAACACACCTCCCTCCAGCTTCTTTTTAAAACTTATCTTTCTCTAACTTTGTAGTTTTGGCCCGTCTGAGATACTATACAAATGGAATAATAAGTTTTGTGACCTTTGTGTCTGTACTCTTTCATGTTAATGAGATTTATCTCAAATGATAGCTAGTGATAGGAAAGAAGAAAATTATATTTGTTCCAGAAAGATTTAGATAAACATACTTTATATGGCATATAATTCTTATGAGTTGTTAAATTTCTACTGTATGTTGTACCATATACTTGCTATTTTGCATATATCATCTCCTTTTGTCATTATTACATATAATGAATTTATGTTTTATGCCCACTTTGCAGATGATAAAATTGAGGATCTGTGAGCTTGTCTGGTATCATATCTAGTGCACAATTCAAATTCAAGACTGTCCAAATTCAGAGTCCATGGGTTTTCCCTTACCTATTGACTCACAGTTTAGAATATAATCCAAAATACCTTTCTTAATACTATTGTTCATGGGCTTTCATTTTTAAAGTCAAACAGCTATCTTTAATCTGCACTATTGAATTAGAAAATGTTTTCTATTGTAGATATTATAAAAACTGAAATGCTAAATGTTTTAACATTTTTTTCTGTTCTATACTACTTTGTTTCTTTATACTTTATGGCCTAATTTTTTATATTCAGTCTACATATAATCTTGTCATGATCAAAAGATCTGTTATTTGTTTACAATATGAAGCACAAATTGTCCCAGGCATTTTCACTTGTTTTATATCTATATAAGTATTTCAGCATAAAAACAATGAACAAATATTAGGATATTGCTTGCATATGTAAAGGTCTAATGCTTGCATTTTAACAACATATTAGTTTGAATTGTCAAGTATCATGTTTAAATCACACTGTAAAAAAAAAAAAGCTGATAGGTATATATCTCATCCAGAAGGCATTTTACAAACAATTTATATAAAATAAGCATTGATGATAAAATTCAACATGATTTTGCATAACGAAACAGTCTTAAGGACTAGGGGATAGCTCAGTGGAAGAACACATGCTTTGAATGCCTTGGAATCAATTCCAGCAAAGGAATAAAAGGTGGAAGGAAGGAAGGAAAAGCCTTAAATTCAGAAAATAGGAAACCTTCACATCTACACAGTAATGGGCCTTATGAATTTATATAGATGCTCCAATTTTTCCACTCCACTTCATAATCTTTCATGCAGCAATAGCTTGAACAAACTACATCTATAATCCTCATTGATGTTATAGCTTGGACATTGAAGTTAGGCACCATTAATTTAAACCTAAGCCCAGCCTTTATTTTGCGACTTTATAGTTCAATAGAATACTTTATCTTTCTGAATCCAACTTTCTGTTTCAATTTTTTTCATTTTTATGACTCACAAATAATAGTAATAAAACCTCCCTACAATTAATAATTTTGTAATCCAGCAATTTGCAAAAAGCTGAAGAATTAAAAATGTATATATTTTAGGCAGTTCTATGCTGCCTGAATTTTCTTTAACTTGCAAGTGTTGGGGTATAAGTTATCAAAGAAGAGTTAAAAGCAAATTTTTCTAGTCCAGGATCACTTGTACCTCCTCATCCTCCAATTCCCAGGATCCTAAGGTCCTCTGCAGTAACTGAATCAATCCTTCAAGGCAGACTTTTCACACTTGTGGTTAAATGTGGCCTCTGCAATCTCCAGAACCTTTATACTCTATAGCAACCCTTGAGCTCTGCTCTCTGTCCTTCTATGGCCACAGTTCTCTGTGCCTCCCTCCCCGATTTGACCTCAAACCTCATGCCACTACAATAGCTTTGCAGTCCTGCTCAAAGCAAAAGGTTGAATAGCTCTCACTGTATATGAACATACCTCTGTGGGGCCCTCAGAGTCCCATCATTGCTATAGAGTTAATTTTCTTGCACAGTATTCCTGTCATCAAGGATGTGGTGATGGGATGGACTGAGACATTAACCTCCCTAGGCTCATAATCACTATTTCCTCCCATCAATGAGTTCTTATTGCTGAATCTACTTTGCCCAGCACAGATTTCTTATTCACTCAAAGCAAGCTCTCAGGTTGTGAAGCCTGACTTTCTGCATGCAGATTTCGTTTCAGTGTGTGCTGTCCCTCCTCTGCTACCACAGCCACCAATCTTTACTTGACACATCTGCGTGCATGTGAACCCTCATTAAGCACACAATTTGAGAGATTTTGCTTGTTTGTTTGTTTTCTGTTTTATGTCTCACCTCCAATCACATCTCCATTTATGTGACTTAACAGAATCAGGTGTTTGGCCAGGATCTGAGGCATAGTTACTTATCTCCCCAAAATTGTGTACCTGAGACCCATACTAATGTAGATAACTTTGGCAAAAACAAGGGCTGAGAATTGATGTGGATGTAAAATACCAGATATTATGGTGAACATACAGGGCATTCTTTCTTTGCTCCTAGGAGGCAAAGATGTTTTAAGTCATAAAGCATTTTGTTCTGATTTTTCTTATCACGTCATTATGATTCAATTCAATTGTTGTTTACTGAGTGAATAAATAAATGTTTAAATAACATAATTAATACTTACTGGAAGGACAAATAAAATTATATCTACCTGAAAATCTCATATCTTACTTGCTTTGTGACTCATTTTCTAAGATACATAATGAAAACATCAATATAGGGGATACTTTTCTAGATTCCCTATTTTGCAAAAAAATGTTAGGTCAATGATATGAATATAGGTAAAAATCTAAAGATAATCTAAGTAATGACTTCCAAAGACTGATTAAAACTCAGAAAAAAATTTTTAAAAAAAATTTTGCAAATAATGATTGACATCATAATTAAAAAGGTAAAATTATCAGTTACATTAAAGCCACTATACAATATACTGATTTAGAAAAAACTGTAAGTTTTATTTGACTGTAAAATGAATTTGGTTCTTCGGCATTCATCAAATGAAATATAATATTTGCTTTGAGATAGCCTGTTTTTTTCATTTCACATTATTCAGAAAGGCAAGATGTGTCTCTGGCATATTTTCATTTTAAATGTCCAAATAACTTCATCTTATAAGAAATGTCATTTTCAAATTAGCACTTATAGAAGATGAAGGGATTTAATATTTCCACCTCAGAGATGTTTTAAATATGCTGTTTTTATGAAAACTTTGATATTATTATGTCAAGTTTCATAGGCGATCATGGCCTCTTTACACAGGTTATCCCTACAATCACAGTAAAGCTCATCAGTCTTCTAGAGCAGGAGGGATGTATAAATATTATGAAAACAAAACAGCATCCTCATATTCTTAGTAACCAAATCCAGCCAAATCTTGGCTGACTTAGTTCTCAGGGTTTCTAATTTGTCTATAGTAGTATCTACAATTGATCCAATTTATTCTTCATCATGCCATGGTCAGGCAAATCTAAATGGTAAATAGCCCAAAATGGATCACTAGTTTTGACATTGTAAAGAAAACTTAGAGGAGTCACCTTATTAGGTTCAGAGAGCACCTGTGTGTTTTACAGTGGTTATTGGTTTGAGGTACTTCATTTCACCTCAGCCAAGTTTTGCCAGTTATTTAAATAAAGGCAAATATTCTTGGAGGTATATTTCACATTGATTTATTCATGTCTTTAATCCTTCAAGAAATTGCATTGTTATTATAGCATTTTAGGTCTTTTTATGTTAAGTCACTATTTCTAGTTATGTTCAATTTCAAATACTCTGAGTAATTAGTCCAAGATGGTTTAGCATAATTCCTAGTAGCAATTAACTACTGAAAGATGGCAGTGAGCTGATATATAGGCTCTATTGAATAAGTATTTCCTATGTGAACAAACAGGAATATAAGATTATTTTACTAAAAAAAAAAAAACTTGTAACCTCTTTCTACAACTCTGCACCTTGGAATGAATGATCAGTTGGATGCCAAGTCTCTTATTTAATGGAAATCCAAATATGTGCCCATAATTCCTTTTAATATTTTCAAGATTTTGAATTAAGATAGCTAGCTGTAAGAATTATCTTCCTCTTTCTCTTTCATCACACAGAACTTTTGCCCAAGAGCCATTCTCATGGAACAGCCCCCCATATCTAAGTAATATACACTTGCCTCTAAAGGAGAGCATTAAATCATACTGTTTTTGGTGTGGTCTACATAGCATCCAGTAACCAATATCCATGAGAAGGAGGTAAGCTAGTAAAATTAAAGATTGCATATAACTAACTGCAAGCAGGGAGCCTGCTTTTAAACATTAAAAAAGCTGAGGAGACAGAGATAAGTCAATGAAAGAGTGTCTTTATATAAGTTACACTTGCAAAATAATAAACTGTTTTCTAATTTAAAATAATTATTGCAAGCCTTAAAGTAAGTTGGTATATAACTATAAATTATTTTTACTTCAAACTAAAAATATCACATTTATTATACATAAACATAAAAGTATATTTAAGCCATTTAAAAAGAATGCCAGGACATATTAAAAGGGTACTAAGAACATACCAAAAAAATATGTCTAACTTTATATCTGTTTTGGTAGAAAAAACATCTAATAACTGTTTTAGAGTTACTGATTACCTTTACTTGAGATATTAAAATGAGAGTTTCTAAAATTATCAGTGATCCTCTCACAGAAATGGATATTTTTAACATTTTGTTACTTTTAAAATATTTTAACACACTTTAAATATTGTATCTTTTGACTAAGAACTAATCTCAGGAGCCAGGATGATTCTGCTTTTTGAAATACAAATTTTGCCAGGTGGAGTGGCACACACCTGTAATCCCAGCCACTGGGAGGCTGAGTCAGGAGGATGACAGGTTCAAAGTTATTCTCTCAGCAATTTAAGAGAGGCACTTAGCAACTTAGAGAGACACTGTTTCAAAATAAAAATTTTTTAAAAATGCTTAAAAGGTCTGGGACTGCAGCTCAGTGGTAAAGCATCCCTGGATTCAATCCCTGGTACATTCTCAGACCAACCCTTATCAGACATTAGTTGGGTCATAAGATCTCCTCCTGCCAGAGGGGTCCTGCCCCAAACTCTGGAGGAAGGAAAACCACACAGAGAGGCCAAGCAGCATTTGAACAGACAGGCCTTGTGGGCTTCCCCACCCAGTCTCTGAGCAATCAACAAATGCAGTGAAGTCTCAAAAAAAAAAAAAAAAAAAAAAGGGCGGGCTCAGAGAGCTATTCCAGAGGCAGAAGGAAGAGGGAAGCCCCATGCCCCCTCTGATACACCTCACTCTTTGCATCTCCTCCTCTGTATCTTTTATAATATCATTTTTGATAAACCACAAACATAAGTAAATGTCTTCCTGAGCTCTGTGAGCCACTCAAGCAACTTAATCAAACCCAAGAAGGGGTTGTGGGAATCCTGATGTATAGTCAGTTAGTTAGAGCACAAGTAAAATGACCTGGGGCTGGCTACTGACATCTGAGTGGAAAGAGGGTCAGTCTTGGGGATGCGGCCTTCAACCTGTGGAATCTGAGGCTACCTCCAGGTATCTTCATGTTGGAACTGAATAGGATTAGAGGTCAGCTGATATCCACTGCAGAATGGATTGCTTGTTAGTGTGTGGGGACAATTGTTTACACAACTGGCGGTGGTATTGGTTGTGGTGTGAGCAGACTACAAACAAAACAGGTATTTGTTTTCCTTGGTCTGCAGTTGTCAAAGAAGCTGGGTAGTGTGAGGCTCAGTTTTTGATCGGAGGTCTCAGGGTGAGCCCTCCCCCGATGCCAAAGGTTGTTTTATGCTGTACAGATGCATAAAATCATATCACACGTGTTGGGAACTGACATCTTACAGAGACAATAGCACAGTAATTACTGATAGTCATTAGCACTCCAAGCTACTGAAAATGACCCATAAGACCAGCTGCAACGAACTGGGAAACATGAGGAGGTCTGCTGATCAGAGAAGGCAACAATTTTCTCAAAGCACCAAATAATGATGAATAGTCAGATTGTCTAATTAAGGTCACACACAATGATCCAGACTCTAAGGTCCCCCCAACTCTAAAATTCTGTGAGATAACAACGGCAGCTAACGGTTTTCCCCACAATGATTCTGCTGGACATCTCACCAGGATAATTAATTCTACCTCAGAGCCTTCTGTGAAATGACTTTGGCTACCTGTAAATAAGTAAATAAGCCCATTGGAAGTCAGGGTTTTTAAAAATAGTCCTTCTAATTTGTATGTCTTTGAAAGAAAATGGGAACAGTAGTTACAACGCTGATTCAGAGAATCATATAAAAATCCTAAAACCATACTGTTTTCCCATCCCTTTGACCAATGTGAATTGGTATCTTCCTAACAGCCCACAGCTGTGGAAAGGACTCATTCCATTTTTTTTTATAAAGTTCACACTTTATTTGCTAAATGGTTCACTGGGTAATAGTGACTGCATTAGAGCAGAGAGTTCTCATCTTACCCTGTAGACTATTCTTCCCAATTACTCTAGCACAGATTTGTATTAAGGTGTTTAATGAACAGAAGCTGCAATTTATAGAATTAGTTATCAAGGAGTACACAGACTGCATCTAGAATTACCCAGCAGCCTCAATCTCAGTGCCCTCTAAGGAACTCTGTCAATCAAGTTTCTCAGTTTCCCCAGAATTCCTGCAATTGTGTTGAACAGACCATTTAAAACTTCTTCTGCTTTCTATTCTCTTTGGGTGTGTGGCTACACTTGCTTCCACAGCACTGGAGTGACAATTGCACTGACCTACACAGTCATATTGTCCCAGTACAATTATTAATAGTGCCAGGTTTTCATTCAAACAATTGATTTATAAGTTATATGCTTCTCCTGCCTATAGATGATCCTTCCAAATAGTTAGGGAGGAAATTCTGCAAGATGGTGAACTTTGAAATGTTGAGAACCACCACTGTCCACTCCCTGCATATAGAGAAACAAGAAAATATTTCACCTGTGAATACTCTCAGATTGCACCCTTGTAATCGAGAGTTTACTACAAAGATAGAACAATACATAAAAGATCAGGATGCAACTCTGCAGCCATAGGCACATCTATCTCATGGAGAGTTCAAATGCCTTTTAATATGCGATATAACTGGCACTCCAATTTTTCTTAATACTATTCCACCCCACTCTATTGCAATAAGCAGGCATCCCATGCTAGAATCCCCTCTAATGTTTTGCTATAAAGATGACCTAGTCTCTGGATTTTACTTCTGATGTTAATGACTGAATCCTGAATCGCTTATTAAGTCCTTCCGGGCCATCACCCATCCATGGCATGGCCTCTCAGGGAGGCTCAGGTTTATGTGTGTGTCCAGCTTTCCCTCTGGTCAGCCTCTGACATCAGCCCCCCTCTCTCTCTACAGCCAGGAGGAGTCTGAGTCCAGAGCCTGAATTACCAGACTTGAGGACAGGAACTTGACCATAATTTCTGTGAGTGAAATGTTCAAAGAACTAAACATTATCTTAATTTGATCTATCCCATAATCTTCGTCCATCCATGGAGACGAAGATATCATGACTAGCTTGCTCCCTTGGCATCTCTTTTCTGGGGATGGAAGCCTGAGCCTCAGGCATGCTAGGTAAGCACTCTACCACTGTGCTACATCCCCACCTTCTTCTCTCTCCCTCTTAATTTCCTCTTCTAGCTCTTTCTTTTTCTTTAATTTTTATTGGCTCTTTTTTGTTATACATAACATTAGGATTCATTTTGACATAATATAAAAGCATGGACTACAATTTGCTCTCATTCGGTCCCCAGTGCTTCCCTTTTCTCTCCCTTCCTCCCTGCCCCTGTTCCCTTCCCCCAACTCTCCTGATCTTTCTATTCTAGATCTTCTACCCCTGTGGCTAAGCTGTATGAGGTGTAGAATTGTTCTATGGGATCCATGCCATTTTTGAGGGCCTCTCTGCTACCATGTGACTGTAAGCTTGCAAGCAACTCTCTGTGAGAGTCTGGGTGACCTAGGCCACCTGAGGTATGTGGTAACATGCCCTTCCCCTCTACATTTCTAACACTATGGAGCTATCACTGTGTGGCAGGCATTAGAACCCCACGCTAAATATTTTACTGGCATCTTTTCTGTTGGTTTCATAGCAACCCCATGACGTAGAGGGTCTTATTATTCTCATGGCAGGGAAACAACTGATGCTTGGTTTGAAGCTACTTGAGTTTGCTTTAATGTGGGGAAAATTAAAACCTCCATGTTTTGCAGATATTTAGAATAAAATCTCTGGTGAATGACAAAAGCTGACTTTTCCTTTTCTTCGTGTGTTTGTGTTCCAGAACTTCCCAAGAGAATAAATGCTGAGGGATTGTATTTGCACAATTCTACGTATCATGCTCAGATACCTTATGATGCTGCCTTCGCAGTTATTTATCAGTTATTTATTTTAGTTTGCTATTTCTGGCAAATAAGATACTAATTGATGCTAAAAGGAACCAAATAAAAGCTAGGTTTCTGAGATGGACACAATAAGCTCATGTCCACCAGGGATCTAGTGGCCTCTCTGTTCTGCTTGACTCATCAAATAATAGAGATATTTTCCAGAGGTACCTGGAACAAACTTTCCACTTTGCATCTGATATATCTGTTTTGACCACAAAGCTATGAACATGCTGAGTTTGCATGAGTTAACAAAACCCATTACATAATCATGATTGTCTGAATTTAAAGACAAGGAAACACATTTAGAAAGTTGACACATCAAATTTATTTCCACCTGGTAATTTCAAGTACTAATTATTAAAATCTCAAGTACATATTTCCATACCACAGCTAAGTTTGGACTACAAAAAGTCTCTGACATAGAATACAGGAGTAAGTACATACATCAAATCATTCTGAAAATAGTAAAATATCAGAGTGTCATTTTGATGGTACAGAACACAATGAGTCCTTATCTGTAAATAATTTTTTTTAGCCATTTAGTTTTCCATCCCTCTACATTAATCTTGTTATACTTATTCTAAGAGTCCTGAAATTCTATTTATTTCATTTACAAAGGAGGACATCAAAGCCTATAGATATGCATGATTGGCCAAATCATTTGCTATTTGATTACTATTATGACTAAGAATCATTTTACATTGACCTGTAACTTTTATTTATTTGATCACAATTTACTTTGCATTCAACTGCAGAACAAAAGTGCATGATAAACAATTCAAAAGAACTCCCATTTTCTCAAGCCACCAACCTTCTCTTTTGCCATTATATCACCCCGTTATTCCTTAGTCATTTTTTAAATGTCTGTGAATTCTCTTCTTATAATAGTGGACTGACAGTTCAGTGATTTTCTAGCAGTTCTCAACAATGAAGCATCAGGACAATCAAGGATTATTTAAATTCATAGAGGTGCAATGTATAGTACAAAATTCAAGTTCTCCTTTACTACCCAGGTTAATCATATCTCAATCTTCATTCAATCAGACTCTAGATAGCAGAGCCCAAAATTGCCCATAGATGACTTTCTTTTTCAAGGGATGAGCTACTAAAAAGAGCAAGTTAGAAAAATAGCAAGAAAACTGGGTAGTTGCTAAAATAAAGGCTGTTTTCATGTTACATATTGCTAGTCAAATCAGGGCAATGTCAGTTTGGTAGGTGTTTACACTTTCAGGACCATGGTGGACACTGAGTAGAGATGAGCAAGTTGGCAGCACTGACCACTGTGGAGTCACCATTCCATAGGACTGACAGAAGACAGCCCTCTAAATATAAGCAAGCCAGATTCAGATAAATGGAACAACATAGAAAGGAGTATTAAAGCATTAAAATTAAAACAGTTTTACCAAGATAATAAGAACAAAGTGAAAGGCTTCTATTTTTAAAACTTCTATTTTTGGTTTCCTTTTAAAGAAAAATGATAAAGGCAGGGGATGTAGCTCAGTGGTGGAGCACTTGTTTAGCATGCATGAGGCCCTGGGTTCAGACCCCAGTATGGCAAAAAAAAAAAAAATAAAATAAAATAAGAAAAAAGAAAAAGAAAAAATGACACTAATAAAATTGATAAGAAAGGAGGAAATTAGGTACATACTACTAAAGAGAAAAAAGCTACTAAACCAACCTATATGGTTTGGTCTTCAGAAAGGGCTCCCAAGACATTTCAAAATGGAAAAGAAGAAAATTCACTGAGCAAAGACAAACCATGTATTCACAGGAAATGGCAGAAAGTCTCACCAGGCAATGTGAACATGAGTCCAAGGTGAAGAAGAGCTTTGTTTTGTAGAACTTCAGATTCAGAACTGATGCCACCTCTACATCTCTGCCTTCCCAGTTACTATCTGTGTTCACTTTGTGCAATGTAGTCTATATTGCCACTTTGTTTTTAAAATATTTTAAAAAGATATATGCCACTAAAATAAATTGAATAACAGATCTCTCAACATAACTGTAATAAAATTTTACATCAGCTCTGGATGGAAGAGAATGAATCCGAAGCTCTCTTGTCCTGGTCTCTGGGGATGCCCGAGGTCATGCCCTCCTCCCATTGCCCAACCCAATTCTCTGTTCTGTGTAAGCTGAAAGATTCCTTTGAAACTTCATTTCAGGTCAACTGCTGTTTCTTGCTTACAAGCTTGCTAAAAACCAAACTCTCCTTCCCCTTACCCCTTGACAATGTAGTGAGGGGCCCCAAAGCATCTTCTTTACCTCAGTGATTTCATACCCAGGCAGCATTGCCCTGGATTATAGGGTATGTGGATCAGCACTAGGAATCCCCCAAATAAAGTGGGACCAAATTGTCCATAATGGTCAAATTCTTTTTAAGCATATGGCTATCAGGGCTTTGATTTAAGCATCTGAAAGTAATCTACACACTATTCATATATAATGTGCATGATACATTGTTTTTAATCACACACTATTTCCAAAAACTCCTACCTGCATTTGGGAGAAAACATCCTGTTTCTTTCAAATTTAAATCTAACTTTATATGCTTACATTTCTTGGGACCACTTAAATTTTTAGAGTTTGTCTAGTATCAGCCTAGATTTTAACACAAAATATGATTAAGTAAAGCAAATAAGAGGAGATTTATAAAGCATCTATTAAGTGAAAGGTTAGTCTCAATAGTTTATCTGTAAATGTGAGAACCTAATTATTATTTAGTAATTGGTGAGACTTGTTAGGTCACAGTTTTAATGAATCTTTGGGAAAAACCATCCTCAGATGCAACACAGAAAAACATTCTCTATAAACTGATGTCACTGATTAAGGATCCTCATGTGAAAAATAAAAAAAAAAGTTTTACCCTATTTCTGTCCAAGAAGAGAACACCCCCAACCCCTTGAGTTGATTTGCAAAAATTTCTCTTATTTCTAAGTACAGCTCCTACAAATAAGGAGCAGAATCATAAAAGAAATAGGAAACTTGAGTTATTTTTTCTCTGTTTTAAGGTTTAGTGGATTTTTTAAATAACAAATGACTATATAATGCATAAATAGCACAATGTAATAAGGTTTCTTTAAGAAGTCATAATCAACCAAGTGTTTGCACATGAACTTTACAGCTGACTACACTCTGAAGTTCATAGAAATTTGGATCTTTAGTTTTATTCAAATTTCCTATGGAATGTTTAAATGATGGATGTGTCTGGGACATTTCAACCAGTCTTCCAAAGCTCCATCTGCCAGGCCATCTGGATTTGTATCCACAGAGAACTACTTGGTAAAGGATTATAGACTATGACTTAAAAAAAGAAGAAGAAAAAGGAAGGAAGGAAGGAAAAGAAAACAGCAAGTTGTTACATGCACACAAATGAAACTACAATTATTTTCATCCAATATTTTATAAGAGGAAAAAGTTCCAAAACAGAAATGCATTTTAGGGGTTTTTCACTCATAATTCACAAGACTTACGATGAGTACTTGGCCTTTTTCTGTAAGATGTTTAAATGGCAGCTGTTATGGGTGCAGGATATAATTTGAGCAAAAGCTTTTGAGGACAATAGTTTGTTTTGCAAAGGTCAGGTTTCTTATATACTTGTGAATGTGTTCAAAAGGATTTCTAGCTAAATGTACCACATTTCATTGAGAATATATTATATAAAAGCTTTCAAATTAAACCAAATCTATAGAGAATACTTTGTAGGAAAACCCAACACATTGTTCACATTGGATATTCTTTTTGAAAAGGTTAGTTGAAGTTGACAGAAAATTTATGAAAATTACTTATGTAGATACCAGATACTAGTTAAATCTTGTTTCATCACATATAACATATGTGAAAGTATTTGAAAAATGAATAGTATCTACTTCTATTAGAAAATAGGAAAAAAAAAGAAGTGTTAGGGTCTTTTTATCCCAGGCCTTTCTTCACTCCTTTGTTGATGAGGAAGCTCCAACACAAGTAGCTTTTGTCCCCATTAGAGAGCAAAGTCTAGAATAGATTGTGTAGGTATGTAGATACAACCCCCATTAAATAAAATTTATTACTTTGGAAAGTTTTGATGAATATACCTCCAGTTGTAGACCCACTACAACTATCAACATCCACACCACTCTTGTCAACCTGCTATGGTGTGGATATCAGTTGGATATTTGAATATCCGAATAGTTCATGAGCGGGAAGCTTAGTCCCCCAGGGAGGGGGTAATATAAAGAAGTGATGGAACTTATAAGAGGTGAGGCCTACTGATATGTGCTTAGATTGTCGGTAGCCTCACCTTCGGAAGGGATTAATGAAGTGTTCACAGGACACTTGTTAGTTCCCATTAGAAAAGGTTGTTATAAAAAGCAAGATTGTACGCCATCTGAACTCTGATTTTCTCTATTGCTATTCGGTCTTTGCCACATACATTGTCCCACCATGATGCCATTCACCATGAGGCTCTCACAAAAGCTGAGCAGGAACAAGCACCATGCTCTTGGATGTCCAGAAATAGGGGCTAAATAAACCTCTTGTATTTATACAGAACCCAGTTTCAGGCACTTTCATAGAACAGCAGAAAATAGCCTAAATTCAATACATGAAGTTTTCTTCTGTCCACTGCGGTCAATCCTCTCTATCTCAGCCTTTTGGCTTCTTGTTTATGTGTCCTATAAATTTGCCATTCTTAAAAAAATGTCATGTAAATGAAAACTTTCAATATATAATCATTTGGGTCTAGTTTCTTACAATTAGCATAATCCTTTTGAGATTTATGCATGTTGTTGCATATATCATAGTTGATTACTTTTTATTGCTGAATACTATTCTCCAAACTAGATGTTGCACAAATTATTTATCCATTCACCAGTTGATGGACATTTGGATCATTTCTACTTCTTTGTGATTATTTGTCATACACATTTTCATATGTCTTTGATTAATATCTGGTGATTAGGGTTGCGATGCCATATGTAAATTAAGCATTGTAAAACATTGCCAGATTGCTTACAGCTGTACCATTGTGTATTCCTTCAATTCATGAAAGTTACAGTCATTTCCACAAGCTCATCAGTACTCGATATTCTACGCTAGTGGATGTATATTCTTAATCAAAATCCCAAGATTTTTTTGTGTAAATTGATCACATTTTGTTGTGAATTTTATGAACATGCAAAACACTAGAATTGCTGAAACAATTTTGAAAAACAAGAACAAATTCAAAGGACTTGAATTTCCTGACTTCAAAAGTTAATGAATTAATATTTTGTGGTTTGGGCAGAAGGAAAAAAACACATAGATTAAAGTAACAGAATAGAAGGGGAGAAACAAAGCTACATATGAACACTCTCGAATGATTTTTGACAAAGATGCCAAGGGAAGTCAATGGGAAGGATAGTCTGTTCATTGTTATATTGCTACAAGATTTTTTTAAAATCCTTAGCTACTACATTTAGATCTAAGATCCATATTACATTAACTAATATGTGGTTTAAGATAAGGATTTAAAAATATCTACATCATGGACATCCATAAGAGTAGGATTCTAATTAAAATAAGTCATACTTCAAGTATGTATAATATGTCAAAACACATTCTACTGTCATGAATATCTAAAGAGAACAAATAAAAAGAAAAAATGTGGAAAAAAATTATTGAGAAAATGAAAAGACAGTGATAAACCAGAAGATAATATTTGTAAAGCATCCAGATAATAACAACTTGTCTTTGGAATGTATAAAGAAATCTTATGACTCAATAAGGCAAAAAAATCAATAGAAAATATTACCAAAGAGGAGCACAGAAACTCTTGGAGAAAGGCAAATTGCGTATAAACACATGAAAAGATGTGTGATATCACAGCCATTAGGAAATGCAGGTAAAACCACAGAGAGATACCTTTCTAGATTATATGAAAATATTTTACAATGAGGTAAAATAATTAAAACATTTGGGGGAGAATTTGACTCAGTATATGGCTTTTATTCTGTCATAAATAAAATAGACAAAAATGATCTAGGAAAAGAGCTTTGTCCATTAACATATAACATAATCATCTTAAACACAACTGAGACACAAAAAAGACTAATCCAGATTTTAAATGGATGCTCTTATTTCTATTTTCACTTTTTAAATTTAATAAATTCCAAATTAGACTCTATATATTTCAAATTGATGAATTCTGGTTTGTTTCAAGTTCTATACTTAATTCTCATAAAGAAAAAAATATTAGTTCTTAATTTTTTAAATAAGTAAATAAAACTTATGTTGTAAAATTTATATAAGAAAAACAAGTCAAAAGTAAATATATAATTAACTGGTTAACAGAAAACTTTAAAAATTAGCAGTCCTAATTTGCATTTTTCAACAGTGAAGCTAAATATTTTTCTCATGGATGTAGCACTTATTGATGTATTCTTCTCTCCTCCAAAGTGTCATCATTTTTTCTGTTAAAATTTTGGCAAATATTATTGCCAGTTTGTTCTTTTCCACAATTCTTTTTAACAGATTATTTCAAAGCAAAAGAGCATTATACACAGCAAATCTTCCTCCATAATTTTCAGCAGTCTGGAGCTTTGGCTATATGAAGTCAAAACATCTGACTGAAAAGTAAAAACTAAAAGCCGGCTTAAAGTTTTCTCTTAAGGACACTTGAATCGAGTGGAAAGCCAAACTGAGCACTCTTGGACTGTTTTAGTTTGCTTGAGGCTGACTTTACATCAAATTGACTTCTACTTTTTAATTCAACTTTTTGTTGCCAAATACATAGAGAATTTCAATCATTTATCTTGGTAACAAGAAAGTTTGTGCTTGAATATATAGGAGTTTTAAAAAATATTTTGAAGATATGATGTTTGCAACCCAAAATAAAGTGTTTGCATGTGAGTGCTTAGACTGGAAGAACATGAAATGGATTTCATGAATCTAGAGGATTCTGATTTCATCAAGGACATTAAATTACGAACTTTACTTCGGTTCTGCCACTTCAGCCAAGGTGGAGTAATAAGGGCTGAATTTATTCTCCTCTTTTTGGAAACACAAGTTGTTTGATTATATTCACATCAAATATACATAATAGGCAAATCCTCTACACAGTAGATGAATAGCTAGGGACACTGGGCAACTAGGAGTGCTAACCAGTACAGGTTTTCTTTTTTTCTTTTCTAGTGGTAGAAATGGTTTGAAATTAGATAGTACTGATGGCCCTACAGCTCTCTAGATATATTAAGTCAACACTAAAACTACTAATTTTACATGTATCAAAATAATATCAATAAAATTGTCATAAAATACATGAAGAAAAATCTGATAAAAATGCAAAGAAGGCAAATTCAAAGTTTTTCCCAGGGATTTCAATATCGCTCCATCAACAAATAATAAAACAACCATAAAATAACAAATAGAATTTATTAAAATTATCAATAAATTATATCTAACTAATATTTAATGTATATTTCACAAAACAATATCCACATGCACATTTTTTAAATATATTTTTAGACATTGATGGACCTTTATTTTGTTCATTTATTTATATGTGGTGCTGAGAATTGAACCCAGTGCCTCACACATGGTAGGCAAGTGCTCTACCACTGAGCTCCAACCCCAGCTCCCACATGCACAGTTTTTAAGAGCACTTTGAATAGTTTCCAAGACATTCCTGACCATAAACTAAATCTCAAAAATTTACTAGTATTCAAATGATATAAAGTATGTTCTAAGATCACAAAAGATTTAAAGTTCAAATCAATTTCACAAATATATCTGGATCATTCCAGAATATTTGAAAATTAAATGACATATTTCTTAAAAATTCAAGGGTCAAGGAAGAAATCAAAATAGAAACTAGAAATGAAAATGAAAATAAAATATATGGGATGTGGCTATAGTAGTACTCACAGGAGTGTTTCCAACACTAAATATGTACAGAAGAAAAGAAGTCTCAAATAAGAAATTCAGTTGTCACTTAAAAAATAAAACTAAAAAAAGAAGAGCAAATCAAACTCAGAGAAAGAAAAATACTAAAATAATCAGGAATAATTAATGTGGACACTAATAAAATTGAAACATAAAAAGGGGGAAGGGCAAAATCCCTGATGCTACGTGTTCCCTTGAGAGGATCAACACAATTGATGAATTTCTAGCCTGATTAAACAGGAAAAAAAATGCAGAAAATGTTGAGGAGGAGAGAAAACAAATAACAATGTTAGAAATGAGAGAAGTGCTATCAGCATAGCTTTATGCATATTCAAAGTGCAATTTGTCTATTTGAATCAAACTGACAAATTACTTGAAAAACAAACTAATAGACCTCACCTAAGAAGAATTAATAGCCCTATGTCTACCAAAGAAATTACAATTTTAGTTAAAATTCTTCCCACTACGGAACCCTTTTGACCTAAATGTCTGTGTTGAATTATACCAAGGATTTTAAAAGACCAATTTTATAAAGTTATTTAAAACTAATTCTTCACAAAATCTTCCAGAAATTTTAAGGAAATACTTAACAATTTATCACCTAAGACCATGTCACTTCTACAAAAACAAAATAAAGGTATCTTAAGAAAGGCAAACTATAAATGAAATTCCTTCAGGTATGCTAATGTAAAAAATTCTTAATAAATGTTTAATAAATTAAATCCAAACATATATTTTAAAAGGATTGAACATTTTGACCTGATGTTTTTATCCCAGAAATAAAATATTAACTTAACTTTTGAATGTGTTTCAGCACATCAACAGAAGAAAAAAGACATAGATAGATAGATAGATAGATAGATACACACACACACACACATATATATATATATATATATATATATATATATATATATATATATATATATATGACTGCATTAATAGAAAACATTTACTCAAAAGAAAATGTTTAAGAAATTTAAAATTATCTCAGTAATCTATAGTAAACTAAAATCTTCTTAGTTTATTAAAGTATAACTACAAAACAAATATAAACCACAGTAGCATCATAAATAATATCAAAAGAGTAGATGCTTTCCTGATAAGATCTGCTCTCATCATCTGTTCACCAGCCAAGAGGTAAATGCTGCCATATTATCCCAGATAAAAGATAGAAAAGGCCTGTGAGTTTCCAACCTATAGATTGGAAAGAAGTCAGACTAACTGTATTGATAGATGACATGAGAATCTATGAAGATGGTAAAATACAATCTACTAGAAAATTCAGAACTAATGGAAGAATCAAGCACAGTTATAGGACATAAGCCCAGGACAGAAAAAAACTTATTCTATAGCAGAAATTGCAATAAAATATATTACTATTTACCACAGTATCAAAATGTATGAAATCTATTGGAATTTTTTGACAAATGTAGGAAAAATCTCTTTATATTAGAAATATTATGGTAGGGGCAATCAAAGAGCTACATAAATGAAGAGGTATAGTGTGCTCCTGTTGAAAACTCAATATTGCTTGGATTTTAAGATATTAATCCAAAGATATCATACTATCTCAATCAAAATCTTAAAGAAGCTTTTTCATAAAAAAATCAACAAAATGTTCCTAAAGTTCCCATGGAAATGAAAAAAAAAAAACACTGAACATAAGCCAAATTTAGGTGGCATGGTGACACAGGCTGAAATTCCAACTGCTAGGGAAACAGAGACAGAAGTATTACAAGCTTAAGGCCAGCCTCAGCAACTTAGCAAGATTCTGTGTAAAAACAAAATTAAAGTAAGAAGGGCTAGGGATGTAGCTCAGTGGTACAGCCCTTGACTAACATGTGCAAGGCACTGGGTTCAATCACCTGTACTGCAAAACAATAGAAAGTAGTCAGGATTCAACTGAGTGACCTCAACATTTACTACAAAGCTTCTTATTTTAAAGGTAGTTCTAAAGACAGTATAATTTAGGTGTAGAAGTAAAGCATAGATAGATCAACAGAGCAGGATAGAATGTTAAGAAATAGACCCATGATACATGGTCCATTAATTTTGCATAAAGGAACACTGACAATTTAATGTAGAAAAGATAGCCTTTTCAATAAATGATGCTGGAATTATATAGTATATTAGTTTCTGGGGATGTCATAACAAAATGTGACATTTATAATAAAGCATGAGAGTGTCTTAAACACAGAAATTTTTCTCTTAATTCTGAAATTTAAATTTTTAACAGATCTCACTCAAACAAAAAATATTGTATTTCAAAATAGACTTTTAAAAGAAGAAAATGGCAATCCATTGAGGAAAATATTTGTAAACCAACTATTTGTATCTAAAATAGGTAGAGAATTCATACAACTCAAAAAGAAAAAGTCCAACATCCCAATTTTAAAATGTGGAATGTTGAAGTGAACAAACATGTTACATAAGTTAGCATACAGATGGCAAATTATCACATCAAGATGTGAGCTGCACCATAGGTATTAGGGAAGTGCAAACTAAAACCATAGTGCAATGCTACCACACACCCAGTAAAAGGGTTGAAAATAAAGAGAAGGGGTGCACACACATTGGAAAACCTGTGAAGAAACTGGTCCCTGCCAGACACTGGGGGTGAGAACTTACCACGGTGCAAATGTGTGAGCCATTTTCTCAAGTGCTGAGTCTACAATCTTTGCATCCCACTCCCAGGTTTTCACCTGAGAGAAATGAAAGTATATGTGCACACATGAACATCTGTGTCAGCTTTATTAGTATTGGCCAAATTTTGGAAATAATTCACATGCCCATAAACTTATGCAAGGATAAATAAATGTGGTATATCTTTAAACTGGGAAACTACTCACCAACTAAAAGGAATGCATTATTGTTCCACTTAACTATAACTCTCAAATATATTTGAAAAAAAAAAAAACGGAAAGAAAAACAAGACAGCCGTAGCTTGGGATTGCATTCATAAAAACTTTTAGGGAATACAACCTAACCTCTAATGACAAAAAGTAGATCAATGCTTGTCTGAGGATGTTTGGGAGGGGAATAAGGAACAGCAGGGACGCAGTTACAGTTCCAGTGTAATTTAACATATGCATTTCCTTGGTGTTCCCATTATCTTACCTTTTCTAGTGTTTAATTTAAATATAAATATAAATCAATTGTGGTTAGCAATCATGATAGGAAGTCTGGGAGCTTCCAAGAAAGTTTTTCTCATAGATTAAATATGAATAACATATAAAGGACCAACAAGAATAAGAGGCCCTTTTTTGGTCTCTAAATGTTGTCATGTGTTTTAATTAGCTTTTTTGCTGCTGTGACCAAAATACCTGACAAGAACAATCAGAGGAGGAAAAGTTTATCTTGGGGAATCATGTTTCAGAGTCTCAGTCCATAGATGACCATCTCCATTCCTCAGTGCTTGAGGTGAGGCAGAACATGATGGCGGAGGTGTGTGGTGGAAGAAAGCAACTTAGGCAGTGACTACCAGGAAGCAGATAGAGAGGTCTGATGAAAAAGGACAAAATATTTAACCCAAAATCATGGCCTCAGGAATCCACCTCCTCCAGTCACACCCTACGGGGCTACAGTGATCAGAGGATTTATGCACTGATTGGCTAAGGCTCTCATAACCCAGTTATTTCACCTCTAAACCTTCTTGCATTGTCTCACACATGAATCTTTGGGGGACACCGCATATCTAAACCATAACATTATGTGAAAATGAAATTGATCTATTATAATCATAAGAGAGAGAATTGCTTCCATATTCTAAAGATGGCAGAGCTGAAACACAAAAATAACTAGATTTCAGGTGAAATTGCCAAATGGCTGCATCCACCAAACATAGAAGCTCCCTTCCTCCACACCCTTTATTATAAGAGAATATAATTGCCTTAGCACTTATGTAGCTGATGGGGAGTTTTTTTGACACATTAAATATTCTGTATAAAATGCAATTGTAAAATGTCCAATATAGTTTGAAAACTATCTCATCACGGGTATTCATGTTGACCTAAACTACAAATTATATTAGGCATCACCATAATTCTTTCTTGAGGGTGTCTCCGGCATACAGGGAAGCACCCAGTCCTTGGCTGTCTGAGTGTGCAGAGTGGTTTGCCTAGACACATGTACAGTGTTTGTTCCTCACCCATCAAGAAAGAAAGGTGATATGGAACGACCAGTCCCATGATGACACATTCCTGAAGTTTTCATGATCCATTTTCCTTCTTTTCTCTGACTCCTCTCCTGAGACACATGCAAAGCTGTATGACTTCCCCTTTTATAACCATGGTGATTTACTTCTGGAGGGTACAGGAATAGGGGTTGGCATGGACCCATGGTCTGCTCACAGAATTAGAACTCTCCATTAACTCAACAAGCTGTTTTTTTGAAGAGTTATTGTGCAGAACATCTTCACTCTGGCTTCTCTCCTTGCTGGTGGTCTGTCTCTGTTGCCACCTATCAACCTTGACTTCACTTTTGCTGTGACCCAAGATGATTGGTGTGTGTGTGTGTGTGTGTGTGTGTGTATGTGTGTGTGTGTGTGTGTGTGTGTGTAAGTGCATGCACATGCATGTGCACACATTTTCAAGCACATGTGTGTGCATGTGCTAATGCTGGGGATTGAACAGCAGGGGAACATGATCTTTTTTGTTATTATTTTCATTCCCTATTCATATATGTCTGGTCCACTAGTCTAAAAGGAAAATATTTCATGACCCAAACAGTGGATTGTGGAACTATTTGATATTTACTCAAAAAAAAAAGTAAATCATACTATGGGCAGGGGGGAGGAATCAAAGCCCTCTGAACTGGTAGAAGCCAGTTGTATGAGAGATATGATGATTTTAGGTGGGCGGCAGGAGGCAAAATTTCATCATCAGAGCTATTACAAGTTCAACGTGTCAATTTTTAAAGCACACACTGAATTAATGAAAATTCTGTTAACATGTCTGTTAGCAGTTTCTGATTTATTGGAAAGGAATAGGGAAGAGAAAATCATCAAGAAAGAAGCCTAATGATTGTCAGTAGGAACAATGCTGGCTCTTTTGTGACCTTCCACATAATGACTGCTTTAATCATGCCTCCTGGTAGATTGGTTTGGTTTCAGCTATTAGGTTTGCAACAGGCACTGAATTCCCCTAAAGGTACTATGAACTGCTGATACAAAACCCCAGGAACTGAGCACTACAGATCAGTTTCTAGTAACATCTGATCTGTCTTATGTTTCTGCTGAAGTAGATTTAACAGCAACACAGAGAGAGAGCTGTCAAGAGTGCCCGTGGCACTGGAAGTGAATAATCATGTTTTGGTTGTCACAGAGTAAGCAAGCCAAATAATGTTCTTCCCTAAAATAATGCCTGAAATCTTGACCGAGATTAGACTTCTCATAGCCTGGCCTGAACATAATCCTTATATACATTTCCCTTTGGCAAACTCAACCTAATCAAATCTTAGACTAACTGGATGTTATTATTCAGTTCAGGAAGCACAACACCATGATAAAAAATACTTGATAACGTAATAAAATGCATTGCATAAAATAATTAAAATATTCTTAATAAAGTGTGATGATGTGTTATCTTCAGCATTCAGAGTCATTTTATCCATGGTGCTTATTAACCATGATCATATATACATGCATACATATGTATAAATGGGGAAAAATCAAAGATATATGTATATACACATAATCACATATTAATATGTAAACACATGCACATATGAAAAACGTCAAAGATATATGCTTATATAATAAAACACAAGTTCACAAGTATTCACATATGTAAGAGAAGCATTTTGGAACTTATTTCCTTCTAAAGTGACTTACATAAATTTAATAATGCATTTGGAACGATAGGTTCTCCTTGGGATTGAATGGCTCCTCTAATTATGTGGATTTAAAAAAATAGCCAAATAAGAAATATTTTAATTCAAATGTTTTAAAGGAAATTAGAAAAGTATATATTGACACTTACACTTAAATTGTGCTTTAAAATTTATTTTTCATACATAACCTTTTCAGTTCCATATCCAGTAGAAAGCCCGTCCTTTCATCAGAGAGGAAAACATGACCCACAGGGGTTAATGCATGGGTTTGATATCAAACAACTGCTTTTATAAAACCAGAGCAAATAGTAGTTGAGTAAAGTAATATCCATTTTTAAAGAAATTTCAGTGAGGCATTCAACTTAACCAAAAAGAGAATTTTATCCCAGTAAAAACAATCAAAAATATCTGCCCTTTAAGCTGTGGTTTTTATATACAACTTTTAGACATAGAGACTAATAATGATGTTTCTACCTGTAGAATAGTACTTGATGACACCAAGTGTTTTAATTTTCAAAGTGTATCCTGTTGAAAGTTCCCCACCAACATTATTTGTGAATAGTTGCAAAGCATTCTAATACATTGGGAAAGGATCCAGGAATTTCTTTTGTTATGCTTGGTTCATTCTTGTCCTGATTTATGCTACTGGAACTGGTTTCTAAAGTCAAAGCAGAGAATTACATGGACTTCCCAATTTTAGAACTGAGAATTCTTTCCATTTTAAATAGGTACCAAGTTATCTACCTAGAGCATCTGGGCATATCATGCAGAATTCCTCCTTCTGAATCTTGCCATGTTGATTCTTTATCATGAATATAGTTCAGAATCTTTTAAAATAGTAGTGCTACGTTAATGTGCTTCCCAACATTTACCACATTCTGTAAAAAATGTGTCCAGTTAGGAAAAAGTACATGCATTTTGCTATACATTTCATTGAAGTCATCTGTGTAACTACTTAATTATTTTGAGGCTTTTTTTTTTTTACATACTACCTACAATCTAAAATCCTAAACCTATTGTATCTCCAAAAGTCTATTTAACTTACAATCTTCTAGCAATTATTTAAAAATTGCACAAATAAATGTTCTTTTAATTCTTTTAAAATCTCTAGGAAAGGAAATTATGTACTTCTGCAATATGTTACAGTTTGATGTCTTCTACTCAGGGGTAATAATGGTATGAGGAGAAAGGGAAAATTAAAAATGATTAATAGGACCATTATTATACATTTTAAAATGCTAAATGTTAATTTTACCAAAAAGTATGTGTGCTACCATTTCAGAAAATATGAATGTTGTGATAGAAAAGAAAGACTATAATGAATCTTTTAAAATAATTTTAAAGTGCTTCAATGCACCAATACTTAATTTAAGGATTTATTTGTTTTTCTTTCCAAAATAAACTAATTAGAAGTAAAAATAAAAGTGCTTTAAATTTCAAGTTCATCTATCAAACCAAGGCTGTAACTGAACATTTAACAGGCAGCTCCAATATAATGTATCCCTAAACAGAATCCTTTTCCCCCACTCCTACTAAAAATGACCCACTTGCATGTATCCCCTGCATCAAAATATAAGTTTTGGGAGAAAAGAGACATCATCTGTTTTATCTATCACTTATTTTCAATTCCAAAATCAAAATCAGTGCTGGATGCATGGTAGTCATTAAATAAATATCTTTTCTTTCATTAAATAATAATAGAACATTAAACAATGACTCAAAGTGAGAGGCATTGAGTGTCAACCTATGATTTCCTGATCCCTTTATACTCTTAAATATAATTGAGCACCTCAAGTCTTTGTTTATGTGGGTTATATGTATAAATATTTTCACAATATAAATTAAAATTTTTTAATATTGTTACCATCTAGGTGTGCTGGGTTTGTTGTCTGCATTCAGCAAAGAACTGAAGAACAGGACACAGAGATAGAAAGCAAGAAGTAGATTTATTGCAAAATCAACTTATCCAGAGAGAAGGAGCCCCAGAGCTGGGAATCTGGTGGGAGAATTTTGGCGTATTCTTTTTATGGTCTCTGGACTTTCTTCCATTCCTTACCTCCTCCCCTGTCCACGTGCTCCTCACTGTTATTGATTGGTGCCCCCTCTGTCCATGCATCTGCTTAGTTTTTCAAATGGATCCCCCACTTAGAAGCATCAGCATGGAATTATCCGATTGGGTCCCCACTTACGTCCAGAAGCACTTTTGTCAAGTGGGAAGTTAACTTCATTTGCAGAACCTCTCCATACTCCTTTGGTTTGGCCCGGCCCCTGACCTCCTCACTGGATATCTTTCCTTGGCAGCCTAAGCCCTTCTACATCTTCCTTAATATCTCCTAGTGAATTTCATAACAGAGTAAGAAAACATTTTGATTAAATTTTTTTAAAACTCTACAATTGGGCATAGTGGCACATGCCTTAATCCAGGTGGCTCTGGAGGCTGAGGCAGGAGGATTGCAAGTTCAAAACCAGCCTCATCAATTTAGCCAGGCCCTAAGTAACTTAGTGACACTCTGTCTCAAAATTTTTTTAAAGTTTTTTTTAAAGGGGGTAGAATGTGCCTCAGTAGTTCAGCACCCCTGTGTTCAATCCCTGGTTTTAAAAAAAAAAAAAATTCTACATTTTCTAAGACCAAAAGGTAATGAGAAGAGTGGCATCATATTACATTTGTAAAATCCTCTGTAATGCTGTTTAAAGTAAGACAGCACAGCTGGGCTTCCATATCTAATTCTACAGTCAATTCATGTTATGGGACAGAGAGAAATGCTTTTATAGCCTTTTAAAATAATTGTGACAATTTTTCTTTGATCTTACACCAAAACCCAACAATTTCTAGTTAAAGGTATGTTATAACGTAGAATCCAAATGGAAGTCCACATTTCACACAATAATATCCATGTGAATGTCTGTTGGTTTTGGGTGTACCTAAGTGGAACTGACACCCCCCAAATTTTGTAATATCACATATTAGTAACTTGTACATTATTAACCCACTGAACAAAGAATTTCTTCCAAATTTTGACACATTGGTTATATGATATGATTTTAGAGGTACATTTGATAATATCTTCATAAGACTCAGCAAAAAGCTGAAAATGCTAATTTCTGTGAAAGACTGAATTTTGTCATTAGCAACATGGAGTCAAATGTTTTCCTTTCAAAGTTAGCTCATTATATTTATGACAGAAGAAATGTGTCCCAAATTTACAAGTCCGAATGTGCAATGTGTTTATTTGGTTCTTTCATGTAAAGCAGTGTTTGTAGCATTTTTTAGTTCATCTTTGCATCATAAGTATGCATTATACATTTGGTAAACAACAGAAACACATCACACCTATTCTCTATGTTGTCACTCAGAGCATGAAACAATTTTTAATATAGTGAAGATTTAATCAAACTTATCATTTCTATTGCTTCTATAAAGATATTCTTAAGTGAACCTGCCTTTCATTTTTACAACCTTACTGGTACTACTTTGTTTATGCTAAATTACCAGAAGTTTCTCCCATGATAGATTTTGTCCTATCCACAAAAGTCAACCCAGTGTATACAGCAGGTGATATCTTACTTTTTTAAATTAAAACAATAGTTGGCTTCATGAATCCCTAAAGGAATACAATAGTCTGAGAAGTGCTGAGAACCACTGGCATAGAGAATAATTTTATTTAATATTATTATTTTCATATGATTCTAAAATTTTGGATTTATGTGAAAGTAGATACATTATTTCATCCAATATTTTTATTATTCATTAAAAATATGCCTATGATTTTAAGATACACCATCCAATTTGACCTCTATGAGACACACATTATAGCAGTCTACGTTAGTTACTATAATGTAGTGATATCTTATAAAAGGACACTTAGTGTAGGTACCATTTATCCAAAAGTGAGACTCCATCCTAATCAAAGACAGGGGTGTAATTAAAATTCAAATCAGCAGTTAACAGAAAGTTATTCCTGATAATTCAGTAGAAAGACTTGAAGCTGCCCAGTACAGTTTCAAAGCCAGCAGAGTGATTTATATGTAACTTAATACTAGTGGATTAAGAATCTCATATATATGATTGTCCATGGCAACCTGAAAATCACTTCATTTATTTTTTTTACAAATAGCAACATAAAACAGCCTTTTAAAAACTTTAGAGTCATCTACAATTAAGTTTTCCTCCTAAAAATGTCAAGCATGATACTATTACAGTAGAGCATGGGACACAAGATGGAGCCCAATGTCTTGGGGTCAAATCCCAATGAGGGCCACCTTTCAGAGTGACAGCATCTATAAAATGGGATAGTAATAGTATTTCCCACATAGTATTATCAGTTATCATTATTATTACTATTGCTTGCAGCAAAATAATGTTTGTGAAGGACAAATTAATTAATGCATGTGAAGTTCTCAGAACAATGCCAGGGTGGAAGTAATAAATATTTTTATTTCATGTTTTAAAAAAAGTGAAAAGATTAAAAATATTACTAGGTATCTCCTGTCTACTTTTTTAGGTACTCTCAGCCTTAAATTGCCTGAGTTATTTTATAACTTAAAATTATATAAAACTAGTAGTAATGCAAAATGTTCCTGAGAGGTAGAAAACTGACTATTTCCCTTTGGGTATTGACTAATTTTATAAATATGCATAAATGGACTTCAGCCTCCCTGTCTACTTGTCTGTTCATTGAAATGTCTTCCTGATTCCCTAATTGACACCTTGCAAAATATTTGAGAAGAGTTCATTTTTTATTTGTATGATTGATGTGATTTGAATGTTTTAAAATTGTATTTTAGCACATTACTATTACAGAAATATGATATTAATTAAAGAGGAAAACACACTATGTGGTAAATTAATCTATCTTTGGAAGATGGTGGGAACAGGTGGTGTGGCTTATTGGCGACATCCCTGGAAGTCCTCAGAGATCAACATGTTAATAACACTGAGCTTTCAAATCAAAAGTAATGGAGCTATTTTTTCACCACTGAAAAAAGATAAAAAAGAAAATACATTATTTTTTAAATCAACTATGGCTAAATATTTTAGCTTAGTTATCCAAAATATTTACTTCCATAGAGTATCTCATTTCCTGACAAAACTACATATATAAAACGTTCTCTGCAAAATATCTAAAAAATATTTCTCTCCTCCTTCTCTGTCACAGTAATTTAAGTTGATTCCCTGAGTGTTCTGTCTCAGGTTATAATTATGGAACTGGAAGCAATAAGTCCTCAGTTGTTTCCCTCCCACTCTTTTTCTACAGTTGGCCTAAAAACTCACAGAACTACCATATTGAGTTTTTACTCCATTGTAATATGAAATCTCATTTTGCATTTAAAAAATGATGCTTCATTTCATACACAATTTAAAACCAAATTATTAAGAATGCTTAAATATTTTTGCTTTTGAGAGTTATCTTTTATTGTTCCTTTTTAATATTGACCTATATTTAAAAATAGTAGCATGATAAAACTAGGAATTCATAGTTCAGCAATTTTGGGGTTGTCATGATTTAGGCAGAGAAGGACTAAATCCACATTACCTTTATGTAGATATTCACTTCGGAAAACGGCATATGGATTATGTTTAGCATGAAACAGACCAAAATGTCATGTCCATTTACACATGACCCTTGTGATAACAACAGTTTACTTATTTACTAATTTATGATAGCTACTTGAAAGTTTAAGATAGTTGGAAGTCCCAGTATATACTAAATGTAAAATCAAAATAGTCTTTCTCATAAGCAAATTAAACTATTGTGTGTTCCCATGAATGTATAGAATGGAAATAAATTTTTAATCCTAAAGTATCTGAATAATACTTAATTTGTGCAAATCCACTGAACACATCAAATTTTCTATTTTATAGCAAAGTTAGCATATGTTTTGTTTTTTGGTTACTGTTTTATTCCAAGAAGCTCTTCAATTATGCCTTCCCATCAACATGGTAGAATCAGGCTGCAAATTTAAGTGGGGAGTTTTGTCAACCACATTTCTCCAATACCATAAAACAGGAATCAGTAATATAGATTTGTACCTTCATGCCAAATTCCTGACATGCAGCTGTATAAAGAAAAGTACAAGTAAAACCTTCTGGAAAACTCTTGTTTAACATTCATAACATTTAGCATTTCCCAAATGACCAGTGTCTTCATACATTATTATATACAGTAGATTAGCTCAATATATTCAAATCTTCTCTCATCTTGGATCACTTGGACTAGTCAAAAGACTATGAATTAAGCAAACTCAGTAACGTCTATTTAGTACCAAAACAAAGAAACAAATACACCAAAAAGTACAACAATAAGGATGCAGAGAGGAGAGAACAAGAAAGGAATCCTTATTTATAAAACACTAACAAAATAATGTGGGCCTTTTATTGAATTATAAAACCCTCCCCCAAACAAAACCTTGGTTTTGATCACACTCTAATCTAATCATAAATTATTCAGGCTTGTTGCCAGTTAAATGTCCATTTCCATGTGTGGATATTACAGGGAAGAGTGACCTGTTTGAAGAAACAGGCAGAGGAGAGTAGCTATAGGCAGTATGAGGCAGAAAGAACCTTATAACATCCTGAGATGGAAATTCAAGGTCAAGAAGAGAACCCTGTGCTATTTCCACAAGGTCACTCATGTGGTTTTTGGTACTTGAACACTTCTTCATTCATATCATCTTTTCTTTAATAATGCTTTAACCACTGGATTTATTTAAATTTGACGAGCTTTGGTGAATTTTTTTATGAGTAAGCAAAATGATGTCCCCTTCTTTTCCACTTTACACAAATAACATTTATAACCTTTAAGAAGGAAAGAGTTGTCTTTTAAAATGTAAATTAAAATTATTCCAAGACTAGGAAAAATAGGGGGGTCCTTATGTTTATTACTTTCAGTAATAACTTTGTACTATATTTAAAACCAAAACAAATCTCCTATGCCTTAGGTGCCTCAAGGAGGAAATATCATTTTCCCTAAATTCTCTCTGGTTTCTGATGAGCACAAAATGCATAATTTAGTTAAATGTAAATCTAACAATTTTATTTCAAAAAGTATAATTTATTTATAAGATTTGTACCTTCATGCCAAATTCCTGGCATTCAACTATATAAGGGAAAGTACAAGTAAAACCTTCTGAAAAAATCTTGTTTGACCTGCATAACATTTAGCATTTCCAAAGTAATATTATTGGGGCTGGGATTGTGGCTCAGCAGTAGAGTGTTCACCTAGCATGTTCGAGGCCCTCGGCTCAATTCTTAGCACCATATAAAAATGAATAAAATAAAGGCATTGTGTCCAACTACAACTAAAAAACAAGTATTTTTTTAAAGTAATATTATACTTGATTCTTATATGAAATTTTTATTTCATTAACCATATTCCTTATGTTTCTTTTGAAAATAGGAAAATGATCAGTGAGTAAAATGAGATCTTCTACAACGTTTTGAGGTTTGATTACACTAAGCCCCTCTCAAGAAAGTTTTCATTAATGCTGTAAATTCTGTGTGACTTCCTTTAAGCCAACTGCTATAGCTATGGCAGTAAGAAATACAAATAGCAGTAAGAAGGTTTTTTAAAATGTGATGTTAACTTTGGCAAGTTGCCTTTGACTTTTCCTGATCATGTATCAGAAGCAGAAATCTCACTCTGCCCCAGCAAAATATTTTATTCATGAATTCAAAGATGGGAAGACCAAAAGGGGGTATAATTCAATTCAATGTGTTTAAGTGGACAGGAAGGATATTCTTTTATTCAAATAACAAGAACATTGAATCCAGAAAAGCTGTAGCACTTCCTTCTTAGGGAAGGGTACAATTTGGCTTTATAAATTGTTTTGAAATTGTCTTCACCAATTTATTAAAAGATCCAAAAATTAATCTAAAAATGAAGTAATTAGCCCAGCCTTTTGTCTAAAAAGGTAAAAAGGGGTATTTGATTAACTACAGCCAATGATCATAAAGAACCATCTTATGGGATTTTGTTTCACTGAACACCTAGGGCAGGGTTGGTGAGATGCCACTTCTCAAGCTCTGTGAACTGACAGAAGAAAGACTTTTCATTCACACAGAGACAAAAAGTCCAATCAGCTTGCTTATCAAAGGCCAGGGGGACTATCTTCCTGAGCACCTCTTGGGTACCAAAGAAAAGAGATGGTAAGTTTTCTAGAAAAGTACCTGCATCACTGGTGTTTTGGCAAGACTGGGCCCAATCATAGGGTATTTCCTTGCTCACAAATGAAGTTTTTGTTTTAGTGGTATACATCAATGCCTGGTCATATGATGAGAAAACATTTTATAGTTTTTAGATATAGTTGGACACAATGCCTTTATTTTATTTATTTTATTTGTATGTGGTGTGGAGGATCAAACTCCATGCCTCACTTGTGCAAGGCAAGTTGCTCTTCCACTGAGCTCCAACCCCAGACCAACATGAATTACAATAAAAATCAAATGACAGAATATGGGAGAGTATAATTCTATTAGAGTGGGACATTCAGGATACATGGGAATCAAGACTAATATAGGACTCCAAGGAAAATGTGGATGCTCCACAGCAGCCTGCCTGATATTTGGTACACTGGCAATTCCCAGAAGAGTCCCTTAAACATCAACATCTGGCTTTCCAACCTTAGTGAGTAGGGGGCTCTTTGAGACTCTCGTGTCAACTGAACAGTGTTTTTATGTCTGTCTCTTTCCTGAACCAATGAAATCTGTGTTCTTAGTGTAGGCCCAACACAGACACTGTTTAAATGTTGCCACAAGAGATTCTAACATCATAGTAAGGCCTGCCAGTCGCCAATTCAGGGAGAAATGAGGGATTTGCAAAGTAGAAAGGGAGATCTAGGATGCATCACATTTAGGGAATGAATATGAAAGTACATCCTTTCTCACTACCTCCTGGCCTGGCCTGCCTTCTAGATTCTGTGTGTGAGTGCCACCTAGATGGTTCTCACTGTGAAATGTTCTGACTGAAGGCAGGACGTGTGCATGATGACTGTGCCTTCTTGTGCTTGTTGTCCTGTTTTCTGCTGATCAAATCCAGGATGTTACAGCACAAATCAACACCCACTTCCCTCTCACAATACAGGCCATTGTCTTACCAAGAGCAAACTTCACCTGAAGAAAGCAGGCTACAGTGGTATAAACCTGGACCCCAAGATCTTAAGTAAGCTTGACTTGGTAGATAGTTCTTTGGAGCTACTAAACCCAGGAAATTGGATTAACTGAATTCTTATCTCTCAGCTTGCTGATCTCATCCTTAGAAATAGGAAGTTGAGTTTCAAGGTGGGTGGTGAGTGACAGGGATGCTTTAATGGTTTGTGCAAGCAAAAGATGAGGGCTTCTGGCACGTGTTTCCCTTTAGAGGATAAGTATGTTGAAGAAAGAGGAAAAGACTGAGGATTGGTCCCTGGGTCAATGGATCAGATTGGCCAAGACAAAAGTGTAACAGGTAATGACTTTATTAAATTATTTGGTTTTAAATAACTACAGATTTCCATAAACTAAAAAACAACACAGAGAGATCCTAAGTACCCTTTATAATTTCCTTAAAATATAATGTCTTGCAAAACAATATCCTGATCAGGATATTAACATATATTCAATCCACCTGCGACCTGGTGTGTGTGTGCTTGTGCATTTAGCTCTTTTAGCTTGTCACATCTGTGGATACCCTGCATCCCCCAACACCGTCAAAACACAGGACAGTTCTATTACTACAGGATCCTTTGTCCTGCCCCTTCATGACTACACTTAAACTCTGTCCTCTGCAAGTATACATTCCTAATTCCAGGAAACCACTAATCAAGCTATTCTCAGTTTCTAAAGTTGTACAATTTCAAGAATGTTATATTCTAAATTCATCTAATATAGAACCTCTTGGGAGTAGCTTTTTCCAGGTTTCACAATTCTCTAGAAATTCATCCAAACCATTGCATGAGTTAATACTTTGCTTCCTGACACTTCTGAGTAGCATTCCGTGGTGTGTAGGCCCTGCACATTGTTATACCTTTCAGCCATTGAAGGATCTCTAGGAGGACTTCAGATTTACACTGATCTATAGATTTGTGTGAGCAGAGTTTTCACTTATTTGGGATAAATGTTCAGTAATGCAATTGTTGGATTAGACAGTTGCGTGTTCAGTCTTTAAGCAATTCCCACTTTTCAAGAGTGGCTCTAACATTTTATACTTATACCAACAATAATGTACGAGTGATCTGATTTCTCCACATCCTTATTCCTGTTTCCTGCTGTCACACTTTTTTTTTCTTCTTGGTTTTGCCATTCTGATGGATATATAGTGATATCATGTTGGAGTATTTTGTAAGGCTTTTTGTTTTTGTTTTTGTTTTGTTCTGTTTGTACTGGGGATTGAACCTAGGGTGCTTAACCATGAGCCACATCTCCAGCCCTTTTTAAATATTTTATTTAAAGACAGGTTCTCACTGAGTTGCTCAGTACCTCACTAAGTTGCTGAGGCTGCCTTTGAACTTGTGATCCTCCTGCCTTATCCTCCCAAGTTGCTTGGATTAGAGGCATGCCCCCACTGCGCCTGGCTCCTGATGTAGTTTTAATTTGCATTTCTCTAATGCCTAAGGATGCTGAGCATCTTTTTATGTGCTTATTTCTCATCTACATGTCCTCTTTAGTGATATGATGGTTAATGACTTTTACCCATTTTTCTAATTGAATGGTTTCCTTTTACAGTTAAATTGCAATATATTTTAGACATTAATCTTTGAT
This sequence comes from Urocitellus parryii, assembly GCF_045843805.1. Lineage (NCBI taxonomy): Eukaryota > Metazoa > Chordata > Mammalia > Rodentia > Sciuridae > Urocitellus > Urocitellus parryii. The sequence continues at coordinate 377,684 of NW_027551767.1, forward strand.
CAGATACATGGCTTGTAAACAGATTGTTTCCTGTATTTAAACTGTCTTTGTATCTTTTATAAGAACTTTCATGGGAAAAAAGTTTATATTTTTTATTTTGATGAGGTTCAACTTATTTTTTCCATTTATGAATCATTTATGAATCACCAAGTTTAAGATCTAAATTAGTCCTAAATATGATGATTTTATCCTATTTTTCCTAAAAGTTTTATAGTTTTATATTTTAAGTCAGTGATTCTTTTTGAGTTATTTTTGCAGCAGTTGTAAGATTTAGGTAAAGGCCAACATTTCTTCCTATGTAGGTCCAACTTACTACTCCAGTACTAATTATTTATCTCTTACATTAAATTGGTTTTACATCTTTGTCAAAAATCAGATGAGGGACAGAGGTTGTGCCTCAGTAGTAGAGTTCTTGCTTAGCATGTGTGAGGCACTGGGTTCCGTCCTCAACACCACATTAAAAAAAAGAAAAATAAGGGGCTGGGGTTATGGCTCAGCTGTATAGCACTCGCCTCGCACGTGCGAGGTCCTGAGTTTGATCCTCAGAACCACATATAAATAAATAAGATAAAGTTAAATAAATAAATAAATAAATAAACAAACAAAATAAAGGTATAAAAAATCAGATGAGCTTCTTTATCTTAATCTGCTTCTAGGTTCTCTATTCTGTTCTACAGAATATGGACTATGCTCATTCATAAACATGGCCTGAAGAAATATGCTTAACAACTTCACCTCCCATTGGAAACAAGAAATAAATATGAAAATATTAAGTCCATTTGAATACCACTAGCTGATAAAAAATACGCTAGTAATTTCTTATTAAATATTCCATCAACATACAAATGTAACTAGGAAAATATAGCCCCTTTCCTCTTTTGATGTAAGCTGTATTAGTGCAAAATCAACAAATTGTGTTTTACACTTAAAATCACTTCCTACACAGACTCCTGCTCCCATGTAGCCACCAAGACTGTTCACTTCCTCTATGAATGTTTCTGGGAGTTTATGACTTGTGATGGATCAGAGCATATAATAATCTCTATTCTTGACCAGTTCTCTCTCATTTATTACAATGCTCAGCTATGTTATATAAGTTCAATAATAAACAACTTATATACTCTTAGAGGAATAACTGAAATGCCTTAAGCCCAGAAACACCAAATATCTATCTCAAAAAATTATAGATAGAAAATCCAGCAGTGATTCTAACTTCAGTGAAGCCCCCACCCCTACTTATTCCTTCCCCCTTTCTCCCTTACACTTTTGCTTTCACTTTTTCTTCAGTGTCAATATTTCAGATTAACAGTTTGATTAGCCTGTCTTGCTCTGATGCTCCCTCACCGGACCAATCTGTGCAACTAATACATGGGGTTCAATGATTAGCCAAATTGGGGATATAGATTGAGATGGTCAAGACCCACAAAATCATAGGGGATTAGGGAGATAAAGCTTTTGAATTGGAAGATGGCTAAGTAGGCAAAAAATAAGAAGTAGCCACATTTCTGAGATGAATGAGAGGTCAATACCAGCTCTACATCACAATGCTACCCAGAGGAACCTCACTCATGTGTAGGTCTGTATGGAGTTATCTCTTGAGCTCTTATCCTCTGGTTGTCTCGTGTGGGGAATATTTCAACCTCCAGATTACCTCCAAAGGTAGATTCACCAAATGTGGAAGCACTCATGTCACCCATGTTTTCAAAGTCAATCTTGGAAGATTATATCATACAACCAAGACATACAGAATCAGAAAGCAGAAGCAAATTCCCAGATTTCAATGTAGTCATGGCAATTGAAACAATATTTTTCTCATAAAATCAATGTCCTAGTGGGCTGGGGATGTGGCTCAAGTGGTAGCGCGCTCATCTGGCATGCGTGCGTCCTGGGTTTTATCCTCAGCACCACATACAAAACAAAGATGTTGTGTCCGCCAAAAACTAAAAAATAAATATTAAAATTCTCTCTCTCTTTCCCTCTCTCTCCCTCTCTCTGTCTTTAAAAAAAAAATCAATGTCCTAGTGAAACCGGGGTTTGAGATGAAACTTGATTCTCCACTTCTGCTGGTGGGTGGGATCTGCCTAAGCTGCAGGCCCCTGAAGTCAAGAAAGACTGTTTTAGTGTTAGCAGCTAATCACAGCAGGGGCTGCTTGACAGTGTCACTTCTGAGGGTCACAGTTGGCAAAACCAGATTCTTCTTCACTACTCTCCAGTGGCAGGCTGCTGCTGTTAAGAGGGACCATGCACTCCAGTATCACAGCAGACTCCAGCAGCTCATTGCCAATTTCTTTGTTCTAGATTTTTATCTCAGGAATTCAAAGAATGAAATTCATATATGAGGAAGACTGTGTGTAAAATAATAGGATTTCTTCAAGTAAGAAGAAAAGAGCAGAGCCCTTACAGGGAGACCACGTGAATATGCTGGTCTAGGGGTTTATATAGCTCTTAGGTCAATAGTATTGGTCTGAATTTATGGCAGTCAGGTTTTGGAAAAGTACTAATGCTGTTGGTTAGCCCTGCAATCTCCATTTAGGTATGCCCCCCACTTTCATTTTCTCTCTGCTTCTGGGCCCTGGCCAGCCGTCATAGGGTGACAGCTTGGCATGCCCTGGCTCACCTTGGTTCTGGCTCACTGGGCCGCAGGCTGTAGCCTATACTCACTGCCTATCCTTCAGCCTGCCCAGTCTGCCATTAGGCTGCCACTTCTTGGCTGCACTTCTTCTCAGGCATTGGTGGGCTGGCTGCATGGCTCAGCAATTGGGGAGCCATATTGTCCAGGCCAAGGGATTGGATTCACTAGCATTCCAGCCATACCACAGACACTCTCTGTGCTCATTCTGTCTACCTTGATAGATAGATTCTTATGGATTAAAGAGCACATCTCCAGATTTTGGTCTCTATATTATGGATGACTAGAAACTATTAAGCCATTTTTAACATAGACATCCTCACCTTTCCCCACTGTCATGGTAGCCATTCATCTGTTATTCTGAATGGTGGTTTGAAGGGAAGAATACAGGAGTGTGAAAGGCCAGGGGAAGTTAATAACAGAAGTCTTAGCCAAGAAGAAAGAAATTTTGAAAGGAGCACTAACAGACTAGAATGGAAGAAATGACAATATCCAGATGATTTTAGAAGACTAACCAATGGGAATTTATTGAACAACCCAAATATGGGTAAAAGTTATTCTTTCCCCTGAAATGTAAATAAAATCTACTCAAACCACTTATTTGCCAACCTGTGAAAGACCAGTAATTCCGTCAAGATGTTGGCTACTGCCAGAACTCCCTCTCATATTCTGTTCCTAATGAATTCTGAGCTCCTTCGCTCCTTGCATGTCAGCTCTTATTGCTTTCCATAGTACTTATCCTTGCTCTTACCCACATATGAAACAGTCCTATTTCTTACTGTCTCCAAAATGCCAATCTGCACAGGATCCATATTAGTAAATATTGAAACCCGAGGGGGGTTCAAAGAGGGTACTGATGGATCTATGTATTATTTTAAAAATGGAACAGAACTATGCACATTCAAATGGAATATGCCTTCCTATGAGTCCTGCAGGAACTGGGAGTTTCTCATTGTCCAGTATTCCTCTCCACAGCTTCCTGATACTATGCTATTTGTTCCTTCATCTTTTCCCACAGCCATCCATATTATCTTATCTTCTTCAAAAGTCCTGTTTGCTTTCTCACTGCCCTCTTCCATATATATCAAAATAACCACCAGAAAGCTTCATCTTTAAAGAAAAAAAATATGTCCACAAAGGTGATTTAAAAAAAAAACTCACATTTTCCTTGAGTGGAATTTTGTGGCCAAATCTCACAGTATATTCTTCTCCCTCTAGTATCACTGGAAATTATGGGGGGGTGCAATTAAGGATCAAACTCAAGTTTTAACCCTATTACAATGATACAAGTATGTAATAGATAGAGGGAATTATGACACTATGCTTACCATATACTGGGGAGAATCTACTTGCTTCTATCTTTGAAATAACCCTGGGTTCTCACAAATATACAAATTTATTATCACAGCACCTCAAGTCCACATGTTTTCTTTGACTTTCCTTCCTCTCCCTTGGTATCAATCCTGTATATTAAAACAATTTTTTGTCCATTTTCCTTTGTCCATTTCCTTTTTAAATTATTTTGAATTTATGGATCCTGATGTGAGTATCTTATAGAAAACTCTACATGCAAAGTTCACAGTCAATATGTCTTTGGTCATATGCTACTCTTCCAAAATCTCACTTAAATTCAAAATTTGTCTTTTTCCGGGACTTGAATAAATCAAGACTGATTTCATGGTAACAGAAACATTCTTTCCTACCATATATTTCCTGCAGCAGATGGATATGTCTCTATATCCTCCGGGTTTCTAGCTCTATTTCCCTTTCTGGTATTCCATTCTCCTTTCAAACAGATCTTAGCAGAGCTTGTAAAGTTCAAATTGCTTCTTCAATTAGATCCCATATCTCTTCTCCATTTGTAAAGCTAAATCTTTATTGGATAAGAGTACCATCTTTCTTTTTCAATTTTTACTGATTAAAAGAAAAAAAACTTTATTCTCTTAATTCAGGTAATTCAGTTAACATCATTACCTGTGCTTTTGGTATCCCCTTCCCAAAAGCTGAGCAGTCATTCATTCTTCACGTAGTGGTCAGTCAGTTCTAGTTGCTGCAACACAAACCCACAGTCTCAATGAAACAACACAACAAAACTTCATTGATTGTCCACATTATAGTCAGATTTGGGTAAACAACCCCTGTCCAGTTTATATTAGTGCCATAAGGACCTCATGGCCTCTAGGTGACCGCAGCAGGAAAAGAGCTACAGACTGCATAGGATCGTTCTAAGGGTCAGGCTTAAAACTGATATCTATAACTTCTCCCCATACCCTCTTGGTTGGAAAATAATCTCATCATTTTAATCTAACTTCAAGGGAGTTTGGGATAGATGGATTGATACAAACATGTATAAACCACATACATGATTAACACTAATGGTCTCTGCTACAAATCCTCAGCAGTCCTCACCCTCACAGTTTCTTTTCTCTATCTCAGAGGAACTAAGATGGGGCACTTAAAATGTGGCCAGTCTAATTTGAGATGTGCTATACATATACAATACATTCTGAGTTTCAAAAACTTGATAAAAATCATAAAATATCTTGTTAATAATATTCATATTGACACAAGTTGAAATAATAACATTTTGGACATATTTGGTTGAAGATAATATGCTACTAAAATTAATTCTTTTTATCTGTTACTTTGAATTCAGAAAATTTCAAATTAGATATGTGGCTATACTAAACCTCTATTCGATGACACTGCCCTATAGATAAAGCATTCCAGATCTAAAATTTTCTTGAACTGTGTTTATTTTTTTGGTATGGTAATGATTTTTTATCAAAACTAAAGAAAATGACACACTTTCTTATAGTAAATATCTGCATTCTTATTTACTCATTCATTAGTGATTTTCTTCTCTTTCTATATATAAGTTTACTGCCTGGAATCTTGAAATCTATATCCAAAATAAGGGCTTATCCAATGTATGTACAGGAGCCAACTCAAGAGCAAATTTCAGGGTTGATTCAGGGATATCAAAGAGTAACCACGTGAATCCCAAGAAACCACTAAATACTAGATACAGTTGAAATCAGTAAACCAAGTTGAAGCACTGGGTGTAATATCTTTATGCTGGTTTGGTGCTAAGAATCTGAGTAATTGTGAGACTCACACAGGATTAGAACTTAGCATATGTTGAGAGATCCTACCCCTGAAGCATCAAGTACTCCAATGTTCTTGTTACTTGAGCAGAAGTCTACCCTGTCTCCAAAGATGAATCTTTTTCTCAAATTGCTATTAGGGTCTACCTATAAGTAGACAGTCACTCACTTTCTGAGTTAAGATGATTGGCTAATCCTTGCTCTCTCCATGTGATATTGCTCCTCAGCTGCTTGGAAAATTCATTGGACCTTATAAAACTAGGGAAAATATGAGAAACCAGAGTGAGATTTTGATAGTAAGATATTATTATATCCAGAGCATATGGAGATAACCAATTCCTGTCCCAGATTGTAGCCAGTATTATAAAGGACCCTGAAAGAGATACACATCAAAAATAATGGAGAGGAATGAAAAAAAGTTTCAATTCCCATGTTCTGAATCTGTATATTGCAATAAGGAACTCTGGAAAGCTAGATTGCACTTATGTTTTTAAAGCTGAAAGCGTGAGAGGTCTATCCCCATAACTAATTCCAAACTCTAATCTTACAGTTTTAGAAGTACAGGTAAGTATTGGCAAATGCATGGGACCTATTTTAAATAATTTAGACTTTGCAAACTAAGTCTCTGCTGCAATTACATAACTCTGCTGCTGTCATATGAAAGAAGCTATGAACATTACATATTCCAATAAAACTTTATTTATGTAAGTAGAATCTGGGAATTGTGCTCTAGTTTGCCAATGCCTGAACTATAGGAGGTGGGTGGAAAAGGTTAGAGAGGCAGGCAGGAATCAGAGCAGATAGAAACTAGGTCACAATATATCAGCTATCTCTTGCTATACAACAAACCACCCAACTCTCCCTGCCTCAAATCACAACAACTATTTATTTTCCCATAATTTTGAAAATTGAACAGTGCTTAGCAGACAAGCGTGAGGTAATTTCTGTCCCATTTTGTAGATCAAAGCAAGTCACAGAATAGTCCAGATTCCCTGCCTACACCATACACCGTTCACCAGGGTGGTTCAACTGGACCTGGAGATTCAAAATGGCATCACACTCACTCTTGGTGGCTAAGTGCAGAAGGATGCAGGGGACAGGACTAGCAGGGCTTCCCTGTCCCTCCCTTCACAGTCTCTTTGCCACCAACACTCTCTCCTCATGGCCTTTCTATGCAGTGATGGAGTTGGACTTCTTTGATAGCAGGCTTTTCATGGCACAGAGTCTTCCAATGCCCAAGCATGAGGTAATTTCTGTCCCATTTTTATAGATCAAAGCAAGTCACAGGATAGTTCAGATTCAAGAATAAGAATAATACATGCTACTGTTTAGGGAAAGAATGTTTTGGCAATCTTATTTGTAGCTCATTTTCCTCACACAATAAGTAGTTGAGATTTTTTCCTTAAATAAAATAGAAAGCCATTTTATCTAACAAGGAAATTACATGTTCTGATTTCAGTTTTGGAAAAAAATATATATATATATGGAAAGAGAAATGTCTCAGTTATATCTTCCTGTAGTTATCTTTCTGCTGCACCTGGGAGAGCTTGGTGGTAAGATGGATAGGAACTTATGAGAACACAAAGGCTAATAAAGACGTAAGGAGTCTCAAAGAATGAGGGCTGAAATTCACCTGAGAGAGGCTCAGCTCTTCCTGATGTCGTGACAAGCCTCAGTGATTTAAAATGGCTTCATGCTCATGCCCAGTGGCTCAGTGGAGGTGGATGGAGGATCCAGGGCTAGCCTGGCTTCTCTGTCTCATGTGTGCTCAGTTCTATCCTGCAATTATGAGTTTACAATAATTATGGCTAGTTACCTCACAGCCTTGCTAATGTAATCCCAAGGTGAATGAATTTGGTATGAAATAGTAGCCATTTGACTTGAAACCATCCTAACAATTAGGAAAACTGAAAGCTCACATCCTACTGGCAGCAGATTATTAAGAACAAAATGATTTTCATAAGTTTAGTAAGTTCTTAAATTAGCAATTTATCACTAACATTTTCCAAAAAAAGGCATATCAAAAACCAAAATGTTAATTATAATGCTTATAAAATCCCCATAAATGCAAAAATCAGTTACATACAGTATTCACTCTTGGTTATCATTTTTGTTTTCGTTTTGGTTGTTATTTTCTTTTGTTTGAAACAGAGTCTCACTATTTACCCAGGTTAGCCTTGAAATCCTGGTCTCAAGTAATCCTTCCACCTCAGCCAAGGAGCTGGCAGGTGTGCCTTCAATTATTATCTATATAAACTTTGTATTTAGTCACTCATTGATTTTATATAGTCATTTTTATTTTATCATCATCATCATCATCATCAGTAGTAGTAGTAGTAGTAGTAGTAGTAGTAGTAGTAATACTGGGAATTGAACCCAGAGGCTCTTTATTACTGAACCGTATCCCCACTCCTTTTTTTTTTTTTTAATTCTGAGACAAGGCCTCACTAAGTTGCTGAGGCTGGCTTTGAACTTGTGATTCTCCTGCCTCAGCCTGCCAAGTCACTAAGACTGCAGGCATATGCCAACCAGCTACATGTTTTAAGTAGTTTTCTAATTATTGATATTGCATTATACAGTAATTCATTTATACATATTCATTTATACATTTTCATTATACATATTCATTTATTGTATTCCTCTGCTGGAGACCTATCAATTTAGCATCAGTTCACTTTAACTGTAAAGAATGAACTTTATTTATTTATTTTCTTATTTATGTGTTTTTTTTTTTTAAAAAAAACACATCTCAGGGGAAATTTAGAGTGAACAATAAAGAGAGTTAGTCTCAGTAGTAGCTGTGTTTTCTAAAACAAAAATCAAAAGCATCAGGCATGGAATCATTACAACAGTCATTAACGATAATGGAAATCGGTGGCCTTATTTCTCTGTCACTGAAAATAAGGCAAAGGAATGCACTTTAAGAGCATGATTTGAGAATATTCTGAAAGTTAAAACTAGTAATCAGCTATTTTTCCCTAGGTATTTGAAGTAATAATACAATTTCTTTCCTGTCATAGTATCAGGAGAATAGAATAAATGTGTTTCAAGCATCACCTGAAAGAGGAAATAGGAACAATTTGAAAGCATTCTCATTAAATTTAGCATGATTTCATTGTCCTTTAGCAAAACACATTTCCTTTCAGGATGCTCTATTCACTACCCTCTTGAAACTAGTTTGAAGAGGGAGACATGAACCGCTTGAATAATTTTCTGCCAACCATCTACTATTTTCTTACCATTGAGTTTCAGCTTATTCCATAAAAATAGACTAGATCTTACCTAAAATGTCGAGTTACAGATATTATGTTTATGGATTCAAACACAATCAGCAATGAAGAACTTTTAAGACCCCTGCCAAACTTTCTTTTACAAGAAAGGATATTTTTGTAATCTGAATAAGTGGCACTTGATGTACTTGCCTTGGCCTTGGTGCAAGAAAGGACTACAAGTCTTTGGTAACAGAAACTGATTAAGGTCTACTGGGGAGAAAGCAGTGACAATAAAAGAGAGAAGGAGATGGCCAAAGGAGTACAGGGATTGGGGACAGCCTGCAATGTGTGAGAGAGTTTGTTACAGACCTTTGGGTCCTAGTACACCCTGAGGACCTCCATAGTCCCTCAAAGAGCGCTCTTAGCACAAACCAATAGAGTTATTTTTGCTGTCACAAATAGCATCCCTTCAGTGTCCAGGTTCAAGATTTTTTGTTTTTAAATCTGCTCCAAGAGAAACAAGATTTTTAAACAATAGGAAAAATTTCTTTGGTAAGGAAGAATTTTGGTATGGATTGTTGGAAATTTTGGTTTAATGAGGACATCACATAATGTGGCCATCAGAAGCCCTCAAACCCATTAGCATCAGAGACAACTGCAGGCATGCCCAGCATAAACCAGCTTTGCCCCCGATGGCAGTGAGAGGTTGGCCACCAGAGGCAATGAGGAAGCAGTCTCTTTGCCCAATCTCCATGCAGCAGATGGGAAAGAAGATGGTGTCTGAGTAAGGTTTGTTCATCAATATATCCAGAACACAAATTGTACATTGACCAAAATAAATGAAAAAAAAAGAAAAAAATATATATACACTAGTTAAATGTGTATCAGAGGGAAATTATGTTTTTCTAGTCATATGGTGGCCACTTCTCCCTTGACTAATAGCAGCATGGTTTCCTTTAAGTAGTTCCCCTTGCCTCATTGTGTGCTATCATGTTTACATGGTAAATAAGAGTGCCCTCCCACTATGAAGACCAAGAGAACGCCAGAGACTTTGGTAGATCAGACCTCTTCATGCTTATCAAAGGGCATGATGTAAAAATACAAAGTAAGCAATAGTAATTGGTATCTCTACCCAGCTACTTTGATATTTGAACACAATGAATCAAGATATGGAGAAATACAGGGAGTTGATTCCTCTGTGAAGATATCAGAACTCTGGTATTAAATGGTTTATATGTTAAGTTTACCATTACTAGTTCCTATTCATTATGCTACTGAAATTATTATTGCTACTACATTTTGCTGCTAATATCTAGGTAGTTTCAGGTAAAATTGTACAAAGACTTTGTAGCACATTGTCCCTGGAATAAAGAGAAGGGAATCACAAGCCATTATACAGAATGTGGGTCTCTTTGAGAAAGGAGCAAATATCCTTTTTCTGCCATCAGATGTTATGAAAGCTACATATATCTGAATTTACCTCTTTGGCCCTGGGCTTCACCTTCCAAGGAGGTAACTGGAATCTATAAATCTCAAATTTCTAACATTTTGTTATTGAAAAGCTTTAATTTTTAAGGAAAACATATGTGCTCTCAGCACATATTTATTACACCCACACAGAAGCTCAGGCTTGTTGGGACTACTCTCCCCATTGTAGAGTATGGAAAAGAGCCCAGAGATGTTAAAACAGAACACCCAAGGTCATTCAGGAGATGCGTGATGAAGCTAGGATTCCAACCTAGATGCTCTGGCTCCAGAGCCTGTGACCTTACGAAAAAATCAATACACAGAACGTGGTGACTCATGGGAAATGGGAAGGAAGGCGAGAAACCCAAACCCAAACCAAACCAGGAAAACAGGACCCAAATTGGAAGGTGAAAGCTGGAGGGAGAAGATAATGAGCAACCCAGAGGAAATGTTCAAGTGCACAATGACTCTGATGAGCCCACTTTACTCCAGGTGTCCAAGATTTTCTTGTAAAAGCCAGTTTATCTGTTTAACCTTATTTCCTTTGAGACGTGAACAGAGTGGAGAATAGACTGGCTCTGGGAATCTTTGCTCCAAATGTGATGTGGGGTGCTGGAATTGGGTATGTGATGTTAAGATATTCAACCTTTCTGAATCTCTGCTTTCTTTCAGAAATCACAGAAAAGAAGAATTTCTGCACATTCCTTTAAACGGATTTAAACTCTCTAATTGACACATTAAAAATTGTACACACTTATGTGGTTCCCTGTGAAGTTTCAATATATGTACATGTTGCATAATGTTCAAATCAAGGTAAGCATGTTTCTCTCAAACACTTACCATTCCTTTGTAGTGGGGATATTAAAAATCCTCTCTTCTACATTTTTGAAATATATAGGACATTATCATTATCTATAGAAAATTCTTCATCACTCCAATTAATGTCAATGAATTGTATAAATAAGAAGGTTCCTTGAAAAACTATTAAGTCATTAAAAGATTCTTAGTTATTTTGAATTACATCTTTTGCATATTTCTAGCTATAAAGTTCTATAGCCTAACTAGTAAAATTAGAAAAAAATGATGGCTTTAATAAATGAGCATGTCCACATGAGCAGTTCACATAGCTATAGAATGTGAATGTTACTAACAAGTTACATTTATAAGACAAGTTCTCTTTGACCTTAAAACTATTTCACATCTTTTAAAAATTGAACTTATGAAAACTTAAAGGAGAAATGAGTATGACATCATTTCTACTTAGTGTTTTTGCTTAGAGATAATCATAGCCCCAAATTCAAAAGCAACAGAGCTTTTGGAAAATCAATATTGATTTGCTGACAGGAATTGACATAAAGTGTTTCAGTTTGGTAACAGAGGCAGAGTCCACGCAAAATGAGTGTCATTTAAACACTGTTAGTGTAACAGGTATTTTTTTATTTGTTATTTACTACAACCTTGATATTGGAACATTGAAATCTAAAAGAAAAAATTTGATTGTGCTGAAATCACCTGGATGTCAACACCTTTCCAACTTTGCAAACTTAAGCACACCACCTATGTCCTAACAGGATTTAAGTGACTAAGCAAATCTCTTCCTAAACCCAAAGTAAGGAAGGGCTCTATCCTCTACTCCATTCCTGCTGACCCAGCAGATGCACCATCAGGAGCAACATGTCTGCTACAATTAAAGCATAGGCAAAAATGTAGTTTGACAAGTGGCAAGAAGCAGCTTTCTAATTAAAACACCACACATTCCACAAATCTCTCAAGACTTCACTCTGATTTTATGCCTCAGTTAAGCATTTTGAAAAGGCATCTCCACTGTAGAATCAGAAATAAAATCCCCAGCTCTCCTGAAGTTAGAGATCTAACTACCTGCATCTACAAATCTTGATTGGTTCTATGGTACTGAAAATCTATTCTGGGCTCTTCTTTCAAATTAAGAGTTACAAAAATAAAATCCACTTAATTAAACCAAACTCAAACTCATAATTTTTTTTTCCTGCAGAAAAGTTAACAGATAAAATGTTAGGTAGGAAAGAATTTCTAATAGACTTACAAACTTCACATGTTTATGACAGATTTAAGAGAAAGAAATCAGCTTTTTGAATGGTAGATATAGTTCTAGGACAAATTCCCCTAATCAGTACAGCAAAGTAGCAAACTCTAGGATATGGTTATCTTGGTCTAAAGCTGAACACCACCTCAAAAACAAAACAAAACAAAACAAAAAAACAAAAACAAGATCTTAAATTGCAATGTGTCCATAATAATAGCTCAACGAACAGATTCTGCTTTGCAGGGATACCATATCATTATGATGAGGGTTCTGGGTCTACTCATTTCATCGTCACTTTCCAGAGGCACAGTTTTGTGGGATGTTTCCTCCTGGCGTAGTCTACAAATGTGTGGACAGCTCCTCTGGACCACAGAGCGAAAAGCTTGAAGCAGAACAATGCTGGCAGTGCAGCCCACCGCTGCATCCTGGAGCCTACAGAATAAGTTCTATGTGGATGCTATGTTTGAAAAACAGTGGCTCCTTGTCCCTGCAAACAGCCTACACTTCAGCTGCAGCCAGCTCACCCTCCAATCACTTCCTCCAGCTCTGATCATCTGATCATGGCCAAATAGCTTGGATGCAGAGATGGGAAAGATTTGATCCACGGAAACTGAGCACACTCAAGAGTATCGGAGCTCGTTGCCCAGAGTGTATTTCTCAATTCATTTTGAGACCAGGTTTTATGTTCATTGCAATGACGCTCTTCGATTCCTGTCTCAGAGGTTTGCACAGATGTGTCTTTCCCACCCAGACATGCAAATAATAAATCACTCCTTCAAACAAAACAACTGAAAACCCGGCTTCATCCTGACATCCCTCCCCTCTTCCCCAAGGCAGATAAGCATCATATAAAGAATTGAAAGGATTTTTTGTTTTTAATGTAAACACTTCCTGGAGGAGATTTTGCTGGACACCTCATTAAGTGATTGGAGTTTGATTTTTCATAGTTCGTAAGTTCTAGAAACGAAATCGGCTCATCTGGAATGTAGAGTACACTGAATGGATCAAGATAATTTTTAGAAAGTATGCACGCGTTAACTAAGCCCACGTGGGAGACAGCAGTGTCACTGTGATTTCCTTTCAATAGCACAGTTGTTCTGTTCCCATACATGCAGTTCTGCAGCCTAATACATTTTTATATTTACATAGGCGGCTTGCAGGGCTGAAAATATCTCTATTACTGAGGTCACTGGGAGTGTTCCGCCAGGCTGGCCTCTTAGAAAAGGCAGCTGTGAAGCATTTTAACATCCTATCAGTAAGAATTCAAGCCTTGGGGAAGGACTTTGAGGTCTTTGATAGTTAAGATTCTAGTATTCCCTGACTTCTGCAAGACTAGTCACTTAGGAGGGAACCAAAGAGGGATGCTCAGAAATCATGTGACCCATCTGGAATGGCCTCAAGATCTAATGGTACACTGAAAGAGAATAGGACAGCAGGGGATACTCACACTAAAAATATCTCATGGAAAATGGATTTTGCTTACAAATGAGGAAAATATGAAATCCCCAGTAGGATTTTCAGTGTTGGAATCTTTTCTGCCAAGATAATTCTTTCAGTGTAACTCTGAGAGATTTAAAGGAAAAAAAAAAGGTTTTCTTTGGTCTCTGTGCTCCTGGATATGGGGGGTCCTGTAGGAAGTTTGGGCGAGGTTTGTTTTGCTGTAAGGTGTGGCCACCCAGCCCCCAGGAAAATTGCTTTCACAGAAGCATTTAGCAAAATGATCAATTAGGCATTAATTGCTCAGTAATCTGTCACAACACAGCGTCCTTTAAACTGGTGTGTTTGCCAAAGAAGTAAAACATGTTTCTACCGCTCCCACTTTTAAGAAGTACTAGATGTTCAAGAGTTTTTCATCTTTTTCTGTTTTGAGCAAACAAATTTGAGTGCTATTGGAAAAAGAAGAAAAAAATGCTAATGGTGCTGGCAAGTCCTTGACTTCCTCCGGACCTTTGTCAGAGTGCCCGGAGGCTAATCTAAACCATTTTTACTCCAAACAACTGGAGCATTTACTGCAGAGAGGCTACAATTTAGCCTGTCCAGCTAGTATGTATTGAATATCTGTATATAATTGTGTCCACCAGAGACAAAGTAAAGAATGGGATTCCATGTTCATACTCACTTCAAGTAGAACTGTTCCTCCAGACTCTCCATATGTACGTCAGTGCCCAGCCTGTCCACCCAGTCCCATACCTGGTGACAGATCACTCTCCAATCACTTTCACAGGTTCTGATCATCTGCTCCTGACCACTTGGCTCGGATGAGCAAGGGGTGTCAGAAATGCTCAGACATGTCACCCCTCCAGGTGGAAGTGGAGAGGGAAGGCAGACACGCAGCATGGCCTGTCAGGGAAGACATGCCCTGCATCTTATAACTCCTTCCCAGCCACCACTTCTCTCTAAATCCGGCCAACTCTCCAGGGTAGCTTTTGGAGTCAGATGTTTTGACAGATGTCAAAGTCTTTAGGGAAACAAATGAGATGCTTTCTAGCTATTAGAGGCTGGCCCTCATCGATCCCCTCTTGTTCTCTGAGGAATTCACCCCTATTACTCATGGGTTGCCGAGAGACTCCATACTCTTTTTCTTTCTCCTTCTCCCTGTCTCTTAACCTGTATTATCAAGTGAAGGGAGTCTTCAAGGATGAGTTTTTTGGAATTCAGAGCACACCCATTACCCAATAGACAAGACACAAAAAGGATGGAAAGCAGGAAATAAGAGTTGGACAATGTTCTCCCACATTTTGCAAAGGTACAAGAAAGGGGCTGGGTTCTAAGGCTAAAGTTTCCAAAGTAAATTAAGCTGCAGGTGGGCGAGGGTGAGGAAGAAGGTAGAAATCTAACCAAAGAGATGTTCCCCTCATATTTAGTGTGTGTGTTAATACACAAGAAATATTAGAAGATTTGGTATAAACGATTCAGAAAGAGTGCTGGTTTTGTCAGAACAATCAATGAATGGATCATTAATTTGGCCTATGGCTTTACCAAGAGGTAACTTTGGGAGACCCTCCTTCACCCGCATCTGCCTCCTTTCCTAGCTAGGTCTTATTTCATGATTCAGTCAGACACTGATTATTTGTAAAATGCTAGAGATAGGATTTTGAACTTATTATTCTAGATGAGAAAATATTATCATTAACAAGTATGAATGCAAAATTTTCCAAGGAAGTGTTGGATAAGAGATTTTACTTTGGGCTATTAAATATGTATTATTATGTGTTATTTCATATACATGAATTCAGTAGACACTCATGAAGTCTTCAACCCACACACACAGTGAAAACCTTTCATGTTGGAAATAGAATTGGCCACATTGTGTAGACACGGAGGAATCCTGGTGTACACAGGAATGAAGGAAAGCTGTCGGGGAGAAGCTATTGATAAGGGACATCAGGGAGAAAGGGAAAAGTGTAGCATTTCGGATAATAAAGAGAGGGAAGAGAGAAGAAAAAGGGAGAAATAATGAAAGGACTGAGATTTCTAAAATCTTCAAAACAGCCCTGAACACCAGGAAGAGGGCTCTTGCTCTGTTTCAGGGCTGTACACACCTAGATGAAGGCTGCTTATCTCTTGCCAACAAACCCTGACCAAGGAATGTCACTTTTAGAGTAGTTGTCTATTATTTTTTTGGCCTGTGAATTACTTAACTCCTAATGTAGATCTTTCCACCACTGGGGCAGTGCATCCAAAGATCTTTACACAATGGGCCAGGAACCCATCTTTAATTTCAATAAACAATGCCTATTGAAAGTGTTGGACTTTCCCAGCTTTGTTAAATTATGTAAGAGATGTATATCTCCATCTATCTATTTAATCTATCTTGCAATCTATCTAAATCTACCCTGATCATCTTGAATTGGACTATGGCTGGGCAAGATGGAGACAAAGCCCTTTTCCTCCCCTCTCTGAAGACCTGGTGTCTTTGAGTCTCCCCTGACCTGTGGCAGGAAGTCCTCAGCCACATGTATAAGGTGTCAAGGATACTAAACCTTGTGCTGATAAGGAAAGTTTGTCTTGAAAGAAAAAAGATGACCGTGTGTGTGTGTGTGTGTGTGTGTGTGTATTAATTTTTTTTTTTTTTTTTTGCTGTGCTGGGGATTGAACCCAGGGGTCCTTTACTACTGAGTCATGTCCCAAGCCCTTTTTATATTTTATCTTGAGAGAGGGTCTCACTAAGTTGCTGAGGGTCTTGCTAAGTTGCTGAGGCTGGCCTTAAATTGCAGTTATCCTGTCTCAGCTCCCATGCACCACCTTGTCATAAAGTATCTTTTTGAGAAATAAAGCCCAATAACAGCAGCCAGAAGTGCTTCTTGTACACCCCAATACTGGATGCTTCATTGCTTCACACACTGCAAGATTCAGGTTACTATTTCAAAACTTTAATAAAACTTCTTATGAAGAGAAATTGGTGGAAAGGCTGAGATTTTGAGAATGGAAGACTTTATGGATTGAACTGTGTGCACTGGAAGGTCTAGTCCCCAACATGATTGCATTTGGAGATAGGGTTTTAAAAGTACTAATATGAAGTCAAATGAGGTCATAATAATGGGGCCCTAATCCTCTGACATTGCTGTTCTTAGAGGAAACAGGCAGGTAGCTCAGTGGTACAGTGCTTGCCTTGCTCATGTGAGGCATTGGGTTTGATCCTCAGCACCATATAAAAATAGATAAATATATAAAATAAAGGTATTGTGTCCATCTACAATGAAGAAGAAGACAGGGGAGGAGGAGGAGGAGGAGGAGGAGGAGGAGGAGGAGAAGGAGGAGGAGGAGGATGTAAGGGAACACTAGGTCTCTCTCTCTGTCTGTCTCCACATGCACACAATGAAGGGACCACAGGAGACCCAGGGAGAAGGTGGCTGCACACAACACAAGAATTGTCACCAGAGACAACAACCCCAAAGCCCTCTTAATCTTGAACTTCCAGCCTCTAGAATCCTGAGAATATTAATTTCTGTTGCTTAAACCACCCAGTGTGTAGTGTTTTGTCACAACGGACTGATACTAAGACATTTCCAGGGAAACCATATTCCAACCACGAAGCCTCCAGTGAGCGAACCTTGAACCTCCACTTCTCAAGAAAGCTTCCCAGGGGCCGTGGGAGCTGTCTTCCCTTTCCCCAAACACAGAGGGTGGGAGCCTCCGGAAAAGTGCCTCCTCCTGAAGCCGACTCCCTTGGACCCACCTGCAGACTCTGGAAGCCACAGCTTCTAGTTCAGGCAGTGGACGGAGCACATCTGTTTACCTCCCTCCTCCCCAAGACCAAGTGGAATGACCACAGAGCAGAATGAAAGCACTTGGGCCCCATCAGTGGATGAATTTCCAGGTGTTTCTGAAAGATGAAAAGTGAAGAGGATCACAATGTTCAATAACAAAACTGAAGGAGTCAGGTCCAGCTCCTGCACGCAGCTGGAAGAGAGGTCAGAGGAGTGGCCTCTTCTCAGCCAGCGGGACCAAGCCCATGCTGGATGTGGAAAAGCTAAAGGAGAACCTCCTCCTGCCCCCTCCGTGGAGCAGACAGGACACTGGAGCCCCTGACTACTGCTAGCCACAGCAGACGAGTGCCTTCAGAGACCAGCACAGGGAGCACTGCAGCAAGAAACCCTGATCAGAGACCAGCACAGGGAGCACTGCAGCAAGAAATCCTATGACTCTGGCCTTGGCCAGTGGGGTCAGGAGCCTGGATCGGGCCTGTCTGTCAATCTGGCTTCCACATCCTGAAATTAAGACTGCAGCAGGCACGCTATCGTCCCCGGAGCTCATCCATCAGTGCCAGTCTGACCAAGCAAAGGAGGGGCCTGCAAATGTCCATCTTCTCTCTTCCCAGAGCTGGCTACCCCATCTAAGGAGATCCCTCCCTATATTTGGGCTATTTTATAGAGAAAGAAACAGTGTATCCCATCAGCATTTACTGAGAAACATGGTTCAAGTCCAACTAGCCCCTTGTCCCTATGGCAACAGAGTGGAAAAAACAGCCAGCAGAGCTCAGCTGAAAAGCCCACAGTGAGCCTCTGAGTCCAGTATGCTACCATTACAACCACTGTGCAGTGAAGGCTCTAACCTGTATAAGCTGAGTGTTTTTAAGCAAGTCACTTAACTTCTCTGAGTTTCAACAGCAAATAATATAAAATAGGGATAAATCCTTTATATCTGCAGGGTTTTGATGGGAGGAGAGCAACTGAAAAGGTCCATAATAATCAAATTCAATGAACGAATGTGATATTTGTTCATAGGAATGACAGATGCTTGGTCCCCTCACTCTTAGCCTCTGGGCTTAGTTTGAAAATGATATTGCCCTGGAGAAGCTTCTCTGACAGGCCCTTGCCACACAGCCCTTAACTCAGTCCTTATCAGGGCACCCCAGGGGTTTCCTTCCTAACACACAAGCTGTGACATTCAAATTGATTTGATTTTTAAAGACCCAAGATTGTGCTAACATTGTTCATCATATACCTTGTGCCTACCTTGTAGTGGGTTTTCAATGTAATAATAATGGTGATGAGAATACGTACGAAGAAAGCAAGACCTGGGCATTGTTCTAGTTAATATTAATACAGAGATTCACTTACACATCCTTCTGTGAGGTAGTGCTATGATCACCCCCATTTTACAACTAGAGACATGGAGGCACAGAGAAGTGAAGGGCTTCCTTATAGAACCACAGCTACAGTTAAATAGCAGAGTCAGAATTTGAAGTTAGTCTGGCTCCAAGAGTCTGGGCTTACAACATTCATGTTAAATTTGCATCACACAAGCCTTCTATCTTCCAGTGATAGGTTTATACTAGAAAAATCTTTGGTGTCTAGCAAGGTGCAGAGGTGAGCCTGGAAACCACCCCTTGAACATTGATCTGACGCTCACAGGAAAAGCTGTGGTGTTTCCTTGGATGATAATTTCTGAAAGCAGTTAGCAATCTTAAGACTGTTTGGAGGTGACCATTTAAGTTGCATTTTAATGGGGATTTAAGATATCTTTAAATGAACTGAATGTGATGAGAGAATTTTTGAAAAGTGCATAACGTTGACTGTGCAAAAACACTCAGGGACAGAAACGACTCCAGTGTTCTAATTGGCTACGGAAGCAAACATTTGGAATACAGAAACCTGAATGGCTCCCTTTGTAATGCCTTGTTTATCTTGCATGATAGAAAGTGTTGGTTAATGCCAAAATGCCCCCTGAAAAGAGGCCCTGGAGAGTTGGCTGACACCTTGGACATGTCACTGCTTCAGAAAGAGCCAGCCACTTGCTTTCTAGGGACAGTGTGAGGTCTGGCCATGACCGTCCCCCTGGTGGGTGCTCTGTGGCCTCCCAAGCTCTGCTGCACCTGCCTTCTCCACCAGGTGCAGTATTCTCTGCTGAGTCCTGTGCTGAGACCTAGGCAGAGGGTCAGAAACCTCCATCTGCCTATTTAGGCCATAGCCCAGGCATTACAGGGAGCTCACTAATGATCTGTGGGACACATGAATCAATTAGTAGGTAATTAAGTTCAGAATTATTGTCATCACTATCAATACCACCATCATCCCCTCAACCATGTTGGGCTTCTCTGTAAATTTCCCAGAAGTACAGCAATTGTTGCTCCCAAAGAGTGGCCCAAAGGAGGAGAGACCCCCATAGATTAAAGACAACTGGGAATTTCGTCCCAAGTCAAGTAAAACCAGGTCACAGAATTTGCCATTTTCCAGGGCAGGGATTAGTGAGAATCTTCTTCCTTGTCCGCTTCCAGATAGGTATGTCCCCTCAGGTAGGAACTAGAAGGGATGTCTAGGGAAAAGTCCTCCAGGGCCTTCTAGCTGAAAAGTGGAAAACAACCCAGCCAAGGGATGAAGGCACAGTTACCCTCTCATCCCGCCTCTTCGCCTCCCCAGCAGCCACTTCTACTCAAGATCTGGGGTACAAGTCTTTATCAATAATAATCCTTGACCTCTTTTTCCGTATCTGTGACTGGCAGTTCTCTTCCCTCACTTTCTCTCTATCCATTTTCACTTAACTGCAGTGGCCTCCTCTTTACATGGGTCCTTCCCACACGCTGACATTTATTGACTGTACAATAAATTATGTTGGAAACAAGCTCACTGTTCTTTTGTTTTAAAAGTATGGGTGTGCTACCGAGCCCTCCTTTATCTTCATTTCCCTACCTTTGGCACGGGTGCAGCTCAAAGATAGATTATTCTTTTGTTGGTACATTTAGATGCATCAGAAAATTATTCTTCATTGCTTTCTAATTGCGCTTCCTGCCGAGTGCATGGATAATTTAAATGTTCCATTAAGATCCTGTCTTACATTTCTCAGGTGTCTCTGTTTGACTGAGCTCTCCTCAGCTCATAATAAATCTTATTCATAGTAGAAGTTTGCAATCGTATAGCAAGTAGGCAAGAAAATCAGGAAGCGGATGCCTAAAGTCAATATCTGTGGAGCTCTTATTGCCCTTGTCACTCTGAGCAAAAAGTTCAGCCTCAGTTTTCACATCTGTCAAATGAATGAGTGTTCACAGGACCTAATCCCCACCCCACAGGCTCAGTCCAGTTCCAGAAGCAGGATAAGTGCTCAATACATGTAGTGACACTGAAAAAGAGAATGAAGAATTTTCAAACTCTGCTTATCTTCCCACTTCCTCTACAAGTGGTAATTCTTATTTCCTGTCTCTGCCTTACCCAGGGACACACAAAGCTCCCTGGATGATGAGGGGACTGGGGGTGTTGGGCACAGCTCCCTGGGCTTTGAACTTAGCTCCCATGGCAATGTGACATGAGTTCCATAACCCCCTTGGCAGTCCTTTCCCATGGTAAACTAATTTGAAATAACATACCAATCCCTCACTTATCCCCAGGTCTCTCATTTTGCAACCTCAACTATTCTGATCACAGCCAAGTCTGGGAAGGAACATAAGCAACTTTTGCAGAGCCAGAAAGACATGGCACATGATTCGTTCCATGAAGCTGGTGGGAGTGATGGGGAAGAGGTGCTCAGACTGCCACCAATAGCATCACCTCCTTGCACAGGGTTCTAAAGAGCTTGCCAGCCAAACATGCAGCAGCTTTGGATCAGAAGCAATATAATGTTGACCTACCCAGGCCTGGGGAACAGGAAACAGGGACTTAGAACGGGCATCCCTGCTGAAGGCAAGTGTGCCCACAGCCTCTTCAAGAGGTTGTGGCAGGCTGGGCCATTAAGTCACCGGAAAGAGCGTGGAACTGCTCCTGAGGGTGGGATTGAGAGCACCTTATTCCAACTTGGTATCTAAGAAGTGATTCAGAGCAGTGAACCCGGGCTTTGGAAATAGAGGTCTGAGATTGAACCCTAGCTGTATTTCATGACTTTAAATCTCTGAGTCTATTTTTCTCAATGGTCTAATGAGAGTAACATGAACTCCTTTGCAGAGCTGTAACAAAGACACTTAGTATAAAACACTGGCATAAAGAGCAGATGCTATCACTCCTTCACTAGTTATTACTAATGCCACTATTGTTTATTAATATCACTATTATTCTAAGTAAATGCTAAGGAGGGCAAATAAAAGTCCTTTAGGTCAAGGCTCAAAGCCAGTGCAGTTATATGCAAGTAGTATCTCTAGCAAGGGGCAGCCTTGGCATTAGGATGAATGCCAAGGTCTGGGGGTGGGATGGGGTGGGCAGGAAACATTATGGGCTCCTTTTCACCAGGCGGCAGGTCTCAGTACACTTACAGGTATGAGCGACCACAAAAGGAAGGCACCCATGATCAACAGTCCAATCAAAGAGAGAGAAGAAATCAATACCCCCAGTATCTGGGACTCATCCGTGATGGGAGCCATAAATGAGGTGAAGGTCAATGTGAGTGACAATGTCACAGCTCTATACGATAATGAGCACTTGCAGCCGTGACATGGATGCATCCAGAAAGTCATATGATGTCTGGTGACCATAGTTTAGGGACAGAGAAATCTGTGAAACAATCTAGATAAGTTTCTACCAATGACTGTTTTTAATTTTTAAAAGTTTAGTGATGAAATTGGATAAACAATGTTATTTTCAAAAGTTATAACATCATGTGAAAATTGTTCTCAGATGATACTAGATAAATGCACTATTGACTGTACTTTAAGTACTTGTTCTGCCTTATTTCTCATGTTTGCTTTTTTTCCACTTTGAATCGTGGCAGGAACTTACCACCCACCTCCTAAATATTCCAACTCAAATCTAGTTTACTATAATTATGAGTTGCTTTCCAAACACAAAAACAGCAGTCTTTAAAGTCATTTACAACTGTTCTCTCCAAATCAACTGAAGAGATGAAAAGGAGGATGTCAGTCAGCCCCACATGCTTTGCCAGAACCCAGGGGAGCATCCCACCGATCTTTGGAGGGTTGGCACAAAGCACCCAGCTCTGAGCTTTTGAAAGGAAATGAAGGCAAACCAAGGTTTAAATCCAACGGGAACAGGAAGAACGGGTGATATTCAAAAAATTAACTTGATAAGATAATGTTCAGCTTTCCTTTGAAACTTAAGTTGCAGGATGAGAATACTTAAAGATTTGTTGCTCTTAACTTTCAGTTTCTTCTACTGACAATGGAAGTCTTGCAGTTCTTCAGGAGGACGTCTCCACATGGTGGGAACAGCAGTGAACAGGGTGGGCTCTGACATCAGGTCTTCCAGCAAGGTCTGCCACCTCTTTCTCTGGGTCTAAGTTTGCTCATAAAACTGAAGGTTAGAACAGATGGTCTCGGGTTCTTTCTAGATCTAGGTTCCTTTAGCTTTATCAAACCTGGAGATTCAGAGAGATGTCCAGACTTGAGAGTAGAGAAGATAGGAGGAGCTCCTGTGTGACCACAGTTCCCTGTGTATACACGTGGCTACAGGACGTGGAGAGCACGATACCAAACCATTATGTGTCTTACGTTTGTTAAAACATTTTAAAAAATGTGAACTACAATTTTATATTGAGGATGAGGGTGCTCCTGATATAATTTGGCCTTCTTTGCATTTTTATTTTAAATTGACATGGAGTAATTGCTATGGTTTAGATATGAGGTGTCCTCCAAAGGCTCATGTGTGAGAAGATGCAAAATCATTCAGAGGTGAAATTATTAGACTATGAGTGTAGCCTAATCAGTAGATTAACCCCTGGATGTGGATTAACTGAGTGGTAACTGTAGGCAGGTGGGGTGTGGCTGGAGGGTCATTCATGGCATGCCTTTGGTGTTTACATTTTGTCCCTGGTGAGTGAAATTCTCTCTGTGTTTCCTGATGGCCATGTTTCTGGGCTGCTTTCCTTGTCCACACCCTTATGTTATGATGTTCTGTCTCACCTTGGGCCCAGAACTATGGAGTTGGTCATCTAAGAACTGAGACCTCTGAAACTGTGAGCCCCAAATAAACTTTTCTTTCTCTATGCTGTTCATATTAGAGCTTTTGCTCAAAATATGCATAACAGGAATTATACATATTTGTAGGATACAGAGTGACATTTCAATATATGTATACAATGTGTAGGATTAGGGTAACTGGCATAGTCATCCCCTCTGACGTGTATCGTTCCTTATAACATTCAAAATCCTCTCTGCTAGCTATTTTGAAATCTGTGATCAATTGTTAGCAACTATTATACACAGGACATTAAAAGGTATCTCTCCTGTCCAAATGCATCTTGTCCCCAACCTCACTCCACATCCCTGCTGTCCTACCTCCCACCAATTTTTAAAAGGCTGCAGTGAATAACCAACAGCATGTGCACAGAGGCCAGAGCATCAGGTGTACTAAGAGCTGGGCAAGAGCTGGGTACGTAGTGAACACCTATAATCCCACAGCTCAGGAGGCTGTGGCAAGAGGATTGTGAGTTCAAAGCCAGCCTTGGCAACTTAGCAAGGCCCTAAGCAACTCAGTGAGATCCTGTCTCTAAATAAAATATAAAAAAGGGCTGGAGAAGTGGCTCAGTGGTTAATCACCCCTGGGTTCAATCCCCAGTACCAAAAAAAAAAAAAAAGAAGGAAAAAAAGAGCTGGAGAAGACATGATTAGATATGAGGTAGCAGAAGAAGGTTCCATGAAACCCATTTCTTCAACTTGGAGATGGAATAATTATCAAGTCAGAAACCAGCAGAACTTTATTCTATCTGCTTCTCCTCTTATCAGGAAGTGTCCAGAACGTCTGCCCAGTTAACTCCCTTGGAAAGACCACAATGCCCTGTTGAGCAGGTTGATGGAGGGGATAATGAGAGGACTCTTCCAAAGCAAGGAAAGTGACCATGTAATGGACCATTCAAACCATAACCCTTTGAAAGTGAGAGAAGGTCCCATTAAAAATCATGCTAAGGCATAAAGAGGGTTATTCATAAATAAAATGGGACCCATGGTCACCTTAGCAATGTCTATCCCCTATAATTGCTGTGAAAATCAAACAAAGCATTCATGTGAAATAACTTATCCAGATGTTGGCACAATAGTGTCAATAAATATTAGCAACATGATCAGGGCTTAACAGTCAAGGATTCCAATCTCCAGGTGATAGATAAGAAGCCCTGAGAAACTTGTGAACTTGTCTCCCCACGAGGGTTGGTGGCTTGCAGGAAGGCTGCATTTCAGGATGAGAGGGGACATAGTCAGCAGACATCAGAGGAGACAATAAGGCAAATTCCCAGCACAGATGGGGTGAGCAAGAAGAAGCAGAGGAGGGTCAGGATACAGTTTTGGAAAGATGCTGGCATGAGGACCAGGAACTGTATCTGAAGCTCTTCTAGCCATGCTGGCTTCCAATCAAGGAAAGGAGAAGGAAAAGACAAGTCTCCCAGCTCAGGTTCATGTGGTCTCCCAAGAACGTAGCTGCCCTACCCCTGGTACCTCCAGAGCCTCAGCTCCAGCTTCAAAGTCCACCCTATCCTTCAAATGCCTATTTCTGTATTTCCATCCAAATACTCTGCACTGCCAAATCCATATGGCCTCTGGGCCTTGTTTCATCAACCAGTTCTGCCTCTCCACCGTCCTGCTGCTTTTAAAAGCTGCGCCATGTTCCCTCAGCTGTTACTTGATCCTGGCTGCTTTCCTCTTCGTGGCCATCACCTAACATGCAAGGAGCACAGCTCACCTGATCTGCAGTAACAGAAGGGGAAGATCAGAACAGTCTGTGTTGGGTCCATATGCAAAAGCCAGTGTTGGATGCTGTAGTTGGGTAATTGGAGGAATGCCAAGCACAAGATCTGAGGTCCAGAGCTATAACAAGCTGAGGAGGCCCTAAGCAGAATCCAGTAAGATAGCCACCGCCAGACACGCAATGGGATCCAAAGCCACAGAGGATGCCAGGTCTGAAGACAGATTCCAGAGGGGAGATTGGAGTGAAGAACAATGGAGTGAAGAACCCACGGGGAAAGCAAGCAGGATGTGGTGTGTGAGCACAGAGATAGAAACACATGCTGTCAAACAAAGATGTGCCATCCCAGCTGCCTCTTGTCTGCTTTTTCCGCAGTGCAGGATTCAAAAGCTGTGAAGTTCTGTACCTGCCGATGATCTCCTAGTGATTGTCAAATGTGTTCCAATTCCTGAGGCCACCACCCTGTTTTAGTTGATTACCTTCAATCTCAAGGGAGCCTGGGGTTTTGGGAGCTAGAGAAATGGAAATCTATTTCCAATTTCCACTTAGAATTATGCCAACTACAAGTTTTTCATGTATTTCCTGCAGAGTATGCCTCTCCCGCCGCTGGTCTGTGAATCAGCTGTTGCAGCTACAGAAAAATGAGTGAACAAGTAGCAAAGGAACACGACCGAAACGTCTTAGAAGCATCTGGGTTTTCTTGGCTCAACACCTTGGTGTTGTTTGTATGAGTGTTGCTCTTTCAAAATATTTACCTACATCCCCCCACGTACTCCTCAGTGTCAGATGTAAGGGAAGTTCTCCCGGTTAGCCTAGCCCTGGGCTCTCATCTTGCCAGGGCCTTGCCCCAGCAGACACCGCTTTCCTCTTGACCACTATTCCCTCCAGCAGCACCAAAGCATCTCCCATATATAAATACTAGGTACACATATGATTGCGTGAATGGTGTGGCCCTACCTTGTGTACAACCGGAGAAGTGAAAAACTGTGCTCCACTGTGTACAATGAATCAAAGTGCATTCTGCTGTCAGGTATAACTGATTTGAACAAATTAATTAATTAATTAAAAAAATAAAACCTCTTCCAACCTTGAAAATCTCCATGGCCTCAGTATTCTCTTGCAAGGTTCAGCTCAAAATCCTTTTTTTCCCCTTCTCCTCTCCTGTTCTCTGTTAACCCCAGTCCTCCTGTTGACCCCTTCTTTGCAACTTCTTATGTGGAAAAAGGACAGCCGTAGTTCTTAGATGTATTCTTTCATCTTATAAAAGTGTTGCTCTAGAAATCCCCACTCACAGTATTAAGCTTCTTTTGAATACCTTCCTTAGGGCGGATTTGTCCCTGTTATCCCAGGGAACAAAGATCTGCTGAATGGGATGTCAATGTGCCAGCTTTCCTTCCTCTCTTGCTCTCATCCTTTCTCTCTTCACTTGTTGACTATTAGCCAAATACTGGCCTCTGTCAGGCACTACCCAAGGGGATGGATATAAAGCCATGAGCTGAGAGAGAGAGACCTTTAATTCCTTGACACTTATATTTTGCTTTAAATAGCAAATAAAATATTAAGCTCTCTTGGGGAATTATTATCCATAAACACTGTAATGGTGGTGGTGTGTGTCTGTATCCTTTAGTCTAAACTGAGCATTGACTGTTGGAATGCCTGTCACTTCAGATAAGAAACATTAAGCCTAAAGAAGCAACTTTTCCAAGTCCCTAACCTGAGAGTTGCAACCCAGCAGTCCACAACAGGAAATCCAAGTGCTTGGCAAAGCTCAGCTATGAATTCAAAGTTTTATTATGTGTAATGCAGAGGGGTCCCTCTGAAGGTTATTCAAACTGCAGCCTGTTGACATCACAAAGCACTAAAGCAATCACTGTTGGGTAGGCAAGTGACCTTTAGTTGGAAGAGTACAGTGTATTAAAGAGGAAAAGAATGTGACTTTTATACAACTTTTATGTAAAACTATAGCTGGCCCCAAGGATTCATGATGAGTTTTCCAAAGCCATACTGGTTGTATCCAGTCATCTGTAAAACAGAATTGCGGCCACTCTTCTGTCTCTCTCTCATATACACACACTAGCTTTACACACCATGGAAAATCAACTTCAGTCCACTGCTTACTTTCGAACAGCTTGTTTGCTCATTTCTAAAAGCACAAGAAAAGAATATGTGCATTTTGTTGATAAGAGTCTTTTGTGGAATTGTGTGTTCCATGTGAGGAAGACCCAATGGAGACTGTTTTAACAAGGGAAGGTGTAACTATTGTCCTGAGCACTTCCAGCCAACAGCCCCTGGAAAGCAAAGTATCCTGTTAGAAGGCCAAGAGAAGTTCAGCACGTTCCACAGTGCCTTGTGTACCTTCCCCTCAGAGAAAGGCCCAGGTGCTCAAGCTATGGACAGAAAGAAGACCGGTCACTAGAAGGTGTTGTATTAATCTGGCCTAATAACGTGTTCACTAGAGAGTTAACCTACTAAGGAGGTTTATTGCTAATGAATGTCAACAATGGGCAGTCGAGGACTGTTAGAGTTAATGGTCTCTTGTCAGTAACTTAAATTTGTTAGTTAGCTAATAGTAATAAGAGTAACAAAGTAATCCAGTATTTCAGGGTGTCCCTACTTACCAAGAAGTATAAAGGAGTTGGGAGTAGTTGCAAGGGGTTTAGTGAAATACGGTTGGAAAAAGGAACACCATGGTCTACAACAGAGTCCTGACAAGAGTTTTTCTCAAAGTAGCATGGAGGGACAATATCTGCTGTGGTGTCCCCCTAAAGCTCACGTGTGAGACAATGCTATAAGGTTCAGAGGAGAAATGATTAGGTTCTAAGAGTCTTAACCCAATCAGTGAATTAATCCCCTGATAGGGATTAATGAGTGGTAACTGAAGTGGTGGGGTGTGGCTGGAGGAGGTGGGAATTGGGTGTGGCTTGGGAGTAGGTATTTATATTTGTCTAGTGGAGTCTCTTTCTGATCACCATGTGAGCTGCTTCCCTCTGCCATAGTCTTCTACCATAATGTCCTGACTCACTGCCAGCCCCAAGGAATGGAGCCAACCTTCTATGGACAAGAACCTCTGAAACTGTGAGCCCTCAAATAAACTTCTCCTCCTTTAAAATTGTTCTGATCAGATCTTATAGTCACAACTGTGAAAAAGCTGACTAAAAGAGTGTCTTAGTTCATTTGGGCTGATATAGCAAACACCAAAAAATGGGTGACTTACAAACAATACAAAAAAGTTATTTCTTATGATTCTGGAGGCGAGAAGTTCAAAGCCAGACAGATTTGGTGTCTGGGGAGGGACTTGCTTTCTGGTTCACAGATGTTGCCTTGTGGAGACACGTGGCAGAGGGCCCAATGAGTTCCCGTGGACCTACTTTTTAAGGGCACTAATGTCCCTCATGAGGACTCTGCATTCATGAACAAATCATGTCCTGAGCCTCACTTCCTGATATCATCCCCTAAGCCTAGAATTTCAACCTGTGAATTTTGAGGGGGTACAAACATTCAGACCACAGCAGATCCAAGGGGGCAGTAATTTAGGCAAGAGCTGCAGTCTTTTACAGGATAAGATATCTGAGCTAGTGACGAAGGAGGACACAATGGGAGAAGTGAGGAAGAGTACTTCCTACACTAGATGCTATTTGGTCTAGGAAGGCATCTGACCTTCTTGACCAGATGCTGATATTTCTCCACATAGACAGCGCCCCCTGCTGTCCACTGTGAGAAGACGCTGCATACACAAACATTTAGCCATTTAGCCCCATAAGAAGGAACCAGCTGCCATCCTCAATATCATTTAATCAAACTGTCTCTTCTCCATGTTTCCATTCCTAAAGTGCGTGTTCAATAGAAGGGGGCACATACCAGTAGCAATGCAAAACCTTTTCTGAGAATTTGAAGGATAAGGAAGCTGCTTCTGCTTCTTTGGGTCCCTTATGGACAGACATGTCATTAATATTCCAGCATTGGTGGCTGGGGTTTGTCCAAATGTTCAGCTCTCTTTACCTGATGAAAGTACTGAGTGTCTGTTCACTGCAGGGTGACACAGCCAAGCCAAGCCTCAAGGAGCTGGTCACACACTCAGGTGGACAGACACTCACACCCAAATATACAGAAGGAAGAAAACCAGTAGGTAGCCTCTGGTGACCACAGCTCCAAGGAGGGCCTGCAGTGTCACTTGATGCTTCCAACCTACTGCAGAAAAGGTGTGACCTTATCAGTGTAGTCTGTCCTGGGCTGGAAAGGTATGGACAAGTGGCCCAGAAAAGTGGTTAGAAGGACAAATCCCATCTCTCTTTGAGAATGGGAAGGAGTTGAAGAAGGTTTCAGTTTTGAGTCCCCATTTGGGGTAAATATACCCAAAGACATGCCCGGCTCCCCGGTGGTGTGTGGGAGGGGTCTGTCTCATCATTCCACCAGCAGGGTGGATCTTGGGAGCAGAATCGTCCCTAGCAATGTGGCTGACTCAAAGAGGACCAGAGAAAAGATCCAAAATCCTAAAAAAGCTCATTGCTAAGTTTACTGACTTCATGTTTAAACAAGTGAAATTTTGTGTTCAAAACAGACAAGTCTAAAACACAGAAATACACTTCATTTCTTTTAGTTTTAAAGGTAGCATCTAATCATAGTCTTTGTTTTAAATATTCCAGAGTGGTATGGTTGGTACTTCATTAACAACCTTGATCTCTAATGGCCTGCCTGTCTGCTGAAATTACAAAACACACCGTCTTCCTAAAGTTCTATAATATATGTTTACACTAACAAAATAAGGTCAATGACCCCCAAACCACTCTGGAAGAGAGAACTTTTCTCTGCTGGAAGGGTTTAAAGAAATTGGAGTCTCATGTATGCCCATGAGCTTCAATCATGACAGAGTTCAGTGTTATTTGCAACTAGGTCTTCCATGGTAAACAGCAAGGTGACAAAACCAAGAAGATATTTAACCATCAACAAAAGACGATGACTAATATTTCTTGAGCACATTCTTGGCATTTTCTCATTTAGTCTATGCTATAATCAAAATTGTCCCTGGGTTGAATGCTGGCCTCTCAAAAGATATACCTGCATCCCAATCTCTAGAACACATGAATGTGACTTAATTTGAGAGAAAAAAAAAAAAGAGGTCTTTGGAGATGAGTTAAGCATCTCAAGATGAGATCATCTTGACTTTTCCAGTGGCAAAGGGGGAGGGGGACACAGAATGAAGAGGAAGAGATGCAGAGATGTCATGAGGATGGAGACCAAGATTCGAGCCATGCTGCTACGAACCAAGAAATTCTGCTGGAAGAGGCAGGAAAGAGAGGACTACTGACTTGATTTCAGACTCTTGGCTGAAAGAGTAAATTTCCCCCATGAGAGAGGAAATATCTATTGCTGTAAGCTACCTGGTTATGATCATTTGGTGCAGTAGCTCTAGGAAACTTATGCATTCTTATTTTAAAGTGCAGAAAGCTGAAGTTCAGAGAGGTTAAGTAACCTGCCAGGGCTGCACAGTTATCATTAGTCTCTTTCTGACCTCTGGACCTGTGCTCCGAGCATAAGGCCACATGCTGGCTTGGCAGTCTAGAAAGCACCTGTTCTCTGCAGACAGAATCAAGAGTGCTGAGCATGTGCTGATACAGGTTCAGAGCAGCCTCTTCCAGCAGCTTCCTGCCTCCAAAATCAATTTTTTGCATTAAAAGAGCCATTAAAATCTGTCCATCAGCAATTTAGTTCATGTGTAGCCTCGTTTTCCAGCCCAGGGATAAGGTAGTTCTGTACTTGGCCCCCAAAGGCTTTGCTTTATTTCCCCAATCATAAGTATAATTATTTTTACTCATGCTGGGCAATAATACAATGGAGAATGAACACTAAATTAAATGTATAAAGCATCTGAAATCAATGAAGCCCTTCATGAAACTAATTTTAGAAAAGAGGTCATTAGATATATTACAGTCGATTGGAAAGTGAATTGAGAAAGCAGACCCTGTGTTCTTTTTCTAAAAAATACCCTTTTCTTCATGAGATAGAATTTTTATTACCTTTCATCAGAGTCCTTCAGCTGCCACAAACACCCCTATAACCTCTAGAAGTTAAAATAGTGATTTTTATGCTCCAAGTAGAAGAGGCTACCACTGCAATTTCACTCATCTTCTCCATGTTCATGATCAGTACTAGAAAAGGGTAAAGGGAGCCTTCAAAGTCCCCAGTTTTAAGAGAGCAAGAGTAGCCCTAGGTTGAGCCCAGGAGTCACACTGTGTTTTGAGAGAACTCACCTGCCTGCAGGCATGGCTCTGAGGCTGTGTGGGGACGGGCTAGGAGACTCAGGTATGTTCCAAGTCCCAGAATTTATAAGAGGAGTGTAAGTGGGTTCTGCAATGTGTTTTCTTGCTTTATGTTCGTCTCTGGCAGAGTGAAGATGAATAGGAGGTTTGTTTACTCTGGGAAAGGAAATGGAAGTCAGCAGATACCAGTGGAGATCACTGAGACCAAATCCCGTCATAGTCATTGTGCAGTCTTTTTCCTTGTTCTGAGACAGAAAGATTTTCTGAATTTCATGAAGGCATCTGATAAGACCTCCAAGCTGTTTCTGTGGACACTCTTGGAGGGTGGTTTCCAACACTGAGCAGCAAGGCTCTCTGATCTGCTAAACACTTGCATGAATGAGTCAAGTGACCAGGCCATGGGGTCATATGGTTGTAAATAACGTGAAGCTAGACACAGAATTAGAAGGTTGGCACAACAGAGCCCATGCTATCCCCACAGGCAAGCTAAGTCTAAGAAGGTGAACTTCAAGTAAAAATAAATCACAAGGCATAAAGGAAAGGTGTGATTTAATAGAGTTTTGGTGGAAAAGATGTGAGTTGCAACAGAAACCAGCATGTGGCAAGGAATCCAATATTATGTTGTACTAGCAGGAAAATAGTGTTCAGAACAGAGGAGAAGGTGATTCTCCTATCTTGCCATTGATGACATTGAACATATACTGTGTTGAGTTCTTGGTGACAGAGTAGGAAGGAAAGAGAAAAATAAAGGCCTGTTATGAGGGAAATAATGACATTGAAAAATCTGCATAAGGAAGTTCTGAAAAAAAGGAAGATTAGCTTTATAAAGCCTGTACAGGTATAACAATTGTTTTCAAACATGTACAAATTGTATGTAAAAAGAATTATGCCTATCCAGGTGTGGTGGCCCACAACTGGGGAGGCTGCAGCAGGAGGATCAAAAGTTCAAGGCCAGCTTTGCAATTTATCAAGACCCTGTCTAAAAAAAGGGGGGAGGGGGCTAAAGTTGCGGCTCAGTCATAGAGTGCCCCCGAGCTTAATCCCTGGTATCAAAAGGAAAAAAAAAAGAATGATGCCTAATTATGTACATGCTTGGTGATATGCACCCTGTTCTTTGAGAGACTCTACTATTAACTATTTTTTATAATAGAGTGGGAAACATAACAAAGTAAAAAAAAAAAGTTTATTCATAGCAAATACAGTGTTCTCAATATCACCCAAAGGAGTGGACGTGACTGCTGGAAGTAAATAGGGATCAATTCTGACTCAATATAATAAAGAATTTTCTAGAAATACAAGCCATACCCCAAAAGGCATTATTCACTTGGCATTCACTCAACACACCTTTGAGTGGCGACTCTTTACATTTTTCTGGATCTTGGGTAGTTAACACATTTTCCCCTGAGCAAGTATTATGCCAACATTTATGGGGACTCTGACAATATTCACATTTTAAGATAATACATCAAGGCATGTTTATTTCTTCTTTGAGAATGTATGTATGTATGATTTTCAAAAGTCAATTTTCTTTTCCTTTCAAAATTTAAGACATCTCTTGTGGGCTGGCCAAAATTTCACAGGGTTAACTACCTAAATTTCCTTTGAATGAGCAGTTGGGAGCACTAGTCCTACTTCCTCTCCCAGACTGCAGAACTTCTCGTATATACCAGGGATCATGAATCCCTGAGTTGGTGGAAGTGTGACAGGAGTCAAGACTGGCTTTCTAACCTTACAAATCAGAAAAGCGAAGTCAAATGGGCCACAGAGGTGACATGTTCTACCACAGAGCACAGGTCCACTGAATTGCTGAGGGTGCTCCCAGCACTCCACTGCCTGCTGGTACTATTCCTCAGGCTGCTCTGAATCGATGCCATCAAGGACTTGAACTGAACAACTAACCACAACCACTGGACCACATCATCTCATTTGCTATAAATCTTAAACAAAGTGCACCTATTAAGTTACACATTTATCATGCTCTAATGAAGCCTCCACTACTGATGGATTTACCAAAATACTCCCCTCTTGCACTCTAACCCCTTCAGCCTCCCAACACTTAAAGACCATCAAGAAGTGAGGATATGGTGCCCTCTAGGGATAAATGCACTAAACCAGGTCAACTCATAAATGAGGGGTCAAGGATGACAAGTTGTGAAAACTTTATATCCATAGGAAGTGTTCAACCAAAACAAGGTATTAGAGTTTTAGCTAAGACATACTATTCCATATGCCAAAAGCAAAACACCAGTCGCTGAATCAAAATATTAAAAGTAGCTGATATTAAGCTCTATGAAAGTAAAAATTAGGGAACTCGTCTTACTACTTCAAGACTTTCAGGTGAATTTCTAAAAGAGAAAAAAATGCTCTTTCTTTGAGATTTTGAACAAGAGTATAAAATATCCCATCTACTTATTTGCTTCAACCCAATAAGAGACTACTTTTGCAATTATCCTTCAAGTGAAAGGCCTGTTTGCTCTTCCCTAGTGTCTCTCTGAAAATCTTAATTCCCCTGGATGGCTCTTAGAGAGGTTAACAGAACATCTAAAGAGAATAAATAGAGGTGAAGGGGATGAGGAAACAAGCCCTGAGGCTTTTTGTTTTGTATGTTTGTTTTAAACTTTCCAACAGGCAACAAACTTATCCTGCTCACCCAGAAGACTTGCTGCAAATTTTCATTCTGACCCAATACTGTGCTTACTCCAACCACACTCAGGGACATGCTTAGCTACTTTCTGGTCTGTGAATATGATTTCATAGACACTGAGAAGTGCTTTGAATTGCCCTCCTGTTTGGTTGAGTCACTAGATTCCTCTAACAGTTATATCAGTTAACTGTCGCTGAGTAACAAACCACCTTAAACACTCAGTGGCTTAGGAAAAAAGCAAAAAATTAATTGCTAAGGAGCTTATTTTCTGGCCAGGCAGCTGTGGTAGTGGCTAGAGATTTCCTCATGCATTTGAAGTCAGTTGCAGGTCAGTCGGGCAGCTGTGAGGGACTCTGGTGCCTTGGATAGATGAGCCAGCAGACTCAATTCTTCCCCCTAAGTCTCATTCTCCTGTTTGAGTCCAGACATTTTGTCATGAAAATAGCAAAAGATCAAGAGAGAGAGCTAAGGCATCATACGGGCCCAGACTCAGCATGGAAAGCCACCAGCCTGGTACAGGGAAGCATGAAGGCTGGGAAGGTTAATGCCATTGTTCTACCAGGCCAGGAGACAGAATCTTATATTGTCTAAGATGCACCTAGAGAATACCCAGATAAAGCTACTTACTGCTCACTGGTATGCAATCCTGACATCAGTTTCTTTGAAGAGAGAAAACTGAAGAATGGAAGGGGTTTGGGGATAGCAAAAGAAAGATGAGTTTTGGAAGCTCCAGCACTTCATTTTTTTTATTAAGTCGGACACTTCATAAGAGTTGGGAAGTTAGATTTTAAAAGAATGAATTAGAGTTGGGAATATTGATTAAAATTTGTGAAAAAAAAAGAAAGAAAACAGATGTGCTTTTAAAGAGAGACGTCAACTGGTGCAGAATCAGAAACAGAACATCCACAGCACTAGATCCTGCAACACTTTTCTTCCAAAGAAGCATTTAGCCTGTTAAAGGGAAGAAGCCACCCAGCACAGTGAACACACCTGACCCCACCACCCTAAGTCCTCCAAATCAAACCAAGCACAAGGAACAGGACTGTTGAGTCAACTACGTTGATGGGAAAATGGTGAATTATTTTGAGTTTTAGAAGCAAGGCTGAGTTTAACATCCTCTGACTCACCCAGCAGGGCACACGTTTTCTGACAAAGCAAAAGTAGTGATGGAAAATATTGATGTGGTATCTATCACAGCATAGGTACCTAGTCAAAGGTCCTTCACAGCAAGGATGTCTTGACAAATGATCAGTTCAAAGACAGTTTTGCTCCAATGACGATTATTACAAAATGAAAAATAAAAATAAAAAAGGAATACTACAGTAGCTGCCAGAAAAATCTTATGGCTTTACATATAAGTGGAAAGTATTTGAATCATATTTCTTCTCTTGCTCCTGGGAGGAAAAATGAAATAGGAAGCGTATGTCCGTCACACAAACCAACCTGCTGGAGGTATTCCCACCCCAGAAGTAGCACTTTCTTAAAGTGACTCCCTTTAAGCCAGAGAGAAAAGAGGCTGTAAATTCAAGTTACCTAAAAGAACAAACAAAAACCAAACTAACAATTCTTAAAGGGTGTTGCATATTGAGATCAATGACACCCACCAACCCTGTAGGCCTGTGGTTGTGACTCTAGGTGATGCCTGGCCTTTTCAAATAATAATAAAATTTTTGTGTTAAAGATCTCATTGCAGTTACAACCTTTAAAATGGAAGCTCATTCACTTTGTTCATATTTTTAAGAATTAAAGAGAAGACTCTGAACACTAGCAAAAAACTCAACCAAGTCAAGTCCAGAGCTAGGTGCAGTGAAATAAAAGGAAGAATTTGTGCACCAAAAGTTGTAAGAGGACTTGTGCGCACAGATAGCAATTGGCAGAGAGGCCATGTCATATGCAAACAGCCACAGGCACCTAAATGTTCTGAAAGAAAGGTCAAGCTGCTCTCGGCTATAGAGTGAGCAGAGTTAGATGGCACAGCTGGGTTGGCAGAGTTAGATGGCAGAGTTGGGTTGTTCAATGGTAGAGTGTTTGCCCAGCATGCATGAGGCCCCAGGATCCATCCCCAATAAAGGACCTGAGCTGCTCTTTTGGACCTGACCACTGAAACTGGTTCAGTAGAGTAAGGTCAGTGCAGATATGTACTGAGTGAAAACTAGCTCAGGTACACTGAGAAAGGGAAAACAAACTGCCTCCTAAGTCCATTCACTGAGGAGAAGGCCTTGAAAATGCCGTTGCATGATACTATTGCTATCAGTAATAATTCACTCTCATGCATAGCATGGCTCTAGATTTTTCAAAATGAGGCCTCATTCATTTAGCATTTGAAGCATATAAGCAACAGGAAAAGAGAGGCCCAGACTCAGACTTGCCAGGGGTTACACTGAGAGCCAGGGGCTGCAGGCTTTTTGCCTGGGTTTCTTAACTTTAGGCTCTGGACCAGACTGCAATGGAGTGTAATCAGATATAGCCCCTTCCCATGAACCAAAGGTTCAAAGTATCCTGAGTTATTTCTTTGTTAAAAAAGGAGATTTAGAAAAACATTTGCAGGCATGCACAACAATTAGTCAGGGAGAATAGATAAGTCATTCAAAATATGCTTTAAATTTCATTTTATTTCACTAATAATTTCATAAGAAATGCCATCTGCTTCCACTTTATTTTCAAAATAAGAATGCGTAAGACAATTCCCAATTCAGTTTTATACTCAGCCTTCAAAAAAAAATTATAATGCCAACAGAAGTTGGCTTTTCCATCAGAGAGCAGAAGGAGATGTTTACATCTGCTGAGAGTTGATAGGGTACTTATACTTTATGAAGCATTTATCTCATTTTATGCTTATAACTCTAATACTACTACTAATGTTTAACAACGATGAACAATGTATAACAAGTAAAATGCTAAACATTACTTGTTTTAAAAAATCATCAGAAAAACTCTATAAATAATAATAATATGATTATTATCCCCATTTGTGGAGAGAAAAAATGAAGCTTGCTAAGTTTGATACTTCAGGTCATGTGTAAGCTTTGTTTATATTTCAAAACATTCAGAAATTTGTTTTCCTGACTAGCTGCAGCAGAGTGAAATCATAATTCAGTCTTAGTCAATACTCTAACTCACACATCAAGAAGACTGCATGGGTTGTTTCTTCATTAAAACCAAACCAAATCTATTTATTTCAAATGTATGAAGTTTTCATTGCCCTATACCTATAGGAAAATAATGACTTACCAGTTGGAAAACAAGCATCCTCAAAATCCCTAAATATAAATGTGCTTCAGCACTCCAAAGTGTGTTCATTGGTACTTGAATATTTAAATGTCCTGCTGTGAAGGCATGCTGAAGTTTAAAGTATTCTAATGTATTATGTCTCATAAATGGCTCCTCAAATTGAATTAAACCCCACCTTTATTCTGCATTTCTTTTAATTGGTAAGGTCATGAGCAGAAAAGCTCATGATTCTGATATGAATGAAGCAGTGTAGTCAGATCATTGCAGTAAAGGCAAAGGGGAGACTTGGGGTTTGTTCGTTTATCAAGCTGGATTCTCAAATGCCCTAGTTAAGAAACCGTCTGGGGTGACTTAATCTGTCTGCATCTTGGCACTACTGAACAAGAGGTGGGAACGAGAGCAGGTAGCATCCTACCCATCCTGGTATTTACAGTTTGCTAGTTCTGATCAGTTGCAACATCAGCTCTCCCAAATCAATGGCAATGTAATAGAACAGAGATAGAAAATTCAGCTCAGGTTGCAGGCTGTGTGTGTGTGTGTGTGTGTGTGTGTGTGTGTGTGTGTGTGTGTGCTGGTGCATGGAAGAGGGAGAAAAACATGTAATAGTAAATGATGAAAAACAGATAAGTAGTTCAAGAAATGTAGAACTTTCCAAATCTTTTTAAGGGCCTTACATATTTTTTCTTCTTTCTCTTTTCTGTGTATTCTAGTATACTATCACTTAAACAATAGTCACAATTTCAAAAATCAAAATTTCCCAGAAGTCTGAATAGAAATTTTATTTTTTAAAAAAAGAAAAAGATAAAGAAATACATCTTAAAAACTCACTGGAAAGAAAATACCTAGGGCTAGATCAAAAATTCCCAAACTGAATGTAGATTTTTAAACTGACACTTTGCCCCTGGGAATTTTGATGATATCATTTACTTCCTTGGGTATTGGACATCATGGAAACCTAATACATTTTCTTTTGTATATCTTTTGGAGATAATGAAAGTTTTTTGAAAGAATATTTTAGATTTTTTTGTGTTGTGAAAAATCTTAGTTGCTTAAATGATATCCAATTTAAGTCGAAGGAAATTTTCTTACAAAAAGTTGGAATATTTTAAAAGTAAAAAATGTTATAATACACTAAGCTATGGCAGTATCACTATACACTGAGTATTCTCTGTTTTGTAACAGATATAATTAATCAGCCTAAATTTATTGTGGTTAAGTATTGATGTATTTGGATTGGTTTCCAAGATTTTATTTTGAGATGACTATTACCATACCTTTTCTTTTATAGACACTATTTTTTCCTTTACCTCTTCAAGATTCTAACACACACTCCAACATGAGGAGACCCAAACTCTGTATACGGCCACCATGTCATCTGTGACTGCCCTCCATCATCAGCCTGTACTCATAAAGGCTGAATAAAATCTTATTTAAAAGATGTGGAAAGAGGACATAGGGGTGCAGTTTGGGAGTGACCATTTTATGATCATTTGTGATTTGCTGAATTTAATACTTGATACAAAGTTTGTAATAGTGGTCTTTGAAAAAACTTTCTAATATATCCAGTGAATTTTTTAAAAACCATAAAATATTTTCATTATATTATCCCCATAGACAGGGAAATAGCCAAAATATGGTTCATTATACTTAGAATAACATAACATTGTAGTTTGTATATCTAAACTTTTATGGGCTCACATTACCATGTTCTGTGATGCTAGGGTTTTGCTGTGCTTTCAAGGAACCTTTCCCAGATTGCTTTACTATTCCACATAATCAAGACAAAATTCATCTTTTGAATATTGATTTATTTTGTAACTTTTCCATAACATTCCTTTTTCCTCATATGTTCTGGAACTTCAGTCAGTAGACTGATCTTTTTTAATTTCATTTTAATTAGCTTATAATAATTGCATACATTATGGGGTACCCTGTGATAATCCAATATACATGTACAGTGTAAAATGATCAAATCAGGGTAATTAGCATCTCTATCTCCTTAATGTTTGGATCCCTGGAGCTTCTCTCATCTAGTTCTTCAAAACATATATAATAGTTTATTGAAACCTACAGACACCTGACTGTGCTGCACATCACCAGAATTTATTCTTCCTAACTGTTTCTATCCCTGTTCTCACAATTCACTCTATTCCCCCTCCTGTTCCCTTCATAGCCTCTTCTGCTTTAAGATCAACTTTTTTTCCACTGCTATATATGAGAGAGAACACATGCTATTTGTCTTTCTATGCCTGGCTTATTTCATTTTACACAATCTGTGGGCTAATCTTGAGGTAGAACATTCTCCATCCCACTATCTACCCGCCCTGTGGCCTTAGGGCTTCCAGAGCCAGTTCAGAGGTAGCCTGTGCAGAGAGGCTGGGTTTCAGGATGAGGCTTGAGGAATGGGGCAGGGGGCAGCTTTTTCCAGGCCTTTTCCAGAGCACTGAAGCCCCATTACAAATTGCATCTAGCCGGCCTCTGGATTCCTATATGAACTATTTCTTGTTTACAGGCCTCCTTGTTGCTTTGCCTTTCTATTTTATTCCTTGAACTCTGTGAAGAGGTTCATCCTAATTACAGCAACTGTGTTTTCTTTCAAAGATTTCACATTTGATAGATATGGGAAAGTAGAGGAGAAGTCTCAAAATGTCAATGAAATGAAATGAAATTTCATTAATCCAAAAAAAAAGTCAGCTAAAGTAAGAACTAGAAATTTCACTTCAACTTCAGTTTTTTTGTGTGTGTGTGTTTTTTTTTTTTTTTTTATCACAGTCTTTCCAAGGCTTGAATGAGGTAACATGTGAATGTCTAGAGTGTTCGGGTCCCTGGATAAGGGTTGCAAAATCACCGGGACACAGGGGATGCAGAGCCAAGGCAGCAATTGCAACTGCATGCTGAGGTTTATTTGTAAGTTTCTTTTATATTCTTCTTCTAACAAAGCAAGTGATTCTTCAGTAACACTTTGCCCACATTGCCCAAATATCATGCCTCAGCGGGTACACAGAGCTAAATTCAGATTGTTCCTGTCTATTTGATAAGTACCCTCTTAAAGTTCTTGGTAGACATTATCTAATCCTCTGAGGATGTATTTGTTTCATTAGAATGTACTGTTCCAAGGACAAGTATGCAGGAAGCTTCTTCCTCTTGGCCAAACCATGCAGAACTTGTGGCTTGCGATAAGGGGAAGAGAACTTTTCCTCCTCCTAGCTGAGGTTTGCCTCAGCTGACCTAAATCACAGCCACAGCTCTTGCAAACTGTCAGGCCTGAGGGAGCTAAACTCTGCACACTTAAATCCCAACAGTAACATGTGCTAAAATTCTTGGCAAATTATTTCTGCATTATTTCATTGGTGTTTTTAGGTCAATTATGGTTTCTTCATCTAGAGTCAGTTGGTTTTAAGAGGTCTGGTTAACAGGTTTGTCACTAGCATATAATTTGCTTCTTAAATGCCTTACTATGATCGCTTCTATATCAAATATGCAAGTAAACGGGAATAATTAAATATCTGGTAGAACCTGGGGTTGTGGCTCAGTGGTAGAGCACAGGCCTAGCAAGTGTGGGGCCCTGGGTTCGATCCTCAGGACCACATAAAAATAAATAAATAAATGCAATAAATAAATAAATAAATAAATAAATAAATAAATAAATATCGGGTAGATATAAAAGTCTTCTGTTTTTATCTGGACTCTTACATCATATATAAAACTAAAATTTTATGCTCAAAATAAGGGTTACTCTTAATAATATATTATAATTTGTATTTTAACAATATGTCTTGTTAAAAATCTAGGGCATGATATTACCTAAATGTAAAGTCTTTTCCAAATAGCAAATCCTTTTACCATAAAATTTCCAAGCTCAAGTTCAAATAAGACTGCCCAAAATAAAATCAAGAGAAACTTTTGAAAGGATTTCTTTTTCAGTATTGTATTCAATAATTTCTTCTCCTCCTCCTCTTTTTCCGCCTCCCTCCTTCCTCCTTCTCCTCCTCTTCCTTCTTCTTCTTTGGAAATGGCAAGGGTGTAGGGGAGTTATTCAGTCTTACTCAGGGTCCTCTAAATGCACTCTCAAAGGTTGTACACTACCAATAATTCAAAAGATTGGTTTAGGATGAAATACATAATCTGACTTTTATTTTATTATATTTAAAAATATTTTTCTTAGTTGTTGATGGACTTTATTTTATTTACTTATTTATATGTGGTGCTGAGAATCAAATCCAGCACCTCACGCATGCTAGGCAAGTTTTCTACCACTGAGCCACAACCCCAGCCCATCAGACTTTTAGTTTTGAAGAGAGCATCACTACAGGAAGAAATCCCGTGATCCATAGAAGGAATTACATGTTCTATGGGACGAAATGAAAGCAAAAGTGATGAGAGACTGATTGATCAACTGACCTGGCATGCCATTTGGGTAAACATCTCAGATAATTTAATTATTCAGCACAAATACCTCTCCAACTTGTCCATTTTCTTTTGATTAATCTTTTCTGCTCTGACAGTGGATGGAACTGTCTAGCCAAAAAAGCCAATAACTGGAGATATGCCTACTATTAAGAAAAAATGAAAATAAGCAAAAAAGGAAATGTTGGGCTGGCTTTTCTGTTTAAGCTGGCTCCCCTTTTAGCCCTTCACTAATGAAGTTAGGTTAATCACTGATGAAATCATCTAGAAAATTCAATCAAACAAAACCTGTGTTGACTGAGTTATCCAAGTAATCCTGGTTTGGGCTATAATTCTATTTATAATTGCATCTGTTCTTCTTTATCCCTGCTGAGAGAGAACAGAGGCCACCCTCTGATTGCCAAGCCCTGTTCCCTGCCCCTCCATATCAGTTTTTCTGTTGGAATAGAATGAATTCAGTCATGGCAGGTTGGCCCCCAGGTGTCCCATAACTCCTGTTTGACTGGATCTTTTCCATAACAAAAGGTAAGCTTTCAGAACATGACAACTTGCTTTCAAATGCAGTATTCATATGTTTTAAAAGAAAAATACAGTGCATTAGAAAACATTTTTATAATGGTTATTCTCAACAAAGCATTTAGTCTCCTCTATTTGGTTCAGGCTTGTTTCTCAACAGCTGGAAAGGAGAAACACTTTCCCAGGGTTGGTATGGAGAGAGTTGCCATTCCTTGCAGGATTAGGAGGGTGCTGGCTGAGGAGAACATAACATCACACTCTCTCCAGGACACAGCAAGCAGGGAGTTTTGTAAAAGGGCAACAAGTTGCACCTGAAAGTGGGAAAATTCTAGGCCTTTTCAAGATGTCATATAAATGTCTACAGAGCTCTGAAGCCCACAAGCAACCATCTTTTTGAAAGGATGTAGGTTTTCTAAGGCTTTCTTTTAGAATTGCTTAGAATAGAACACTTTGGCAATTCAGTGAGGGAGAAAACAGTCCCATGGTTAGGCTGCAGTAGAGATTAATCCCCTAACTTTTGGTCATCAGCTTCTCTAGACCTTCAGGACCCCAGCTAGTATATGTGGGATTTTGAATGAATCAAGGCTCTTACTCCAACCACAAGCTGTGACTGTCTCCTGAACAGATATGGAGAAATACCATGTTCCCAACTAATATGGGTTCTGGATTCCCAAGATATGAAACAGACTCTCATGGCCAGCTAAAAGAAGACAACTGTAAATTTGGGGAATGGCAACTTCAAAGCTCAAGAGAGTGTGGTTGATCCCCCCAGACACCTTGGCTAAGGTACAAATTCTCAAGCCAATCCCACTTCACAGTCCTATGTTCTTGCCTTCTTCTCTTTTTATACCCATGTTTTCAATAGTCCAGGCATCTGCTTCCTTTTGGCTTCCGTTAGGTTCTAGCTGTTCAATGCCTACTGTTTTTCTGTCAAACACCACTTCTCATTTCCCCCAGACACCAAATCTTCCACTCCAAAGCAGAATGTTTACTCCCTCACCAATGGAAGTTTCTTTGCAAATATTTGCCCTTAGCTCTGGATTTGGTTCCAGGCTTGAATACAAACGTGATGAAAGAGACTGAAAGTTTTTAATGTTCAGTTCCCCTTCTACAAAGCATGGCCTAATAATTTCATGATTATTAAGCAAAAGATCAGCAGCCAAAGTCTGAGAATAAGCTAGGCAAGTTCCCATGCTTTCTGACAAGCTATGTGACCAACTGACAAAGCTGAATCCCTTGATACACGGGTGTCAATTACAAATATATTTGTGGTCCAAATGTTGTTCATGATATTCATTCCTTATGAAGCCGGCTCAGAGTCAGAGAAGCAGACCCAACACACATCTCCTTGGCAACACAGAGCATTTGCCTTCATGACATTTTGTGATTTGAAAACTGCCCCCAGCTTAATACCAGGTTCCTATCTCATTCTAGAACATTCACATTAATGATTCATAAGTGGATCTTCTTGAAACAGATATTCAAGTCTATAACATTTTTAAAAGGGGAATCATAACAATTTCTACTGTATGTCCTTGACATTTTGATGAGAATGATGTACACATTAATATTCATCTGTTGTCAATACAGTCCACAGAGCGGAACAGATGAGTCACAGAAAAGACCAACATGAAATATGGTGAACATATTGGTGATGCGGTAGAGAAACAGTGAGCTAAGTGTGAAGCAAAGAATCTGCTGCCAAACAACTCAACCTAGAAACTTATAATATTCAAAAAGCAAATTTCCCTACAATTTTTAAATGATTGCTCCCTAAGAAACATCACACTTTCTTATATTCCTTGAGAGAACAAAATCTATACTGATTGCTGTGATGTATTCTGGGGGATACATATTCTCTTCTCTGAGTAGAGGTAGATTTTAAGATTCTAAGAGGCAATTTATCAACTTAATGGCAATCATGAGATGATACAATTTTTCTAAAACTATATTGCAAGCATCTCAACTTGAAATAAATGAAACAATACTTGCCACCATTTAGAACAATCTTCACCTTTGGAAATCTAATTACTGGCATATGTTAGAGCATTTAATCTTAGTAAGGAAAATGGAATTGGTTTAGATTCCCAAGAATCTTGAATTTCCTACCCACGCATACACATCACTTGCACTTGTGTGAAAGTAACTGTTCAAATGTGATGGAATGCGTGTGTGACATAGAATATTGTTTATGTCCACTGGTTTTCTGAACATCTGCAGGGATATAAAAATTCAGTATTTGGTTTCAGGAACTACACTCTGGGGGAGATCTGGGAGATGATCAGGGAGTTTGCTGAAGGCAGGGGGAGTTGAAGAGCTCTGCCTCAGGCAGAGGCACCAATGTGATAGGGGCAGTCATTGTCTGGTTCAACA
Organism: Urocitellus parryii; assembly: GCF_045843805.1. Classification (NCBI taxonomy): domain Eukaryota; kingdom Metazoa; phylum Chordata; class Mammalia; order Rodentia; family Sciuridae; genus Urocitellus; species Urocitellus parryii. Next base: position 422,644 of record NW_027551767.1, read on the forward strand.
GAAAGTCCCTTAACTACCATGCCCCTTGTCAAAACACATCACCATGTAAATGATGTGATAAGTTGGACCCACATCCCAGCAGCATTCCAATAATCTGTTTGATTACAAAGCAAACAAAATTCAATGTGTCCTGTGTTCATGAGAGAACCTGGCAGGTAACAGGCACTTGGTTTAACAGTGGGAAAGTAATCAGTTCATGAAATCTTCCTTTTTCAAGAGCCAAGCAGGTACTTCTCACCCAAACTGTGGGGCTACTCACTGCAGGATTCCTCATTTATGACTGTTTCCTCCTAAAAAAATTGTTCTTACTGTTTATTTAAACCTAATTTTTATTTAATAAAATGTGGGAGAAATCTGGGAAAAAGAAATCCAGAGAAGGATTTGTCCACAAAGACTTCACCCCTGTTCAGGGCTGGGGCTTTATTCTCTTTGTGGGGAGCACTGCCCATGGAATATTTGCAGTATGCCCTAGAACCATCACCTGTATTCAGGATTTTTGCTTTTATAAATTTGAACTTTTATTTCTAACTCAGTTTGAGATAGAAGATAGAAGAAAGGGTCATGGGGTTTTTGATGTTATAATTGTTGCTGCTTGATCGTTTATTTCTTTCCCAGTTCTTCTGTAAGACATACAAATTTGAGTGTCGCTATTCCTCAGTATTCCTGGTGCTCCTATAGATAGATGGTTATGTTTGTGTAACAAAGCTCATACCAGTGAGTCTGTTTGCAGTTTATCACATAATACAAAAACAGGACCCACACATTAAATAATTTGAGCTATTATACAAAGTCTTAAATATTTTCACTTCAATAAGTTATATATTATAGTCTTTAGGAGAAATCACATTTCTTCTATTTATTTTCATAATTTCATTATGAAAATTTTATATGGGACATTTAAGTACTGAAAAATGAAGCTCACAAACTCAATGGCAGAAAGACACTGTTCAAACCCAGGGTTCCCACATGCTAAGCTTTTCCATTTAGTGAGTGAGAAAAGAAAGCAAATCCAGTTGGATTTTATACTTAATATATATTTCATTTTCCCAATTATGCATTTTCCCCATTATGCCCTAAAATTCATATTGTTCTAATGTCCAGACACACACACAAACACACCTACATACACCCAAACATTCACAGCTTCTTACAACATAGATGCTAAGACAGTGAGTTCAGAGTGTCAGCCATCACACTTCCATTTAACAAGGGCCATCTTGAGCCAATTACTCAGTCGCTCCATTTCTCTTATTGGACCACATATGAGCTGCCTGCTCTGCCTTGTTGGTGCCCTTTTACCTCTTCTGGGAAGATTCAGCTTTGCCACCCAGAACCCACACAATTGGGTCCCCAAACTAGCTCCAAGGCATAATCTTTTTCCATAGCAAACCTGTGATAAAGTTAAAGTGACACTTTTTTTTTTTCATTAGTCTCAGGCCTCTTATCAAGCCTGCTGAGTCTTTGTATTTCAATGTTAGCTTCAGTGTGTTCTTGGCCAGGGATATTGCTGCCTATGGATTTTTAACCGTCTTTTTTTCCAGTTGGCAAATCGGCTGGGTTTGAATGTAGAAAATCATGAAACATGATTAGTGGAGCTGAGGAAGAGTGGTACCATTAGGAGAGTTGGGGGGGTGCTGTTGAAGTTGTCAGGTGAGGTCCATGAAAGTGAATATGAGGAGAAAAGAAAGAGGGGAAGGAGAGGTGGGAGTAGGCTATGTGATGTTGAGGTCAGAAGAAAGGAAGACTCCCTATGTAGTGAAGGTGCATCTGAGCAAGGTGATGAAAGTGTGGCTGGGTGGTGGCACAGCAATATAGGGTGGAGGTCAAGAAAGTGAAACCTTATGGGTTAAAAAGGGGAAACCTGGTGGGATTGGGAGTGGTAAAAGGTTTATGGAGAGTAAGCAAGGAGTACCTGTGTAGGGTAGGATTGACACAGAGTAAGAACAAAGGGAATGTTTCAAATGGAGAAAAGAGAAAGATTGCATGTAAGGGATTTCCTTCCATTTATCTAAGCACTCCCAAAAGTTGTAAAGATTCCACAAAATGTTGGGATTGAAGGTGCCATTATGTAGCCATTTGAATCCATTATCCAGGTCATAGAAAGGCCATGACTTTGTGGAAAATTGAATCAGTTGATGGGCCTTTAGATCTGGAGTCAAATGGAGCAGAGGTGAGGAGGCAGCTGATAGGAGAGTCAGATGGGGTTTTTGATTGAGAGTTCCTCAATGCAAGTTGGAGTGCTAAAGTGGCTAGAGGCAGGCATACCTGGCTCTAGGAAAAATCAGAGTATAATGAGAAGGGACAACAGTGAAGGGGGGGGGTTGTCACCACATGACTCACTGGCCCAGGGATAAAGCCATTCTGGGACTGAGAGAAGAGGGTCATCAACCACTACTTCACTAGTCCAAGGCTTGTGAAGCCTGTCAAGAGTCTTAGTGCCTGGTACCAGAGCTTTGTAGCTCTCCCAGAGAGCCACGTAGACCCCAATGGCACAGAACCAAGACTATAGTAGAAAATCACCAAAGGGGATGGGATGAGAAAGTAGTGTCACTTGTAGTGAGTCTTGGTGCTGAGCCAGGACTTAAGGTTAGTGAGTCTCCAGAGTGGAAATTTGTGAGGAGGAGGGCAGGTGAAGGGAAAGCTCATCTACCCATATAAGACCAGTGTGGAGAGGTAGAAAGAGCCCTCAGTGAATGGAAGGAAGTGTCCTGTGACCATCCTGAGCCTTCAGGCCAGGATCTTGAAGGAGCTCAAATCCCTAGAGGAGAAAGAAAGGTTGAGGGGAGAGCCTGTATCAGAGCTTGTATCCAAGTCACTGGCATCAATGAAAGAAAAGTGGTGCAGGACTGACCACAGGAACACCAACTACAGAGGCATGAGCAGACTTATTGTCAGGCACCTGAAAAGACTGTCTCACACAGAGATATCAACAAGAGAGGGAAAGCAGCAGAAGCAGGAGAGAGCAAAGGAGAGGGAAAGCAGCAGCAACTCCCCTTGAGCATTACCTTTTATAGGACAGAATCATAGCTGCCTGTTAGGGGCAGATTTAGCCTTTGTGACTGGCATAGCAAGTATCACCTGATTTTGCAAAAGGCAAGATATTGTTTCTTTTCTTTTCTTTTAATAGCATTTATTTATTTATTAAATTTTTATTTATTTATTTATTGTGCCAGGGATTGAACTCAGGGGCACTTGACCACTGAGCCAAATCCCAAGGCCTTTTCTGTATTTTATTTTACAGACAGGGTCTGAATTGCTTATCACCTCAATTTTGCTGAGGCTGGCTTTGAACTCCCAATCCTCCTGCCTCAGCCTCTCAAGCTGCTGGGATTACAGGCATGTGTCACCACCCCTAGCTAAGTTACTGTTTCTTAAGCACCGAGGAGAGCAACTTTTGATCTCTCAAGGAGAGAACAGAGACCCTCAAGTTTTTCTTTCTTGAGAATAAGAACAGTATTCATAAAGAGGGCAAGGGGTAAGGAAGATGGCTGTAGTTATGCCAACAGGGGTCCTCTCCCAAGGCTGCCCCACCTGGCAGATTGCCTAGTTTCAGAGGCCATAGCAGGGGATGGGGGGAGCAGCTGCCCTGTGGGATATGGCCAGTCCCAGGGGGGTCAGGTGTGGGCAGCATAAGGTCCTTAGAGGCTGCCTGGGTACCACTGCCTCCCCTGTCCTGCTTCCTGAGTAGGCTGGTTCTGCCAGGAGCAAGACCAAGGGCCTGGAGGAGCCACAATGGAAGCCATCCCAGCTACTGGTTACATCTGACTCAGACGCTTAATGCCCCAAGCTCTCACCACTGCTGCCAGCCTGGAGCTCCTCACCACAGCCACTGGACTCCCCACATGGCTGCCAGATGCTGCCTTCACCGCCACTGCAGTTGGATTCCTGTCACTGCTGCAGGATGAAGATGCTCAGGGCTGGATGCTCTATTGCTGCTGCACCAGCTTCCAGACTCTCTGGTGCCACCACTTCTGCACAGCAACAAAACTCCCAGGCCCTAGCTGGACACCAACACTGCCCCCTATGCCCCAATGTCAATGCATTGCACCCCATGCCCACACCTGCAAAGGTCTTAAACCTGACACCGGACTCTGATGCAGCTGCATGTTGTTGCTGCCACATTAGACCCTGGAGCTTCACACTTCTGACACCAGACTCCAACATAGACACCAGAGACAATCAGCACTGGATGCCAACTTTATTGCAACTGAAGCTGGACTCCTGTCAGTACTGCAGGACAAAACTGCCCATGGTTGGAAGACTTTGTTGCCCCTAGCTCCACAACCAAACTCCCGAACTGTCCAGCTGATGCCTCCACAGATGCCCCAATGCCAATGCTCAACTCCCTACTCAGGAAGCAGCTGCTTGTTGCTGTCACCAGAGGCTACCATTCCATGCTGTTGCTCCTGCTGTAGCAACTCAACCCCAAGGCTGCTGCTATGTTGCCCAAGACCACAGAAGCTGGGGAAGCTGGGCATTCTACATGACAGTGGCCTCACTAGCATCCACCACATGCCATCATCTGGTTTTCCTCCCCTAGGGTGAGCCCCCAGTTCTTCTGGACCCTTGAGGAATTGTGACACTGAGGGAACTCGTCCTAGGGAAACAAGTGAGTACATTAAATAAAGGCTGCAATCCTCACAGCAGGAAGTAGGCTGGGCTAGGTGGGTCCAGCCAGCTGGTGAGGGACCAGGTGAAGCCTGGGGACTGCTGGCCAGGTCTGGACCTTGACCCTGTGAGGCAAGCTGGAGAGAGATCTATGGCTGCTCTGGGAGCACCTTCTGGTCTTTTCTCCTGAGTTTACTACCCTGGCACATTCCCCCACCCCTCACTCCTCCCTGAACAGGATTCTGGGTCCTGGAGACAGGGCTGATGGGCATTGAGCCTCTGGACAGCGGGGTGGAGCTGGGTACATTGCAGCTCTGTGGACAGCCAGACTGGCCAGACTCCATAAACCTGAAGTGGGGAAAAGCAGTCTCTTGGGAAAATACCCTCCTAGACCTACAAAATTTAGCCTGGCATAGGTTTATTCCAAGAGATTATCAAGAAAGGAAAAATATAAGTTAGTGAGTTTCGTCTTGATAAAGGATAGTGTGAGCAGAGTCCAAGTCTTCAGAGGTGGTAGAGCTGGATTCAAATCCCTCTTAACCGGGTGACTTTGACCAGGGTACAGAACTAGGTACAACCTTGGTTTTACATTTTGTAAAATAAAGATGGTGAGGATGCTAAGCCAGGGGTAAATTAAGCTGCTGAGCACTATCTTAATTTGGGAGCCAGGGAGGCATTCAGCATTATTTCCCCACAGAAATATATTCTGAGATTAAATATGACACACTTAGAAATGTACCTTTTGAAGAAAGCTGACGTCTGGAGGTAGGAAATTAAAATTTACTTCATGTTTTTAGATTAAATAAATAATAATATATGAAAGATCATAAGCCAAAGCATGAAAAGTTGGATCAGGCTTATAAAAGTGTAGGCCTATTTACAAATTTGTTTAAAGTTACATTGAATTTTTAATGGCATTTCTTTGATGATTAATGGCATTGAGTCATTTTTTTTAACCTATTCTACTGCAGGTACCAAATCTAGCCTGCACCTGCAACTGGTAATGCCACCTTATTAATTTGATATCAGAACACCATAATCTGCCATTATCTGTTTTCTTCAGGGGTTAAAATAATGAATTATATGAGAAGATTACTGAGAAAACATTTTCTAAATCACTGAATATCATAAGTATCACTAATATCTATCCTTCCTTTATACCCCCAGTTTGTATCTGATTTACAATTTTCTGTAGAATGAAGAATGTGATTTCAGGGTTTTCACTTGGCAACCTGAACTTTCAACCATTATGGATTTTACTAAATACAGGCTAACAAATTAAGGTGATTATTAGACCAGCAGATAAACTATCTGTACAGATCACATATTCAGAAACTGGGGAAATATCTGAGTATGTAAAATATATGAGAAGACAATATTCTGCAGACTCATTGGATCCACTGGTCCGCAACTTGCTGTTTTAAATGTTTGTATCCCTAAAGGGTACTTCATGATTAAAAACATGGTCCCCATGGTGGCACTGTTAGGAAGTGGCTGAATAGTTGGGAAGTGGGCCCCAGTTGGGAGGTCCTAAGATCATTTGGGGGCATGAAACAATATGCAATCCATCTTTAGTGGTTTTAATAAGAACCCTAAATTCTCTCTGAGTATTGTTATAAAAGGAGCAATCCTGGCCCTACCCATTTCCCTCCATTCATGGGTGAATATGTGACCACTTACTCCAACATGAACTTTTATCATTGCAATCTGTCACTTGTCATGAAGTCATAGAGTCAACAACCAGCCTTTGCTGAGATTGTGATAAACAGGACTTAGAGACTCCAAAATTGTGAGTCAAATAAACATTTTTTTCTTTATAAAAAAAAGTTACATTGAGATAAATCTATGTAGTTTAAGCCTCCTGGGATATCCACCACCTCTACCACACATACATGGAGCACTGACCACAATTCCATATTCTTCTTTACAGTGTCACCAAATATATCAACATATGTATATACATATACACAGATATACATTTTGTAATATTTTGTTTCTTTTGGCATGTTTTGGGACCTTCTGAAAATATAATCTTATATTGTTATATATATTCTTTTGCAGCTTTCCCCATTAATTTGTATCCCTTCAGCTGACCATCAGGAAGAAGGAAACAACAGACAATTGAGGATCAGAAGGACACTATCCCTGCTCTAGTCACTCTGGAAGCTGAAAAGCCTGCACACACCCAAAGCTTGAGGAAACATCAGCCCTGCTTCAGCCACTTGGGGGCTGGCTGATCACTGCAAGGTGGAAGATAAACCAACCAACAGGACAAATGGACTGTTTCATCTGCTGAGATGGCTCTTATGCTATGATTTATTACTTCTGGCATGCACATGGTCCTTTCCTTGGTGCTTACTACAGGACTGATAACAATCAAACACACAAATGACAATATCAGAAAACTAGTACATGTACCAGTTCAAACATCAGAGGGCATTAAGGATTAGGATCCAAGCTCATGATTTGGACAATGGTTTTCTAGGTGGATTCAAAAGCATAATTGACATAGTAGAGATTATGTTATTAACTTGTTCATTGCTTCCATGTTTGTCTTCCCTTTACATTAAAACTATTAGGTGTACTCTAGAATCAGATGGAGAGAGAGAGAGAGAGAGAGAGAGAGAGAGAGAGAGAGAGAGAGAGAGAGAGAAACTAAGATATAACATCACATGAAGCTTTAAACCAAGAAAATAATGATGGCCTTTGATTTAAAAGATTAAATAATGAACATCAAAGAGAGAGTAATGGTGTAGTCCCCAAAAGACTCCAAATGATGTGGTCCCCAAAAGACCCTCACCAATTGTAACATATAAGCCTCCTTTCTAGCCAAGAAGATTTTTTTTTAAGTCAACAGGATTTCTAGAGTGTTCATGTGGTATGAGCTCCACTTTGTTTTAAATGTCAGGTTTCTCTTTCTTGTAAAAATTAGGTCAGCAGGGTTGGGGTTGTACCTCAGTAGTAAAGCACTTGCCTACCATATGTGAGACACTGGTTTTGATTCTCAGTACCATATAAAAATAAATAATAAAATAAAGGTATTGTGCCCATCTACAACCAAAAAAAGAAAAAAAAAACAGTCTGCAATCAAGTTTTTTGATGTGCAAAATTTACTGTTTCTGTTTTCTTAGTAAAAACTTGTGAAATCTCTGTCTAACCTAAGATAAGAACATGGAAGAAACAGTAACTGTTATGTTAACCACCCTATTGTGTAACCACTGACTATAAATCTCAGAGAACTTCCTCACCTAGGGTCCAGAGATTTCTTGGAATTAATCCCTCTGGATTGCTGCAACATAAATAAAACTGCATCCCCAAAATTCCACAGGTGATCAGCCACGTCTGCCCTGCATCAATGCCTGTTTGAAGTGCTCTAATGTCTCCATTCTTGAAGGGTACAAAGAGACAGTTTCTCTGATTCTGCCACAGTATAAATTCTATGCAAAGTCATTAGTTACAACAACACCACCAACAACAACAACAAAAAAAAAAACTAAAGAGAGATTACACTCTAGTGACTTCCTGGGAGTAAAGTTAATGTTGCATGATAAAACTTGTATACATATATTGAACTGCTGTGTTATACCCCATAAAGATATACAAATTATACATCTGAATAAAATGTTTTTAATCTGGAGAAAAATGTGTTTTATGAGAAATCCGAATGCCTTATTTGCATTTTTGTTGTTTCTAATATTATGCTGTAACAATATTTAATGATGTCATTACATTTTTTAAATCTGAAAAATTATTCAAATTTTATATTGTAATATTGTTAGTAAAGGGAATGTTACAATGATTAGAATTTATGGCTTCCTGTTTTTAATGCTAATATGTTGAATTAAAGGTTTGCGGCAGACACCAACTCCATCAGCACCTCAGTCTGGTGAAGCCACAACTTGGAGCCTGCCCAGGCCCAAGTATGCCAGGCTCTTGCCACCCAGTAGAGAGGTGCCCTGACCCGGGACCTGCATTCCAGTCCCCTCACTTGCCTGGGGCAACCTTGACTTCTGTGCTCTGCTTTAATTCCTCATCTCTAAGGATTTTGCCCAATTTGCCCATGGAGCTGTTGAAGATCAGTGAGAAAATTCATCATGTTTAACAAAGTCTGGCTGGTTCAGTGTGAAGAGGGGCATTCTGCCAAAGCTGGCTCTGTGACTAACCCCACCCTCTACCTGCTTTCCTGTTGGTCCATCCCTGAGGGTGGCCAGTGGAATCCTATTCATCTGCCATTTAGCCTGCCAGCCCCAATGCAAAGGTCCTTCAACCTGTACAAACCAAAGGTTGTCATTGTCAGTTCTCTCAGGGGGTGGGAGACATTAAATAGTAGTGAGTAGTGAACTGCAATGCAATGAAATGCAGACCAATAACAGGGAAAGATCATAGATTTTCTCTAAGTTACTTTAAGGTTTTCTTTATTTTTTAAGGCAAATGTGTAATCAGAAAATGCAGAAAAACAACAGTTATACAAATAAACAGAACAAAGGGAGCCAATTAGAAATACATCAAATAAGATTAGTGGAGCGATTACTAACTCTTGACAGGGTCAGCTGGTGTCATTGTAAAGTTAGACAATGGGATCTCCTGAAAATAGGATCTTATATTCACAAATACATTCTTATGGCCATAGGTGTCTCAAAATATTCCTGAAGATAAATTTTCTTAGAAATCCAGGAGCACAAAGGTAAATTCTGTCTAGTCACTGATCCCAAAACTCACATTAACATAGGATTGACTTTTAAATAAATCCCCCCTTTAATAGGATGGCCACCATTACAGTTCTGGGGAGAACCAACTAGGATCAAAAACTCTACCACCTGATGTGAAGGAGTTGAACACCCGATTGGCAAAGAGTGATGAAGGTGAACCCCAGTTCTCAAGGCAACCATAAAACAGCAGTACATTTACAAACAGCACTATTTCATTTCTCATTCTCTGATGAGAGATGACCCACTCTCATGAGAGGGCTCTTTGAGCCTTACTTTACTTTCTACTTATAATAAAATTCTCTTGCATGGCTTTCAGCGTCTGGCTTTCTTTCCTTGGAACATAAGAACTGAAGTTTGGAGCTTCAACTTTCCACTTTCCTGTGACTTCTAACCTGGTGCCTCCATTCAGATCAACAGTCATCTACAGGACAGGTATATGAACTTCACCTTGTTCCTCTCACAGCTTTGGTTGAGATGATATGTAACTTAATCCCTGATATCTTGCCTTTTGCTTTGCGCTTCTCTGTGTACACTTTCCTCTGCCAAAATCTGTTCCATATGTCACACCAGTGCCATCTTTTCTTACAGTAAATAACTACAGCAGCACCTTTTTTTATCCTCCTGACATGCAAATGTACACTCTCTCTTGCTTTTTGTGGCATCTTTTTGAGCAAGGCCACCAGAGAGGCAATGAGACTCCACTGTTTGGCTGTTGCTTTATAGTAACCTCTGACTCTCTTCAGTAATGAGCATCATACCACCTTCTATTAGAGGCTATGTTCAGAAATAGGAGGACAATGAGTTCACCATCTTTACCTACTTGCAAATCACCTCATGGGGCACTAGTTAGTTTAAGGTATCTAATAGCTAAGAAACCTTTTCTCAGCTGGTATCTTCACCAAAATGGTACTTTTTTGTCCTTACTGTATAATGACTCTGCATGTACATTATGTCCCCTCACAGTGTATATTCCAAGGGAAAAAACCAGCCATATAATGATCCTTCCTCTTTTCTATGACACTTATTGTTACTTTTGGCCTTGCTATGTTTCCAACAGGGTGACAGAAAAACCTCTGGCTCCCTTCACTTTTCAACATCAAGTTCATAATATTCTTCAAATTATCTGCAAAAGGGTTAAGGGTCACTCCCCAAGTCATATCAATTGTCTGGCATAAGGTTATTAAACATGTTTAATAAATAAGATTAAAGGCTTGAGAAACAGAGTTGAGCAGACAAGGCATGAGTTGCTGAACTTGGACACACATGCTACACTACATTCTAGGGAACTACACAGGGATGGCTCCTGATTCTGGGTTTAAATTGCAATGTATGTGAGGGATATCTTCATACAGTCATCTGTCTTGCAGGTCAGTGCTACTGAGGAACTCCTGGGGTATCAACAGGCTGTTAATTCTTTAATTAATTATTGTGTGTGTGTGTGTGTGTATGTGTGTGTGTGTGTGTGTGTGTGTGTGTGTTGTAACAGGGATTGAACCCAGGAGCACTTAACCACTGAGCCACATCCGCAGCCCTTTTTATTGTTTTATTTTGAGGCAGTCTTGCTAAGTTGCTTAGGGCCTTGCTGTGTTGCTGAGCTGGCCTTGAACTTGCACTCCTCCTGCCTTACCCTCCCTTGTCCCTGAGATTATAGGAGTATGCCATCACACCTGGCTGGCTTTATTTCACAGACAGGAAATCAACCATTGATACAAGCTACCACCTCCTTGGGGTACATCCTATGAAACTAGGATCATTTTTTTGCCTGGAGACCCTCAAGAAGAGATTAATTATATTTTATAATATTGATTGGCCTCAGTATGAATTAGCGGATAAAAAGAAATGGTCCATTAATGGAAGTCTAAACTATAATACTCTTATGAGATTCATGTTGCAGAAAGGAAGTAAGATTGCAGAAGTTCCCTATCTACAGGCTTTCTTTTTACTAAAGTACCAAAAAAATTGATGTGGTAACTGCAGCATTGATGAGGCCCTTCTAGTAATGATGAGTCAAAACATTACTGGCCTACGGGACCCCCCCAAACTACCTCTTCCTCTCTCTCAACAATGTACTTCATACAAAGCTGTCAAAATCTAATTCTTCCACTTTCCTCTGTACCCACCATTACCTACTGCTCCCATTCCTCCCATTGTGGTTTCCTTCACCATGAGCCTATCTGTGCCAAGCCCGTTGCCAGTTTACACCTGTTACAAGAGACAAATGGAGGATCTGGACCAGTCAGAATGCAGGTGTCTTTTTCTATGCAAGATCTAAAGGAAATCAAGAGGATTTCAGAAGGTTTCCTGATGACCAACATTTAACCCAGGCTTTGAGAGGTGTACCTGTAATTTTGAATCAATCACTAACAGATACAGAGAGACGTCAGGGCACAGAAGCTTCTAGGGCTTGGGGGAATGATTTACATATTACTAACATTTTATACCCTGTGGTCCTTCCACTGTTGCAACTTAGCATCATCAATGGAATTATGATGAATCACCCAGAAGGTGGAACAGCAATCACTCGGTTATTTGTCTCAAGGCAGAACTTAAAGACAGTAGGATGAAACTTATTAGTTGTATGAAACTGGCAACAATTGATCAGGGGTTGGAGTGAAATCCCAGGGCTTTTGTAGAAAGATTGAAGAAGGCTTAGTAAAATATACACCCTTAGATCCTACATCTCTTGAAGGACAACTTATTTTAAAAGATAATTTCTTTCTTCAATTTGCTCCAAAATTTAGATAGAAATTGGAAAATTGGTATTTCGTATGCCCTGGAATTTCCCTTGAAGGTGGCCACAAAGGTCTTTTCTGATTAGACCAGGAGGAACATTTAAGGGATAGATTAAAGAAGAAATGAGGGACAAGAGATCAGTGCAATTATTGACTGCATTTCTTAATGTCCACCCCTTTCTTCCTCCACAGGACCCTTGAGCCTCTGAAAATGTATGTCATTGTTACAGAAAGTAAGGACATTAGAAGAAAGATCACTCAATTAAGGGCAGGTTTCAAAGACTCCTTGCTCTATATGTGGCAGAAGAGGCCACTGGAAAGTTCACTCCCCTAAGGCTGAAGAAACCTCAGGTCAGACACTCTCAAAATGATGGCCCAAGAATGAGGAAGCCTTTGAAATCAGCCAGTATCCCAGACAGTCACCGTCACTGGAGCTGTACTGAGGGTAACCTGAGGTAGGAAATAGGGTCATTCATTTCCTTTAGGATACTGGAACCACATATAGTGTCCTAACCTTGTTCCCTGGACACTTTTCTGCTGATTCCTGCAGAATACGCAATATAAGACATTTTATTTCTTTTCCATGTTGCAATTGGGAATATACAATATTTACTTATTCTCTTTTGGTAATGGTTAAATATCCAACTCCATTATTGGGTCATGGTATCTTAAACTTAGGTGCTTGTCTGTTTTTCACTCAAGGCAGTAGTTGATGTCAGTAGTTGAACAATCAGAACATGGATTGACCCTAGCTTGTTGGTATAACTAGGCAAAATTATGGTCTCTAATGCTAGATCAAAGGGGAAAGATGGACTCATTATGAACCACTTCTTGTGCAGATGTTAAATTATGTCCTATAAATGAGACTCTGTCACATCCAGGTCATGGAAAAAGCTTCACTGTAGAGTGAACCAATTTCCAAACTTTTGCAGTCATTAAGCCACATTAGAGTCCATCTTCACTTTATCTTCCATTATAAATGCCAGAATAGCAGAGATATAAGGAATATTACTATCAAATTTGGGGTGAATGAGGTTGGGGTTATGATAAAGAGCTTGCCTCACATGTATGAGGCCCTGGGTTTAATCCTCAGTACCACATTAAAAGAACTAAATAAATAAAGGTATTGTGTCCATCTACAACTAAAAATATATTTTTTTTAATTTGGGATAAATATATATGGCTTATGCCCACCACAGGACATCTCAATCAGAAGACCACAATGTGTTGTGAATAACATAACAACACTTAGGATATGTGGCCTAGTTTCATTTGGGAGTCAGGATAGACCTCAAAATCTCAATGTCAACATATTGTGATTTCACAGGCTTATGATCAGTTTGGGACTAGATGGTACTACAGACCTGGAATTAGATGATAAGCACCCAATGGGACCTAGTGGATATGTGGGACTAACTTATGGCCCTGGCTTCCTCTAGGCTGCATGGAAAGATGTACTGTTGTATACCCATGGATGCAAGGGAAGTAGACACAAAAAATAAGTCAACCTGCAAACAGCCCCAGTCTCAAGCACAGATGGGGACAATCTGTTTTTCACTGGTATAATCATTTAGGCTTTACTGTTTATCTCAAAAATTAGTCTAGAGGATGTAAATGTGGTACATAGAAGCTGTAGACAATTATATTCAAAAAGCTCTCAATGACACTGAGAAAGGTAGTTCTTTCCTTAAGGCAGAGATGGTACTCATCAAAAAGGCTGTTTTACAACACTAAATGACCTTGGATGTTCTTACAGTAGCTTAGGGTGGCACTTGTGCCATCATTCAAACTGAGTGTTGCATCTACATTTTTGACAACTCAAAGATCTGCATTCCTGGCTGGGTGCAATGGGGCATGTCTGTAATCCCATCAGTTGGGGAAGCTGAGGGAGGAGGATTGCAAGTTCAAAGACAGCCTCAGCAAATTTGTTTCTGTTGTTTTATGCCATCCAGATTGTGGTGTTTTATTACATCAGTTTTACGATACAAATACACCCAGAGGGTCTGGGTGCACTTTGTCTTTCTCTAGTGCAAAATTAATATCATATTCTAAAAAATCTACCAGGGAACTTTTAGAAAAGTTTAAATAAGACCAGGGTCATGCTAAGTTAAGTGTAGCCTGATAATCTAGAATCATCCATACAGGAGCCTATCTGGGAAGTAATAATGCCAACATCAGACCTGAAAGTCCCCCTCACATGGTCCCCAAGGCCTGAAGTGAACATCTGGGGTAAAAATAGGGAATCAGAAAGACAGACACTTCTACAAGTTCTACACCCACAATGGAAGCCATAGGGAAATATGCTGGCTTCAGGTCAGTGTAGTGAGTGTGGCAGGGCTATCCACCATGGAGACTGAGAATCACTATAGGTGATGAAGCAGAACACCACCACTGAGAATGCTTAGGTATTTAACAGCATGAATTCCTGCAGAGCTGAGAACAAGATAGCATGGGCCAATCCATGAATGAAGGCTGCCTGCAGGTCCACCAAGGCACAGGTTGCCCAAGAAAAAGCAGAAGAGTCCCCTTTAGACTTCCTTCCCTGCAAACTCAAGAGCCTGGCTCCCCTCAGGCCCTGAAATACTCATTTCCTTCTCTTTTGCAGCAGTTGGGCATTGGGCTGGCTCCCTGAAGCTGGATGCCAAAGGAAATTATCCAACAGCCCGGGACTGTATGCTCAAGACCCACTGAAGGGAAAAGAAGATACTGACCCAGTAAGTAAAGGGTTCTGTGGGGTAATACTCACACTGCAAGCAAAAAGGGAAAAGGGGACAGCACTGGGCAGAGCCATCACCAGTATACCTAGATTTGAGGGACTGCTACCCATTAGCATTTACTAAGTGCTCCACTGAAGCCAGCACAAGCCACAGACCTCACAGGAAGCATGGAGTAATCTCCAGGAAAGTGTTGCCTCAGCAAACAACACTGATGTGCAAGATCAGCTCCTATCTAATGTGCTGTGATCTGGACACACCACTTATTACATGTTGCAAAAAATCTCTGGAGTAAGTGTAGTTATGATCACATTTTACATGAGAAAATATAGGTGAGTCAGAGACCAGAAAACAAGGCTGGGGAGAATCCAGCAAGGTCTGGCCCCAAACCCTGTATTTTCCCCCACAGGATATATGGTCTTAAATTTGAGATGAAGAAAAAATAAATTAATAAGATATCCTAGGGATGAGTAAGGGCATGCTTGGAGTTACCTGAGACACTTAAAAACAAATTTATAAAATGACTTAATTAGAAAAGAAGCAACACATAGGTGCATACACCTAGGTCTTAGATTTCCCCCTGACCTTGAGTGCTGGGAATACGTGGGTCTTTTCATCCTAAAGTGTTTGATGGGCAGTGTTAAACCACAGTGATAGTCTCTATCTAGACTCTTCAAGGGGCTGGTTTGTTTCCAGAAGCTCAACTCCTTCAGGGGGCATTTGGAGTCCAGCACTTCAAAATGGCTTGCCAAGAAGAATCATGACCTGCAGGAAAATAAAAACTTCACTCCCATGACAAGGCACACGCTGAGCAGAAACAGGGAGTACTGTGAGAGGCTGGGCAGCAGGAAAAGAAGGCCCATATCTCCTGGCTCACAGGACTCCAGGTGGCTTCAGTGGTCCCTAGGAGGTAAGGGGCTGCCATCATGAAGTACCTTGAACTGAGTGGCGCACAGCAGAAAGCTCCACTAACATTGGAGGACAGAGACTGAAATCAAGTCTTCAGCTGGGATGTGGTCCCCCTGGGACTCTGGGTAGAAGGGTTCCTTGCCACTCCCTGGCTTTTGGTGGCAGCTGCTGACCCACAGTGCCCCCTAGTTGTGGCTGCCTCACTCCAACCTCTGTCCCTTTTGTCACATGGTGTTCTTCCCTTGGACCTTCACATTGTCTTTTTATGAGAACACCTTTCAGATTAGATTAAGGGTTCACCCTGCTCCAGTGTGAACTCATGTTGACTAATGACATCTGCAGCAACCCTAATTCCAAATAAGGCCACCTTCTGAGATACTCAGAGCCAGGACTTTGACATGTGCAGGGAGACAGAATTTACCCCACTGCAGAGAGATTCTGACTTCCAAATTGTTAAAGAAGAATAAGAAGCGGGAAGCAGCTTCTGAGTGGCAGAGCCAGAATCGTGAACCAGGTGGCCTGATCCAGACCCCCTGCTTTGCCTGCTGCTCTGGGCTGTTCTATTCGTGAAGAGTTTAGCTCAGCAAAAGCTATGTAGAAAGTGCTCGGTCAACATCAGCAAGTATCATTAAATGTCTTAATAAGTCTTACCAGGTAGTAAAATAGTAAGTTTATTCATTTGATCACTACTTTATTGTGGGATTTTTATTTTTTACCCCTAAGACCTTCCTTGATGTGTTCTAAGTTTAAGCCCCACCAATCAGGAAATTCAGAGTGAATATAGGTACAGTATCCTCTATCTAAAATGCCTGGGACCAGCAGCACTTTAGATTTTGGATTTTTTTTTCAGATTTTGGAATATCTGCATAGACATAATAAGATATCCTAGGGATGAGACTGAAATCTAATCATAAAATGTCTTCATTTTTATATGTGCCTTAAACCATATAGACTGAAGGCAATTTTATATCATATATTTAATAATTTTATGCATGAAACAGAATTTTATGGTGTGAAATTTTCCACTAGGGGCATTGTGTTGGCACCCCAAACATGTTGGATTTAGGAGCTTTTCCAATTTTAGAGTTTCAGATTAGGAAAGCTCAACCTGTCCTAACGGCTAACACACACAAAGGTAATGCCTGCCTTAGACACTCCAGTGAAAACTACATAGGCTACCTTGATTAACCCCCTACCAGCCATAATAGATTGTATCACCCATTTTATAGATGAAGAAATTGAGGCAGTGAAGAAGCTGGACTTTGATCCTTTCCCAAAGCCACAGGGCTAGAAAGTGGCAGAGCTGGGATTTGAACCCACACATACAGGTCTTACCTCCCACTCTCTAATCCATGGTGGGTGTAGACATGGCCCTCAGATGGTGGGGAGGGGCAGAGGGATTTTTTAATTTAACCACACAAAAACTCTCTCTGAATCTGGTGTTTCCTAGGTATACTTAGTGATTTCCACTGCAACACTGCCCTGAGCAGCTTCTTGTCTCTCCCAAGTTCCCAGCTGGGGCCTTCCTTCCTGTTTTAAGGAGTGAAAGTATAGGGACACCAGTCATATCCCATACAATTTCAGATCTAAAATTAACAACAATGACCTAGCTCCAGCCTGACCCTGAAAAGAAGAAAGGGAAGAAGGGAAGGGGGGGGCAACAACCAGTTCTTTACAATTTAGGATAATAATAAAGGTTCTTTCAAGTGTTGGGGCATATTCTTAGCAAGGCTTTAACATCTAAATCAAGTCCAGGCTATAAAAATGGCACAATAGCCAGAAGCCAGGATATAGGCCTGAATTCCGTTAGGGAGACAGGGGATTTGCTGGGTGGCAGGAGACTGGGTGGCAGGGATGGAGTCAGGCAGTGCCTAACTCCCTGGCAGGCACATACTTCTGTCTGGACCCCACTGAGTTCCATCTGGGGCTGCTCATGCACCCCTGGGTGGGGCTCTAGAGCTGGAACCTTCTGTGGTCATCATTGTGCCTCTTGCTCACCTTCCCAGATAATCTTGAAATAGCCCAAGTGCATGTCTACAATGCCAGCTAGGTGGGCAATATGAGAACGCCTTTTGCAGACCAGCAACCTGGGTGCCCAATGGACTGAGGGCTATGGCTGTCTGGATCTGAAAGCCCCCCCCCCCCCGCATTTACAAGAGGCCATGTGTCCCAGGGGCCACCCCTAGCCAGTGTCTGAAAGAGGCAGGACACTAAGGCAGGCCCATTTCTGCAGGACACAGAATCACCTGGACAGTTCACAGATGCTCCAAGGCTTTGCAGAATCTTCCCTCAGACTGCATGGCCACCTTGGACCACCCAATTTTCCCGCTCTCTCTCCTTCACTAGGAATCAGATCTCATCTTGTCCAGCTCCATTTTATCTCAATAAAGCACTCCCCCTAATAAAACCCTTACATATTTAATCCCCTCTTGGTGTCTGCTTCTTGAAAACCCAGACTAGCCCCATGTCTCTTCTTAGTGTTACCCTCTTCTAGAAGCTTCTTATCTTAGCAAAAGCAAATGCAAATTCCTTGCACTGGCCTCCAAGGCCAAGGACCTCTCTACCCTCAACTACTATGTTAGTTGGCTTTTTTGTCACCGTGACCCAAATACCTGATGAGAACAAGGTAGAGGAAGAAAAGTTGATTTTGACTCCTAGCTTCAGAGGTTCTGTGGTTGGCTGAATGTTGCTCTGGGCCTGAGATGAGGCAGAAGTTGATAGGAGAAGAATGTAGCAAAGAAAAGCCTTTCAGGTCATGGTGATGCAGAAAAAGCACAAGGAGCCAGGGACATAATATACAGCCTCCAAGCACACCCCTGGTGACCCACCTCCTCCAACCATACAGGATGTGCCTGCAGTTGCCACTCAATAATCCTGATTAGGCTACAGCTCTCAAACTGTAATCGAGCACCTCCTGTGTCAGCACCTGACCTTTTGGATGACACCTCATATTCAAACATAACAACTACTAACCTTGTCCTCAGCTTAATGCTGTTCTGGAGGTTCTTTGAACACTCTAAGTTGATTCTGCCTTAGGGCATTTGCATCTGCTCTTCCCCAGAGTCACTTAACTGGGTCAAAGTTGCACCTGACCCCTCCTTTCCTGCCCACTTCTCCTCTCTGGGACAGGAATTTTCACAGTGCTCCTGGCCTCTGAAGGCCATCCCTGCTGAGAGGCCTTGAGAGGGACAGTGTGAAGAACAAATGCCCTTGTTGAGAGGCAGCTGGTGCCTCCAGGCCCCAGGCCTGAGGGGTGAGGTCTGGCTGGAAGACACAAAGACGAAAGTCATTAGGACCAGGAACAAACAGTGATGGAATCCCATCTATTTACCTGAACCTGAGGGGGCTGCCAAGTGTGGAAAACTGAGGTCCACTGCTGGGCCTAGCAGGTGGGGAGGAGCAGCTGCCCAGTCCTTCCTCTTCCCGGCTCAACTCTGCATGAGCCAGTTCCCCAGAGGTGCAGGCGGCGCTGGCCAATGCGGGCCAAGTGGCGCCAAGGAGGCGGGGCCGGGCCGGTTAAGGGAATCCCGCTCTGAGCCTAATAGCTCAGCGGCGCTGAGGTCTCCTCCGAGTGCGTCGCTCCTTCCTCGAGGCCTGACGTTCGCTCTCGCCAGCCGAGCCAAGGCCCTCAGGAGCAGCTACCGGACGAGGCCAGCTGTCCCCAATGGCCCCAAGACCTAGGCATCTTCTGCCTTCTCTCAGCTTCCCGCGTACGCCCAGCAGTCCCAGCCTCGTGGGGAACCTTGGGCGCCGCCGGTGGCTGAAGAGCAATCGCTCTTGCTGCTGAAGTGAGCCCGTCTTCGCGGCTGGGAGATCTGGGGCGGTGAACCCAAGGCGCGCTGGGCACCAGGTAGTGGGGGTCATGAGCAACTAATTAAAAAAAAAAAAAAAAAAAAAACCCTACAGCCCCGAGAGTCGCGGGCGCGCGGGGGTGGGGGAGGGGGGCGCGGGGCTGAGGGGGGCTTGGAACTGAGGGGGGGGCGCGCGGGACTGAGGGGGGGGCGCGCGGGACTGAGGGGGGAGCGCGCGGGACTGAGGGGGGGGCGCGCGGGACTGAGGGGGGGTGCGCGCGGGGCTGGGGGGCGGCGCGCGGGGCTTGTGGGGTGGGGGGCACGCGGGAGCGGCTGCGAGCGCCTGCGCCTTGTCTACCATTTTAAATCCCTGAAATTGAGGTTAGGTTTATTGTCCTTTAAGATTTTAAACTACTGGGGCTGCTGCAGGGGTCGCTGTGACTAAGTACTTTTGTTACACCCAGTTTGCCAGGTGTCTCTCTGCTACTTTGATCGCCCAGTAAGCTTAGAAATATCTGTCAACATACATTTTAGATTTGCCTTATCAGATATATAAGTGATTAGCACATGGTTAATTGTTCTAGATAGTGTTAGATACCACATTAGGAAATAACTCAAAGCATTAGGACAAAAGAGTTTTAAAACCATTATTTTGTGTCTCAGTTACCAATAAAATTTTCTCTACTCCATTTTGCCTGAGGAGAATCTTCCAAGAAATGTAATTTTGGTGGTTTAAAGCTGCGGCTGTCAAAGTATGGACACCAGCTCAAGCACAGGGACACCAGGAAGGAATTTGTTTGAAATGCAGATTCTCAGCTTCTACCTCAGACCTGTTCAGTGGGAAATTCAGGGCCCCATTTCAGCAATCTGTGTGCAGCAAATGCTCCAGAAGATTCTGATGCTTTAATCATTTAACTATTGCAGAACCATAGTGGCAACAGGGAGGATGAGGGTAAAATCCTTTTGACCAAAATAATCTTGGCAAAATCATGTATAGAACAAACATGTCCTTGTTGGCTAACTGCAAGGTAAGCCTTAGTTATTCTTAATGCCATCAATGACATACTTAGGAATATGTACTGCTAAAATGGGAAATCGTTTAATTCTTCATTATCAGGGTTTCATTACTATATTGCTATTCAATAAGCTAGAGAACTTCATTTGAATTTGACTAGTTATATTCTTACTTTTGTTCACCACTTTGTTATATTCACCACTTTGTTCAGTAGTTGCCAGCTGGACTGTTGTCACATATCCTTTCCATGGTGCCCTCAGCCTTAGACTGTGGAAGCAGTGACATCATCAGTGTTAGCCAATTCCTTAGCTTGTCTGACCAGCATCCTAAGGAGCAATTGCCCTGATGTACATGTAAGAAAGTAGCTTTCTACAGGTAGCACCAACTAGCTCTGGTTTCCATTGTGCGTAAGAGGAAGCCCAGGTCCTTTAAGATAATGCATATGTGGACTTTCCGGTCCAGGCTTGCTCTCAGTGTTTCCTTAACTTGGCAAGGTTTTTGGGAACAGAAAGGGGGCAATCAGGGCTGGGGCTGGGGCTCAGTGGCAGTGCACTTGCCTAGCATGTGTGAGGCACTGGGTTTGATCCTTAGCTCCACATACAAAAATAAATAAAATAAAGGCATGCTGTGCATCTACAGCTACAAAAAAATAATTAAAAAAAGAAAGGGGGCATTCAGGGACATGGAGTTTTACTGTTCTCCTTTTCTTTAGCAATGATACAGTGGATAAGCTATTATACAGATCACCATGGAAATAATGATACAATATTCTCATCTAAATATTAGAAGACTCATATGTCTAGAAATTGTAATAAGGGGATTGAGTCTCTCTTTAATGAATAAAATTATAAATCTGCATCTTAAAACTTCATTTGGCATTAATATGACAATATAATATGCAAAGCAAATTTGAAGACACTTATCATAGTATCTATATATCATTAATATTTGGGGCAGATAATCAGAAAATAATTAAACAATATTATTTATATCTTTTTTTTCTTTTTTATATCAGCTTTGGAGGGATTCTTGGACATGGAGTATCAATGGTGTTGCCACATAAGAGTGTCCACTGGGTGTTTTGAAAATCTCTTTTATAATGGAGTGGATATCATTGATTTGTCCAAGAAACACAAACCAGAGATAACTCTTCATGGTAAAAAAGTAATGTGTGGTTAATAGAGAAGAGAGATTCAATTTGTTTCATTGATTCAGTTTTAAAATATACTTCTTCTAAAGGTAAAAATCATACAAACTTTTATATGTTTGGTATAATTTTTTGTTTATGTTTGATATAATTTTTATGTGTGAATTTAATATTTATGTGTGAAATGGATGCAAGTTACAAAATCACGAAGTATTATCATATAACAGCTTTTAATAGACTTTTTGTGGTGATAAGAACACTCAACATGAGTATACTTTCTTAAAAAATTGTGAGTGTGCAATAACATTAACTAGGCCCAATGTTGTAAAGCAGATCTCTAGAACTTATTTATCTTTAGTAACTGAAATTTTACATGAGTTACATGGCAACCCTCCATTTTTGTTTGCTCTCAGACCCTAGTAACTACCATTCTATTCCCTGCTTCTATGAGTTTGACTGTTTAAATACCCGATGTAAGTGAAATCATGCAATATTTGTCATTCTGCAAATGGCTTAATTCACTTAGCATATGGTTCCCCTGGTTCATCTATGTTTCTGCAAATAGCAGGATTTCCTTTTTAAAGGTTGAATGATATTTCATTGTGTGTGTGTATGTGTGTATTTTATATCCACTAATCCACCAATGGATGTTTATATTGTTTATGCATTTTGGCTAATGTGAGTAACGGTACAATAAACGTGGGAGTCTTTGCTTCCCAGCTGCCATCAGGTGAACAGATCTCCTTCATCATGTGCTTCAACCATGACGTACTTTCTCACTATAGGCCCAAAACAACAGAGCCAAGCAACCACATACTGAAACCTCTGCAACTGTGAGCCAAAATAAATCATTCTTTCTTATGAGTTGATTATCTCTGGTATTTTGTCACAGTGTCAGAAAGCTGACTAATGCAATTTCCTTAGAAACACAACAGAATTTTGTGTCGTTTTTTTTATCCTGCAACTTTACTGATTTTTTTCATTAATTCCAATTTTTAAAATATTAGTGTTTTTGTTTCTAAAATGTCATCTGCAAAAGAAATAATTTTACTTCTTACTTTCCAACTCGGATGCATTTTATTTCTTTATCTTGCCTAATTGCTGTCTATTGTTTTTATTAAGATGTTGACTACAAATAGTAAGAGTGGGCAGCTGGCTTTATTCTTTTCTTTCCAGTTCCCAAAATTTTATTATTTTTATTATCAATTATGTCAGTAGTTTGATTACTCTTATTACACTAATTAAAAAAAAAAAAAAGCCCAGGCAGCAGAGCAATTTACCTCACTAAAGTGAGGTTCCCCTTCAGAATATTGTTGAAAACAGATTAAACATGGAGATATCACAGATCCCTGTTCTTAAATGTTAAAAATATTTTATATTAGTACATAGAATTTTCTTTATTCTTAGATATATTTTGTTATGTTCTAAAGAGCTCTTGTTCCCCCTTTTTGATAATAAAGTCTTCTGAGACCTTTCCTTTATAGTTATTTGGTTCTATTGCCTTTTTTTGGGGGGGGGTGGATACTGGGGATTTAACTCAGGAGCACTTAACTTGAGCCACATCCCCAGCCCTATTTTGTATTTTTTAATTTACAGAGAGGGTCTCACTGAGTTGCTTAGTGCCTTGCTTTTGCTGAGGCTGGCTTTGAACTTGCCATCAGTCTCCAGAGCCACTGGGATTACCAGCATGTGCCACTACACCTGGTTGTTTCTATTTCTTTTAGGCTCTCTTAATACTCCAGTGGCAAACTGTTTTCTTTTGTACCCATGCAAATAACCTTTTTATATAGTTGGGATGGGGAAGTGTGGTCATAATTTGTCATTAGATAGTTCTGATAGGTTCTTTCCTTTCTTGAGTTGAAACTTTCACTTCTGTTAAAACATACATTCCACTTTTAATGCCTTCTTGCCTCCATGCCACCTCTGACTGGTTTTGCCTTGGAAATTGCCAAAGTCAACCTTGAAATTCTGCAGGCAGGCCAAGAACGTGGCCAAGGAGTTTTAGAGGTAGATCATTTCCATCATTAAGTTGCTGCCATAGGCGAAGTACAAAAACCCTCTCCTCCTTGCCTGTGCCTTCCTCACAACAGGAGTTATCCATATCTCCCCAGATGCCTGCACCATCCTGAGGGTTGGGAAGCAGAAGTGCAAGAAACCCATAGTAACCTGGTGCTGCTGCCAAGAGACCAGGACTGGTATCTGCAGCACTGCCCCCTAGGGGCTGGGGAAAACTCCCTTTATTTGTTCTTGATCTTCAAGGAAAAACTTTTTATTTTTTCACCATTGAACATATTAGCTTTCCATAGATGGCTTTTATTATGTGGAGGTAATATCCTTTTATTCTTAGTTGTTGGAGTTTTTATCTTGAAATGGTGTTGAATTTTCTCAGATTCCTTCTCTGCATCTATTAGGATAATCAAGTGATTTTTAGTCCTTTGTTCTGTTTATTTAGTTAATCACATTAATTGATTTTCATATATTGACCCACTCTTGTATTCCAAGAATAAATCCCACTTAGTTATGATGTATTATCCCTTTAATTGTGTTGTTGAATTCAGTTCTCTGGTATTTTGATATAGATTTTTGCTTCTATGTTCATCACAAATATTGTTTTGTGGTTTTGCTTTTTAAATCTTCTTTAATTTTGATAGTCTCAGCATAAGTTTGGAAATGTTCTCTTCTATTTTTTTTAGAAGAGTTTGATAAGGGTTGGCTTCAATTCTTTAAATATTTTTAAATTCTTTAAATATTCTTCTTTTAATATTTATTTTTTAGTTGTACATGGACACAATAGCTTTATTTTATTTATTTATTTTTACGAGGGGCTGAGGATTGAACCCCAGGCCTTGCACATGCTAAGCGAGAGCTCTACTGCTGAGCCACAATCCCAGCCCCAAATTCTTTAAATATTCTTTAGTAGGAGATTTTTTGGTCACCAATTCAGCATTTTTATTATTCTAGCTACAAGTCTATTAAGATTGTCTTTTTCTTCATTACTTGATATTAATAGGTTATATCTTTGTGAGAATTTATACATTTCTTTTATGCTCTCCAATTGGTTGGCATTGAATTGGTCTTATCAGTCTCTTAGGATCCTTTTTATTTGTGTGTCATTAGTTGTAATATCTTTTTTTTCATATCTGATTTTATTTATTTCAATCTCCTTTTGCTCGTGTGTGGCTAAAACTTTGTGAATTCCTCAATTTTTCCAAAAATCCAACTCAATTTTATTAATTTTTTTCTTCTCTATTTCATTAAATACTCTTCTAATCTTTATGATTTTCTTTCTTTGATGAGGTGGGTGGGCTTTGTTCCTTTGTCTAGATCTTTGAGGTATAAAGTTAGATTTTTGTTTCAGATCTTCCTTTATCTTCAGAGTGGGCACATATTGTTATGCTCTATTCCATAAGTTTTGGCACAGAGTGTTCTCCTTTTCATTTATCCAATGATATTTTCTAATTCCCCTAAATGTCTTCTTTGACACACCAAATTGTTCCAGAGAGTGTTGATTACAGCCAGGAGTGGCAGCATGGTCTTTTAATTCTCGTTCCTCAGGCTGAAGCAGGAGGATCAGAAGATCAAGGCCAGCTTGGGAAACTTAGCAAGGCCCTGTCTCAAAATTAAAATTAAAAAAAAAAATTCTGGGGATGTAGCTTAGTAGTGAAGTGTTTGCCTTACATAAATGGTGCCTTGAATTCTAACAATAGCACCAATAAATAAATAAACAAAAAATAGAAAAAAAGCATATTGTTTAATTTTTACATATTTGTGAATTTTTCAGTCTTCCTTCACCTATTGAATTCCAGGTTCCATGGTGATCAGAAAAGAACTTTTGTGAGTTCAGTCTTCTTAAATTGGTTATGACTTGTTTTGTGACCTGGCATGTGATCTACCTTGGAGAAAGTTTCATGTGTGCTTGAGTAGAATGTTCTGTTTATATCTATTTGGTCTACCTTGTTGTTCAACTATGCTGTTTATTTATTGATTTTCTATGTGGATGTTCTATTCTTTATTGGAAGTTGGGCATTGAAGTATCCTACTATCATTGAATTGCTTCAGTTCTGCAATGTTTGCTTTATATATTTAGGTTCTTTGATGTTAGTTCATTTGTTTTTATAATTATGGTATTTTTCTGGTGAATTGATCCTTTTATTATCCTTTGATGTTATTAAAATTTTGTCTCTTGTAATAGTTTTTGACTCAAAATTCATTTTTTCTGACATGTTTAGCCATCCTTGCTGTATTTTGGTTATAATTTGCATGGACTATTTTGTTGAATTACTTAACTCAGTCTGTATTTGTCCTTATATGTAAACCTGAAACTCTTGTAGACAACACATAGGTGGATCTTGATTTTTTCATCTGTTCAACCACTCCTGTGTCTTTTGGTTGAGGAATTTAATTTTTTCATAGTAAAGTAATCATTAATGAGGATGGTGAATATTTTTGCTACAACATTTCTGACTCCAATCATGTGTGGTATTTTTCTTTCTGATGCCAAATTTATGTTGCCTTTTCTAACACCATTTCTCCAACTTTTGGACACCAGTTGTGTGTCCTACAGTTCAGAGCAATTCTGGTACTCAGTACCCTGAATTAGTGTCATACTCCACACTCTTAAGGAATAGCCTTACAAGATTGTCCTTTCTTAAGATGACATTTGCAAGTATCAGGTCTCTGGGTTACCCACACTTTTGTCAAGAGTTGCCTACAGAGTTATCACAATACTCCCAGGTCAGGTTCACTAATTTGCTACAATAGCTTACAAAACTCTGGAAAACCCTTTACTTGCTATAACCAGCTTATTTTAAAAGCTTCTAATAAGTAGCCAAATGAGGTAAAAGGACAAATTAGGGAAGAGTCCTAAACATCATGGTTTGGGACATACCACACTCCTATCACATGGATGCTTGCATGTTCTCCAAACCCTTTTGTTTAGTGATTTTTATGAATACTTTGTGACACAGGTAGATAGAGTAATCCATTAGCCCTTGGTGATTAAGTTCAATCTTCATCCTTTTTTGCCTTCTGGGACTTGTAATGCAGTGAAAATTTCCATGCCTCTAATGATTCTTTGGTCTTTCTGGCAACAGCTCCCATTTAAAAAGTATATAGAGGTAGCATTCAGTCATCAGTCTTCTCTTGAGCATACAGAAGGCACTTTGACCTTTGGAGATTTAGAGTTATGGGAGCTATGTGTCAGGAATCAGGTACAAATACCAAATATTTATTTTTTATTGTGCCACAGAAATACATTACTAGCATTTTGTTAAAGGTTTGCTGCCAATTTTATAAATCTTTTGTTCCTGTTTTTTTATACTATTTTCTTTTATATTTTGTTGATTTTTATAGTGATATGCTTTGATTTATTTCTTTATTTTACATATCTTAATTGTGATTACAATCAAACTTACCTAAAACATTATATAGTTATAACTGTCTGTTTCAAGATAATAATAACCCCATTTGCATATAAAAACTACATTATTGCTGGGCATGGTGGTGCATGCCTGTAATCCTAGCATTTCAGGAGGCTGAGGCAGGAGGATCATGAGTTCAAAGCCAATCTCAGCAAAAAGCAAGGTGCTAAGCAACTCAGTGAGACCTTCTCTCTAAATAAAATACAGAAAAGGGCTGGAGATGTGGCTCAGTGGTTGAGTGCCCCTGAGTTCAATCATCCCCCAAAAACAAACAAAAGAAAAAAAACTACATTATTACCCCTCTCCATGGAACTTTATATTATTAACATCATAATTTACATCATTTTGTACTGGGTAACCATACACATATTTTATAAAATTGTTTTAAAATTTTGTCTTTAACTTTTATACTAGCATTGAAAAGCAATTTCCACAGTACTGTCACAGTGTTACATTATTCTGTATTTTTCTATACATTTACCTCTAACAGCAAGTTTTATACTTATGTATGCATAGATAGTGTTAGATAGCTTTGGTTTGTTTCAACTTGAAGAATTCTCTTTAATGTTTCTTGTAAGACTGGTCTCTTTATGTCCTCTTCAATTTTAAAGGACAATTTTGTCAGGTATTATATTCTTGGTTGGCAGGTTTACCTTTCTGCATTTGGAAAATATTCCACTGCCTTTTTGTATGCAAAGTTTCTGCTGAAAAATTCATTGACTGTCTCAGGGAAGTTCCCCTGTAATGTGATCTGTCACTTTTCCCTGGCTGCTCTCACAGTTCTCTTTATGTCTGATATTTCACAATTCAGTTCAATTATAGTGTCTCTCACTGTGGAATTCTTTGGGTTCTTCTTATTTGGATTCCTAAATATAGATATTTCTTCATTTTTTTCAAATTTCAGAAGTTTTTTCCCATTATTTTTTTGAGTAAGCTTTTGGCTCTGTCTTTTCTTTCTTGGACATTCAAAATTATTTATACTGGTCTACTCAATAGTGTCCTATAAGTTACCAAGTTTCTTCATTTTTTTCACTTTTTGTTTTCTTTTTATGCCATTGAGTGGCTAATTTCAAATGATTTATCTTTAAATTCAGTGATTCTTCTGCTTGATCTAGTATGATATTTTGATATAGACTGATTTCTATATTAAATTTTTCATTTTAGTTACTGTTTTCTTTATGGTCAAGACTTCTTTTGGCTCTTTTTATGTATCTGCTAAATTTTTCATTTTGTTCATGTTTTTTTCTCCCAAGTTTATTTTGAGTACTTTGCCAGGTAATTCATATATTACATGTTAGTAAAATTGGGGTCTAAAAGTCTCATCTTATTCTTTTGGAGAGGCAAGTTTTTCTATTTGTTCATTTTCCTTGTCTCTTAGTGTTAGTACCTGCACATTAGAAAAAAAAAATACACGTTTTCCAGTCTTTAGGAACAGGATTTGTATAGAATAAGACCCTCAATGGGAAGCGCTGCCGCGTACCTTTCAAACTCTCTGTGTATGTGTCTTGGATGGATTTAGTTGTGTAAATTCCCAGTTAGGGGATTTGCCTGTTTCTTTTGATCTTTGCGCGCGCTCTCTCTCTCTCTCTCTCCCTCCCTCCCTCCCTCCCTCCCTCCTTCCTTCCTTCCTTCCTTCCTTCCTTCCTTCCTTCCTTCCTTCTTTTTTCCTTCTTTCTTTCTTTCTTTCATGAATTCACAGATTTCTGCTGCTTTTGGTTCCAGTCTGCGGTACCACTGGTTTTCTGATGCAGCAGCACACCAGGATTCCTTTGAGGTCTCAAAGGCACACAGACATTTAGATTATACCAGGTCTCATTCATCCTCTGAAAATGGTGAGATTGAAGCCAGTTATGACTGTTTGGCATATGTTTCTTTCTTTTCTCTTCATCACAGAGATGAGCCAGGTTCTGGGATTCTCATTGATTAATTTGTGCTGACCAGGAGAGGGGCTCTGGCAGATGACTACAAAATAGTCCATCCTTTGGCTATACTCTGAGTGGCCCTCATGCATCTAGAATATGCTGGGTCCCATCAGTGCTCTAAGAGAGGTGAGATAAAAGCCAGTTCCTCAGAAAATGTTGGAACACTGCACACTTGATCCAGCTCTCCCCTTCCAGAGAAAAATTGAGATTTGGTGATTACTTTATTCACTTTATTGAACCACAAAGATAGGCTATATAAGTAATGACATGATAGTTCAAACTGCCACCATTTTCCCCAGTGGCTCACAGGTATCTAAAATGTTCCAGGTCCCATCAGTACACCAAGACAAACGTGACAGAAGCCAGTCTCTCTGGCAGCCCCTGAAAAAGCTGGAAACTTGTATATACAGTCCAATCCTTTTCTTCCTCAGGAACTGAAATTTGGTGGTTTCCACCTTCTTGCTTTTCTGCTCTAGTTGAGGGGCTTAGCAGGTGCTTGCTTCCTAGTCTAAACTGCTGTCTTTGTTATCATATCTCCTAGATGTCCACAGCATGCCAGCTTCTTACTTGCTTCAAGATAGGAAAGAAGGAACCAGTCCCGTGGGTAGAAGCCAGTCACTGGAAAATTTGGAATGTTGGATACACATTCCATCTCTTCCCCTCCCCATGAGGAACCTAGGATTTGGGGGTTTCAGCAGTACACTCTGTGTTGAGCCTTGGGGAGGGGCTACAGGGCGTACTTGCTTGTTAGATATCCTCCACACTGCTCTTTTTGTTCTCAGGGACTCCCACACAGGGTCCCTTCCAGTTAAGACTCAGATTCAGGTAAGAAGTAAATCAGACCAGACCGATGGGCAGCCCTCAGAACATTGGACTTGGATGTACAGTTCAGACCTTTCCTTCCCTCCCCTGGAAGAAGCTGGTACTGCAGTTTCATAGTTCTCTGACACTGTGCTGGGAAAGGGGTTAGGATCTCATAGGTTTTGCTACCAGCTTCAATGTGGCTAGTTTTGTGCTTCTTATGAAATAGGGTCTTCATTTTTCATAAAAAGACTTGATCTGTGTTTCTTTGAATCTGTGTGTCCATGAGGGAAGGAAAGGCCAGAACTTACCGTAGAATTTCTCTGAGGTCACCTCCCAGTTTTTCTTTCTGCTTGGCTTTCTTTGATTTCCTTCTGCTTTTTCCCTGCAGAACTGCATTTCCTCCCAACACTGTCATGTTCCTGGACTAGTTTGCCTACCTTATTGTATCCAGCATAATCAAATCTCACTTAGATCTATCACTGGCTCATATTCATGTACATGTTTATAAATACTTACCTATCTGAATTTGGCAGTTTTTACAAATATGCTTTTCTGACTCAGTAACACATTGTGGGATTCTTTTTTTTTAACCAGGTATAGTTTTATTTTAATGGCTATTAACATTTCATTATGAAAGTGCACCAGTATTTTCTTCTTTTTCCTACTGAAGGTGGGTATCCTATCTCTAGTTTTTCCCCACTACAAACATTGGCATTGGCACATGTGGTTTCAGATATTGAGGCTTTTATTTTGATGATAATTTTCAGGAGTGGAATTTCTTAACCAAAAGTTTTTTCACCACCACACTTTCCTAATATTTTCCTTTACTGCTTATTGGTTGAAAAGCCGGGAGTGAAAATAAATTTTTTCTTTCTTTTATAAACCAAAAATTCTTGAAAACCAGCATGCTGAGTTTCCTTGTGAGCTGAACTGTGGTCACTAATTTGGCCAGTGTTTTGCCTGAATTTTGGTTTGTTTAGCATTACAATCTATATGCAGTTGTAGCTAGAAGTATTTACAGTTATTTTCATGTGGATACAGGTTTTTTTTATATATATATATATATATATATATATATATATATATATACGCACACACACACACATATATATACACATGTATATATGTGTGTTTATATATATATACACACACATGTATATAATCATACACACTTATACACATGAATATATATGTATATACATATATATGTATATATCCTTATTGAGTTTTTTTGTTAGTCAACACTATTATAGAACGCTGTTTTTTCTTTGTTTTTTGGGGGGGAGGGGTGGTGGTGCTAGAGACTGGGAACCCAGGACCTTGCATATGCCAACCAAGTGCTCTGTACTGAGCTATACTTCCATCCAGGTTGAATGGCTTTTTAAACTTTTAAAGTGCAATATGTACCATTTTTCCCTTGAAAACAAAGTAAAGATAAATTTTTCCTGATATTTGATGCTTAAATTTTAAATAGATGAAAAAAATATAGATTACAAATTTTTTTGTCACAATGTTTAAGTTAGAAGGGTTACATGGAAAGACCACAGGAGATATTTTTTTCTTTTCATTTCACGTTGTTTTGGCTCTACGATTAGAGAATTTCTTCCTGAATTCTAGTTCAGAGTTAACTTCATCAAATATGTTTTAAGCATCTAACCTAAATCCTCTTGTTTTTGTTTTCAGCTGTTTTTACTCTGTAGAGCAGGATCTATGACTTTTGGGGTCACATTAGAAACGTGACCCACATAAGACTCTTATGAGTCCCCAAAACCAAGTCACTAGTGAGAGATCAAGCAGAAAGGAGAAAGCTGGTTTGAAGATCATTTGCAGGACTTGGATTTATGTGCTCATTTGCATAAGAAATACTAAAATATGATATTTAATTAGATGTAAACTGAACTCAACAGGAAGTAAGACCACATTTTATTTGGAGATTACATCTCCACTGGGCTATAAAATGACTTCTGGCTAGGCATGGTGGTGCTTGCCTATAATCCTAGCAGTTTAGGAGTTTGAGGCAGGAGAACGTGAGTTCAAAGCCAGCCTCAGCAAAAGCGAGGTGCTAAGCAACTCAGTGAGACCATGTGTTTAACTAAAAATAATACAAAATAGGGCTGGGATGTGACTCAGTGGTTGAGTACCCCTGAGTTCAATCTCCAGCCTTCCCACCCAAAAATAAAAAATAAAAGATAAATGACATCTGTTTCTATCCTTACAAAGCTGTAATCCAGGAGTGGGATAGCTGGGTTAAACAGTGGTTTCATTCCAAATTTTCTAAGCATCTTTATATTGCTCTCCAGAGTGGTTGCACCCATTTGCAGTCTCACCAGCAATGTATGAGTGTACCTTTTTCCCCACATCCTCACCAACACTTATTGTTGCTTGTACTCTTGATAACTGCCATTCTGACTGGAGTGAGATGAAATCTTAGTTTTGATTTGCATTTATCTAGTAATTGAGGTATTAAACATTTTTTTTTCATATGTTTGTTGATCAACTGTCTTATCTTCTTCTGAAAAGTGTCTGTTCAGTTCCTTAGCCAATTATTGATTGGGTTATTTATTTTTTTGGTGTTAAGTTTTTTTGAGTTCTTTATATATCCTGGAGATTAGTGCTCTGATGTATATGTAAAGATTTTCTCCTGCTCTGTAGGCTCTTTCCTCACATAATTGTTTACTTTGCCAAGAAGAAGCTTATTAGTTTGACTCCATACCATTTATTGATTCTTGATTTATATTGTTGTGCTTTTAGGCAAAAAAAAACCCCACTTCATTCTTCATATGTACCAGAAACATATTTGAGGTTTACAAAAGAGAACTGTCCTTTTTGTGCCTGATAACTAATTACTGTGTGTTGTTAAAATGTCCTTTGGTCAAAGTTGGTCACATGCCCACCTCAGATTCAAGGTGGAAATGCAGGCTTTGCTTATGTATGGAAAGATCTGCAGTGTCACATCACAAGGGTGTGGAAGGATGGAGGGGAAATGTATATCTGCCTATGGTCATTGCAAGCAGTTTATATCCTGGTCAGGGGCTGGGGATGTGGCTCAAGTGGTAGCGCGCTCACCTGGCATGCGTGCGGCCCGGGTTCGATCCTCAGCACCACATACAAACAAAGATGTTATGTCCGCCAAGAACTAAAATAAATAAATAAATAAATATATATATATATATATATATATATATATATATATATATATATATAAAGAAATTTATCCTGGTCAGATATGAAATCAACATTATGTTTTTATGAGAAGGAAAACCGTTTTTATGATAAATAGAAAATTTGCCTGTCATAAATGCATGAGAATCAGTAGCATGTACTGCACTTACTAACCTGAGTGATTTAGTGAAACCCTGTCTCAAAATAAAAATTATAAAGGACTGGGGATATAGCTTAGTGGTGGAACACTTTCTTAACATGTGCAAGGCCCTGGTTTTAATACCTAGGACTGGGGAAAAAAAACAACTATTCCATGTGAATTAATTTTATTCCCACATAAATGGTGAGACATAATGTAGAGAATGGATTGTCACAAATCCAACTTTGTAGGAACTGAATCCCAGGGAGCTAGTATGTCAGTTTGGAATGAGACCCCTGGGTTTCCAGATGTTGGAGTTCCACAGAGAAGCAAAAGAAGGTGACTCACCCTCTGCATATCCAGTGATCAGTTCCATTTGTATGTTCACTTATGTTTACTCTGCTAGGTAAGAATTTGCTAAGGAACTTCCCATTTAAAAGGGGCTGGACATCTGATCTCGGAAATTTTGGGTTAAGGATGTGGCCACAGGTGCAGAGTTAGAACTGAGATGGTTTCTTTTACTTACAGCCTCTCCTATCACACTAGAAAAATTTCTTAGACAAAGCAGATACCCACTAAATGTGTTTGGTATCAGTAGCTGTTATCTAAACATAAATCCAAGTAACCCTGAGAAGAAAAACTTGACTGATAAATGTAAAGGGTTTTCCTCCTGTGGCCCATGATTTGTTTTATTAACTGATTTTATTTTATTGTGATTCTTCTATGGGTATATCAAAGGAAAGTTGAATATTGCCAAATCAAAACCAAGTGATCGTGGGGCCATTATTTTTTGGTGAAGTACACAACAGGGATTGAAGTTCCAAGTACAAAATTAATGCATATATACATTCCCATTTAGATTAAAATTTTCCTAATCATTCTTCCTCTTCCTTTGTTCTTATAGGCAATTTGAGCCCCAGCCCAAATGTGTGTATGCGTCACTCTGGGCTATTTTCTTAGGTGGTTATTAGCATGTTTGTTTATAGAAATGTGAATGTAAGGGCTGGGGATGTGGCTCAAGTGGTAGCACGCTCGCCTGGCATGCGTGCAGCCCGGCTTCAAACCTCGGCACCACATACAAACAAAGATGTTGTGTCCGCCGAGAACTAAAACATAAATATTTAAAAAAAAAAAACTCTCTTTCTCTCTCAAACTCTCTCTCTCACTCTTTCTTTAAAAAAAAAAAAAGAAATGTGAATGTAAGTGGCCAAAATCCAAGCATGATGGGAAAACAATCCATGTTATCTGTACTTTTATCAGTTGGAGATGGTACTAGTTGGACTCTTGATTTGGAGGCCTCTGATTTTACACACTGGACCCTTGATCATATTTAAAAAAAAATATCTTTTGTAATATCCTTGAACTAAACAGACATTTTTGTGTCCTTTTATTCTGTGAGATGAGAGGAAAATAATATTTATACACATCCCTGGGTCATTCTTAACTATTTGAAATGAGGGGAATACACACACATATATAATATACACCCATACCTATAGAAACACATATGTAGATACACAGTGGTATATAAATGCATACTATGTATGTGTGTGTGTATATTTGTGTATATATACACACTCACATATACATAGAGAGAGGGAGAGCAGTCATTGTGAAATGGCCTAAGTTTGTATCCTCAGTTCTACTAGGATCTCTTTGTCTTGGTGTCACTTGCATAACCACTGCCCAAGTCTGTCTGTATGGACACCTCATCTGATGCTTTTGCATTTCTTTTATGGTAGCTGTGGCCTGTATTTGGGGCTTTCTGAAGGGTTTTCCCATCAAGACAATGTGTGATTCACACAGGAGATGTCACAGATTGACTATTCATTTAAAATTATGCTAAATATCAATTAGGTTCAACATGTGGAGATTTTAATCACTTGCCTTTTATATAGCAAAGCATTTGTTGTACAAATTTAAAAATTTTGAATTAGGATAAATTAAAATTAAAAAGAGACATAAAATATTTTTGTTTAATTTTTTGATAATCATTTGCAAAGCATTTAAGAAAGTGTCTTTTAAAAATGAACTTAAAAATGGCATGAAGAACTTTTCTCCCCTGTAGGGCTGTTGGGCCTGCAGGTCTGTGTGGATCTGCAGACCCGGGCTCTGTTCCGCAGTATGGGGTTTCTTTTCTTTTCTTTTTTTTTTTTTTTTTTTAGAAAGAGAGAGAGAGAATTTTAATATTTATTTTTTAGTTTTCGGCGGACACAACATCTTTGTTTGTATGTGGTGCTGAGAATTGAGCCCGGGCCGCACACATGCCAGGCGAGCGTGCTACCGCTTGAGCCACATCCCCAGCCACAGGATGGGGTTTCTGAAAGTTGTCAAGAAGAGGGAAAAACTGATTACTATGCTTGGAAACACTTGGTGATCCAGGACAAAAATAAGTACAACACACCCAAATACAGGATGATAGTTTGTGTAACTAACAGAGATATTATTTGCCAGATTGCTTATGCCCGTATAGAAGGGGATATGATAGTCTGCGCAGCATATGCACATGAACTTCCAAAATATGGTGTGAAAGTTGGCCTAACAAATTATGCTGCAGCATATTGTACTGGCCTGTAGGCTTCTCAATAGATTTGGTATGGACAAGATTTATGAAGGCTAAGTGGAGGTGACTGGAAATGAATACAGTGTGGAAAGCATTGATGATCAACCTGGTGCCTTCACCTGCTATTTGGATGCAGGCCTTGCTAGAACTACAAGTTAAAAAGAAGAGGTGGAACAGTCCTAAAATGTTCCTTGCCCAGAAGAAATATCGGGTAGCTCAAAAGAAGGCAAGCTTCCTCAGAGCTCAGGATAGGGCTGCAGAGAGCTAAACCAAACAACAGTTTTTCTATGAAGTTTTTTCAGATACAGATAATAAACTTATTGAACCAGAAAATAAATGGCATGAAGAGTTGCTGATGTGAATAATTCAACTATTGGAAAAATGTGTTTTAACATATAAATTGTTTTAAGTTAACAAAAGGTATAATTACTAAGTAAAGTGTTAAAAAATTAATTGTCATTAGATAATAACAGCATTTAGGCAGATTAAGCCAATGCACTTGAGATCCTTGGACTAGACTAGAATAAATCTAATTTGTTTGATTTTGAAAATAAGGATGTGTAGGATTCTGATTCAGAGTAGATATCCCCAAATTTTTCACTCTGTGCCTCTGAATCTACCTGTTGCAGAGTTGAGATGGAAGGACACTCTCTGAGAGAAGACATGACCAAGATGAGCCACATGGGAGAAAAGTCTCACTCCATGGGCAATACGGAGAGTTCCATTCCCTCAAAGCCCCTCTGTAACACTGTGACTTCTTTGCAGTTCTATATGAGTGGTCACCTGAAGCCTACATGTAAGCACAGTGGAAACTCTTTAGGCCTCTACTACATTGACTTGGATGGAAGTACCCCTCTTGGATCAGCTCTTGTGTACTGTAACATGACAGGTATGCTAAGCTCTTCTGTAAAAGTTAAATTCCTATGGGTGTTTGCTCTGTGCAAAACCGAAATTAAGAAAGTCAAGGATTTACTGAGTTGACATGCTTATTTAGATGTGCATTGTGATTGTGATGTAGTAGCCAAGAAGTATTTTTAAAAAGTTAGAAAACAGGTAAAATGTGAGGGTTAATGGTTGTGTCCTTATTTTCTGGAAAAGTTCTTTCCTTGTGAAATAATACCAATAAGTCTTTGCTTATTAGTTTAAAAGAAAAAAGGATAAATGATTTTTTACATCAATAAATGTCAAACACTTCAGAGAATCTTTACTCTTTTTTCCTATGATGATGAAGATGGAGCTTGTGGCCTCACATGTGCTAGCAAATGCTCTACAGCTGAGCTTCATTCCCAGTTCTCTATTCACTTTCTAAATTTATGAAAATGTCCTTTACTTTCTTTTGAATCTTTCAAAAATATTTTATTTTATTCTCTGGATTTATTGAGATGTAATTGAGGTGTAATTGACAAATAAAAAGATATATATTTAAAACAGATAACCAGATGTTTTGAAATATGTATACATGGTGAAATGCTTGCCCTTGTTAAGCTAATTAGCATAGCCATCACCTTATGGCATTTATAATTCTTTCATTCTTTCTTTGATGAGACAGTTGAGATCTACTCTCCTAGTAAATAGTAGGTAAACACTACAGTATTGTTATTATAGTCACCATACCTCATATTATATTATAGGAGCTTTTTTATTCTCCATATTTGAAACTTTGTACCTGTTGACCAAAATCTCTCCATTTCCTCCTTGCCCAAGCCCAGACACGGCCATTCTACTCTGTACTTCTAAGGGTGTCTTGTTTACATCTATATAAGCACATGAATTTTTCTGGAAGTTAATAAATGTTCCTAAATCATACATACAGTATGTAAGCATATATTTATGTGCAACAATGTGTTACCTAGAAAATAATTGTGTGGTAGATAGCAATAATACATGTTGTACACGAATCCTTGACTCTTCCTATTTGATGTCTGCTTCTCAGAAGGACTAAATTATCAAGTCTAGTGAATGACAATTACCCTAACTTAATTGATGTGAGCCACAGCCTCTTTGAATATATAGCTCCTATCCATTTCTCTGTAACTGTGTCTGTGTGTACCTCTCCTCCTCAACATTGTTTCACCAACCAAAAAGGAATGTCCCTCCTTTGGGAAACTGTTTCTGTATTACCTTGGTGGTATAGAAACAGGTACTTTAACCTCTGCAGAATTTGAACCTGCACATTCTGAGATAATGTTAAGAAAATTATCAACTCTAGATGATACTAAGGTAATTATGAGTTAGCTATAATTCGGTATCCCTATTATTACTACTATATACTGCCCTGATAGTGTTGCAGTGTCTACAAGGAGAGAATTATGCATGGGTTAACTTATGAGGGTTTGCAAGAAGCTTTAAAAAAGAAGCCTGATATAGTTTATATGCCTACTACCTCTTCATAGGTAAAACAAAGTCTGAACATTTTGGCAGTGGTTAATCATGTGATGTGATCAGCATTAGATTAGATACATCTTCCTGTTTGAGAATGTACTAGCAAAATGTGGGAGCTCTTGGGACATTGCTGTAGATGTGGGTTCAGCTGTTTTAGGATTTGGGGCAAGCATTTTATTATCAATACTGACTGAAACATTGCAGTGTGATTGCAGAGAGAAATGCACTGGCTTAATTTTACCAAAAGATGAGTGATCAATAAAATATGTGGGAAACAAACAAGGAGATCTTCCTAGATGTTGTCAATGTCAGTGGTGATACTAGGCTTCCAAGTTACTCAGTGTCTTCCTTGTTTTGCCTTCATTATTGTAGATAAGGTGGGAACAACTAAAACTTTAAAAAGATGGTGGCATCCCAATTATACATTTCTCTTCTATTAGTTAGGTGCTTAACTATCACTGAAGTCTAGAGCATGCTAAAGATTTTCATTATTTTGTCTTGTGTTAACCCTGTGAGCAGAGTCCATGTCCTCTGAAAAATCCCAAGATTCATAGAAAAGTAGAGAAGATCCCAAGAACACATTCCATGATCAGTAATGTTTTGGTGTCCAAATTTAATTTGTTAATGAATTGTTAGCAGGTGCTATGGTTTGGGTCGTGAATGACCTCCCAAAGGCCCATGTATGAAAGGCTTAGTCCCCAGGCTGGCAGTGTCAGGAGCCAAAAGAACATTATGAAAGTGGTCCCTAGTGAAGACCTTCTTGTCACTGCAGACATACTCTTGGAGAAGATTGTGGGACCCTGGTCTCTTCTTCTTCCTCTTTTGTTTCTTGGCTTGATTACAGCAGTTTGCTCTGCCAGGCATTCCCCAGCATTGCCATCTGGCACACCCACTAGGACCCAAAGCATGAGGTTCTCCTGTTTGTTAAGTTGGAAACCCCTAAACTGTGAGCTCAAGTGGATCTTTTCTCTTTATAAGTTAATTATCTTCAGTGTTTTACTGTGGTGACAGAAAGATGACTAACACAGCAGGCTTAGTGAGGAATTTAAAAAAAAAAAAGAAATAAAGAAAGAATAGCTATTCTTTGATGATTGTCCTACCATGATCCCACATCTTTTTTATACTTGCATTTGCCTGGAAAGAGCCCTTCCTTCTCCCACGTGGGGGCAGCTTACTCTGGCTGGTTTTTTTGTAGCTTCCAATAGTAGTTCCTAAACAGGCATGCTAGTGCCTCTGCCAATGTGAAATGCAACAGCATGTCCCTTAAACTATGCCAGAGGGGGAAATGCAGATGCTGCAGAGAAGTTTATTTTGCTGTTCTTTCTTCCAACAAACAAAATTCCACAGCCTTACCATGAAATGAGACTTGGTGAACAATAAAAATACAAATACTCAGAACCTGGCTAGGTCTACAGCCTGCCTGACAGTTGCCTTAATAGTCTCACATGTCTAGAGTGATAACTTTGGGTCTTTAGATGCTTCTTGATCCAGTTTCTTTATTTACTAAACATAGAAATTGAGGCTCAGAGAAATTCATTTTTTTCACTTTTCCAAGATTATAGATAATAAGCCATACATTCAATTGAAAATGACATGGTGTTCTGTTCATATCTCATTTTATAAGTGTATGCATAGTGTTCTCCATCGACAAATGATTTTGCTAAAATGACATGTGGTAGGTTGTATGGAGATTCCTAGGAAAGCTGGGAATGGAACCATCATTTGACCCAGCTATTGCCCTTCTCGGTCTATTCCCTGAGGACCTTAAAAGAGCATACTATAGGGATACTGCCACATCAATGATCATAGCAGCACAATTCACAATAGCTAGACTTTTGAATCAACCTAGATGCCCTTCAATAGATGAATGGATTAAGAAACTGTGGCATTTATACACAATGGAGTATTATGCAGCACTAAAAAATGACAAAATCATGGATTTTGCAGGGAAATAGATGGCATTAGAGCATATTATGCTAAGTGAAGCTAGTCAATCCTTAAAAAACAAATGCCAAATGTCTTCTTTGATATAAAGAGAGCAACTAAGATCAGAACAGGGAAGAAGAGCATGAGGAAAAGATTAACATTAAACAGAGACAAGTGGGGGGAGAGAAAAGGAGAGAGAAGGGAAACTGTATGGAAATGGAAGGAGACCCTCATTGTTACACAAAATTACATATAAGAGTTTGTGAGGGGAAAGGGGGAAAAAAACAAGGGAGAGAATTAAACAATAGCAGATGGGGTAGAGAGGGAAGATGAGAGGGAAGGGGAGGGGGGATAGTAGGGGATAGGAAAGGTAGCCGAATACAA
Source organism: Urocitellus parryii (assembly GCF_045843805.1). Lineage (NCBI taxonomy): Eukaryota > Metazoa > Chordata > Mammalia > Rodentia > Sciuridae > Urocitellus > Urocitellus parryii. The sequence continues at coordinate 462,971 of NW_027551767.1, forward strand.
CAGTCATTAATAAGGTATTATGTAAAAATGTGGATGTGTAACTGATGTGATTCTGCAACTTGTATTTGGGATATAAAATGGGAGTTCATAACCCACTTGAATCAAATGTATGGAAGATGATATAGCATGAGCTTTGTAATGTTTTGAACAACCAATAAAAAAAAGAAATTCAGAGGTAGACACTAATAATAATAACGTCTTATGTGAACTAAACATTTGGGTTATGTCAGGCCTGGAAAGAGATCAAGCACACATGAGATTACCTCAAGAGAGCAGAAGTCCTTCCAGGTGAGATAGTAGAAGCCCTCATGTATGAATGAGCAGACCCCCATAATTTTGTTCAATGTGATTTACTAAGTGAAATGACCACCCTGTGAATGTCCATGGAAATGAGCCTGTGCAGAACAGAAAGCATTTATATTGGCCTTGCAGAAGAGAGCTGTTGATGCTGATGAGTGATAGGGATATCTAGATGCATCTCATAGCATCTTCCTGTGCTGAAAATATTCAGGTAAATCATGGAAAATCCCAAGATTCTAGAACTATTGCAAGAAGGACAGTCTTTGAAGGGTCCTAATGTAAATACTGATTTAGAAGGACCCGTACTTGTGGGGTCATGACGGGTGCCACTGCTGGGCTTTCCCATGGATCTGGGGTCAGAGCTGAGATCTGAAGGTGGCCATTTAGAACCTGAAAGCTATCATTTAGAGCTGACACACCTTCACCTCAGTAAGGCACAGATACCAAATCATTCTTTAAATTGACTTTGCAGAAGAGAGCTATTGATGACAACAGACAAATGGACAACATGGTAGGTCCCAGTAACTCTGAGATTTAGGATAGAGACAGTAGTGGGTTGACCAATGTCTTTATGTGCCCTTGAATGTCCATGATCTAGTTCTATTCCTCCTGGAGTTTTGTCATATGAAATATAGGTTAGGGCTTAGTTGCAGAAGGTACACAGGAAACCCTCAGACCTCTGCCATCTTTGAACCACTTAACTAATTCAGAAAGCTCAATGACTAGCACTAGGTTACCCAGAAATGTGTGGTGGAGTTGAAATATTTTGTTAAGTTGGGCAGGAACATTTTTCTAGGCCTCCTTTGCCTCATCTATAAGAGAGTTGGGCTGAATAAAGGATATCACCCAACTCTAACCTGTGTTTCTCCCTGAATAGGAACATGGTGGAAGAACTTCTGAGAAAGCTCTCATGGGGCTGTACTTCTCAGAGGCACAATACAGTGACCAACTTTTCCTTGTAGATGCAGGACAGCTGCTAGTGATTTTTGTCAGTGAGTCCCTATTCATGATACTGAGCATAGGTTTCTTGACCAGTTCTTCATCTGAAGATAGAATATGACAATTTACATCATCTGGACACATTGCTCTCCTAGTGTTCTCTGAACTTATACCCACCTTCCCCATCAGAGGAAATGTAGGCAGGTGTCTTCATCTCTAGAGAGGTACTGTACTGTGTAGAAATGTATTGGACTTCTATTTTATGAACATTTTCTTGAATCAATTTCCAAAAATGCCCTTCATTTTGAATGAAGGTCTGTGACCCAGAAAAGTTGGTTTCTCCCTGAGTGTTTTATATGGATCTGATTAAATGGATGTTTTTAGGAAGACAAAAGAAAGGAAAAATGGCTCTTTTTCAAAATTTACATGTTTTTACAAGCTGCTATTCTGCCTGCTTTTTTTGCAATATGAGAAGAGACTAACTTGGTTTCATCTTTACTCTTCTAGTGAGGGGCAGGGAGGACATGCTTAGTACAGGACAGGGAGGAGGGGAGTCAGAACAACCAGGCACTTACACCCCCACCTACCGCTGTGTTTGCAGGAGAGGCCCCTTTCCCAGATCTCTGCCTTCTGTAGCCCTCACTGGGATGCCGCTGGCTTCAAGGACAGTGTGGCCAGGAGCTTTGAGAAGTGTGTCATCGAAGCTGTGAGCTCTGCCTGCCAGGTGACCAATCTCTTCTTGGGAAACATGCTTAGGTTCACAGATACTTGCTGATATGGCCAGCTCCAGGCCTTAAGTGCCTGCCAGTTCCAAGGCCTGTGCTGACCAGGATTGGGTCCTTGGTGCCCCCTCCCTGGCTTGGGCCTCATGCTGCAATCCAGTGCTCTCTACCCACTCCTTGACATGCAACTTGGCTTCCTGCTGCAGAACCCTGTGCAAAACCACAAGCCATCGTGCAGCTGATCTGGTTGGTTTGTGGTCTGTTAACTCTTGCTCAACAGATATACAGGAAATGACCCCAAAGGTTGACAAAACATCTATGGAAGGAAGCTTCTGAAGTTAAATAGACTCCATCCTTGTTGGGGTAGAACACTTGCCCAGCATGGCCCTGGGTTCTATTCCCAACACTGCAGAAAAAGAGGGGAAAGATTCTATTATTTCACTTAGCTTTTTTCTGCAAAGTGGGAGGAGGTTCTGCCCCGGCACATTCCCCACACAGTACCCTGAGGCTCCCAGGGTCCTTCTGTATTTCCTGCTGGACACTTCAAGCCCTGCACACTGCTGGCCAGTGGAGTTGTGAGAAGCAGAGCTCACTTTTTCTAGGGAAACAGGCTCTAGTCTTTTTACATAACTAATACTTCTAAGGCTTTCATTTGTTTTTTGCTCAGTGTTTTAGTAACATGGCAGCCACATCTCCTGTCACTCACCCTTGGAAGCCAAACTTGGGGGGAGTGGTGTGTTTCAGGTGTGAGTGCCACCAGCACAATCTACTTGGCAACTTTCTCATCCGCTCAGAAAGAAAATGCAGCCCTTCAGCTGCAGAGTCTGCCCTCCACCATGCTGGCCCCAAGGCCTTCCCCAGCAGCACCTAATTTTCCTTCCTCCTCCACAGACTACTCAGGTGTCTCAGGAATGAAATCACACAGGCTGTGGCCTTGGGTGCCTGGCTTCCTTGAGCATGTATTCAAGGTCATTCACTCTGGAGTACCTATCAGTCATTTGTCCCTTTTCATGACTACATGTTGCTCATCATATGGACTCAGGGGGCTTTTATGTTCCATTTGTCCTCTGGTGGACATCCGGGCTCTCCCTGACTGATGGCTGTTATCAGTCTGCTGCTGTGGACCTCCACACATGGGTTTGTGTGGATGTGCTGTTCACACTCTCTGCACCTATGGTGGAATGGCTGGATCACTTGGTACCTGTGTGATTGAAGGACTATCTGGACCATTCCCACAGTGGCTGGGCCATTTCCATGTCAGCTGCCAGCCTAGGAGGGACCTGACTTCTCCACACCCCCATAGCCTGTGCTCTCAGACCTGTCACTGTGCAGTTTGGGGGTGTGGAGTGGTTTCTCTGGTGACTTTGATAGATATGACCTCAGGTACCTTCTCATATGTTTTTTGGCTATTTCTGTTTTCTATGTCTTTGGACAAATGTCTACTAGAAAGAAATGGCAGTGGAGACATGGACAGATGTGAGGTGAACCCTCACAGCTGTGGTCAACAGACTTTGTGACAAGTGTGCCAAGATCACTTAAGGGGTGAAGTTCAGTGCCTTCCTCAAATGGTTAATTGAGCTCTATGTTTTTCTTTTATTGTGGCTTATGAGAGTTCTTTGGATAATCAGGTGCAAATCTCTGGTCAGATATGTGATCTGCCAGCATTTTCTTCCATTCTCTGGATTGTTTTCACTCTTGGTGTTTTCTTTAGAAGCACAGAAGTTTTTAATTTCTTTTTCTCTCTCTCTTTTTTGTAGTAGTAGGGATTGAAACCAGGGGTGCTCTAACACTGAGCTACATCTCTACCCCTTTTTTATTTTTTATTTTGTGAAACAGTCTCACAAAGTTGCCCTCAAACTTGCAATATTCCTGCCTCAGCTTCCTGAGTAGCTGAGATTACAGGTGTGCCCCACCACTCCTGGGAAGGTTTTTACTTTTGGAAAAATTCAATGTGTCTTTTTTTTTTTCTCTTGTTGCTAGTAATTTTGACATCTTGTGCTAAATCCTGGGTCATGAAGATTTACCTGTGTCTTCCTCTAAAAGGTTTTTATTTTGGTTTTGGCACTGAGTGTTAACTTAGGATTATATGCTAATAAGTGCTCTGTCATGGAGCAACCCCCTCTGAAAGCTCTAGAGTGTTAGCTCTTAACATTAGTTTCTTTTTCTATGTGGTATGAGGTAAGGGTCCAGGTACATTCTCTTGCATGTGGAGATCCATCTGTTCCAGACCATTTGAGGAAGGCACTGTACTTCACCCCTTGAGTGATCTTGGCACTCTTGTCAAAAAGTCTGTTGGCCGCAGCTGTGAGGGTTCACCTCACATCTGTCCATGTCTCCACTGCCATTTCTTTCCAGTAGGTCGTAAAATCAAGAAGCATGAATTCTCCTGATTTGTTCTCCTCTTTTTGTATTGTTTGCTATTCTGGATCTCTTGGGATTCCATATGAATTTTAGAATCAGTTTGTCAGGTTTTGCAAGGAAAGCAGCTGTGACTTTGACAGGGGTGGCTTTGAATCTGTAAGTCATTTTGGGGAGTGTTGACCTCTTAACAATGTCACATCTCATGGCTTCTGAACCTGGAATGTCTCCCCATTTATTTTGGTCTTTAAGTTTTTTTCTTTTTTTTTTTTGTTGGTTGTTCAAAACATTACAAAGCTCTTGACATATCATATTTCATACATTAGATTCAAGTGGGTCAACAGTAGTTTGCAGTTTGCAAGTGGTGAGGTCTGCATTTCTTTTATGAAATTTACTCCTAAGTACTTTATTCCTTTGCTATTGTAACAAATTATTTTTTCAGGGCTGGGGTTGAGGCACAATGGTAGAGCACCTGCCTAGCACTTGTGAGGCACTGGGTTTGATCCTCAGCACCACATAAAAATTAAATAAAATAAAGGTGTTGTGTCCATCTACAACTAAAAAAAAATTTAAGAGAGAGAGAGAGAGAGAGAGAGAGAATTGTTTTTTAATATTTATTTTTTAGTATTCGGCGGACACAACATCTTTGTTTGTATGTGGTGCTGAGGATCGAACCTGGGCCGCACGCATGCCAGGCTAGCGCACTACCACTTGAGCCACATCTCCAGCACAAAAAATATTTTTAAAAATTGTTTTCTCAAATATTTTTTTGGATTGTTTATCACTAGCACTTGGAAACAGGGCAGCACCTCATCTCTGTGGCCTACAGCTTTGCAGGCTCATTTCTTTTCTCTAGCGGGGTATCTGTGGGAGAGTACCTTCTTTGAAGTTTTGGCATAGATGACCATGTTATCTGCCTGTAAGTTAGTACTTCCTTTACAATCCCAATACTTTTTTTTTCCTTTTCCCTACCTAATTGCCCTGGATAGCAACTCTGGCACTGTGAAAGGAGTGAAATTGGCTATCCTGGTCTTGTTCTTAGAGTTTTGCCTGATACTTCTTCTGTATCTATTACAATGGTTGTGTAACTTTTTTCTATCAGTATGATGTATTCATGTTTTTGTGTCTGTGTATGTGGACTGGAGATGGAACCCAGGGGTGCTTTATCACTGAGCCACATTGCCAGCTCTTTTTGTTTTTTCATTTTGAGACAGAGCCTCACTAAGTTGCTGAATCTAGCCTCCAACTTGTGATCCTCCTGCCTCAGCCTAGTGAGCTGCTGGGATTACAGGCATGTGCCCCTACACCAGGCTTATTAACTGATTTTTGATGTAAAAACATGGTTTTATTCCTAGGATAAATCTCACTTCCCTATGGTCTATAACTTTTTATTCATTGCTAATTAATGTTTTCTTTTATCCTGTTGAGTGTCAAAAGTACCTGTTATTAGTTCACCCTGTGTTTTTTATTGATCACTGAAACTTTTTCATTTTTTTTTGCAAAAATGTGAATGCAAAGAAGAAAACTGTTTTGTTTCTTAGTGAAGCATCAGAAGGAGAATTGGAGTGTCTGTGGTGTTTGAGGGCAGCTTGTGATGTAGTAAAGTTTTCCTCATCTTGTTTTTGGCATTTTTTCATGACAGGCAAGTCTAAGAGAAATACAGAAGCTGACAATGAGCTGGGAGGGTGTGTGACTTGGGGTTATAGTGGTGTGTTTGTGCATGTGTATGCATCTTCAAACCTCTGGCACCTCACGTAAGGAGCCAGGCCAGGACAATGGAAATTCCCTAGGAAATATTTAGTATTTTATATTTCTTTTCTTTTTGCAATACAGGGGATGAAACCCAGGGCCTCCAATAGGCCAAGCTACCAGGGGGTAGCCCAACCTCTCTACTGTATTATTATTTTTTTTGAGGCACTATAAAACTAGCTTTAGTAGATTTATGAAATGCTCTTGGGTGCTAACTTGTGTCATTAAAAAACAAATCAGTAAAATCTTCTCAACTCTCTCTTTTAATTCATTTTCTTTTAGTCTCAGATCAGTGTCCTAGAGGGAGTCTCTTGTCATGATTTGCAGAAATTTGGCAGCCTTGTGTCTGCTGTGATCACCAAGTCCTGGCCCAGGAACAACAGAAAGGCTGTGGAAGGCCTGGATGAGATTCTTGAACACCTGCTCACGGGGCCAGATGTGAAGCAGCTCTTCAAGTTGTACGGTGTGTGTAGGACTGGTTGGAGTTGCTGCCCTTCCTTGGGCAAATGAACAGGCAAGGTACTTGACCTGGTCCTCAGCCTGCATGTGCTGAGGTTTGGTAAAGGCAGGATGCATGGAGGTGCCCAGGCAGGTGTTAGGCATAAAGAGCTTCTAACACTAGAACCATTGTCTGCTGAGTGCCTGCTGAATATGTGCTCCTGGGAGGACACACGTTCCTTGAAGCAACCCCTCTGAAAGTCCCCAAGCCCCTTGATTTCCAGATGAGAGAATGGAAATGCCCAGGGCACATTGCTTAACCAGGATGTTGGAGACTCACTGTGTCCAAGACAACAAATTATTAGAAATCAGTCCAAATCCAGCTTGCCTCCCTGTGAAGCTCATGTGTCACATTTTGAGACCAATATTGATAACTAACAAAACATGAAGTGACTCTTCAGCCATCACCTTTCCAAGTGTCATGCATTGCCCTGGAAATGATGGTGCAGGTTTATGTGTAAATTGCTAGATTCAGATCCTGTACTGGGAAAGCACTTGTGTGGTAATAAAAACCCAGGGCCAATGATTGTCTCAGCCAAACCAGCTGCTCTGTTCTACACCAGGACATAGACAGGAGTAGTGTGTGGTCCTGAAGGTGGCTGCTGTGTGCACGGGCCATAGCAGCCTGCTGGGGAAGAGTACACTGTATTACACTCTGCATACTTGGCAGCACTCAGTTAAGGCTCCTCCTTGTCTTTTCCTGGTTCATGGCTCTGTTCCTTTTATCACTGAGCAAAGCCCCCTTGTCTGGATGTTCTTGGGTTGGTCAGTTCTCCCACTGAAGGTCATCTCAGCTACAGTGTGTGTGTGTGTGTGTGTGTGTGTGTGTGTGTGTGTGTGATGCTGGGGATGAACCAGGGTCTCGTGCTTACTAGCCTAGCACACTACCACCAAGATGCACCCCAGCCCCCTGCTATCTTTGTTTTTAATGGTAAAGATAAACTTGGTCTTCTTATAATACTATACAAGCCTCATATTATTGTGAGATAAATAATCTGGCAGTTAAAATAGTCATGTTTTAAAATGTTGCCCTCTAGTTGCTCCAAAAGCTCATGTTCCAGGTTTTGATCCGCAGACAAGATAGGCAAAGCATGAAGCTGCAGCATGGATCTGCCTCCTTCCTGGGTGCTGTGCAGATGCTTCCCTACACCCGTGGAGTGGCCTCTGATGTGAGCTTGTCCTGTTGCAGTTTATTTTCCTACTACTGCAGGGATTCTCAAGACAGATGTGCCGGGTTTCTGTACTTGTGACTAAAAGGCTCAGGGGTCACTCCAGTTGAACTGGGGTACACCAAATAAAACAAAAGAGACACAAATATCTTTTTGTTTGGGGTCGCAGTGACGGCTCCTCTGACTTTAAGGGTCCTCAGGAAGAGAGAGAGAGCAAGAGCACATACTGACCCCTTTTATTGAGGAGAAGCTATTCAAATGAGGCAAGGAGTCAGGTTTCAGGGGGCTGAGTCTATCTATATGATGTCTGCTGTCAGCATGTTGACTGACATCTGAGTAGGCCACATCCAAGGGCATAGTAAGAGAAGGGGACACACACAGGCACTTCCATGAAAGATTCTATCCTAAACAGGCAAGGGGTTATATTACAAAGGAACAGGTGAGCATAACTTCACCTATGCACAAGGCACAGTCCCTCAAACCCAAGAAGGATGGGGAAAGCTTTGCCACATTTCTGTGACTGAGTGCCTCAGCACCCAGCCAGGGAGTGTGACTCAGTCACTTGCAAGGTTGGTCTCCCACAAGGTGAATTTCCAAGAATATCATATGTAGTTCAAGAAATACGTTCACTGTAGCATGGGCTCAGGACTTCAACCCCGAGCACTGTGGTTCTCCTTGCTGACTTTGGCCATCTCCTCCTCCCAGTCAGGAGATGCACTAGGTTAAGACTTGAACCTCACAGGTACAGGCATAGCTAAGTGAGGCATCGGCGCATCTGGAAACACCACTGACTGCTGCCAGCGCCATGTTGGCAGGGGGCTGGTGAGAGGTTCTAATGGCAAGGAGAGGGGAGGGCCGCATGCTCATTGTGCTCATTATCTTCTCAGGGACAGATGAGAAGCTCTTAGCCAACATCACAGAGGATGCCAAGAGGTTGATGGCTGCCGCCAGCTCTGTCTTCGTAGAGGTTGCTGGTGATGTCCTGGATGGGTCCATATTGGTCAGACGTTTGGAGCTGATCCTGAAGCACAAAAGTCAGTTTCTGGACCTGTGGCAGTTAGGTGAGCTGAGGCCAGGCTGGTAAGAAGCCCATGTTCACATGTGTGCTGGCTGTCCTCCTCTATGCCACCAACTGGAGGCCTCCTTGTCCTTCTGATGGTGACTGTGGGGCACTCCCAGGGAGAGAAAGGAATATCATGAAGTTTGTTTCCTTTGGCTGACTTTGTCATTATTTTCCAGAGACAGAAAGTTCTTCATTCCAACAGAAAAATTGTGACATGGAAGAGACACTGGACTGGAGGATGGGCGAAGTCATGTTTCTGAAGAGAGAGAAGAGACAGGTGGACAGCCTCCTGAGGCTGTGTGGGAAGGTGAAGCATCTCATCCAAGGTACTGCTCCCACAGTTGTGCTGGGAACCCTTGAGAGCTGTCATGGGGATGAAGCAGGCCACAAATAGTGGGGCCTTATTTTTCTGGGAGAAGCTTTTAAAAAACATTCTTGACCCAGTTTTCAATGCATTTGCCCAGCGAAGCAGCTTCCCCTTGTACATTCTTGTTTGTGTGCCTCCACACCCATCCATGTCCCCGATTTCCCAGTGTCAGTGTCCTATGCTGGCTTCCCAAGGAGGAAGCCCTGAACATGAGGCTGCTTGCTGCTCTGTCACTCCCAGTGGTGTCCTGAATTACTGGTACCTTCTTCAGGGTCAGGCCTTCACCATGGTGTGAACACAGGATTCACAGGATTCACAGGCAAGCCGTGCTGTGGACCACGGCCACTCCACGGATCTGGAACAAACTTTCTGTAGCTGGTGGAATTGCATTTCTTGCCTTGGTACTTTCTTTTCCCCTTTTTCATTATGTTTATTTCAAATTCAGCCCCAAACTGGACCAGCTATCTGAGTGGATGTCTCTGAAGCATCTCCCAGGACAGAGGGCTTATTTTCCCTAGCGGGAGTTGGCCCTTAATCTCCTCTGTCTCCCTGGGTTGCCTTGGCCTCTGGGCTGGTAGAGCAGTTCCTGCATCTCTGGCCTGTGCTTGACTCCTGTTTGACAGAGGGTGGCATTTACTGCTTGCTGGGACAGGGATACAGGATACCAGATACAGAACTGTGCCCCTGCTGTAGGTTGATCATTTGGCCAGGGGCAGAATTTCCTTCAGAGTGCTGCATGAGTGCTGCATTGGGATGTCAGATGCATTCTCGCTATTGATCCTCTGTATGGAGCTTGTTGTCCTTCTCTGGATGCTCTTGAGAACTCTCTGGCCCTAGTATTCTGAAGTTGACATTAATCTGTGCCTGGCCTTGGGTCTCTTTTCCATCTCTAGGATGGGGCACTGGCAGGTCTCAGCCAGAGATCTAGTCTTAGAGCTCTAGGGCGTTCTCCTGAATTGGTTAATCATGCTTTCCCTGTTGCAGGGTACACATCAGCAGCTGCTGGGCCTCCTGGCATGGTTGCCTGACTCCCATGACATCTCTCCTGCTTGGGCTTCACTTCCTGAGCCTTCTCTTCAATCTCCTCCTGTAACCTGGGCATTGAATTCTTCATTTCAGCTCTTATATATAGTTAATTTGAAGGCACTCCCTTTTTTCTTTTCTTTTTTGGCACTGGAGTTGAACTCAGGGGCACTAGAACACTGAGCTACATCCTCAGCCCTATTTTTGTATTTTATTTAGAGACATGATCTCACTGAGTTGCTTATTATTTTTCTTTTGCTGAGGCTGGCTTTGAACTCGTGATCCTACTACCTCAGCCTTGCCAGCCACTGGGATTACAGGTGTGTACCATCACGCCCAAAACTTTTTTTTTAAAGATTTTTTTTTAGTTGTAGATGGACATAATACCTTTATTTATTTATCTTTATGTGGTGCTGAGGATAGAACCCAGTGCCTCACATGTGCTAGGTGCATGCTCTACCACTGAGCCACAATCCCAGCCCCTCCCTTTTCTCTTGAAATATTTATTTATATACTATGTTCTTATGGTTCGTGGTTGCAGCATGTTTTCCCGTTTTTTCTCGTTTCATCCAAGTTGCTTTTATCTGTTGGCTTCCTTTCTTTCTTTCCTTTTTTGCATGTTGGGGATGGACGCTAGGCTTTTTTTTTTTTTAATGGCACTGAGAATTGAACGCATGCTAGGCAAGCATTCTACCACTGAGCTACACAATCCCTATTGGCTTTTTTGGATATATATTCCCACATTAAAACTTTTTTTGTTCTGATTGGAGATTTTCGTTTGTCTGTATGAAGACAGTCCCCACAGGTGGATGAACAGGCTAAGGGCTTCTGGGCTGTGACCTGTGGGGCTCTGTGGCTGCCCTTAAATTGACCTAGTCCTTGAGGGCTTCTCTTGTGAGCTGGTCATATTTGCACCCCCTGCCTGCTGCCAGATTTCTGGAGCCAAGAGGGAGAGGAGGAGAGTGAGCCCCACTTTTATTCCAGTTTTCCTGCCCTGGTGACTGTGTCATCCTCTTTGTCCTTAGATTGAATACTCCCTGTCCTCTGTAGCTGCCCAAGATAGGTGTGTGTCTAGAAGTAGCCTCCAGGCCAGAGAGCCCTGCAGTTGGTCCTTCCTGCCTCTTGACAGGGGGCGGGCAGCCCCCATCTGCCTCCATGGTGGAGGTGGACTCTCACCAACTGCTTCTTAAACAGATTTTGAACCCAATTACAGTTCCCTCTCTGCCTCCTCCAGTCTAGGGTGACCTTAACATCTAGTGTCCTTAAGTGCCAGAAACTTGTGCTGGGCCTGACTGAGCTCATCTCTGCTGTGTCCTTAGGGTCTCTGTTCTCAGGCCCCAAGTGTCATTTGCCACTGGTGTGGCCATCTTTCTACTTCTCAGGTTGTGTTGTTATTGGGCTTCTTTTCTACTGTCCTTGTTCCTGCTGGTTATGATGTTTTAAAAGCATTTTCTAATCTGTCACTGGAATGGAATTTGGGAGGGAGATGGATTTGTGTTTCCAACTGTTCTCTCCACACAAGAGCTTCCAGTCTGTTCTTTATCATGAAAACTGATAAACAATCCCATGGCAGGGTGGAGGGGAGGAGGGATGAATTCTTCTTAAGAAAAAAAAATCCCATAAATAATATTAATTTGTGTTTTCTCAAAGAAGTTATTAGAAATACTAGGAACGTAAAACAAGATGCTACTGTGTCTAGCAATTTAACTTCCATGTTTCCTTGTGGTTTCCAAAGTGGATTTTGGAGAGATTGAAGCAAGACACTCAGAAGACTTGAACTGCAAAAGACTGAATGAAGCCATGAGGGTGAGACAGCCGCTGTCCTCAGCCTGCAAGCTGATGACGCACTACAACCTGGACCATGAGGTCAAAAGAATGGCTACAAGGATAGACTTGCTGATGGACAGCCACATCTTCCAGATCTTCTGGGAGGAAGCTGCAGAGTCATTAAGCCATCCCCAAGGAGAGTCTGAAAGACAAACCCTTGCGCTTTTAGAGGCCTATGAGTACTTGTACTCGCCTTGTTACCAGAGGTTCATGAAACTGTATCAGGATCTGAAGTCAGGAGAGATCACCTTTGGAGAAATTAATGTCTTCTTCAAGGATTTTGTAGATAAATACAATGACCTGACTTTAGACCTCCAGATCATGTGTAAAGTAGACCCCCAGGCCCAGAGGGCCTGGATCTCAGAGCGTGTTGAACAGATCAAGGAGTACCATAGCCTGCACCAGGCAATCAGCTCGGCCAAGGTCATCTTGCAGTTCAAAAAGGATTTTGGATTGACTGGTGACTTCAGTGTTATTTACACTTTAATAAACTTTGTAAGTTATTTGCTGGGGACTCCTGGGAGGTGGGGGCCTACCTCAGACTCCTTAGAAGCCCCAGGTTTTCTGGGAAAATCAGTGAGGCAGCCCCCTCCAAGGACTCTCATCTGGGCTGCACTAAGTCTGGAACATTCCAAGCCCTGGTTTTTACCTTTGCTTGAGACAGTGTGACTGTTCCTTAGCTAGTGAGTTTTCTTGGGTCTATATGAGAGCCAAAAATTCAGGGTAGAAAAAACCTACCCCTTTCCAGAGGAATCTCATCTCTTTAGGTTATGAAAACACAAAGGGAAGTATTTTGTCATCTGTCCAGGTACCTCTCCTAGTTGCCGTGGGAATGCCAAATGGTACATTGCTCCTGTTGTAGCTTAGGCCTGAATCTCTTCCTGTTTCTTAGTCTCACATTTCTAAGATGTGTGGATTTTCAGTAGAGGCAGGTATGTTAATACTTAAAATTTAACACACAGTGTGGAATTGTCTATACCTAGACTTGAACCCTTCGGTAAGTCTATGAGTAACTCCCCCAGAGAAGCTAACAACATGGACCTGGCTGGGCTGCTCTGAGTAGCAGGTTTCGAAGTCTATGAAAGCTTCCTCACAGGACCTGGGTACTGGGGACAGTAGCTACTGCAGCTTAGCAAGGAGGGCTGTGGAGGTCATGCTATCCTTGGTGCAAGAATGTGTCAGGCTCTGCTATAGCAGCTGCTTGTCCAGGCATACTGGAGGGCAGGTGTGGGTGGTTGCTGGAACAGCCCACAGCAAAGCTTCATCTTGCAGATTGATGATTTCAAGGCCACCCACCATGAGAGACTGAACCAGATTAGCCCACAGCTCATCCAGGCCAAGAAGCTGTTGCAGGATATCAGTGAGCCCCGCCGCCAGTGTCTGGAGGAGCTGGCCCTGCAGAAGGAGCTGGTCAGCTGGCTACACGACGAGCTGAAAGGTATGGTGGGAGCTCAGCTTCAGGTGTTTGCCAAATGGGGTTCCTGACCTTAAGGATGTCCTGCCTCAATAATGTGCATGTGTTGGGTTGGGGGGGGCAGTGTCTGCTTCTAGGCCCACAGTGGAGTTTGCATCAGGACAGCTTTTCAGGCTTCTGGTTAAAACTGTTTCCTTTGTTGCTCTTTCCATCTGTGGACACTGGCATCATTTTCATAAGCATCCTGACTTCTTTTTCTCCTTCAAGCTCATTCTGCCAGAGGCCTAGGCATGCTCTTGCCCACAGAGGGGTGTTGCTGCTGTAAGCTTGTGTAACCTGTATACTTCTCTTCCAGCATAGGGCTGGGCAGCCTGTGTGGTTGTGTGGACTAGATAGAGGCAGGGGAGGAGAGATAAAAAAGAAAGTTCAAGGAGGTGGAGCGGGGACAGCACTCACACACCACAGAGGCCTAGAAGGCCACCTCCTGCTGGCACTGAGGCGTCATTGGCTCCGGCTCTCATCCAGAGCTTTGCTGCTTCCACCTTGTACTCCTGAGTCTGCTTTGACTTACATTCTTTGATTAGTAATTAACCCTAGGGGAATTATCTCAGTTTTTTAAATAATTGATTGCCCAATATTATTATTATTATTTTATTAGTTGCTCAAAACATTACAATGATCTTGACATATCATACATTTGATTCAAAATATTTACCAATGGAACGTGTTTTTGTTCAGGTGATAATGTTTGTAGATTAAAGGAAATAAGATACACACAAGCCTAGAACAGTGCCTGGGACATTGTTTGGTAAAGATTAGATGCTGTTCAGTGGTGTCATCATATGCTGCAAAAGAAAAGGTATCCTGGTGTCCTAACGGAAGGCAGGAAGTGCCACACACGCTAGGTGTTTACTTAGTGTCTATTGATGACCTCACGAAGGATCTTGCCCCAGGTGAGAGTTGTGCAGCATCATGGAGTGGTCCTGTGCTGACTCCCTCTCTGCCCCAGGCTTCACCGAGCTCAAGGTATTTGTGGACCTGGCCTCCATCTCAGCGGGAGAAAGCGACATTGACGTGGACCAGGTGGCCTGCTTCCATGATGCTGTGCAGGGCTATGTGTCCCTGCTGTATAAGCTGGACAAGAAGGCAGGCTTCAGCAAGTTCATGGAAATTTTAAGAGAACTCTGGAAGGCTCTGCAAAATGACCCCCATCTGCCCAGTAAGCTGGTGAGTTTTGTTCCTGATTCCAAGGTGTGGAGGTCTTGCAGCTTTGGGAAGCAGCTGTGCTTTGAGGGCATATGGGCATGGAGGCGTGTAGGCAGCCATTTAAACTGATGTTTAAAGCCAGATTTTCTTCACTATGGAAATGCTTTCTTTGTCTTGGGTTGGAAGAGAACTACAGAGCTGCTTGTCAAGAGCAGTCTCCACCCTACAGGACAAGTGTAGAAAGAGCAAGGTAGGAAGCAGCAGTTTTCTCTGAATTTAGTAACTGTGCTTTTATTTAGTTACTTTTTGGTATTTTTCACAATTGATGTTGATTATTTTTTTTTATCAGAAAAAAAACATTTAAGTAAATTACTTGTACCAGCGTCTGAGTAAACTTACACTCATAACTCACCCAATGAGAAGAGATGTCCAGAGGCCTGCACCAGCCTTGGGACAGTCCTGTATGTGGTTGGAGGGTGGGGAGATGGACAGAGAGAGCAGTTTGCAGTTTTTCTGTTAGAAGCTCATTTTCTGTTGTGATTTTTCCTGTTCTTCTGGTCATGCTCAGGGACCATGACAAGACATTAAGAACTTAGGGCTCCTGTTCAGTCAACCATCTCTCCTCAGAGGGTCTTTGTTCTGGGAACCCAGGAGGATGGTGGCCTGCCACCAGAGAGCACGGCCTGTGGCTATCTTACCAATCAACCATAAGTGCAGGCCAAGTGCATTCTAAGTGTCAGCTAGAAACCTGGCACCAGTGCAGTCACAATGAGTGGTCAGGGTCCTGAGGAACAGGCAGGGTCCTGAGGGAACAGCCAGGGGTACCTGAGGCAGCCTCAGGCAAGAAGTTATGCCTGGAGCCCTAGAGGAGGGTGGCTGGAGTTTGCCCAGCAAGGGAAGAGGCAGGAGGAGGACATCCAGGAAGATAGTCATTTGAACCCTGGCCCATATTCTCTGCTTTTGTTCCAACAGCGAGATTCTGCCAGGAACTTGGAGTGGCTGAAGACAGTGAAGAAAAGCCATGGGTCCATTGAGCTCTCGTCCCTGTCCCTGGCCACAGCAATCAACAGCAGAGGCATCTATGAGATCAGGGCACCCACAGGTGACCAGAAGGTGAGCCCGCCCAGATTCCAGGTGCAGTGTTGGTAGCATGCACTGGCCTGCTGCAGAGTCAGCATTTTAGACACGAGAAAATGGCTTCTAATCATGGTTTGCCTCCCAGATCTCCCCAGATGCCATCCTGCACCTGACCCTCCCTGGGGGTCACAGTGGCCTGGAGCCAGAGCGCTCCTACACTTTGGAAGAGCTGAAGGATCTTTTAAACAAGCTGATACTGATGTCTGGCAAGAAAGACCACAAGAATATGGAAGTGGAGAGGTTTTCTGAGGTGAGCAGGTGCCCTGTTGCCTCAGGCTGGGCATGCTCACTGCCCTGCTTCCTGCAAAGGGGAAGGGGCAGGGGTTAGCTTCTGGTGGACAGAGTGGCTCCAGAGAGTGGAGCTGGTGGGTCTGCAGGGTACACCTTGCCTGGAGCCACATCTGAGGTGGGACAGGCCCTGGAGGCCCTGGAGGCATCCTTAAGATTTGTCACCACTGGTGGTTAATCAGCTGCATTTAGCAGGAGGTGACCAAGTAGATAGTTCTGAGAAGAAGTATGAATGGCTTCATTTACTCTGTAAATTGGCAAAGTCAAACACCTCAATATTCTAATGGGCACTCTTCATCAAAACTAAAGTAACTGAGCCAGGTGTGGTGGCACATGCCTGTAATACCAGTGACTCTGGACGGAGTCAGGAAGAGTGTCAGCAACTTAGTGAGATCCTGTCACAAAATGAAAAAGGGCTGGGGACATAACTCAATGGTATAACACCCTGGGTTCAATCCCTGGTAACAACCACCCCCCAAAAAAATAAACCAAAAAAACCCTAAAATAATTGTAGATATAGGTTGTTGGTTTTTATAATAGTCTCTCTCTCTTTCTCTTCCCCCCTTTTCTCTCTCTCTCTCTCTCTCTCTCTCTCTCTCTCTCTCTCTCTCTCTCTCCTGTTATAGGTTCTTTCCTTACAGTTTATTTGCACTTCACAGTAGACAATTTTTCCTCCAGTGCAGCCATAGAGCCAGATTCTGGCACATACTAGGCAAGTGCTCTACCACTGAGACCAGCCCAGCCCACAGTCAACATTCTTATCTGCCACCTGATCTCTTCCTGAAGGTAGCTGCCCTCTTCCTAGGCTTTTCGTGTTTCCCAGTGACCCTGAAGGAGAAGTGAACCCAAAACCCTTGACTTAGAACCCATGTGTGTCTAGATTAGCATGTCCCCCTGCAGTAGCTCACTGTGACATCTGCCTTATGCCCTTGTTTCCCCCAGTTATTCTGCCATGTGCAGCGGCTCATGCAAGCCTTCCTGAACCTGTACTCTGCGGGAAACATGCTGTTCCGGGCATGGACTGCTGAGGTCTCCTGCTGCCCCAGGAATGGTGTCTTCATCTGCATGGACTTCCACTTGGAGTTGGTAAGCCAGTTGACAGAGAGTGGGGACGTCACCCGGCTCCTGGAAGCCCTCTGCAGGCAGATCAAGCACTTCCTGAATGACTGGAAGGAGCTGGTGAGCAGAAAGCGCAGGGAGCATTTCTACCTCAACTTCTACACGGCCGAGCAGCTGGTCCTCCTGAGCACCGAGCTCAGGAAGCAGAGTCCCAGTGAAGCTGCCCTCATGATGCTGTCCTTCATCAAAGTCAACTGTACCCCAGCTGACGTCTTAAGGGCCACCGAGGGGTTCAATGAGGCCCCCAGACACCACGTGAGGACAGTGATGGAAAAATTACCTCCATTGCAATCTGCTGAGATCAGCCTGGTGACCAAGCTGAGGGCCATCATGGAACAGTCCCTGGAGAGCATGAGTGTCTTTCTGCCTGGCTGCCTGGACCTGGAGGCCCTGGGCCATTGTCTGGCTCGCCTGGCCAGGATGAGTGGGCCTCCTGTGGAACGGTCTCTCCCCATGGGCCTGCAGGCTGGCCAGCCCAACCTGGTCTTGTGTGGCCATTCTGAGGTGCTGTAGGCTACCTTGGCCATCTACATGCAAGCCCCAGGCCAGCCCCTGCCCACTTTCGATGAGGTGCTACTTTGCACCCCAGGGACCACATTTGAGGAGGTTGCCCTGTTCCTGCACTGCTGCCTGGCCCCAGTTTCCCAGGGGCACCAGGTCTACAGCCTGCTGTTTGCGGATCAGCTGAGCTACGAGGTGGCCTGCCAGGCAGAGGCCCTTTTCCACAGCCTGTGCACACAGTGTCCCCGGGAGGACTACCAGCTGGTGGTGGTCTGCGACACGGCACAGGAATGCTGCTACCTGCCCTCAGCCTTCAGCCAGTACAAAGACTACCTCATCCCCCAGGCACCCCTCCATGCCATCCAGGCCTACTTGGCACATCACTACCAGGTCCCAGCACAGACCCTGTCGGCAGCAGCTGTGTTCAGAGACCGGATGTGTGTGGGGTTCGTGGCCTCAGAGAGAGCCGGAGTTGGTAATGAGAGCGCTGGGGTGGGTAGGCAGTCTCTCAGGGCTTCTCAATGACCCCTGCCTCTGAAGCAGTGGGCACCTCAGATGACACCCCTCTGCAGGTGGGAAAGTGAGTCTCAGGAGGGTCTGACTCCCAGCAGTCAGTACTTCCTCTAGAAGGGGCCCCCTTTCCACCCAGGTTGTAGTTCCCGGGAGCCCAGCTCCTCCTTGGATGGACTTCTCTGCAGGTCACTTTTTTCTTGTGTAAACTCTTGACCTCTTCTGGGTCACATTGATGTGATCAGAGGAGGCATAGCTGCTCTGGCTCCAGAAGAAGAGTGCTTTGCACCCTCCCTTCAGTCACTGTCATGTGTCCTTAATAAGAGGTGGTGACTTCCATTCTGTTGATTTCATCCCATGAGCATCACTGTGCCCTGTCAGGACAAAACCTGCCCTCCCCTCCCTGCTCGGGACATACCTCTGCTTTTACATTATTTCACTTCCACTGCCGTCATCATGGAGAATGCCAGGATGCTGAGTGGGTGACAGCTAGGGACTCTGGCTTCATGGTGCAATTGTGCTCTAATCTGATGTTCCATTGCATCAGTTTTGATTTTTACATAGAGAAGTAACTGTTTTTGTTTTTTTTTTTTAAATGGGGATTTACCTCAGGGGTGCCCTATCACTGAGCCATATCCTCAGCCTTTTTTATTTTTTATTTTGAGACATGGTCTCACTAAGTTGTTTAGGGCCTCACTAAGTTGCTGAGGCTGGCCTTGAATTTGCAATCTTCCTGCCTCAGCCTCCCAAGCTCCTGGGATTACAAGAGTATGCCACTGCTCTTGCCTAAGAAGTAATTTCTAATCTCTCTGGATTCTGTTCCTCTTGGTCCATGGGCTTGGGATCTAATTTCCTTATTTTAACATTACAGGGAAGTTTCTCTATGTGAAGAGATTGCATGAAAAACTGAAAAAGAAGTTAAACAGTGAATAGGTGCCTTTAAAGATTGTTCGGTTGACTGACACTCAGGTGGATGAGGGCCGCATCCTGGGCTCCCTCCTATCTTTCTGGGATGCTCAGTTTTGGAAAACACCTATGATATTCCACTTTGATGTGACTGCTTCGGTAAGTACCTATATGGCAGCTGAATGGCCACATCAGAAGTTGTAATTCCAAGGGCCCCACTTGCTTCTCCCTGTATGAAGAGTCCCTTCTTTTTACACCTACCTGTGGTCAGTACCCTTCTCTTCAGGAACAAGACAGGATTGTCCTGGGCGTTGGAAGAAATGGTTGGCATTTGTGTATTTTCAACCCACGCTTCTCTGTCTTTAGGTACAGACTGGAACTTGGGTTTTTGTTTTCAAACTCCTCATTTTACAATACCTAATGGATATAAGTGGGAAAATGTGGCTTTGGAACCCATGCCATTTATATATCATTGAAATCCCAGTAGGAAATTCAGTACTGCCAAAGAGGTCTGCAAAGCTGGTAAGCACACAGGGCATTTGCAGGTGATCACAGCACACCTTTGCTGCTGTGGCATATGGCCTGAGTTGACACATCTTAATTGTTTTCCCACTTTCATGTTCAGGGAGCAGCGAGTATATGTAAGGCGAAATGCATGCTTAGACTTAGATCTTAATGATGTCTGGAATGAGAATGCTCTCGTATTTATTGATTGGCAGCATCTTGCATTTGTCTGGATCTGTCAGATCCATGCTGTGTCTGGGTTGAGTCTCACCCATGCTGAGTGTTCAGGAGATTCCTCTGTTGATGGCCATTGTCTCTTTTACTGCCAGTTAAGATAGCAGGGTGACTTTGCACACAGAAAGCCATTAGCTGGTGGGAGTTCTATGGTCGCACATGTGTTCGTGCTTGGAGGAGAGATCATGCCACAGGAGGCTGGGTTGGAAATGGATTCCTGGTTAATAATACAGCTACTGTAGTTGAGCTTCTTTAATACTCTAAGGTGCAGATGCCAGCCTCTGTGAATGAGAGGCTGCAGAATGCAAACAATCACTGTGTATTTAAGTGATTGTTTTCATGAAGGCCGATCCTGAGTAGATCGCGTGGAGGGTTAATATATATGGGCATCTTTCAGGAAATCAAGTTCTAACTTATATTTATGTCTCTCCTTTGCAGAATCCACATGCCCCCCAGTTTAGTTTTCTTGACATCTTCCCCAGAGTCACCTGCAGACCTCCCAAAGAAGTGATAGCCTTGGAGCTGAGCCCTGAGAGAAGCTTCAGAGAGCTTGGAATGGACGAGAGAGAATTCCGCAGTGCCACTTTCCAAAGACCTTACCAATATTTAAAAAGATTCCATCAAAAACAAAACCTAGACACATTTCAATACCAAGCAGGCTCTGTTGAAGGTACCCCAGAGGAGTGCATCCAGCACCTCCTCATATATTGTGGGGTCATCAACCCCTCCTGGTCAGAGCTCCAGAACTTTGCTCGGTTCCTCAACTGTCAGCTCAAGGACTGTGAGGCCTGTATGTTCTGTAATCCAGGCTTTACTGGATTTACACTACCAGGCTTCAAGAATTTTGTGGTCACCTTCATGATCTTCATGGCAAGAGACTTTGCCACACCAACGCTTCATATCTCTGACCAGAGCCCAGGGAAGCACATGGTCACCATGGATGGGGTTGATGAGGAAGAGCTCACCCCCTTCACTCTCCGGAGGAGGTGGGAGTCAGAGCCTCACCCATATGTATTCTTCAATGGTGACCCTGAGACCATGACATTCATAGGCTTCCGTCTTCAGCCCAATGAGAATGGCAGCGTTGACGCCATCAACCATCTCAATGGGAAGATAATCAAGAAAGATGTCATGACAGAAGAACTGTACAAGGGGCTGTTGCTTCAAGGCGTGCCCTTCAATGTTGACTTTGATAACCTGCCCAGACACGAGAAACTCTTGAGACTCTGCCGGCCACTAGGAATTCCTCAGGCCTTTGACCCTGATGAAACATATGAGCTTACAATGGACAACATGCTCAAGATTCTGGCCATTGAGATGCGATTCCGCTGTGGGATCCCAGTTATCATCATGGGAGAAACAGGCTGTGGGAAAACCAGGCTCATTAAGTTCCTTAGTGATCTGCGGCGTGCAGGTACCCAGGCTGAGACCATGATGTTGGTCAAGGTTCATGGAGGAACAACTGCAGCCATGATCCACTCCAAAGTCTTGGAGGCTGAGAAAACTGCCTTATCCAATAAGGACCAACACCAGTTGGACACCATCTTGTTCTTTGATGAAGCCAACACAACAGAAGCCATAAGCTGTATCAAGGAAGTCTTGTGTGACCAGACCATGGATGGCCAGCCCCTGGAGGAGGACTCAGGCTTGCACATCATAGCTGCCTGCAACCCTTACAGGAAGCACTCCCAGGAAATCATCTGCTGTCTGGAGTCAGCTGGTTTGGGGTACAGGGTCAGTGCAGAGGAGACAGCAGACAGGCTGGGCTCCATTCCCCTCAGGCAGCTGGTGTACCGTGTCCACGCCCTGCCCCCGAGCCTAATTCCTCTAGTGTGGGACTTTGGGCAACTGAATGACACTACTGAAAAGCTCTACATCCAACAGATTGTGCAGAGACTGGTGGACCACGTCAGGATCAGCGAGGACGAGACTCATGTAATCACGGAAGTGCTCTCTGCCTCTCAGAGGTTCATGAGGAACACTGAAAGTGAGTGCAGTTTCGTCAGCCTCTGGGATGTGGAGCGCTGTGTGAAGGTGTTCACATGGTTTCATGGCCGCAGTGAGATGCTCTTGGTGAAGCTGAACACCTTTCTCTGTGAGAAAAGTGTCAGCAAAAATAACTTCAGGAGAGACCCCATCCTCTGGTCCCTGGTGATGGCTGTGGGGGTCTGTTACCATGCCTCCCTAAAGGAGAAGGAGTCCTACCGCAGAGCCATTTGCAGGTATTTTCCAGGACCATATGACGACGGCAGGGTCATCCTGGACGAGATCACACATGCACAGGATCTTTTCCTGAGTGGGGTGCCTCTGAGGAAAACCATAGCCAGGAACTTGGCTCTGAAGGAGAATGTCTTCATGATGATCATCTGCATTGAGCTAAAGATACCCCTCTTCCTGGTGGGAAAGCCTGGCAGCTCCAAATCTCTTGCCAAGACCATCGTGGCAGATGCCATGCAAGGCCAGGCCGCACACTCCGCTCTGTTCCGCAGCCTGAAGCAGGTCCATCTGGTGTCGTTCCAGTGTAGCCCCCAGTGCACCCCACAGGGCATCATAAACACCTTCAAGCAGTGTGCTCGCTTCCAGCAGGGGAAGGACCTGCAGCAGTACGTGTCTGTGGTGGTGTTGGATGAGGTCGGCTTGGCAGAAGATTCCCCCAAAATGCCCCTGAAGGCTCTGCACCCACTGCTGGAAGACGGGTGCATTGAAGGTGATCCTTCCCCCCACCAAAAAGTCGGCTTCATAGGTATTTCCAACTGGGCCCTCGACCCTGCCAAGATGAACCGGGGCATCTTTGTGTCCCGCAGCAGCCCCAGTGAGAAGGAGCTCATAGAGAGTGCCAGAGGGATCTGCTCTTCAGACAGCCTGGTGCAAGACAGGGTCCGAGGGTACTTTGCTCCTTTTGCCAAGGCCTATGAAACAGTGTGCAGCAGGCAGAACAAGGAATTCTCTGGGCTTCGTGACTACTATAGCCTCATCAAGATGGTCTTCGCCACCACCAGAGCATCTAACAAGAAGCCTTCTCCACAGGATATTGCACATGCAGTCCTTCGGAACTTCAGTGGCAAAGATGACATCCCCGCTTTGGACATCTTCATGGCCAGTTTATCTGAGGCCGGGTATGTGGAAGAGGTCAGCACCCTGGAGCTCATCAAGCAGAACATTTGTGGGAGTATGCAGAACATACTCCCAGCAGTAGGGGAACTGGAAGAAGCTGAATCCCGCTACTTGCTCATACTGACCAAAAACTATGTGGCCCTGCAGATCCTGCAGCAGTTATTCTTCAGTGAGGACCAGCACCCCGAGATCATCTTTGGTTCCAGTTTTCCCTGGGACCAGGAGTACACCCAGATCTGCAGAACATCAATCGGGTGAAGATCTGCATGGAGACTGGCAAGATGGTGGTGCTGCTGAACCTGCAGCACCTCTATGAGAGTCTGTACGATGCGCTCAACCAGTACTACGTCTACCTTGGGGGCCAGAAGTACGTGGACCTCGGGCTCGGCACCCATCGCGTCAAGTGTCGGGTCCACCCTGACTTCCGTCTGATTGTCATTGAGGAGAAAAATGTGGTGTACGAGCAGTTCCCCGTGCCCCTCATTAACCGGCTGGAGAAGCACTACCTGGACCTCAGCTTGGTGCTGCAGGGGTGGCAGAAAAGCATTGTGCAGGAGCTCATGCAGTGGGCAGAGCAGTTTGCTGACGTGAAGGCCCATCAGTTCCTGGCTGGGCACAAGTACAGCCCTGCTGACGTCTTCATCGGCTACCACTCTGACGCCTGTGCCTCTGTGGTGCTGCAGGCTGTGGAGAGGCAGGGCCTCGGGGACCTGACACAGGAGCTGTATCACAGAGTATCCGAGGAGGCCAAGCTGATCCTGCTGGACTGTGCCACACCAGATGCTGTGGTGGGGCTGAGCACCTCCACACTAGGTTCATTTGCTGCACAGACCCTGTCCCCGGAATACTGGAACAATCAGCAGCACCACTCCTTTGCAGATTTCCTCCTGGCCCAACTTCACAATCTGGACCTGGAGCGCCACGCCATTTTCACAGAGGTGACTGCCCCCATAGCCTTTCATTTTTCTTTCACCCAAGAGCCCTTGCTCTCTGGTGCCAGAAGGTCTCAACTCCATTTAAGGCACTGTTCAGAAGGAAAACCGGTATGTCCCCTCCATGTTAGGCAAAATGAGGATAAGTCTATTTTGGTCTCTCTCACCTGTTTGTGAGCAGAGCTCTCCTCTGACAGCAGCACTAGGCACAGTGTTCACTGGGCCCACCCTGTTATAAGTTATTGGCCTGCTTCTCATTCTTGGACAGCCTAAGAGTAATGGACGAGGTTGGTTCTCCTTAAAAGACACCGGCCCGCTGTGAGGGCTGGCTGGGTATGTGTCAGAGGCAGAGGGATCCTTGGGGCACAGGTGTCGAGTCTGAATTTGCATCTGTGCAGGAGACCAGGAAGGGACTGCTGACAGAGATTGAAATTCAAGCTGTGAGTGCTGGGTTGTGGGGATGGGATAGGTGGAGAGACATGTGGAGGGCCTTGTGGATAGCCTTGAGCTTGGTCTTGACTGCACAGAGAGGAGCTATGAATGAAAGTGTACGTAGACATGCCCCAATGACTGGGTGATGGAAAGACAGTGGAGTAAGAGAGTGACATTGAGAGGATAGATCTGTCAGGAAGTTCTGGCATGGTACAAACTGCAAATGGTTAGCTGGCAGCATGGGTGGGCTAATCATCAATTCCATGGAGGGTGGCAGGAGGTGGAGGACAGCCTTCCTGAGCTCACTGTAGCTTTGTGCTATCATCATGGAGACCCTAGGAAGGAACGATGGGTTTGGGATCCAGTAGTGACATCTGTTTTGAATAGGTTTGATGTCTGTTGTGTGGTTGGATGTAGGAATAGGAAGCTTGTCAGTAAGGACAGGCCCAGAGAAGGGGATTAGATCCAGGTGGAGTGGCACATGCCTATAATCCCAGTGGCTTGGGAGGCTGAGGCAAGAGGATTGAGAGTTCAAAGCCAGCCTCAGCAACTTATGGAGGCCCTAAGTAACTTAGCAAGTCCCTGTCTCAAAATAAAAACTAAAAAGAAGGGTTGGGTTATTGCTCAGTGGTTAGACACCACTGCATTCAATCCCTGGTACAAAAACAATGGGGTCTGGAGAGCTGTGGTCCTATGTGCCTGGTGATATCTGGGTTTGCACTATGGGGTGTGGTCCATGGCAGAGAATGGAGAACTATTGAGGGTAGGGAGCATTGCCAGTGGCTAACTCCTGATAGCATGAAATAAGATTACAAGAAGAAATGGCATTGTGCTGAGCCCTAAAGGATCAGGAGGCTCCCAGGTAGGGAAAAAAGCAAGAAGAGAGACATTGACATCTCAGGAGGAGATTGAAGCATCTTTTAGTCAGGGCAAGTCTTCTCTCAGCCATCTGTTGACCCTGGAGGTTCTGCTTGCCTCAGCCACTCCTTGTATATAAAAACTACTCTGGGTTGGGCTTCTTTCTGTCTGAGTGCCCACTGGCCCTGGGTTCTGACCCGGTGCTCTGTGTTCTTGCTTAAATTCAGCTGATTGCTTGTGTGCCCATGTTGCAGGTCACCACCTTCTCCGGACTGCTGACCAACTGTGACTGCGAAGCTCTAGGGGCAGAGGTGAAGGGCTTGGCCCCTAAGCCTGTGATCCTGTCACTGCAGCAGTTTGACACTGAGTACTCATTCCTCAAGGAAGTCCGGTGAGGCGCCCTGCCTGCCCATCACCCTTGGCCCCTTCCCTGGGAACTTGGTATCGCATGCCAGGGTATGGTAACCACTTGTAAGGAACTCTGAGTACTATGGAGGCTCATTGCTCAGCCTCCTTGAATGCCCCTCTGGCCCCAGTTGTAAGACAGCTGTGTCCATCTGTCTCCTGAGCACTGTGTGGCCCTTTTCTTCTCCAGTGGATTGCATCCTCACCTTGTGGAGGGAGACCCCACCTGGATGCTGGATTCTGCATGGCCTGTGTTTCCCTTCACTTTGTGGAGTGTTATGATTCATGTTTTTTTGTTTGTTTGTTTGTTTGTTTTTATTGCTTGTGCTGGGGATTGAACCCAGGGATGCTCTACCACTGAGCCACATCCCCAGCCCTAATTTTTATTATTATTACTTCTGAGATAGGATCTGGCTGTGTTGCTGAGGCTAGTCTGGAACTGGTGACCCTCCTACCTTAGCCTCCTGAGCTGTGGCTGCCCATGTTTTAGGACAGAGGACTCACTTGGGTGATTCTCTTTTTCTTTCAGAAGCAGCTTAATGAAGACAGCCAGACATAAAATCCTCATTGTCCAGATGGATTTTGATGATGGCACTCACAGTGCTCAGCTCATTGCATCAGCTAAGTATGTTCTCAGCAGTTTTCTAGGAAAAATAAGAAGCCACAATCTCCCCAGGACATCCTGAAGAATTTTTTCCATGAAAACAGTGTGGAAATAAGAATGACTCTCCCTCCCAGCTCCTGACATGGACTAGAGAAGCTAGAGAGTAAAGCATGAAGGAAAAGGCCAGTAATGGCACAGAAATTGTGGAATGCAAGACCTGTCAATAATGGAATTTTTGTAGTATTTAGGAGAATATGTTAAAGCTGTGTGTGCAGTCATTTACAGTCCTTTTTTGATCATTTTGATTTTGAATCACATAATTAAAATTAAAGTTCAGTCTGGGATTTAGCTTGGTGGTACAGCACTTGCCTAGCATGTCTGAGGTCCTAGGTTTGATCCCCAGTACTGCCTAAAAAAAAAAAAAAAAAAAAAAGAACTTATCATAAGTTTAAGGGCAGTAAGACTATATAAATAAATTAATATTTATTGAACATTTTTGTGGTGTTCATAAATCTGTTGCTTTCATAATTGCTGTGTTCTGTTACCTCATGTAATTAAGAGTGACTTCTGCCCCTTTAAAGCACTGGTAGCCTAGTACAAGTTAAGGCCTAGCCAGATCCTATAGGGAGGTGGTCTGCGGCCACTGGGTGTGCAAGGGCCACTGTACCACATTGTACTTTCTCAAAATGGGAAGGCCAGAAAGCCCCAACCTCTGGCATGTGGGTGCTCTGAGACCTGCAGGGCGGGTGGGGATTCTGATCAGCCCTGAGAGGTAGGAAGTGATCCTGCCAATTGGAAGCCACCCTTCTCCTCTCATGAGAGTTGTGGTGGCCCCTGGAATTGTGTGGAATGTGGTAAAGTCCCAACAGCTCTTGGGATGAGGCAGCCATCTCACACCTTAGCTTTTGCTCCATTGCTTGCTTTGTTTTGATTTTTGTTTTCTCAATAGGTATTCTGCTATTAATGACATAAACAAAATACAAGGAACTCAGGGCTGCGTCTTCTTCTTTTTCATCACAAAACTGTCCCGGATGAGGAACAGGGCATCCTACGTGGGATTCCATGGAGGTAGGGCCAAAAGATGAGTGACTGTCTTTAAGTATATCTGGGCTGCCTCTTGGGGTCCCATACTGTATCTAGGTCAGACACCAACCCCATCTGTCTCCGGGCTTCTCTGGGCTCACTGTTCACAGCCATCACTCTGGGACTTGCTGCTGCTGTGTCAGCATGGCTTGGTCTACCTCAGGTGTGCACAGGACACACTCCTGCTCCCACTCTTCATTATACAAATGACTCAGAGATCTTCCCCTTTCACACCGGCCCTAGTGCTGACTCTTTTGCATGTTCCTGGGAAAGTACTGTGTTCAAATCAGTCCATCCCTTTTTCTGTGGAAGGTCACCGGTTGGCTTATGTAAGACAATTGATATTTTGGAAAGAGGGAAACAAGTTTAATAATTTTATAGATGGAAAGTCAAACTGTCAGCACTTTGCAGCACTTTCTAATTATGGGACAGTAAGTATGGTAAGATGAATGTAAAGAACTGTGAACAGGATCCATGGAGACTTTGCATGACTACATAAATCAGCCTCAACACCCATGTTGATGGTGAGAGTGCTGATGTGATGTAGGGGGTCTGATGGGTTTTGGTGTGTTCAGGGATGTAGGCTTTGAGGTACCGATCATCACTCTGACAGTAGAGTGATTGAGCATCTGGACAGAGGTGTGCCCCTACTCATGACAGACAAGAAGAAAGCAGAAAGATGTGAGAAGACTCGGTGGCTTTGTTCTTCACAGGGCTGTGGCAGTCTGTGCAGATTGATGACCTCCGAAGGTCCACAGTCATGGCTGCTGATGTGACTAAGCTGCAGAGTGTCACCATTAGCCAGCTGTTCATGCCAGGAGGCAGCCTAAAGTGTGAGTTGCAAGGTGGCAGACTGCAGAGGTGGGGGCGGAAAGGCAGGTGAAAGGTGCCAAGTTAGGCAGCCTCCTGTGAAGCTGGAGTCAGGGCTGCCACATTTGAGTCACCTTTGAGTCTTGGCACCTGCCTGCAGCAGGAACTCAGAATGTGGCACTGAACTGCCTGGCTCATGGTCCACATAACCAGAGCCTTGGGAAGGCCAAGGAGCAGCATCTAGTGTATCAGCTGGTGTGCTGTGGGTCATGTGCCAGCCCTCAGCCCAGGCTGTGGGGCACCTGACTAGTGGATGATGGATGTCCCCTTAACTGAAGCTACCAATGAAGCTTGGGACAGGAAACCCTGGTGAGGCTCAGCCTAGGCACAGACCTGGTACTACCCACCCCTTTCCTTCTCCAAGTGGTGACTTGATTGTGTTCCCTTCATTTGCAGCGAAAGGCAACCAGGAGGAGGTGATGGAGGCAGAGACCAGCAAGTCAGGGGAGGTAGCAGAAATGGAAATGAAAAAGGAAGTTTCTGAGGAGATGGAATGGGATACCGCTGACCTGCGGGGCAGTGATGTGAGTTCTCCTCTGTTCCCTTGTTGGCTGCAGGTGGCTGATCTGGAGAAGCACAGGCAGCTGTGCCAGCGTCAGGCTGAGTCTTGCCTTCTCTTTATGCTGGAAGTGTAGGGGACTTACCAGGACAAGATCTGCCTTTCCCTTCTTTATGAAGGCTCTTAGTTAGCTCTAGGAGCTGTCCCTCAACTACTGGCCAAATTCGTGATGTCAGCCATCACCTTGCCAGTGGACCTCTGGGGGTGGGGCAGTACACTGGGATCAGCCCGGGGAGGTCAGTAGGTCAGCTTTACCATGGAGACTGGTCACTGTTGATTTGGGCAGGTGGACACCAGGCCACCTTCTCATGTGGGTAGCGTAGCTTTCACCCACCCTGGAAATGGCAGCAGCAGACGATGTGCTGTCTCCCTTGGCAGGCACAGGTCCTGGACACCACCAGACTGCTGAGGAGCTGTGTGCAAAGTGCTGTGGGGATGCTCAGGGACCAGGAGAGCTGCCTGCACAACATGAGGAGAGTCACCATCCTCCTCAGCCTCTTGAACAGGGATAGTGTGTGCAGTGGTACGAGTCATGTCCCTGCTTCTCATCCTAGTCCAGCAAGCCCTTCCTGAGCAGTGGGAATCAAGTGGCTGAGTATGGAGATCTGCCCTTTTAGGTTCCTGTGGCTTGGCAAATGCAGCTGTCATAGCGGGAATCTCAGAACATCTCATGAATTCTGCTCTAGAGTTGGCCTGGCCAGAGGACCTGTAGCTTCCCTCTGTGGGATAACTGGTCAAGCAGCACAGCAGAGCCTCCAACTTGGTGCCCACAGGTGTACCAAATTATGTCCTTTCTGCCTTTTCACAGCCGCGTTCTTGCGGATATCCAAGATGCGCCTCTCCTTCCTTCTAAAGAAGCAAGAAGAGAACCAGCTCTGCAGTCTGAAGGAGTGGGTGGGGCGAGAGGCTGCGAACCAGGATGCACTCCAGGAGGCCGGCACCTTCAGGTACTGCAAGCAGTGGGCAGTGCAGGGACCTACTATACCGTCCCAGGGGAAGGAGCACACCAGGTGTTTCTTTCTCTACCTATGTGGGGGGCAGAGCTATGTTTTTGCTCCAAGAGCCCAAAACAGACCTGGATGGTGGGCATGTGTGGGTTATTGGCCATGCAGGTGGTGGTCCTAGGGTGTTTACTGGCCACCTGGATGTTGGTCTTGGTGGATTGTTGGCCACCTGAATGGTGCTCATGGGGATGGTTGGCTTCCTTTCTCTGCTTTTGTGTCCTTAACTTTTTTCATAATAGAAAACTTTAAAAAAAATTGTTCTCAGGATGTTTGCCAGCATGTCATAAACCAAAGCCAGGTTTGCCATTCAAGGTTATTAAAATTGAGATGGTTATGTTCAGGGAAGTAACAGAAATTATCTTCCCATCCCTACAGCTTGAAGTAACAGCAAGTACAAAAATAGGACCCAGGACTGTCATTTATTATCCATAATCATTTATTATCCTATAATACCATGACCCTTTTCTTCAGACTTGAGACAACCTTTGAGGAGCCTGTGCTCTGGGGACAGGAGGGTTGCTCAGGGTCTCAGATGGAGGGTCTGAGGGTCTGAAACCACCTGTTGGCAGGATGATCTTAGGCCACTGAGGTTCTCCAGGTCCCTCCAGCTCTGCCCTTCTGACCCCCTGGCTCCAGGCCTGCTGCGCCACGTGGCCCACAGGGGGAATGTGGGCGATGGCAGAGTCCTGGGAGGCCAGGGCCCATGGGTGCTGGCTTCCTCATCACAGGAAGTTTTCTGTTTCAAGTTCTCTCTGCAGTGCTCCTTGACTTCTTTCCTAGTTACATTGTCTGAAGGAAGTTTGTGAGCCCAGAAACTGAACCTGCTTTTGTCTCCCTGAATGGTCTGTCTCCCTTTCCTAGCACATGTCCAAGCCATGTCCCATGGCCCCTTTGCCACTGTTCCTCTGGCCTTGATGGGTTTGCCAGCCTCCCTTTTTACTGCCCCATGGTCTCCACAGCACCCGAGTCCAGTTTCTTCCCCGTGGTCACCAGCAACACCCAAGAACAACTGGACCTGTTTGCATGGTACCCTCAATGCTCATTTCTGAGGCTGGCAGGATGTCATGACACTTCACCAGCACTGTGTGTCCGGGACTTAATGTCATATACCCTTGGGGCTAGATAGCCAGCCTCCTTGGAGTCCTTTATGCCAGGAGTCCTCTGGTTTTTAGTTCATCATGTTATGCAGCCTGTTGCCTTCATTTTTTTTTTTTTTTTGATTCTCAAGTTGTTTTAAATTTGGTCTCTTGGAGACCCTCTGTGGTGACTGTTACTCTGGAGCACTTTTCAGGGCTCTCAGCTGCTCCGGCCCAGGGCCCCTTTCACCACCTCCCCCACATCCATTGTGTGTGTTCTAGTCTGGGGCCTTAAGTCAAGGCCATTATCCTTGCCTAATGGGATTTTTTTCTCAGTATAATGTTTTTAAATTATCTCTAGAATCCTGTGTACTATATATCCAGAAAAAAAAATCCCTACAAAGGGCTTCACTTTTTTCCCCAAAAACAAATATTTATTAATTCTTGTCTTTTATCATGAGTAAAAAATATATCATTTTAGCATGAACATGAGATGAGGTTAATTCAACAAATTAAGCACTGTCAGTCTAAAGTACTCAGGGTTAGTTACAGAAACACCTATAAGAAAAGCCGAATTCTAGATAAACATGTTTTCTTATTTAACTTTGTATCAAATTTAGTTTGATCTCTTCATCTTTATTATATTTTATCTATAGCTACTTTTTTCTTAAAATATTCATTTAATTTTTTTAGTGAAGTTGGTCTTTATTTGATTTGTTTATAGAACCTAGTAGGCTTGTTCTGAAAAAAAAATATATAAAAATGCAGCAAATATTTCTTCACCTTTTCAAGGCACTAGTTACTGTTATTAGATGTAGAATTAAGTTCTATCCAGTCCTGCTAACTAATCTTAAAACAATTTCATTTGTGAATCTCTTGTACTTAAAAGTGATAGAAACTTCAATTTGCAGCCCTGGCTTGTAAGCTAGATGGCTTGTTGACACAGAGGAAGGAGGTGTCAAGAACAGCACTGGCTGTGATACTGAGCCACTGTCCCCTATCCCCTGTCCCACCCCTGCTACAGGCATAGCCTTTGGAAGCGAGTCCAAGGCACAGTCACCCCTCTGCTGGCCAGCATGATCTCTCTCATCGACAGAGATGGCAACCTCGAGCTTCTGATCAGACCAGACTCACCAGCCTGGGCCCAGGACCTGTGGATGTTTTTTTTTAGTAACACTAAGTTGCTGAACATTCCGCTTGTGATGAATAACATAAGGTGAATGAAAATCCACACATCACCCTCAGTAGCTCTCCTGGGCTTGAGAACGTAGGCTCTGTTTTCCAAGGAACGTTTCGCCAGCTCCTTCTACATCCTAGAGGCCATGGCATCCTGCAGGCCTTTGTTGCATATCCTCTCTCCTTATTTCCTTCTCTCAGGGCACCTGTGATAGCTCAGAAAGCCAGGTTGGACTCTGTGTGCAGTGGGGACACTGCCCTTTGGAAAGAATTTGTCCTTAATCATGCTCATGCTCCATTATGCATGATCTCTCTCATCGGCAGAGATGGCAACCTCGAGCTTCTGATCAGACCAGACTCACTATCCCTATTTTGTGTGGGGCCTTCCCAAGTTTCCTGTTCAGATTTCAGGGACTTCATTTCTGGAATGTAGGCCAATAAGGTGCAGGGGAGGGACAGGCGCAGTCACTGGAGACCTGTTTCTGCCTGAGGCTTTGGGCCCCTCCTAGGCCCTGCATAGGTAGCCTGCTTCATTGTATCTGTTATCAGGGGTTATGAGGTAGCCCACCAGTTCTTGTTCAGCAGGAGTCCTGGCCATCAAAGGAGACAGCAACTGTCTATGCAGCCTTGTTTTATTTTGATGTGGTGCAGGGGATGGAACCCAGGGCCTTACACATGCCAGGCAAGCACTCTACCATGGAGCCACCTCTGGCCCACAGCACCTTCACCTCTCATTCACCTCACCTCACTGCAGATCCAAGAGTGAGATGTCCTCCATCATGGTGCAGAACTATATGAGCCTTCCCGAGGGTGCTTGCAACAGTGTCCCCTTCAGCTGGAGAATCAGGGACTATGTGGAAGAGCTCTGGGTCCAGGCCCAGTACATCATGGATGTAAAAGGTGAGACCTGCTCAACGTGGGCCCGATGCAGTCCTAGTGAAGCAGCCTTTATCCACAAAGACACTGCCTGACCATCAGTGGGCAGACAGCAGCCAGCACCTGGTAAATTCTGGGACTTGTAGTTTTCACACTTTGCATGTGGAATAGGCTCAAGTTCATGTCCTGCCTTCATTTTGAAATTTCTGCTGAAGGAGTGAGAGTCATCAGGAGGCCAGAAGCCTGTAAGTCACACCATCAAGTGAGCCTGTGAGGTGATTTAGTAGTGTACTGAGCAGCAGGCTGGTGAACTGGAGCATGTTCCAGCAGGGACGGGGCTTGCTACCTGCTGCAAGTTGACCATTCCTGTCCTGAGGCTAAGACCCAGGAAAGGTCTCCTTTAAACTTTCTCAGCAAATGCTAGCAATGTAAGTGTGTCCCCTTCTTCCATGATAAGCCGTTCATCCATCCTGAGTCATACAAGCTACAGAGTGTGTGCTTTGCTGTCACTTGCTGGGGGCGGAGTTTGGCCATAGTCATTCCAAAAAAGCCAGTGGCAGGGCTGTGTTTTTGGAAGTCATCTTTCATGTACACATGAACTCATCATTTCAGCATTCACTTAGAGAACCAGTAAAAAAGTGAACTTGAAAGTGAACTTGTTTTCCTGGGTCTGTATTCTGCTGCATATCCTAAACCAATGTGAAGCAGTCTGTTCCCTGCTGAGAGGGTGTTTCTTCACCTAGGACAATGCCCTACCCAACCCTGCTGGTCCAGCAGAGTGTGCAGCTGGGAGCCAACTCCCCATCAGCTGGAAGGCAAATCTCCCTGGTTGGCATAGTCTCTGGCCCCAGCCCTGATGAGTAGCCCACTCAGTCCTGATTCCCTAGGAACCCAGGGTTACTGGAGCCCATTACACTGAATAGTCATGCAGCACAAAACTCAGACTCCCTCAGATGTTTTTTTCTTGTTGGGGCTAGCATGGCCTAAATTGAATGTTGATCCTGCCTTCCTTTCTGTGTTCCCTAGTCTATACATCCACCACTCTCTAGTCCCATAAGGCAACCAATATCACTTTGTCTCTGAGTCACCCCCAGGGGCTGCTCTAGCCTATGGCTCTCCTTCCTGGGGAGCAAGCTTCTCTCAGCTTGTGGCTTCAATTGTCTCAAGCCACTCTGGCTTCCTCCCTGCAGGACGGTCAGATAAGTTAGTAGAAATCTTCCAGCAGACTCCCTTGGGCATGTTTCTTGCCAAGCTCCCTGGAGAGCAGCATCAGGAGCTGGTTCAGTGCTACTTGAGGGACTTCTTGCTTTTCACCATGAGAGTGTCCACCTGGGAGGAGCTGAAGGTAGGTATCCATTCAAGGTCATGTGTGGAAATTCCATGGTCTGGACTGGGGGCAAACATGGGAACTCAGCTTTTGAGAGCTAGTGCTACCATGTAGGTTCATCTGCGCTTGATGAACCCTGTCAAGTGCCAGGCATTCATTAGAACAGAATGAAGCCATGCAGAATGCTAGGCTAAGAATGTCCCCTGAGCTGCTCAGAACACAGGGCCAATCCTCATCACTCCCCAAGGCCTCCAGGAATGCACATTCTAGTAACTTGAGAAGCTTTCCAGATTCCTTGTATCACCCCTCTTGAAATTGTTGAGTTTCTCTTGACAAAATTGAGATAAATATGTAACTGACCTCTTAGGGTAAGAATAATGAGTGAAATTCAGTGGAAAGATTGATAGGTTTTGTTTTTGGTGCTGGGGAGAAAACCTAGAGCCTCAGTCCCACTAGGCAAGTGCTGACTGCAGAGCCAGAGCCCAGCCCAAGATGGAAACTCAGCTGCCTTGTAGTCACACGCAGAGCAGAAAAAGAAGGTGGAGAATATAAGAGAATATACTCTAGCCAGCATGACGAAAGGTTAGCGAGGAGTTTGTGGAGAATGAGCAGAATATACTCTTATTTTTAAAACGGGTAGAAGTTACAAGCCAGCTACACAGGGTGTAATTGTGCAAGTTTCTAGAAAGCTTTGCTCACATGCTTAGCCCTACCAGTGACTCAAGAGAACATATAGAGTCTCTAGATACCAGTTGTACCTGCTCATCTGGCAAAACTGAGTTTTCAAAAAGAAGGGAGGGCTTACAGGCTTCCTGGGCAGATGCTGAGCAGTGGTCATGGCAGGGTGATTAGAGAGCCTGCCCCCCCCACCACTGCACATCAGAGGCCAGGCAGGTGCCCACAGCAAGGTTTTCTAGCTTTTTGTCTGATTATGAAGAGTTAGAAACAATTTGAATGTCCAATAAATGAAGAAGGGACAATTTATAGTATGTCCATTTTAAAATGGTTGTTTGCAACCATTGAAAAACAATATTTGCACAGATAATGAGTGATAGAGGATTCTCATAATCTTGAGTGGAGAAAATCAGGAACACAGTGATCTTGAATTGAGGATGATTCTGAGGAAAGGCACAGCTAGGAAAATGGCTAGAGGCTCTACTGAAAAGCAATCGGAAGATAGGAAGTCTGGGTTGTAATTCTCTTTTTTTGTGATTTTTGAATAGTTCTGATTTCCCACAGGAAAACATCTCTTTATAATTTAAAAGTTCATACTGAAAACCTTTCAAAACCCCAGTTTCTGCAGATGGCGCTGTGGTGCTGTGTCTGTGAGCTTTGAGCAGCCTCAGAGAAGCCCGAGGAAGGGCTCTACCTGCCGTGGGTACACCTGGCCTATCAACATTTCAAGACCCGGCTGCACAACTTCTCCAGAATCTTGACCATCCACCCACAGATTCTACAGAGCCTCACTGAAGTTGTACAGAAGCACGACATGGCTGGCAGTGAGATGGTACAGCCCCCCTCGGGAGACGCCTGTCCCCAGGAGCACAAGGAGAGATCCTTTAGGGGCCTGGGAGTCAGCATAGCCCAGAGGTGTTGGGAACAGCTGGGTAGTGCTTCCTCTATCCCAAGACCCAAAGGAGCAGGTTATGAGCCTGGAATGCAAGGACACACTCTGCCAGGACCTCTGGCCGAAGGGGCCCTGTGGGGTCATGTGACCACTTTCCTCTTCCCAGACACTAGATGTGTTGGCTGCAATGGCCTGTGCTGAAATGCTGATAAGGGACATCCTGAAGCCGAATCCCCAGGCCTGGCTGCAACTGGTGAAGAAGCTGTCCATACCACTGGAGCTCGTCTGCTCAGATGGGTACTTGCGAGGCAGTGGGAGTACAGCCAGAGCCGTCACTGTGGAGGTCAGGTGAGACCCAGAGCCCGGCTCTCCCTGGCATGCTCGGCCTGTGATCATCAGTGGACTCCAGGTCCTGGCACACCTGGCAGCAGGGTGAGCAGGTGCTCCTTCCATGGGAAGGGCTCTTTGAGCACTTACTCTGCGCTTGATGAACCCTGTCAAGTGCCAGGCATCTCGTTAGATGCTTGAGAAAGAGGATAACCACATGCAGGGAGGCCATGGTGCGCCAGAGCCACAGAAAGGCAGGTTATTCAGCTGCACCTGGAGAACCACTGTGGTGGCAGGGAGCCATTAGAATGGACCGACGCAGGCAGGGCAAGCAGAGGGGCAGGCCTTCAGGGTGGGGAGGGTCCCAACCTGTGCTATGCTGTGAGGGTCAAGAGGAACTCACTGTGTGAAGGATTATGAGAGAGTGAGCACAGTGGCTGAGCATGCTGAGATAGCAAATTGAGACCCAAAGTCCTGCCTGCATGGAGAGCTGGGGGAGTGCTGAGGGCAGGGCTGGTGGATAATCCCTCCTGTCAGCTCGCCTTCCCATGCTGCCTTACACCTGCCTTCTCATCCCTCCTCCTGTCTCAGAGTTCTCTGTTGGAGCTGAGTGTGTAATACCCTCTTTTGACAGAACCCAGTGGAGTCGTGTTTTCTCTATTGCACTCTTTGTGGAACACGTGCTTCTGGGGACTGAGAGCCAGATTCTTGAGCTGGGCCAGCTGGTGACTAAGTACGTCTTCTCACTAGACAAGGTGAGCACGGGCAAGTCTCTTGGTGGGATGCAGAGACATGTGTTGTTATGAGTTTGCCCTGCCTGATTGCTATATCGTGGCATGTCACTTAGGGATAATAATGACTATGTAGAACGGGACTTTTGCAGGAAACTTGTTTGTGGATGCTTTGCAAGAGCTGAAGAGTTAGGCTCCACCCACCTCCAAGCTGACCTAGAGCAGGCCAGCATCCTAGCCCTCAGGGACAAAGTCACCACCACCCTGAGCAGGGTGAAAGTGATGCAGGAGAATGCCACTGGAGTGGGGGACTTCAAAATACATGCAATTCATTGGACCACGGAAATAGAAAACCACTGAGCCTCTGCTCCCAACACCAGATAAAGCCAATGATAGCACAACCAGTGCCCCTCAGAGAAAGCCACCATCTCTGTGGCCAAGCTGTCTGGCAACAATGGTCACTCAGCACAACCAGATTCCCACCTCTTTCACCCCATGACCTGGGCTAGGGTAACTGTTGTGTGATCTCATCCTGTGGTTGGAATGCCATTGACCTCCAGAGTGCCCACTGTCAGGGTGTCTGAGAAAGGCCATTGTAGACAGGTATGCAGCCTTTGAAATGCAGGCAGGCACATAGGAAATAGATTGTCATACCCAGACTTGACCAGAATGTCAGAGGCCTTGTGACGGTTGTGATTGCTGTGAACTTTGTTGTTCACCAACTTATTTGAGGCCTGCTTTTACTTCTTTTGGATGTATAACTAGAAGGGGACTCACAGTATCAATTTATTAAATTTCTCTCTCTCTCTCTCTCTCTCTCTCTCTCTCTCTCTTTTTTTTTTTTTTTTTTTGTCCCGGTGATGGAATGCAGGGGTGCTCTACCACTGAGCTACATCTCAGCCTCTTTTTAAAATTTGAGTCAGGATTTGGCTAGGTTGCTGAGACTTGCCTTGAACATGTGATCCTCCTGCATCAGGCTTCTTTATCGCTGAGTATGTGCTACCTTGCCTGGTTCGGAGTTTTTTGTTTTGTTTTGTTTTAAAAATGAAGAATTTTAATAGAATTTAATAATGAAGAAGTTTGTTTTTAATAATGAAGAATAATGTTTTAATAATGAAGAGCTTTTTTAGAATACTTTTATTTATTCCTTTACTTTATTGTGGTGCTGAGGATAGAACCCAGAGCCTCACACATGCTAGGCAAGTGCTCTACCACTGAACTACTACCCCAGTCCTCAGAGGGTTTAGATATTCATTGCCATAATAGCTAGTGATGCTGAGCTCCTTTTCTTGTGCTTCTCAGGTATTTATGTATCTTTGGAGAAATGTCTAAGTGCTTTATCCATTGCTGAGTTGGTTTGTTAATTAACAAATCAAATTTATCAGGATAATAAACACATCATTTCCAAGTTTGATCAATCCTGGGAATTCAAGGATGGCTAAAAAATATCTATGAATGTCATCAGTTATATAAGCTAAAAAATAAACTCTAAATAATAATTTCAAAAGGCAAAGAGAACATTTGACAAAATGTATGATTTAGAAAAAATATACCCTCGGCAAAGTAGCAATAGGGAACTATTCTTATTTGTATAATGCTCTTATAGAACATCAGTACTAACATTGATACCACAGGTTACCAGTGACAAGTCTTGCTTCCTTACATGGTGAAGTTTGAACATTAGAGAAACATGCAGAGGCAAGCATGTAAAGCATATTTAAAAATGGGTAACATAGACTTCTCCCAGAAGGGAGAAGGGGGCCATAGCCAGTATCCTGGTATCCCAAGAAGTGAGGGTGTTCTGCCTTTTTATATGTTCTAGGCTTCCTTTGTTCTCCTGTTCTCTTCTCTTTTATCTCTCTCCTTCCTGTGTTAGTGACTAGGCCCAGAAGATGCTTGGTGGGATGGCCAAAAGGTGAAAAACAGATGGGCTGGAGGGGTCAAAGTGGAGTGAACTGGGCAGAAAAGGGGCTTAATTAAAACTCCCTATAGGGAGGGACAATCCCTGGGACAGGTTACCTTAGCAACATGTTGGAGCAGGGTCAGGTTATCTTGATGAGGATGGAGAAGTGTTCTGAAGGAATTAACATTTCAATCCTTCCATTCTCTGAATTGACCCATCAGCCTGTCTAATTCTGGCTTCAATATCATGCCTGACCACAAACTCTCAGAAACAGCCATTAAATCATTAAATTCACTATCCTGCATTGCTGAAGATGTGCATTTATAAATGAGTGTCCTGGAGACACTTTGATTTATTTTGTGGTCCTCAGGTGGAACTCTGGGCCTCATTCATGCCAGGAGAGGGCTGCACTACCCAGCTGCTTCCCAGCCCAACTTCTTGTTTTTACTGAAGTAGACATACGCTAGACTGTTAGTACAGCACTCTTTAGAATCGTGAAAACCCAGATACACACTAAATATCCATTACTGGAAACAGGTATCTGAAATATTCATGGGAGCTGCCATACAGTGGTTAATGCCAGTGATCTGCAGCTGATCTCCCAACCAGGAACTCACAGAATTGGGCCTGCAGTGGGGCCTCCCAGGCCACAGGGTTTAAAGGGCAGAATGGCACAGGGCAATGGCAGGATGTTTACACAGGCACACAAGACCTCAGAGAAGCTTAGGAATGTGGTTACCCGGGAGCGGAGGGGGGACACTTAATTATAAAGGGCTGCCTGTGCTGCCACAACTGGATCTATGTGTTGTTCCTTTAAAATATGATATAACCAGGGGTGGCAGTGCATACCTGTAGCCCAGCTCCTCAGGTGGCTGAGGCAGGAAGATGGCTTGAGTCCAGGAGTTTGAGAGTAGCTTGGACAACACAGCAAGATCCCATCTCTAAATAAGTAAATAAATAAAACAAGATCTAAAGCCAATATTACAAAAATGCTGAGGTCTCTCAGAGCTTAATGGTGTGTAGCAATGGTCATTACATTATTATCATTTAAAGATTGAAATTCATCAAGAGAAGGGAAGGGGCAGACCTGAAAAGAAAAGAAAGGAAGAGGGAAAATTTAGACACTGGGAATTTGGTTCTTCTCTTTTAAAAGCAGCAGAGCCACAAAGAGATAAAAGGATGGGAAACTGCTAAGAATCCCTGAGGCCTTGGGCTGCCCCTCCTCAATGGGTGCCACCCCTCACCAGGCCTTTCTCCTCCAGTGTCTTCAAGAGAACTCTGACCTCAAGACCCACAGGCC
This sequence comes from Urocitellus parryii, assembly GCF_045843805.1. Taxonomy (NCBI): domain Eukaryota; kingdom Metazoa; phylum Chordata; class Mammalia; order Rodentia; family Sciuridae; genus Urocitellus; species Urocitellus parryii. Next base: position 502,949 of record NW_027551767.1, read on the forward strand.
CTTTGTGGCTGTGATGACCATTCTCTGTGAGTGCAAGGAGCAAGCCAGCAAGAGCCTAGCCAGGTGAGAGAGGGTCTGGGCTCCAGGCGGGAGGGATTGCTGCCCCTGGGGTGCTGGTGTCTGCCTTGGAGATTGAAATTTAAAGATTGGATTTCAGGTTTGGAGTTCAGCCATGCCTCATTTGCCTGGGAGATGCTCAAGATCCTGTGTGTCTGCCCTGTGACCATGTGTACTGCTTGCCTTGCATCAAGATCTGGCTGATCTCCAGGCAAATGACCTGCCCCTACTGTTTAACTGTCCTGCCAAAAGCATAGGTAAAACACTTTTCTCTTTAAAAGTCTTCCTCTTTTTTCTGTCCTTTTTTCTCAAATATAATATTCAGAAATTCAATTTCTATTAACCTCCATCTGATAAAAGCCTGGCTTCAGAGAACTCTCTGAAGTGAGACTCCCTTTTGGGTATCTCAGAATTCCTCTCCCCAAGACACACATGTCCCGCAACATTTTGAGACAGCAAAATTCAGAAACTAATAAATGAAGCCCTTGAAAGAGACCCAAGAAACTTAGATACAGCTTTTCTATCCTCCTTTTCATCTGAGTGGTGTGTACAGGAGTGGACTCCAGGCCTTGTGCAGGCTAGGCAAGCCAGCCCTCTACTGTCAAGCCACACACCTGCTCTTGCCCAGCCTTTGGGAGGTGCAGGAAGAGAGCTATGGTGCTGTGGGCTTCAGACCGTGGTCATGCTCCATCCCTGGTGGCTTTGCCCTCTCTTTCCTCCCAGTAAAGTGTTCTGTGACAGGCTTTGCCTGGTTCAATGATGGAGGCGTTCCTGAAAGAGATGTGTGTAGAAACTGTCTGCAGTTTTGAAGACAAACTAATTAACAGAAGTAGACACTTGCATCTGTTGATGTAAAATGATTTGCTGTCTGAATCTCAAATCATTCTGCATGCAGGGATTTGGGAACACTCTGAATCCTCTGACTGGGTTTTCACTGTTTCCTCAGGGTGGCCATTGGGAAACACGCCCAGTTCCGGCAGATGTGCAACAGTTTCTTCATGGATCTGGTTTCTACCATGTGCTTCAAAGACAGTACCCCTCCTCAGAAGAGTGTGATTGATGAGCTGCTGTCTCTACTCTTTGTGCAGAAGGAGCTTTTGAGAGATGCTCCCCAACGTGAGTTACTTTTTTCCTTCAAACCTTGATTCGGTTCCTCTCTGTTTTGTGCCATGATATGAGCAGTAGCACCTTTTTCTTTCTGGCTAAGGATACCGGGAACACACCAAGTCTCTCTCGCCATTTGATGATGCTGTGGATAAGACTCCTGTCATCCGCTCCGTGGTGCTGAAGCTGCTCCTGAAGTACAGGTGGGAGTGGGTCCCTGAAGGCACACTTGTCTGAGGCCTCAGTTTCTCTGGGCTGAGCTGTGCTTGGTCTTTGTGCTGCCAAATATCCTAGCTCATGATCTGGGAAAGTTTCTTCAGTGTGAGGAAACCTGGTCTCTGTTGCTTATGTTTAGACACTGAACCCTGTGGGCATGTGAGTTGGGCATTGCCAGGGTCTGGTACAAGTAAGAAGACAGAGTTCTGGGAAGGACCCTTGGTGTGATGAAACATGCAGAACCCATGCATTAGGAATGGTGGTTCTGACCCTAGCTTCATGGCCACCCCAGGGTGTGATTTGCAGGGTGGTAACTCAGACTGTACCTTAGCCTCGGTGTCCTCCAGTTCAAGATTCCACAGCACGCGGACTATGTGTTTTCTCAGTTAGACAGGCGGTCAGTGATGTTCAAGCATGGTGTCCTCTGGCTGATCCTGTGTGTTCATTGAGCTTCAATTCTCAGCGTGCTGGCAGAGACCCTTTGGTGGGGAGGGGTCCCAGACCTCAGAGTTTTTAAAAATAATCCTGAGACAGTAATTTGCCTATTCAACATGTCCATATTTGCAGTAACATTGCCAAAGCTTCTTTGCATGAAGGAAATTGCAACCATAGTCATGGTCATCTTCTCCACTGTGCATATGTAGTTTTTCAAATGCCAGTTTCACATATGAGCCTTACTAAATCTCAACCCCTGAGGTTTCAATTTTTTAAAAATATTTCTTAGTTATAGTTGAATGCATATCTTTATTTTGTTTGTTTATTTTTATGTGGTGCTAAAGATGGAACCCAGTGCCTCAAACCTGAGGAGAAAGTGCTCCACCACTGAGCTAAAACCTCAGCCTGAGGCTGTGATTTTTAATGTTGTGTAGAAGCAGGAAATAGATCCAAAACATTGCATACCAGGGGACAGTGGTTATCTCAAAGAATTCCACTCCTAAATGTCTCCAGATAAGAATTGGCTGCTTTTCTCAGGCCTTGCCAGTTTGCCTGAACCAGTGACCACCAGACCACAGATCTCTGGTGATGTTGATGAATGTAGGTAGGTATCTACAACAACAGGTTGTAGACTAAAAAGATGCCAACATCTCAAGATATGCTTTACTCAGCTAACCAAAGCTTTTCCAAATGACCAATGCCTGATATCACAGATTCAAAAAATGATGCAGTGGCTGGATATGCAGCTCAGTGATAGAGCTTTTGACTAGCACACAGTGAGGCCCTTGATTCAATCCATAGCACTGGGAAAAATTCATAACAGAGTAGGATTGTAATATAGTTGATGGGATTGTAATATAGTTGATGATGAAAATAACTGACATGGTATCAAGTCCCATAACCAGCCTTCAGAAATGATCACTTTTAAAGTGTTGGTACAGTATTGAAAAAGAATAACCCCAAAGATATATAAGGACTATTAAAAAATTCTTCCTTTTCCAACTACATCATGTGTGAGGCCAGGTTTTCTTTATACGCTTCAATATAGCATCAGAAACAGATGTAGGAAGTCAGCTGACTTCTGTTAAACAATGCTTCCAAGAATTATAGGACTATAAAAAAGCCACACTTCTAAACATCATTAACACATGTGGGTTTATTCTTTTTATCTTAAATGAATTGATAAATATTCTTGAACTTTTTTAGTTTTAATTTCTAATACCATAAACATTGATAGATTTGACCCACATGAACAAAAAGTTTCTTGTAGTTTTCAATAAATTTTAAGCCTGTAAAAGAGCCCCAAACCAAAATGTTTGAGAACAGCTGAACTGCAATGTGGAATTTCATATTCCTCCAAGAGTGTGCAAACATTTTTAATAAAAAGCTGTTAAAGCTATATACCTGCATATGTATGTATTATACCTTTATACTCACACAGAGAAAGAGTTGGATAATAGATTGATTAATAGATGCGCTTTTGTGTAGGGTGATCCTGACATCACCAGGAATAATACTTCTCTTTTCACAGCTTCCAAGCAGTGAAAGATTACATCCAAGCCTATTTGTCCCTGTTAGAGAAGAAAGCACTCATCACTGAAGATAAGACCGAACTCTATATGCTCTTCATCAACTGCCTAGAAGTAAGCCGGCTGCCTCTTTGTTGCTTTTCTTCTGCAAACCATCTGAACCATATGGTTTAGGCAGTGGCAGTGTTTCTGAAAACTGTCAGAATGCAGCTTTATTCAGTACAATTAACAGATGCTTCTTTTCCGTGTGGAAAAATAAAGATGTTTCAAAGACATTTCTCTGCTCTTAGATGTCACACACACAGTCAGAAGCCACTTGGTGATGTTTCCTTCACTGCATATTTGATGGTGGTCTCGTGAGATGCTTACCTAGTATCTGAAGCTGTCTGATGTTTACACAACATTGAAAGTCCCTAAGGATGCATTCTTGCAGGTGTCCCTGTTGTTAAGCAGTGTGTGACTACATTGTCAGTCACATGCCTGCAGGTGCAAAGCGAAGACACCACAGCCTGGAGGATTACACCTCAGGGTTAGCAATGGTCATCCCCAGCTGGCGAGATCATGAATCCTTTTTAATGTCTTCATATTTTTATTTCCAAATTCAAGATTATACACATTTTTTTCTCATATGTTTGCTTTTTCAGTTGTTTTCTATGAATCAAAAAATTTATACTTAGATCTACAATAATGGTCTTTATTTTCCCTTGAATTCTCACTGGAAATTTTAGAAGGTTTGGGGAGTTGCCTCTTACAAAGTATAATATCCTTTTCTTTCTTGTTCTCTGTTCCTTAGGATTCAATTCAGGAGAAGACCAGTGCTTACTGCACAAGGAGTGAACTCGACTGCCTGAGGGAGGAAGGCCATTTCCTACAGACCTGCTCCTCAGAGAGACAAGGCCAAGGACCTGCCACTGCTGCGTCTGTAGAGTTCCTGCAGGAGGTGGCCAGGACTCGCCTGTGTCTTGACAGAGCTTCTGACCTCCTCCTGGAGTTTCAGGAGGGATCAGGCAGGTCTTCTCTACCTTGGAGAAGTTAGCTACAGGTTCAGAAGGACAGGAACTGTCCTTAGGGTCTTGCTGGCCCTTACCATGGTCCCCTCTTCTGGGTGTTTTTTACTGAGTTCCCCAGAAGCAGGCCCTCAATCCTCAGTCACTAACCAGCTTTCTCCTTGCACTCTCAGAGCTGGCTGAGGAACAGCAGGGCTACCTGGGGCACGTCCAGCAGTTCTGCACCCAGGCAGGGAACGACTGGCACCGCGTGTACCTGGTCCGGAGGCTTGCGAGCCTGCGTGGGATGGAATTTGTGAAAAGCCTCTCCAGGGAGGGCCATCAATGCCAGTGGGTGTTTCCCAAGGGAGTCATTGCACAGCAGGTGAGACGCAGGTCCCTGGCAGAGCGGGCAAGCTATGGGCACCACTCCTCACCCTCCCAGCCCTCACGACAGGCAGGACACAGGCAGGCATCTGGTCCTTGGTCTCTGCTTCAGGGTGGGATTAGGCCACTTGCTATAGGGCAAAGGTAGGCATGGACACATGTGTGTGCACACTTGTGTGTGTTTCTGGTTCGTTGTTCACCTGCATTTTATCTAGGCTTCACTTCAGGGAAAGTGAATGAGTATTTTTTTTAAATATTTGCTTCCAGTAAATTAAAAGGTGACCTCTTGCAGGCTGTGTCTTGTGCTCTGTGCCAGGCAGAGGTGGGTAGACTTGAAAGCCAAGTGTAATGAGTTTGGCTTTCAGGCTTCTCTGTTCCCAGTGCTCAAAATTTGAAAATTCTTACTGTCCTAGGGTTAAAAAATATGGCACTGCAGCTCCTGGCATCTTTAATATGACCAACTGGGACTCAGGGATGACATGTTTTTTGTCACCTCGCTTGGGGTGGTGCCATGTGTAGAGAAAGCAAGAAGCTCCAGGGTCAGCCTCCCTCCTCCCAGGGCTCTCCGACCCTATGGAAGACATGCTCCTAAAGACTCCCAGGACTGTCATGCCTGGACCCTACAGGGAGTCCCAGCTGAGCTACCTCCAGCCTCCAGTGGTGTCTGCTGTCTTTCTTAGCCCATGGAGATGGGCCTTGCAGAACACCTCAACCCACTCCACCATGACTAACCCTTTTCTTTTGAGCTGCAGAAAGACCACATGGGCCAGATGGACCAATACCTGGTGCATGGGGAGAAGTACAAGGCACTTCGTGACGCAGTGGGCAAAGCCATGCTCGAGTGCAAGGCCTCCGGCCTCGAGGCTGCTCTCATGGTAGGATGGGCTCAAACATTCTCCCTGATGTAGGTGCCCCCCCCGACCTTGGTTATGTCAAAGGATGCAGATGTGGTGGAGAGGGCCTCTGAACAGCCCCTAGAGTGACACTATATGCCAGGAGGCAGATGCCCATGGTCTCACTGGTAAGTGAAAGATGTCAGGACAATTAGCAAAATTCATAGCTGTATGGATTCACAATCCACATATATGCTTATGTGTCTATTTTGATGTTGATACAGAGATTTAGGATTCTAATCTTTTAAAAACATTTTTAGTTGTATATGGACACAATACCTTTATTTTATTTATTTATTTACTTTTTATGCAGTCCTGAGGATCAAACCCAGTGCCTCACACATGCTAGGCAAGAGCTCTAACACTGAGATACAACCCCAGCCCCAGGATTCTAATCTTTAAATTGTTCTGGTCTTGCTTCCTTTTTGAGTCCCAGTTTATTTGGGCCTTATGCTGGAAAGAGGAAATAGAAAAACCTCTCAGGAAACATTTCCAAGACCAGTGAAGTAGTTGGAGGAGAACAGGTGCTGACTTCTGTTTCTCCATCATGGCTGCCTGGCCCTTGTGCACTGAGGATAACCTGAGCCTGTCTCATGAACTCATAGCCCCAGTCATGTGTGTGGAGGGCCATGGTGCGTGGCCCAGGGAAGGTTGCTCCAGGTAGCGCTATGTAGCTTCTGAGGGCTCGTTCCACGCCCCACCCGCAGGCCTGCAGGAGCCCCGGAGCTCAACAGGCCGTCTACCTGCTGCTGGTGCTGTTCCGAGAAGTGGCTGCTCTCCACTGCTCCCACAACTTGAACCTCCACCCTAAGCCAGAGGTGAGTGACACGTTGGGGCTTGAGTTCAGTCTCATGATTAGGAGGAACTTTCTGAGCACAGTAGAAGTCATAAACTTTTATTTCCTATCAGGATAATAGGAATTATGACCTTCCATAATTTCCTATCTAGGATAGAGGGTGTACCCTTGTTATGTGGAAGAATTATTCATTGTTTAACCCAAACTTACAGTCTCAGGAATATTACCTAATGTTTACCAAAACAGAGTGTTGAGATCTGCACTCAGGAATGTGGTTGCTGTGTTTCTATATGAAAATTCTCTTTCCTGATGAATTTCTCCTCCATTAGTGATCATTTAACTATATTTATCTTAATATTTGATGTGCACTCAGTATTGAAATGTGTGACTTTCAAAGAGAAAACCCTAAGTTCACACAGTATTCTTCTTTGACATGAAAAACGTCTTTCGTGCCAGCAATGCGAGGCTGTGAGCAGGTTCGTTGAGGACAGCAGGATCCTGTCTCCTCCGGGGGTCAGGCCTTTCGCAGCATCCCTCGTGGCCAACACTCTGCCCTTGCTGAGCGCAGGCTCTGGTGCCGACAGCCTTGAAGGAACAGTGACAGAAATGGCTGTTCACACTGCGGCTGTCCTTCTGTGTGGACAGAGCAAAGTCTTGGTGCCCCTGAGGAATTTGGCCTTCTCCCCAGCCAGCATGGTGGTAAGCTGCATGCTGATAACTTTGGTTTCACAGTGAAACTTCAGGGTGTTTCATGTTGAGACCTGGCCTGTGGCTGTGGGAACTCTCCGACTTGTCCATCTTCTAGATTCTCTGCCCTGTTGCCCCACTTGATCCTTCAGCACAGTCCTGGTAAAAACATGCCCTATCCTTTGCCGTTTCACACAGAGCTGTTGTTCATCCTCTGTAAACAGCTCTTGAACAGAGAAGAAACTTTCTTACTCTGTGCCTCTTGCTGGGTTGCAGCTACAACCCACAGGCTCACTCAGCAGGGCCACTTCTGCTCTTGGTCTTTCAGAATGCTTTTCTTCCAACAATGCCTGAAGACCTGCTGGCTCAAGCCCAGAAGTGGGAGGGTCTGGAAGGCGTCCACTGGTATAGTGAGTATCGGTGTAAGGGGAAGGATCTCACTCCTCTCAGTTTGGAAGGTTAGCCTGCAGCCATGCCAGATTGGACTTGGCTTCACAAGAGGTTGGACTTGGCTTCACAAGGTTCTGCTGAAGGCCCATATCCCCTGCCTCCTCCTGGTGGTTCGAGGGCCACAGACTTGGCTGGCTAGATGACCAAATCATTTCCCTGCATAGTCATGGGAAAAGGCCTTTTGGAATGCACTGTTGCTCGGCAGAACATGCCATTTGGAATAAGGGGGACCTGGGGACCATGCTGAGGCTCATTGAAAGGCCAGTCGCAAATCAGGGGTTTTTGACCCAGAGAGAGCTTCCTGTAGTCTGGACCTGAGAGACAGCCATATATAACCTCTGACTGTATGTGAGTTATGCTGTTGCCTTGAGTAAGTAACCTTCTAAAACTAGTTTTTAAGTTGTTCTAAATCATTCTCTTGCCATAAAAGGAAAAATCCAAGAGAATAGAAAAGTATAAATACTATCCCCCTGCCACTAAGTTACTCCTGGTGTGTGTCTGGAATCTAACCTCTCTCTGAAAGCTAAATGCAGACATTTTTCACTGATGACATTTGTTCACTGAGCTCCAGTTTACTTGACATGTCAAGTAAACTTAGCTGATGGCATGGCTCAAGGCTTCTGGTGAGATCATGAGGACATGGGCAACTTCCCCTTCCCACATAGGTCATTTGGAGGAGTCTCACTAGCTAACATGTGTCCTATTGTTCTTTGAACAGCTTGTCCCTATGGTCATCCGTGTTCTGTAGGAGAGGTGAGCCATGGTGTTTGGGGGAGGCTCAAAATGTGCATTTCCCATCTGGGAGTGGAGGGAGGGCCTAGGGAATGAGGGAGACATAGGGTGTATTCTGAGGGCTACTCAGGGTGTTCCAGCTGAGTGTGTAAATGGCACTGTAAACATGATTCTTTTCTGCAGATCTGTCTGTGCATTGTAGGATATTTAGCAGCATGCTTGGCCTCAGCTCCCTGGGTGCCAGTAGCAGAACCCCCTAGCCCAGTGTGATGCCCGAGAATGTCTGCAGGCACTGCCCAAGACTCCTAGGATGCCATGGTGCTGCTGCCTGGGAGCCTTACCTCCCTCCCTGGCCCTGCAGCAGGGCTCAGCCAAACAGACCTTCAGCTGGTTCACTAGTCAGAGAGGAATGTGGGCTAGATACCAGAGGATAGGAGAGGACAAGAAAGACTTATGGGTGATGAGTCCTGGGAGACAAGCACATGCTGCTCATCTGGGACTCCAGGGCATCTCCCGGGCTGCTCATGGCATCTGCACTTGCTGAGCAACATGCTGCTGGACTAGACTTATGTGTGCTGCTCCCTAAAGTGAACAGGATTCTCCTTGATGTGACTTCACCTTCCTGACTCCCACTTGCTTCCTTGTCTGAGGAGTGAAATAAGAAGAGATTCCAGGGCCCCTCTTATCACTGAGTTCTGTGGTCTGTGTGCTGCAGCTGGAGGGGCCTGCTGTGGCTGTGATTCATAGCAGTGGGGTGCCATTTGACTTGGAAACCTGGGCCCATTAGTGGTGGCAAATCTTATGGTTGGGTTTTTTTGTTTTTGTCCAGTGGATGTGAGGAGGACTGCTTAGAAGTTATTAACACCATCATTCCTGGTGTTAGATAACGATGCTCTAGAGGCTGGCATGCTAGACACAGAGATGGAGAAGGCAGTGAATAGGAGAAAGGAAGATGGGGCTATAGACACTAGTCACTCTACTTGGGAGTAAAAAACTTTATTTTTGGAAAATGAAGCCACATTTGCCCATGGACAGTATATGTGGTTAAGTGCCCAACCTCTCCCCAGGGCTCCTTCTCCTCCCTAACACACACATGCACCAGATGCAGTCTGTGGCACACACCACCTCCTATGCAGGGTGGCTTCTGCACATGTACCAATGCTGGATGCAGTGCTGACTGTGTGTCCCCTCTATGTCCCAGTGCGGCAGGCCAATGGAGCAGAGCTTCTGTGTTGACTGTGGTGCTAAAATAGGAGGTATCAACCACAGACCTCATGCCGGCTTCCAAAGTATCAGGAATGTGGACTCAGCTTCCGTCCCTTGGAACCTGAGGCTCTGGGCTGTCCATTCCAGCAGATGAATCATATGAACTATAGGATCACTAACACCACTGTTCTACATCTGGACTGTGTCATGTTGGGGATCCATATCAAGCATACCTGTAGTCATGTAGTGCTGAAGTTTTTTTGTTTTTTTTTTGCTTTGTTTTATTTTTGTGGTACTGGGGATGGAACCCAGGGCCTCACACATCCTAGGCAAGAGCTCTGCCATTGAGTTGCACCCCTTCCCTGTTTTGTTTTTTTAATTTGAGAAAAGTGAAAGACAGATATAATCAGTGTTTTTTAAAAACTTTTTTAGTTGTAGATGGATAGCGTGTCTTTATTTTATTTTTTCTTTTTTTCACATATAGAGCGCAATTTTTCATATCTCTGGCTGTACACAAAGTAGAGCCTCATCATTCATGTCTTCATACATGCACTATTTTATTTATTTTTATGCGATACTAAGGATTGAACCTAGTGCCTTACATGTGCTAGGCAAGCACTCGGCCACGGAGCTCCAGCTCAAGCCCTGTAATCAGTCATATTAACTACAGCCATTCCTCCATATCTGTGGAGACTTGTTTCCAGGACACTTTCCTCCATAGATACTCAAGTCCAGATGTTCAGTTCCTTTATATGTCATGGCACAGTATTTGCTTGTGGCCCACAAATATCCTCCTGTAAACTATTTTTTTTAATGGTACTGGGGATTGAGCCGAAGGTTCTTAAGCACTGAGCCACAACACCAGCCCTTTTTATATTTTATTTAAAGACAGGGTCTTGCTAAGTTGCATAGAGTCTCACTAAGATGCTGAGGCTGGGTTTGAACTTGTGAACCTCCTACCTCAGCCTCCCAAGGCACTGGAATTACAGGTGTGCACCATTGTACTTGGCCTCTCATAGACTTTTTTTTTTAAGAGAGAGAGAGAGAGAGAAAGAGAGAGAGAGAGAGAGAGAGAGAGAGAGAGAGAATGTTTTAATATTTATTTTTTAGTTTTCTGTGGACACAACATCTTTATTTGTGTGTGGTGCTGAGTATTGAACCCAGCGCCGCGCGCATGACAGGCGAGCACGCTACTGCTTGAGCCACATCCCCAGTTCTCCCATAGACTTTTAAAAAATCATCTCTAGGTTTCTTATTATACTTTATGCAAATTGAATGCTATGTAAATATTCATTTATCATATTTTTAGGAAATAATGACAAGAAAAAAAAGCTACTCTTCAGTACACAGTTATTTCTGAATATTTTTGATTCATAGTTGGTTGAATTCACAGGCGCAGAACTGCAGATACATGAGGCTAACTGTACCAGATTCAGAAACTAGATAAAAATCTGACCTTCAGCCAGGAATATTGGTGCACACCTGTAATCCCAGCTACTCAGGAGGCTGAGACAGGAGGATTGAAAGTTTGAAGCTAGCTCAGAAAACCTTGTGAGACCCTGTCTTAAAATAAAAATAGAAAGGACTTGGGGTGTATTTCAAAAGTAGGGTACTTTCTTAGCACATGTGTAGCCCACACTCAATTCCCAGAACGAAAACAACAAATAAAAATAAAAATGTGATCTCATAGTCCCATGCTTGATCCTGAGATGAGTGTGGCTGTCAGAGCTCCCTTAAGATGACATGCAGGGCCTTCTACCTCACCATTTATCTGGCTTTTCTGTTACAAAGCTTAAAATAGTCTAGACTCTTATCTTCTTAAATTATCAATGTCCTTGAATCTTGAAAACTTTTTCCAGTCTATATATCCCAGTTTTTGATTTGGGAAAATTGAGAATTACGTAGACAATCCCCACATGGATGCAAAAATGCCCCAAACTTGCTGTCATGAGGAAGGTGTTGCTCTCCATCCTGACACCCTGCACTAATGGCCACATCGTGCAGCCATTTAACATTGGGAAAGTTGCAGAGTTTGGCCATCCAGCTGGGTGGGTGTAAAGAGAGAAGGATGTGGAGGCAGGTGGTCTAGGCTTGGAATAATTGGAATAACACTAAAAGAGTGTTTTCTTCAAAGCTTGAAACCTAGCTGGGTGTGGTGATGCACACCTATCATCCCAGTAACTCGGGAGGCTGAGACAGGAGGATTGTGAGTTCAAAGCCAGCCTCAGCAAAAGCAAGGCACTGAGAAACCCTGTCTGTCTAAATAGAATACCAAATAGGGCTGGGAATGTGGCTTAATGGTCTAGTGCCCCCAAAAGAGTGGGGGCTGGGAATGTGGCTCAATGGTTGAGCCCCTGGGTTCAATCCCCGTTACCATTACCAAAACCAAAAAAACAAGAAAAAAAAAAAAAACCTGGGAACCTAGTCATTAAGATGTGAGGCCCCTGGAGCTGAGGAGAAACAGACATCTCTAGTCTTCATCCTGTTTCCTCTCATCCTTTCCAGAGACAGCACAGACAGAACCAAGACTGGCCATGTACTGGGCCACCCACAATCCAGAGATGTCATAGTAGTGTCTGACCGAGAGCTGTCCCCAGTCATCTTCATTCTCATGCGCCTACTCACTCATCTGGCTATGCTTTTGGGAGCCACTCAAAATCCCGAGGTATAAGATGCTACTGCTAGACTCTCTTATGTTGCTATAGGAAGAACCTGCTGTGTTTGCATCCAGTCCTTTTGTCTACAAAGTCCTAGCCACCTAGGGATTTTATCTAGTCCACAGGGTAATGCAAAAGTTATAGATCCTACTTTTCCCTCTGTGGCGTATGATGTAATGGGGGAACTACTCCTCAGATTATGGAAAATCCTCTTCATTTTTTTTAATTTTTAAAATCTGTTTTAACTGACACAAAACAATTACACGTTTGTTACAGTGTGACATCTTAGCATGTGTATACAAGGTGCAACAATCAGATCATAAAGTCTACTCAGAGTATACAGCTCTGTCCATGCCCACACCTGGGCATGGGGAGGTGGTGGGACCCTGTCACCTACACCCTTGTGGTGGCTGCAGGAGGTGCAGGGAAGCATTCCCTGCTGCTCCGGGATGACATCAGAGCCAGCAATCTCTGGCTCTACTCACCTCCCTCCCTTCCTCTGCTGCCTGCGTCATGCTGAGAGCACCCTGACCTCACCTAGAAACCACCTTCTCCCCAGTGCTGGTGCTTCACTCCCTTGGCTTCTCTCTGTGTCCTCTACACACTGATCTCACTACACGTCTTGTCTCGTTGCCCTCACAGGCTGTGATAAACATCATCAAGCCTCCAGTGAATGACCCTAAAGGATTCCTGCAGCAGCACATCCGGAGAGACTTGGAGCAGTTGACAAAGACACTGGGGAAGAGTGCCGAGGAGACCACCCATGTGGTCCACCTCATGCTGCGCTGCCTTCTCAAAGAGCAGCACCCACTCCCTGACTGGAGTAAGCAAGGGATGTGGGCTGGGCATAACTGCCAAGAGGCCAGGCTCCCTCAGCTCCTGGTGAATGGCATGACAGGAGTGGGAGCAAGCGCTCTGCTCTCCTTGCGGGGGCTGGAGGGGCTGCTGCGCTCCTCCACACACCACCTGCCTGGCTGGGGCTTGCATCACTGATACCTGGTGCTTGTGCATGCACCATTAACCTGTGCCCTGGGAGCACATGGCACCCCAGCAGGTGACATGTCCCACTTCTGCTTTCCAGAGATGTCACACTTATACCCTGACCTAATATGTACATGTACACAATTTGTTACATAAACAAAGGAAGCTACAAAACACTGTCTGCTGAGCTAACTCTTGTACTCTAAACAATTAAATCCAGGCCAAAAGCAAAGGTCTGTGAGGGGACTCTGTAAGTGGTTATCTGAGTGGCATTAGGAGGGATTTCAGTTTCCTTCTTGCTTACTTGCAAAAATCTTTTAAAACCATCATTGTACCATTGTAGAACAATGTTATTTAAAAGCATACAGATAATAACAGTAGCAATAAAATGTCTGTTACCACCACCGGAGAATCTATTCCACTTCAGGGATGTCTTCATCAGAAACCAGCATTAGCATGTCCTTCCCATCTTAGCAACACTGATTTTGCGGAGTACCTCTTGTTCTGGTGTGGCTTCCACAGCACATGGACTCGGGAGCCCTAACCTGCTGCCAGCTCCCCAGGACCACCTTTGCCTACAGGCCTGGGGGCAGCAGTGAGGTGGCTCTGGGTAGCTGTCAGCATTGCTGTGCCCCTAGGCTTTTGAGTTCACGTATTGTCCTTAGCCATTTGTTTAAAATACTTTCAAGGCCACAGCTGTGGGCTGGAGGGTTGTCAGAGACTAAAGTGTCTTCACAAGGCCTGGAGGCTGGTGTTGGCAGTACCTGGTGAACTTAGGAAGTTATCACCCCAAAAGGAGGACTATCTCTATTAACATTATTTAGTGTTTACTGTATAGAGAGCACTGCTTTTTGTTTGTTGGGTAACAGACACATTTTGATTTTCTTTGTAGGACATTTAAATTTTGATGCAAAATTGTCAAAAAAAGGACATAGAAACAATTGGGAAAAACATGTCAAAGCCCTTCTTCCACCTGAACTGGAGGTAAGTGGTGAGTGGTGACCACTCTTTATCCCTCTGTCCAGGAGGGGGTCCCATTCATCTGTGAGCACTGTTGGCCCACTGTCCTCAGGAGGGCTGTCAGAGGCCTTACCTGGAGAAACCCCTCCTTCTGCTATCCCCCTCCTGCACTAGTCTTAAGTAAGGCCAAGGATTATCAGGAATTCCCAGAGGGCAGATGGCAGCCTGCTCCACTGCTTTTTATAGCAAGATGTGAAAGTAAGAGGCAGAGACCCTCCAGGAATGCATCGACAATCTCTCTGGATTCATGACTGCTCTGCTGAGAACATCACAGAGCTGACTATCCACAGCAGTACAGGGAAGTCAGGAAGCAAAAGGGCAGTGAAATAAAGGCCCCGAGTCTCACTCTGTTTGTGGAAGCAAAAACCCTATGAACAAGGAACCCCCTAATCAGTGAAAGATGGCAAAAGCAAGCATCTGGGTTGTGCAGGCAGATTCCTAAGGAGCTACTGTGGGTCCAAGAGCTGCCTGGTTGTCTGTGACAATGTCTCACTTGAAGAATGCTGTGTCATTTCTTTATCCAGCATCTAGATAAGACCCTGCTGACTGTGAGCACATTCATCAGCCAGGATGAGCGCATCAGCTCTAGCCCTGTGGCCAAAATCATATATGGTGACCCTGCAAGCTTCTTGCCCCAGCTTCACCAGAGAAATGTGGCTCATTGCTCAAAGATTTGGAGCTGCAGGAAGAAGATCACAGTCGAGTACCTCCAGCACGTTGTGGAGCAGAAGAACGGCAAGGAGGTGGTGCCCGTGCTCTGGCAGTTTCTACAGAAGGTGTGTCTGCTTCATGGGCTGCCCCCTTTTCCTGGTAGACTTCCCCTGAGGACTGGGAGGCTCTGTGCCTGGGTTCAAAGTCATCATTCCTAGAGGCAGAATCCTAAGCAACCCCATCAGCACTGTGATTCTGAATGCAAGGCCTGATCACAGGAATCTTAGGGAAGAGCTCAGAGATCTTAAGACACATCTGCTGAAGTCACAGGAGTAATATGCACATTACATAGGGCACAGTGAGGTTAGCAGTGATCTCTAAGGAAGGCCAGGAGAGACCAAACGGGTTACTCGACTGTGATACCTTGTGTTCATCCCCAGAAGCTGAGTAGGTGGTCACTAGCAAGTGCCTGCTGAACAGTCAAAAATGTACACCAAGGGGCTGGGGTTGTAGATCAGCCATAGAGCTCTAGCCTAGACGTGTGAGGCACTGGGTTCAATCCTCAGCACCACATAAAAATAAATAAATAAAATAAAGGTATTTTGTCCAACTACAATTAAAATTATTAAAAACAAAGAATGCACACCAAAACCAAACCAGAGCCCTCCCTATGCCCTGCAAGTGGGAGGCAGTGTGCTGCATGATGGGGCTACAGGGTGTGGAGTCACACCTGCCAGACCCAGAAACCATCCCCAGCTTTCACCCACTTGAGCTCTCCTGGGCCACAGTAGAGGTTCACACCACCTCCTTCATGGACCAGTACCACAGCTGGCAGGGAGCAGAATGATTGGGGAACGTCTGGTGCTCACATTAGGAAGGACTTCATGTTAGTGTTGTGATCTCTTATTAAGACATGGTTTTATTTGACTGAGGATGCTGGATCCTGGCCCTTCAGAACAAAACCCAAAATCACATCAGCTACCACTGCAGTAGGCCTTGGTCTTTCCTTTCAACAACCTCACACCCAACGGTGGGCCCAAGAGTCAATTTTTTTAAAAATTTTTCTCAAATTACTTATTTTTATTAATTCATTAGCTGTATACATAATGGGAATCGGTGTGAAATTTCCATGTATGCATATAGCATGCATTGATCTTGTCTTTGTGTCTGGCTTGTTTGACTTAACATAATATCATCTAGTTCTATCCATTTTGCTGAAAATGACAGGAGTTCATTTTTCTTATAGCTGAATCATATTCTATTATGAATTTAAACCACAGATTCTTTATGCATTCATCTGCTGATAGCCTTCTAGGCTGATTCTGTGTCTTATTGTGAATGGTGCCACATAAACATGAGCATGCAGTACCTCTTTGATACCTGATTTCCTTTGGAGTGGTATAACTTTTTTTAGTTTGATGAACCTCCATACTGTTCTCTATTATGAAGTATTAATTAAAAGTTGTACCAGAAATATATTAGATTTCCTTTTTCTCTTCATCTATGCTAACATTTATTATTTTATTTTTGGGTTCATCTATTTTTGGGTATGGGGGACTAGTGGCAATTGAACCCAGGGCCTTTTCTTGGGCTTTCTAAGCAAGCAATGCTCTACTTCTGAGCGACAGCCCCCATTTCCTGCTTTTTTTTTTTTTAAGACAAGTTATCCCTAAATTGCCTAGTCTAATTTAGAACTTGCTAAGGCTGGCCTTAAACTTGTGATCCTCCTGCCTAAGGCTCCCAAGTAGCTGGGATTTCACACCTATCTTATTATTTTTTTAATAAGAGTCATTCTAACTATGGTAGGATGGCATCTCATTGTAGTTTTGATTTGCATTTCCTTGATGACTATTATATTGAGCATTTTTTCATATATTTGTTAACCACTAATATTTCTTCTTTTGAGAATTGTCTATTCAGATCATTTGCTCATGTTTAAATTGGATTACTTTGATTTTAAAAAAAATTTTGAGTTATATATTCTGGGTATTTGCCTGCTGTCAGGTGAAGAGTTGGCAGCTATTTCTCCCATTCTGTTAGGTTGTCCCTTCACTCTGTTGGTTGTTTCTTTTGCTGTGCAGAAACTTTTTAGTTTGATGTGATCCAATTTGTCATTTTGCTCTTACTTCCTATGGTTTTGGGGTCCTATCCAGAAACCCATCACCTATGCCAATGTCTTGGAGTGTTTCCTCTGTTTTTCTGCTGATAGCTTCAGAGGTCAAGTCTTACATCTGGGTCTTTGGTCATTTAGAGTTGACTCTTGTGCAAACTGAGAGATGGGGCCCAGCTCAGTCCTTGAGGGAGCTTTTCATTAGAGGAGAGTGGGGACTTGATTCAGTTCATCCTACATCCCTCACCACTTGGTGAAAGGATGGGATGATCCCTTTCCCATTTGCAAGCTTCAGGGTATAATCATGTAAAACAACCCACTGACCAAACTAAACTACACAAAAAGTCCCCAGCCTGCCCTAAAATCTGTACACCCCATGTTGTTTCTCAATTAAATAGAGGAAGTGTTACTGAGCTATCTTCTCTTCTCCAGGAAGCAGAACTGAGACTGGTGAAATTCTTACCTGAGATTTTGGCCCTGCAAAGGGATTTAGTAAAACAATTCCAGAATGTTCCAGAAGATGAATATTCCTGTTCCATCAGGAGTTTTATTAGCAGTCACAGTTCAGGTATGACTGCTGTCTGCTGCAACCAAGATCAGGACCATCCATGTTTGGTGGTTCAAAAGGATCATTCAGGCTGGGACATGAGGGTGGGGCTCAGTTCCTAAGGTAGAGAAAGAGGCAAAGGATGCTAAATCCCAGAGATGGCCATGAGCCACTGCTGTGGCTAGAAAGCCCTCAGCCTCTCCAGCTTCTCATACAGCCTAAAACTTGAAACTCAGACATGCTGCTGAGTGAGGGAAGGTGCAGGGTCAGGTTCTTGGGAGCACGCCTTGTGGTTTGACCCTGGCCAGCGTGGTGGTGGGGATTGTTTCCGTGGGGCTCTTACCAAGTGTTTTGTTCAACAGATGGGCTGAGGCAGCTATTCCACAACAGGATCACCATCTTCCTGTCCACGTGGAATGCCCTGAGGCGATCACTGGAGACCAATGGTAAGTGTCCTCCTCTACGTGGCTCTGCCAGCACCCTGCTGTGTGTGTGGCAACGCATCCTGTTGATGGAGGTGCTGGGATACATGAACCAACCTCCAAAGTAACCCTCAGTCATCTTGAGTCTATAAATATGGGATCAGAAAGGAGTTGGGGGCACTAGAAACTTAACAGCCAAGGCCTAGATCTTTGGCTTCCCTTCTCTTTCCCTGCCTCCAGACAAACGCCTGGAGCAACATCCCTTTGCTTAGTAATGACCCTGTCTTTTAAAGGTGAAATCAAGTTACCTAAAGGCTACTACAACTCTGAGTTGGATCTGGACACAGATTTTAAGGTCATCCTGCCCCAGCGTCGGGGCCTGGGCCTCTGCTCAACTGCATTAGTTAGCTACTTGATTAATCTACATAATGAAATCATCTACACGATGGAGAAGTTCTCCAAGGAAAACAATAGGTATTTCGTAAACTCACCACCCTGCCACCAAGCTGGGCTGCAGACTCTAGCCAGCAACAGCTCCCGTCCCCCAGATCCTCTCTCAGCCTTCCTCAATAAAGCCCCATATTTGCACATGGTTTTCATTTGCTTACACTATAATGCAGAAGCAGGAGCATATGCCCCAAAGCCCTAGGCCTCACACACCTGCTCTGGACACCAAGACCTGTATCTTGTGTCCCTCAGCTATTCCGTGGATGCCTCAGAGTTCACTGACCTGCATGTTGTCAGTTACGAAGTGGAGCAGGACCTGATGTCTCTGATTCTCTCCAACTGCCAGTATCAAGTGGAGCAAGGTGGGGAGACCTCACAGGAATTTGACCTGGAGAAGATCCAGCGGCAGATCAGCAGCCACTTCCTCCAGGGCAAGCCCCGGCTGACCCTCAAGGTAGGCTGGGCCCTCTGCAAACGATTTGCTATAGTTATGAACTGACCTTGTGAGTTTCAGGGGGAACAGACAAGTGACACCCAGGATGTTGTCTGTGTTATCTCCTCCCCACTAGTGATCTGTGGTCCCTACATTTTCTCTGGGCCGGGAGGTGTCCCCAGCTCTCTTCCACATCACCATCACTGTCTGCACCTGTCCCCCAGGGCAGCCTCAAGTGTCAGTGGACTGGGTTTCCACTACAGTTAATGGCACCACCAAGAAGACCTCACTGCTGCCACCCCTTCAGTTGCATATGCAGTCCATGCCCAGGAACCACCACACAGACCTTCCCCATTCTCTCGTCCTCTAACTGCTATGGCCTTGGCTTCACTTCAGAGCATTCATCTGTCAGACCAGCTGCCCAGTGCCAGTAGCACCACTTCATCTTAGTTTCCTGCCAGAATGCCCCTATGCGGGGAGCATCAGTGCAGGCACCCCTGGAAAGGGGCAGTCAGGAACCCCCACCCCCAGCCAGTCCACAGCATGTGGACAGTTACATGGCCTCCACCACACTCCCTCATCTGGCACAGAGGCCCTGTCACCTGGCCCTAGCTCGGCCTTCCAGGTGTCTCCAGCCCCTTCCTTCCTTGCTGCATCAAACCCTGTGAACTGCCTCCCGACTCCCTGAACACAGTGGCACTTCTATACTGTCCCTTACCGTGGCTGCACTCATCCTTACAGGTCCAGTCAGGTGTCATTCTCAGATGTATTTATTCCTTCATTATAGTCAGCCTGTCAGTTGTTTGAGGCTAAAGCCATTTTTAATTCATCTTGACAGTGGCTGCCTTGTGCACAGTCTCTGCTCAGTGTTGTTGGATAGATCACAAATATGCACATTCCCATTCCTGTTCCTTCAGTGCTCTTCCTCTCTTGTGGTCGGCAGATACTCTGTTCTACAGGGCAGTATCTGCAAGGTCACTGTAGCCAGGCTAGATTTCTTGTGTTACTTGTGTTACTGTGGAACAGAATCATCAGAACACAACAAAGTTACATGCCTTGCCTAGGAATATACTGTCCGGCTTGGTACTTCCACTGAGTCACTGCTGAAGAATACATCTGTCATCAGATGGAAGCCTCCTCTATTTTAATTTCCAAAAACTTTTTTTTATTTCTCACTTAGGGGATACCCACGCTGGTATACAGACATGACTGGAACTTCGAACATCTCTTTGTGGACATCAAGAACAAAATGGCACAGGTGGTCATGATAAACCCTCTCTTGCAGGGTTGTTCCATCCACATACATAAGGACAGTACAATCTCATCCTGGTGTCTGCTGTGAGCACCAGGCTTTCTGGCTCCCTGAGGAGCTTAGGGATCCCAGAGCTCAGAGAGGCAAGCAGGATGGCAGATCACCAAACTTTCTTGATGAGAACAGACCAACCCCTTGGGGGTTGTTTTCTCAATGATGATATCAGACCAGATATCAATATCCAGCAGCAGATTAGCAGCTTCTTCAGGTGCTAAAGGTTACTCATGCTCCTTAGGTTCTGCTACCGACAAGTGGAGAGACTCTTGTGCCTCTCCGTGTCCTCATGGATCATGTGGAGGATTCAGTTAACTTGGGCTGATTTCTGTACAAAGTCTGATGTCGTCCTTCCAGGGGGCAAACCTCCTGGTGGACCGTGACACTGAGGCATCCCAGCAGGACCCCGCCTTCTCATGGAGCTTGAGGTGTCCTTCATGAAAGGGGACAGTGTCAGCGCCTGTGCCTCCTTGATGGTTCAGCTTTCCAGAGCCCAAGGTAACCCGGAGGGACAGGCAGGGGCTGAAGACCTGGAGCAAAGTAGTAGAATTTTCTTTCTTTCCATTTCTCTTTCTTTGCGGTTCTGGGGGTCAGAACCCAGGACCTGGCTCAGTGCCGGGCAAGCACTCTACTACTAAACCACAACCCCAGCCCGCCTTTCCTCGAATTTCATTAACAAGTGAGAAGTGTTTGAAGGGGGATAAAATAAAAATATAAAGACTAAGGGAATTCTATGACTGCTAAGAACCAAGTCTGATGTTTACCTCCAAGTCTGGTTTTCAGCTTTGGGGTCTCATAGTCTCAGTGACAGGCAGCACACACCCAGAGGTGCCCAAGCTGGAAATCTCTGTCCCTTCCTGGATTCTCCCCTTCCCCTCATCCTGTCTGATGTCAGCTCAATATTTTCAGCTTTTTCAGTCTTGCTGGAATCTGCCTTCTTGTCTGCTTCCCTTTGGCCCCTTTCCTGTTTATGTCACCATCTCTGCTTCTGTAGGTTACTAAGCCAGCCGAATTGTCATGGGCTCCCCATCCCAAGTCTTTCTTCTTGGTGCCCAGGGCTAGGACAGTGATTGCCTGAAAAAAATAAAAGTGAGATCATGTCACCATAAGTCCTCTTTACAGTACGTCAGTGTCCTTTTTGTGACCTAAAGGCAATTCAAGTTCACACTTATTGACAGTAGCTTGAAGGCCCTTTGTGATCTGTTCTCTGCTTGGTATGACCGTGTAGGCTGGACTCCCACCACTACTATCCTTCCCACACCCCACTCCCCACACCCATATCCCATTCAGATCAGCTTTTACTCCCTCACACACCATGCTGTGCCTGGCCAGCTCCCACTTCTCTCTTAGGACCCAGTTTAGACTTGCTTCTTCTAGTGAGCCTCCTCATCCAACAAGTCCAGGAGTGGCCCCCTGCACCTTTGTCTTAGTCCATTTGGGCTACTATAGCAGAATGCCTCAGACCAGGTGCCTTATAAACAGTTCTGGAGGCTGGAAGTCCCAGGGTCCTACTATACATACATTCTCTAGAACCCTATACTTCCCCCACCTCCATTTTTGTTATTGAATCATCCAGATCTCTTGGTGATAGCTCCTAAATCACAATTTCTACTCCTCTTTTGAGGCTGGGTTGGCAACTGAACACACCCAAGAGAAACTCTGTTAGCCTAGAGGGTTGAGATTTATCTCTTGGCCATTTTATCAGTAACATGGTAAGAATCTTACCTGAAAATAACCCAAAATGAGGAGGGTCCACTCTAATGGTAGACAAGAGAAAGTGATTCTTAGTGAACTCAAGCAGGTTGGGCTGCTGAAATCTACAGATGATTTTCCACAGGGACATAAGGGGCATCCTGTGTCCTCATAGGTTGATGGTGGTTGCTTAAATTATAATTTCTCCACACAAGCTCCGAAAACCAGTGAGCAAGAAAGGAAAGCCCCCTCTCATTTCCCATGCCCATGACATAAGAGGAGCCTATTTCAGATGTCACTGTGCCCCCTGGTGGGGAATGAAACAGACCAGCCTGCAAAGTAGCCCAGGCCAGAGAGACTAATGAAAAGACAGAGTTAAGAGACTCCACTCTCATGTGCTCTAGGCAGAGGTTGACCTATACGCTCTACCAGGCTATAACCAGACACCCTCTTCCATTGTGGGGTAGGGTCTTTTGGGTTTTAAAACAGTCTGTTTGCCAGAGAAAAGGAGCCCTAAATAAGGGAGCTGAACTTTAAAAGCTCTCTGGGTAGTTGCCAGCCATTCCAGAAAGCCTGGGCCATCTGGACCCTCTGTCCTCCACACCTCCTGGTAGCATGTGTGCAAGGGCCTTCAATCAGTTATCTCCTGTCCCCGCAGCTCCACACCAGTGTGCACTCCCCTCCTCCCTCAGTGTCTCCAAGTTCTCCTGTCCATGGAAACCCCTATTTTCTCTGATTTCCTAGCTCTGAGGGCATGCCCACCCTTCTAGATGATCAGAGGTCTCTTCATAAAGCCAGTGTTGACACCTCACTGTTACGGCCTCCAGGAGACCTGGTTTTCCCCTTCCCTCCCTGTGTCCATGCAATGCTGCCTTTGTGCTAGTGCCTTCCTGGGCCTTGTCTTTGAGCCTCCAGTGGCCTTGCATATGGTGGAGGAGCCAGTGTTGACTTACAAGGAGCCCCAGAAGGGCAAGGGGCAAGCAGGGGTGAGGCTAGCCACTGCCCTTAGAAGAGCTCCTGGGAAGAGTGGTTGGGTGTCATACACACCAGGTCCCAGGTGGGCACCTTTGAAATTGTAATCTGAAGCTCAGTCCTCATCCTCAATGTCAATCCAATAACAAAGACAAAGTCTTGAGATAAATGAAGATGTTTTATTGCTTTGCTTGCAAAGGAGAAACCCAAGGGACTCCTGTCCCAGAGCCAGTGATTCTGCCCATCATGGGAAATAGGGTTTTTTTAAAGAGGTGATTCAAAGAAAAATGAGATTAGGAAAGAGAGATCAAGGAGGATAAAGGTCAGGGAAAAGAAGTTTTGGAAAAAGAAAAAAATGTAAGTTTCAAGGCAATAAGGTATATAGTCAAAGTATTAAGTGAACCCCTGTTACAAAATGACATTGCATTCAGTCCTCACCGCCATTTGCAGGGAAGGTTATCTTGCACACCCCAACTCTGGGTGAGGCAGAGAAGGGAGCCATGGGTCGGGCAGAGAGGGGAGGTTGGTTATTGATGGTGAACTGAGCAATAGGGCAGAGCAAATGGAGGCAGGAAGCAGGTGGCCTCAGGGTCCTGCTGACCTGCATGCCTGGTGGCAGGTGGTGTATGAAGAGAGCTGAATGGGTAGCCTGATGGCCTCCTATGTGAGAGGCCTTTTTGGCCTTCCAAGAGTTGCCCTTTCTGGTGGATTTGGTACAGTTGCTATAGGAGAAGGAGCCGGGACTCATGCCCCAGACAGGTACTTCCTCCCAGGGGCAGGAAGTGGACCCTCTGCTTTTGCCTGGGGGAGGGAAGGCCCCCTGAAATCCACTACTACTCATAGTCAGAAAAGAAGAGGATTTTCTAAAAGCTGGGCCCCTGTGGCAGTTCCCCTTTTTTCTGCCCCACAAGTCCAACCTGAGGACTGAGGGTCAGCTTAGCTGATGTGATTCCCTGTGGCTCTGTAGGATCTGTTTCTGGGTGAAAATGGGGTTGTTCCACCACTGAGGTAATCTTGCTCTCCCAAAAGGAAAGGTCAGAGTGGGCACTGGGAAAGACCAGAAGAGGGCATGTCTGACCCCATGCAAGAGCTTCTGCTGCCATCCAGGCTTTGATGGCTCCTTTCTGAACTCATTTTCATCATCGGCAGTGAGACCACAGGACAGATACCCCACCCAGAGAAGATCCCCCCTTTCACCCCGCCTTTACTACATATCCCTTTTCTTCCCCACAGTACCGTACATTGGCCCATCTCCAGTACCATAGTCCAGTGCCAACCTGGCCATTGTGAAAAGTCATAGGGCTTGAGCTCAGAGAGCCCCCTCACCACCATCCCTGAGCTGGACAGTCTGTCCTCTGTCCATATTCAGACAGGTGTGCCATTTCTTTCAGATGCAGGTACCTTGGCCCAGGAGGGTGCTTAGGTTGATGGTCATCCTGGCCACTGCCCTTGGACTCCATGGCCCCAAAACCAAAGGGTAAACTCATGTTGACCTGGATGCTAGTCCTGGGACCAGCCGGCTGCTCCTGGGCATGGGCACCCAGGCCATGGGAACATATGCATAGGCCCTAGGGTAGCAGCAAAGGGGAGAGGAAGAGGGAAATTGCCAGAAAATGAAAGAAAAAACAGGGTGACGTGGTGTGAACATGCTGAATAGGCTGCCGGGCCTGCCCCAACCTCACCCATGAAGTCAGGGCACAAAGGGTCTTGAAGTCTGGCCCGAGTTCTCTGCTGGTCTGCAGATGGTGAGACTCTGTTCATCCCCCATCCTGGGCCCACTTCCAGGCTGCATGGCTTAGTGCTGCCCAACCCCATTGCCCTAGTTCACCCTCCTCTGCCCACTGCCAAGCTTTGGGGTGGCCTGCTACATTGGCGTCTTCACAAAGCTGCCCTGCACTGGAGTGGCCAAGAAACTCCTACAGGTAGACATGCTGGAGAAGAGCGCCCTGCACAAGGAGAAGATAGGGAGGCCCAGACAGCCTGGGCCCAGCCAGCAGGTGCCTGGAATGGTCCTGGGGATGGGAAGGATGGGTCAGCTACCTCCCGTACACCTCTGTGTCCCTGAATCCTGGCCTGGAGTAAAGCACACCTGGTGTTCTCTGGTGCCTCTCTCCATGTAGCCCTGGGTGGTGCATCCCAGCCTGTGGCTTACAATCCCTGGGGCCCCGGACTCCTCCCTGTGCTATGATTGCCTCTTCCATCTCCACCTCTGTGCTGCTGCTGCACTCATATAGATTATTGTAGATTATGTCCCCAAGTCACCCCTATGCCATCCCAGGTGCCAGACTTTGGACCACTGCTCCTGCCTGTGACTGCATCCACACCCTTTCTCACCCCTGCACCTCCCTATTCTGGCCCTGCAGCATGCACAGGGGAGATGACATTAACACTTTGGCTCTTCTATTGCACAGCACATTCTGAGGGCAAAGACCCCAACTGTCCTTTCCTCCAGCAGAGGAGCCTGTGTGGAGCACTCACTCCATAAACATCAGTGGAGGACATGGCGGTCCAGACCCTTCCCAGGCCAATGTGACCCACACTGGGCCCATCCTCTCCCCTCCAGAGGAAAGTGTGGAGGTGACACACACATGTCCAAGTTCCCAGTAGGGAGGAAGCAGAAGGAAGCTAATAGCTGAGTCCTGGTCACAGCCTGCTGCCAGGGTGGCCCTGTGTGCCCTGGCCCACTCCTCTACTTACCAGTGCTGTGGTCCCAGGTGAGCTGCTGCCCATCTCAAAGCCCCTGTTGTCAGGTCAGATGGGGGCCTTGGGCACACTCAGGGCTGTCTGATCAGATGGCTTTGCTTAGGTATAGTATCATCCAGGAGAGGTCCCTTTCCTTTCCTGGCTTGTGACTGGGTTTTAAAGAGGAAGGGGCTTGCCTCAGCCCTTCACCAAGAAAATATGGTTTTTGCAAATTTTCTCCTCATTTTCCAGATTCAGCTCCTGCAGGCTGAGGGAGATGCATCCTCTGATGGGAGGTTCTGGAACTGTCCTCGGAATGATGACTGGCCTGGGTCTTTACCCTAGTCTGCAAGGTCAGAGGCACTGCATGCACTTGCATGTGTGTACCCCAGACACTCTGATGCCAGCACTCGCCCACCCTGCCCAGGGACAGGCACCAGGAAGGAGCCTTAAGGCTGGGAGTCCAAGAACTCCCTGCTACCACCAAGGACCTCATCAGAGCCTCCAGTCCCTGTGGCTGGCCTGGACCTAGGGGCATGTGTTCCTGCAGCTCTGACCTCCTTTCCATGCTGTAGGCCCTGAAGAGCCATAGACACAGCAACAAGCCTCTCTACATCTCCATGGGCCACAAGATGAGCCTGGAAGCAGCCATGTGCCTGATCTGATGCTGCTACAGGTTCTGGATCCCAGAGTCCTTGTGCCAAGCGGGGTTCAGCACATGCTCCTCCACTTCTCACCATTTGTCAGCTGAGCTGGAGTCACAGAGCAGTGGTTTGAGGACAAGATGGCCCTGGGCTGAGGGCAAGTCCATGAGCCCCTTGCTGGGAAACCTGGTGTGGACATATTGGGCCCTGGAGGCAGGAAGGTAGACAGAAGGATGGAGAGTTCCTAGGATTCTACCTGAGATTTCCTGCCTGTGTCTCAGAAGCTACTTAGCCTAACACTCAGCTTCTCCCTTACTTGAGCCTCCTGCACCTGGGTACCAGGTTGTCTGGAGGATCATTTGATGTCAGCTTTAATGGCAGAGTGCTCCACCAGTAGCCCTCAGCTGGAGGCCCTTGCAAGAACACTGGGGGTGAGTGCTGAGGAAGGCTCATGTTGGCATCAGGAACTCCAGGGTGTGGCTATGCCAGGTACTCAGCACCTAAACTGGTGCTCAGGGGTCAGGGGATCAGCTCTCTGATGAGCCAGTTGGCTCAGCTGAGAAGGAACTCAGCCTGCAGCTGAGCACACAATGCCCATGGCTCACCTTCATAGTCATGATGAGGGGACACCAGTCACATACTAATATGTGTTTCACGGAAGCTATAAGGTGAAAACCCAAGAGAAGCCATCCTCAGGAAGAGAGAAATCCTGGCTCAGGAACAGTATTTGCAAAAGCCCCAGGGCAGAGAAGACATTGATATGCTCAGGCAGCTCAGCCAGACCAGAGAGGTGTAAAACCAGGAGCCAGTCTGTGTCTTAAGCTTTCAGATTGCAGACCTCATTGCAGGGACTCAGAGCCAGTGTGCAGGGCTGCAGATCTGCCTTCTACAGGCAGCAGCTCCTTGTGTGGTACCAGGCCCTTGGGCCTTTGGGAGGAGCTGGGGCCATGGTCTGCACCTGAGTCCCTGCCTTCCACAGCCCAGTCCTGGAGACTGCTGAGGGGAGGGGGAGAGGGCCTAGAAGCCTCCCTGCTGTCTGATGTTTCCTGCCTTCCTATAGCCTGTGCTGAGCTGGTGGAGGTAGCCACCCAGCAGAGGGGCCACAGGCTACACACACTTGAGTGGGCCTCAGTCCTGCCTTGGCCTCATTGTAGGTGTACAGAATGGCCTCCAGGTGGCAGCAGCAGCCTGCATACCACCAGGGACAGGCTCCTGGGGCAGATGTGCCAAGAGGTGGTGGATGAGTGGGCTTGTAGGTGTCCACCAGCAAGAGCCTTGCTCTCTCCCCATCCAGGGTGTTGCTGGAGTCTTAGGCACATAGGCTGTCAAACCTGAGTGTGTCGTTAGCCCTAAGATGCCTTTCCTCTTCCATTCTTTCCCAGTGGCATAATGAGAAAAAACAAGGAGATTCTCTCAGAGGCCCTCAGCCCTAGAACTCTGGGTTGTGCTCTCCCAGACCTGCCGGGCAGGCCTCTGTCCTCTTCTCAGCTTACCATAGAGTGGCCTTATGTTCTTGTAGGTGAGGGGTCAGCCACATGAAATGTACTTTGACCACCTAAAAATAGGCAGGGTCATGTGCCTTGAGCTGGAGAAGAGCCCACCAAGTCCTGAACCCACACTTCAGAGACAAGCCACCTGCTGGAATGGGTGAGGGTCCTATAGGCTCGACATTTTCTTCCTGGGCCCACTGGCCCCTCAGCCCTCCTAGATAGTATGAGAGATGGTCTTGGTGTTGGGTCTCCCTCCTGCTGCTCTGATGGGCCCCTGGTGTTAGATGCACTGCCCTGCCAGTGCCAGGTGCAAGTGCTCCTGCCACGCTGGGCTGCTGCCTGCCAGACAGCCACCGCCCACCCCACCTACTTCCCCACTAACTGAAGCAGGAGCCATCTGGGGATTAGCTGCTCCTGCCCATGAGTCACGAGGCCCCAGAGGTCAGCTAAACCCATCTTAGCCAAGATTGGGGGCTTCTTGAGGCCAGAGTCCCATTTGAGACTGAGCCCTGTTTCATATTCCTCTCCACCTGGGTTGTCCCAATCTCCACCTGCAACCCACAAGCCCTCTTTCACTCTGGTAAAAGGTAACCTTGCTGAACTTTCTAGAGATGGCAGGAGTCACAGGTGACACTAGTTGGAAGGACAGACTAGTTCTGCTGGAAGTCCTCCAAAGAGATTGAAGTCCCCAGTAAAACTGGGCAGAGCTGCTCATGTGGGGAGGACCCTAGGACACTCTTCCTTCATGTCAGGACCTCAACACTGAGGTTCTTGGCATCCCTGGCACCCACACACCAGTGGTGGCTGTTCCTAACATCTGGAAGTCTGGGCCTCCAGACTGTGGGAGGTGTGAGAGCCTCCCCAGGCTGTGGGGCAGGTAGAGTTTGTCCAGAGTCTGGCTCAGAACCAGCCAGCACATGTCACTGAGTTCTGTCTCCTCTAGGCTGTCATCCACTATCAAGAACAGTTGCAGGACTCTGGGACACTCCAGGCCATCTGTACCAGGGCAAGAGAGTTGAGCACCAGGGGACATTTAAGCTACCCACAGGTGGTGCTTCCAGAGGCCCAGTCTTGCCCTGCTGCAGTGTTGTGGCTCATGACTGGCAGGGAACACAGGAGAGGTCCTGAAGGGGGAGGAGAATGAGATGGACTCCTGGCTTGGTGGGAACTCTAGAAACATCTGGCCCGAGTACTGTCCCCCAGCAGGGCTACTCCAGCTTCTCATGGCCTATTTTATCTTCAAGGGACCCTATCCTGGGTTCCACAGAAAGGGCATGGCCTCTGGAGACCCTTCACAGCCATCACATGCATGCCGGCCCTCTTTTCCTCACCTGTGAGGCAGCACAGTAGTTCTTGTCCTTGGTGTCACAAAGCAGGCCTGTTTAATGACTGTCAGTGGGTTAGCAAAGCCTGATGGCAGTTTTACCAGGAGGCAGGTATTGGGTCGCACCGTATGATTGAGGAAGGGGAGGCCCAGGGTGTTGATAAGCAGCAGTGCAGGCCACAGTGGCAGCCTGGGTTCTAGACCCTGTTTCTGGCACTCCTCACTCCCTGAGGGAAGACTGTGTGAGGTGTCCAGGGCTGGATGGCACAAGTCATTCAAGCCCTGTGTATCCTCTGTGCTCATTTCCCCTCCGCCTTCATTTCCTGGTGACTGTTCCTCAGCCTTATTAAGTTGCTTGGAGAACTGGGAGATGGGCCCCTGGGACTGCCCAGCTTCACAGTCAGGTCTGGCCAACCCAAGTGCAGGGTGGTCCTGTCAAGCTCTGGCCAGGCCTATCCTCAGGCCTTCCAGGGACCTCATAGGGTCTCCTGGGCTGGCTCTGGCATTTGATGGCAGCCCTTTCTCCATGCCATTACCAAGAGCCAGAAGGCACAGGGTCTAAAAGCATGCCACCAAAGAGGCCTGGGAGAGCCTACTGACCTCTAAGGACCACAGCAAATGCCCAAGGACAGACTTGGAGGCTCCCAGGAGAAATAGGGCTAGGGCCAGAGTAAACTGGGTGCCATGAGCACTTGGGCTGCTGGCTTCCCATTCCAGCTATGAGGACCTCACACACCCAACCTCAGGTAGAGGCCCATTGGAACATAGAGGAGGACCCTGGACATGCCCATTGAAACACCCAACATGGCCAGTGGCAAGCTACCTTCTCCAGCAATAAGACAGACCTTTCCAAGGCCAGTTCCAGACCAGAAAGTGCCTGCAATCACCCTCCTAGAGCATGTGAAGAGGATTCAGGTTCATGTGCACCATGGACCCAAAGCTGTGTGAATACCACAACTCTCCTGCTCAGTCCACTCCTTTGAATATAAACCTGCCTCCACCTGCTCTGTCTTTTCTTTCAGGGTTCATTTTTAACTGGTGCCCCACCAGCCATAGTGGGCCACAGAAGGGGTTCATGGTGGTGTGGCCATGCTTCAGCACCCACAAGTCTGTCCTCAGTCTGGAATGAGGCCAAGGGTGGGCATGGGCTGCTAGGGGTTCAGAGGATGCCAAATGGAAGGCAGTTGAGGCCCCATACCCACCACAAGAAAGCCAGGACACTTCTGCCACCTTCACCCAGAAGCATAGCCTCAAGCCTCATCTCTACTGTAGGAAGGCAGCCCTTCCCCCACCCCATCTGGCCACTTCCTCTCTTGGCATGGTTTGAAGAGGCAACTGAGAGGAAGGGTACAGTGGGTGACCTACCTTCAGCCTGCCTCATCCCCTGTCTTTCATGTACCAGTTTGAACCCCAGACTCCAGGCTCAAGAGTGGAATTGACAGAGGATAGGTGGAGCTGGCTGCCAGATTCTGTGGTCCCTGTTTCCCCAGTTCCAGATCAAGATGAAAGAATGTGGCCAACAATGGAGAAGAGGAGGGAGGTGTGCTTTCTTAAAGAAATGGAGAATGGTGAGAAACCATGTCCCTGAAATGCCCTTGTCTATTCCCAAGCCACATTAAGCCCAGACCAGAATGTCCAGGTAAATGCCATCCCAAGGGACACTGACTGTCCACATGGTAAATAGGCAGACTAGTGTTATCAGGAGGATCTTCTTTCTTGCACACACACCAGACAGCTGCTTCTTTGGATGCTGATCATGCAGGTATCAAAGCATATGAAGCATTCTAATGACGTCACTGCTGTGACCTGACAACAAACCCTTCTCCCTGGGTGACTGGCCTGGTGTTGGCACCAGGGAGATGACAAGTTCCTCTTGTCCAGCCACCTGCCATTGGACAAAGTGTGGAAAGAATGGAATTGCAGGAGGGGTGGGTGCTGCCTGTCCTGCCTTCTGCCCTGGACCTTCCCCAAGAGCAGCTTTCAATACACTGATATCCCTGGGCACAGTGGCACATACCTATAAGGCTCAGGAGGCTGAGGCAGAAGGATCGTGAGTTCAAAGATAGTCTCAGCAAACTTAAGAGGCCCTAGCTCTAAATAAAATATAAAAAAGGGCTGGGGATATGGCTCAGTGCTAAAATGTCTCTGGGTTCAATTCCTGATATCAAAATAAAAAATACACCCATGTCTTGCACACCATCTGTGGATATTTCCTTGGGTCTCTTGGCAACCTGTCGCACTTAGTGCAGCTGGGCTGTGGGCCAAACAGGAGAGGGAAAGAGATTCAGCCATATGCTGGGGTGATGGGTTTGTGCTAAGCCCAAGTGACAGCTCAATACGTCGTGTCTAGGTTCAGGCAAGCTTCCTGGCCTCTCAAGCCAGTGTGCACTGGTTGTTAGGAACTATGGGGTGCCGCTCTGAGTGATTCATGTCTTCCATTCCCAGAGTAGAGAGGCTGTGATGGTCACTATATCTCTTAGTGACTTGGATATTGCCCTGGTCCCGGAAGTTTGAGGACATGTCTTTAGACATAGATGGCTCCCTATAGCCCTTGGCTTGAATTACACTCACATGTCCCTTGTAACTCCACCCCTTCTTCAGTTTTTTTTTTTTTTTTTTTTGGATGGAACTTTCTAAGAATAAGCGTCCTCCCAATAAAAGCTCACTTCTGAATGAGCTCACTGGCTCTCTCTGGCCAACCTCTTGTGACATCCCTCGCTCACCCATTTGGGGAACTTGAGGCCAAGAGCAGAGGAGCTGTCTTGAAGCTTGTTTAAAGGTAAAGTGTGTGTCTGTGTTTTATTTGGTGTCTCAGGAAATTCACACAAGCAACCTTAAGTTCAGCTGCCCCCATGGGCCGGAGGCAGCAAGGAACCCCCTTTGGGACAGTTCTACAGCAGCCTCTGAGGAAGCTGAGCACCAGCTCTCACTGTTCTAAATTTTCCTCAACAGGTTTGGAGGTCATTAGATGTGCAAATACATATGAAGTCTCTTGGACATGCAGGAAATTCCCAGTAAGTGAAGGAGTCTAGTCTCAGGCTGGGCCCAGGACCAAGATGGTAGGCGGAGAGATAGTGCCTCTGAGTCCACTGAGCACCTGTACACCAGGCTCTTGGCCAGGCTCCCTGTGGAGTCCTGTCAATGGTGTGATGAGAACAGGGTCATAGTGGAAGCCCCCAGAGCTTTCCCTCTAAAACTTCATGTCACTAGCTCATGCAGACCTGGGCAAGGCTCACAGGGGCTACCCTACTGCCACAGGCCTGGGCAGGCATTGAACACATGAGAGCCAGGAACAAGGTGGTGTTCCCACCCAAGCCCAGGGGTAGGTGTGCCTTTGGCGACCCCTTCCCACTGAGGATGGGCCACACTTGCCTGGCCCTTAGGGAGAGAGTACACCTAAGTCAGCAGCTGAGCCCAAGGTACACCCCTTGGGGGTTGCCCCTCCTCTGGGGGAATGGGGGCACCCTTCCTCCTGTGAGGGATGGGACTCCTTCTCTCAGGGGTTGGCCCTCCTCTAGAGGGATGGGGTTGGGTTCCCCTCCTCCTGTGAGGGATGGAGCTCCCCTCTCAGAGGTTATCCCACTTTTAGTGGGTGGTTGAAGCTCTTCTATTGTCAGTGTCCCCCTATTTTAAAGAAGCCTTTTCTCCAGGGATGGGTTCCCTTTTGCCAGTGGTGCCCCTTCTCTAGGGGATGTGAGCACCCCTTTTTCTCTAGAGATGTGGTGCAACTCTTGGGGTGTTCTGCTCTGTGGGATTTGGGCAGCCCTCCTATAGCATATGGTCCCTCTCTGGTATGACCCACATCTTAGGGATGGGGGTCTGCACCCTGCCTCCTTGAGGGATGGGATCAAGCTTTTTGGGGGTTCCCCTTTTCTAGATATGGTTGTGCCTGGAATCCTGGAGGGATGGAGGGTCCTCTCATGGGGTGCCCTTCCTCTAACAATGGTTCATGCACCCCCAACTTCCTAGAGAGATATGTTTACTCTACTGTGGTGTACCCCTTCTTTAGGGTATGGGGTGCCCCTCTTCTAGGGATTGGGCCACCTTCTTGAGAAGTGCCCCTTTACTTTAAGTTGGGGCTCCCAAAAATAAGGATGGTGTCACCTTTCCAAGCATGCGGCTTCTCTAGGGGATAAGGGCATTGCTCCTACACGAAGGATGGAGTCAAAAAGGTGCCCCTGTTCTAGGGGATGGTGTGCCCCTCATTTAGAAATGGTGGCCCTCTCTTGAGGGGTGCTCCTTTAGTAGGAAATGGGGGCTCCCATTCTCTGGCAAAAATTGGATACCTCTCTCATTCGGTGCCAATCCTCTAAAGGATCAGGTGTTCCTCCTCTAGGGAGTAGGTCTCCCTACAGAGGGGTGCCCCACTTCTAACAGACTGAGTCCTCATCTAGAGGGGTGCCCCTTTCTAAGAAAAGTGGGTTCCCTTTATCAAAATTTAAGTTTCCCTCTCAAAGGGCACCCCTCCTGTGAAAATATGAGTTCCCCTCTCAGGGGTTGGCCCTCTTCTAGGGGAATGGGGCCGGGCATCACACCTCCCATTAGAGATGGGGCTCCCTTCTCAGGGGTTATCCCACTTTTAGTGGGTAGTTGCTGCTCTTCTATTGTCAGTGTCCCCCTATTTTAAAGAAGCCTTTTCTCCAGGGATGGGTTCCCTTTTGCCAGGGGTGTCCCTTCTCTAGGGGATGTGAGCACCCCACTTTCCCTAGAGGTGTGGTTCATATCTTGGGGTGTTCTGCTCCGTGGGTTTCAGGCAGCCCTTCTCTAGCATGTGGTCCCTCTCTGGTGTGACCCACATCTTACAGATGGGGGCCTGAGCCCTGCCTCCTTGAGGGGCAGGGTCAAGTTTTCAGGGGGTTCCCCTTTTAGATATAGTTGAGCCCAGAATCCTGGAGTGATGGGTGGCCATATCATAGGGTACCCCAACTCTAAGAATGGGTCATGCACCCCCAACTTCCTGGAGAGCTATGTTTTCCCTTTTGAGGTGTGCCCCTTCTTTAGGGCATAGTGCCTGGAATCCTGGAGGGATGAGGGGTCCTCTTAACTCCTCAGGGGTTGGATCACCTTCTCAAGTGATGCCCTTTAATTTGGGTTGGGGATTCCCAAACAATAAGGATGATGTCACCCTTTGAAGCATGCAGCTTCTCTAGGGGATAGGAGTACTGCTCCTCCATGAAGGATGGGGTCAAATGGGGTGCCCCTCCACTAGGGGATGGTGTGCCCCTCATTTAGAAATGGTGGCCTTTTTTGGAGGGTTGCTCCTTCAGTAGGAAATGGGGGTTTCCTTCCTCTGGTAAAAATTGGATACTTCTCTAATGGAGTGCCAATCCTCTAAAACATCTGTCTCCGTACAGATGGGTACCCTGCTTCTACAGACTGAGTTCTCATCTAGAGGGGTGCCCATTTCTAAGAAAAGTGGTGCCCCTTTACTAAAATTTAAGTTCCCCTCTCAAAGGGTGCTGGTTCTGTAGGAAAAGGACTTCCCCCTCAGAAGTTGCCCCTTCTGTAGGGGGATGGGGCCACCCCTCCTCTCGTGAAGCATTGTGCTCTCCTTCTTGGGGGGTCCCTTCCTCTCACAAAAGATGAGATTCCCCTTCTCAGGGGGTTGCCCCATGGAGCTACAGGGGCTCCAGGGGACCTGAGCTGGGATTGACTAGCTGAAAAAGACAACAGAAGTGTCCCAGATTCCTGTCTTCCCCAGGGTGCTCATGGGAAAACTTTCAGGTCATTTCACCTACCTGCTGAGGTGTAGGTCCTGAGCTGGTGCCCACCACCCCTGCCAGAGTGCCCCAGGCCATCTGTCCCAGGTAGGCAAAGCCCTGGCTGGCTGCCCACCCCACTCCACACCCCACTGCACTCTACTTCCTGGCATTCCCATGAAAGCCCAAACTGGAAATACAGCAGATGACCCCACCAGATGCCTTCCCAACTTCTTCCAGATGTTTCTCTATCAGACCTCCATCAGGACCATGGGTCAGGGAAATCAAAAGCCTAGGGTTGAAGGTGAGCATAGCTCTCTGGGATCTGACTGCCTGTCTCTAGTGCCCTGGGCACAACTCAGACATCAGGTTGGAACAATACCTGTTCCACCTTCCCTGAGACTATGAAGACCCCAGGTGGTAAGGGTTGGCTCAGGCCTGACACAATGAGGAAGGCTGTTGTCTGGAGAAGCAAAGACCACAGAGCCAGGGGTGATGGCTGTCTAGCCAGCAGGCCACAGGTAGGGACAGTTGGGTAGCCAGACCCTCCTCTCAGGGTTGTGCTCAAGGGTGCAAACCAAAGGAGCAGGGTGCACGGGTGGGGTGCACAGGACTGGCTGGGCCTGGGGCTGGGAGGACAGCCAGAAACAAGGCCTGAATAGAGGGGTGGGTGGGGGGTGGGGGCTAAGTGTAGTGGCACCTCAGCTCCTTCCTGCAGAACCTAATAAATAGACCATGGTGATGTCCATATCTGCAGACCACAGCCTTTCAGGACTAAGAATATTCTTGAACCTCTTAATAATTCAAGTTGCATCCAAATTGAATTTCCAGTTCCCCTGCCAGCCTCTGTGCTCCTTCCCAGCCCCCCAACTTGCCTAGGGTCTGGGAGGGACTGGCTTCCCGTGGTGGTCTTACCCAGGACCCCTCAGGGCTCTCACAGCCAGGGCTGGGTGGCCTGTATGACCTGTCCTAGGCCAACCTCAATCCAACTCACACCTACTCAGACACTGGGCTGCTTGAGGGGGTGGAGCTGAGCCACTTGGCCCTTTCCTCAACATCTCACTAGAGCCACAGGCCTCTTGGGACCCACCCTTTGGGCCCCAGGTCCAACTCAGTCTGTAGGGGAGCCCCTTTGATCCCTAGCCTCTGTGCACCCAAAGTTGTTCTGTGCCTCCTCAGATGAGGGCCTGAAGGGCTTTGCCTGGAGCTCTCTCTCCTGGTGGGGACACCTGGGTTCCAACTCAGGCTTCTTCTGCCCTGTGTGCTGGGGTAAGTGACTTCACCTTTCTGCACCTCTTTCCCCATCAGTGGGCTGGTAGGATCAGTGTCTCCAGAAAAAGCTGTGATAGTTTCGGGAGCAAGAGAGGGTGTCTGCACCCTCCTTTCCAGGTGCATTGCCCAGGTGCAGACACCCCTTTATTGCCCAAAGCAGCTCAATCTCTAGTCCCTCAGAGAGGTGAGGAACTAGGGGTGCCACCAGGGGCCTGTGTGAGGTAGGGGCTCCCCAGCCTGGCCCACCTGCCCCATCAGCAGCCCAAGCCCACTGCACTCCCCTGGCCAGGCCACTTGTGGAGTTTTGCCAGTGCTAATGACAGCACAGGTGGCTGCACTGGCATGCAGTGAGTGGCAGGCAGGTGGTGGGCAAGGAGCATGGAAGGATGACACTGCCTGCTCTGCTCCAACCCAGCCAGGAGACCAAGCCCCTCAGCCTCTGACAACAGAGGCCAGTGCAGGCAGGTGGTGAGGCTCTGCAGAGGGCAAACAGAGGTGGTGGCAGGCCAGATGCACAAGCTGAGGGCCAGGACAGAGCAGAAAGACCCAGGGCACCTACAGGGGGGAAGGAGGACACTGGGGGTCCCAGACTCAAGAAGAGGCCCAGCTGCCTGGGCTTCTGCCAGGCTGTAGGGCGATGCGTGTGGGGAGCAGCTTGTTTGCTTTTGGTTTTGTTCTTGGTGATTTAAATTTCGTTTTTTCCTAAACAAAGTCATAAACATGCACAGTCTGGATGATCAGATAGTTCTGTGGGGCTTGGGATGGAATCCAGCCCCTCTTGCATGGCTCCCTGCTTTCCCCATCCTCCTGGATGGTTCTTTTGGTATTTACTTCTGAATAGCAATGTTGCTGCTGCTTTTTCCTTTTCAGATTTAGAAACTACTCGTTGACATCTGGCTGTGGTGAGTCAAAGTTTGTCCTCTCATGGAGCCCAGATGCACACATACATGCACACGTGTGTGTGCACACATAGCACACTCATCCTGCTTCCTCCCATCCTCATGAATAATGGTTAAGTGTTTCCAAGATGTTTCTTTGCATACACTGGTTGCTGCTGAGTAATGTGTTGTAATTACATCTCTGTACAACCTCTTGTATTTCCTGGCCTTAATAATTGCCTCACTTGGAGGCGGGTATTTACTTATCCCCAAACCATGCCATGGAATGAAATGGAATATGAATCTCTTTTTGATACTGAAAACATCAGGCCATCTATGTGCTTAATTTTTCCTGGAGCCTGTGGTAGCTGGCCTCAAAGATGGCCCAGTGATCTGCCCTCCTGGTACTGGTGTCCTTGTCCTGCTGCATGGCACAGGGTAGGTCTGTATGACAAACAGCGGATGGCAGAAGCCATGGCTCTCTCTCTGGCTCCAGGTTTAGGTTACAGAACACACTGTGGCTCTTGTCTTGGTGGTGGTCTCTATCTATCTATCTATCTATCTATCTATCTATCTATCATCATCTATCTATCTATCTCTCCTCTTTATTGCCCCTTCCATTCTCTCCCTGTTTCCATTTCTCTCTCTCCCCCCACCTTTCCTCTTCCTCTCTGCTTTGCTCTCTCTCCATCTCTTTTTCTTCCTGTCTTTCTCCCCCTTTCTCTCTCCTTCTTTCTCTACTTCTCCCTTTCTTCTGTTTCTCCCCCTTTTTCTCTTCCTCTCTGCCTCCTTCTCCTTCTTTTGGCATTTGTTTTGAGGGAGGTCCCCTGCCCCTGCTGCATGGCACAGCACTCTGTGAGTGGGTCCTCTTGGTTACCATTAGCCATGCAAGGGAACCATTTTGGAAGTGGTCCTTCATCCCCACACTTGGGAGGAAGGAGCCCTGGCTGTCCTCTTGGCTACAAGCCACCTCATGATACCTATAGCCTGAGTCCTCCACCATTCTGCTTCCAGATTCCTGTCCCCCAGAAACTGTGTGATAGTAAATATTTGTTCTGGGATAACTTGTTACACAGCAATACAGAGCCATTTTTTTTCCTCAGGCATGCATCTGTCACGGTCACCTTCACACCTGTGCACCATTTACCATGAGGAACTTCCCTCCACTCCAGCCTTGGAAGTTCTTCTGTCTGCTTCTGAGTGGCATCCTTCCCACATCCCCCACAACCTATATTTTGGACAGCTCCCTGGTTTAATACTGAGTGGCAAGAGTACCAGCCCATCTTGCCCCTGCCTCACCCCAGCTGGCACCCCAGCCCTGATCTTCCAGCAGGAAGGCCTGGGAGTGGAGCTTTCTTTGTTAACTTGCCTGAGTCTTCAGGTGGATATGAACTGCCCTGTTGGATGTCACCTTGTTAAAGCCCATCTGCCTGGAGGGCCTGCTGGCTCCTCCTCTGGGCCATAGTTCTGTATGGGTTAAGCCCACCTATGCTGTCTAGCTTTCTGTTACTGTAATAAAATATCTGAGAAAATTGCCTTAAAAAGATGGAACGTTCATGTTTCCAGAGGTTTCAGTTCATGAGCATCTGGTTCCATTACTTTTGGACCTGTGGCAGGACAGCACCTCATGGCAGAAGTGAAGCTGCTCATCTCATTGCAGCCAGGAAGAAAATAAGAAGAGACCAGAGGCCCACTTTTTCCTGGAGAGCACAATCCCAACGATCTAGGACTGCCCACTAGGTCCACCTTCTACAGGTTCCCCCACCTGCAGGGCCCAGTGGATAGGGCCACAGTCTGGGGACTAAGCCTCAGGGACACTCAAGGTCCAAACAATGGCACCACTGGGCTGGGCTGTCTGGTCTGCCAGGTGCTGGGGACCCTCCTGCAGCTTCACTGCTTATCAGCTTTGGCCAGCTTCCTCTGTCCATAGCCCCCAACATGGGCAGCAGACCCCTGAGGGAGGATTGGAGCCATCCTCAAGCATACCCTGCTCCAAGCCTGGACTTTGACCAGGCTTTCATCCTCCCTGGGGACTCCTGACAGTCTCTCAGGTGGGTGAATCCTGGAGCAAGGGTGTGCAGGTGTACAAACCAAGTCATCCGGTGTGTGATCAGAACCACAGGTCACGTGTGAAAGAAACCACCTGAAGCAAAACTGGGTCCTATGTGTTGACTCCAAGGTGAGCCAACACTGCACAGCCTTGCTGCCTCCTGGCTCTCCATCAGCCCTTCCCAGTGGGGGCTCAGCAGCAGCCCCAGATTTCCTCACTCCTGCATCTAGTGACTTCATGCATGGGGATGCTCTAGCTGAATGGTTCCAGGAGATACCCCAGGTGGTGCACCTTGGCTGGCCCAGCCTGTCACAGGCCTTTCCCTGAGCATGTCACTGTGGCTTAGGGTGGCCAGAGCCAGGGGCAGAGCCAGCCTCCACCCACCTATAGAGAAAGGATTTCTCAGTGGAAAGTCAAGGCACTGTTGTCAGAGGAAAACACCATCTGGGAAAACTGAGGCTGGGGCCTTCTGCAGAAATGTAGAAGCTCTAGGGACTCATAGTTTCATTCATCCCAAGGTCCTAGGAACACACTGTCTCTTCCTACTACTGTCCTGTCCCATCTCCTAGTAATTCTCTTTCAATGCCAACAGGGAACAGTGTTATTAAGGGCCCATTATTAACTTGCTGATCTTGATTCTGAGGCACAGACATGAAAGGCTTAGGGGATCCATTTGGCATATAATGAGGTATCCAGACACATTACTTGGGTATCAATTAACTATCTGAGGAAATGTCAGGAAGGATCCTTCCTGCTGGCAGGGAGAGAGCCAATCAACCTGGAGCATCAGTTGGATCTGGCTTCAGCCTCTAGCAGGGAAGGGGAAGAGGGAAGGACCTGCAGGGCCCAGTGGGGCTGGGCATCACTCCTCCTCTACCACTGCCACAAACCCTGGGCACACACTCTGGCCTCTGCTACCTCAGTCCCTTCATTCATTCCTCAGTCACCTGCCAAAATGAGTGGTGGTCAAGAGAGGGGACTGACAAGGAACAGAGCAGTGCTGGGGAGAGACAACTGTGCAGGCAGGTGGCATTTGCAGCTCTGTGGAATCAAGGGTGACAAACAGCATCTTCAGAGCAGGGAGGAGAGCAGGGCAGGAGTACATCACAGAGCAGGAGGAAAGGAGGGGCTGGGCCCAGGGACAGGGTAGAATGGGGGTGAGTAGGTCATGAGGTGTAGAGCAGCCCTGGCTTGGCTCAGAGACAGGCTGCCTTGGGCATTGTGCCTGAACCAGGTGCCACACACTGGAAGACCAGGGCAGGATCTGTCTCCTGCTGCTGGAGAGCTGTAAGACTGAATAAGACTCTGAAAATCTTTAAGAGCCTTGTTTTCTCCTCTTAGAATGGGGTTGCTAAGCCCAGTTCCCAGGAGTGGGCCTGCTACCCCAGCAGGCACTTACTGAACTTGGTTCCCTCTGGTGTAGAACATTCCCAGGTCAGAACCAGGGGCCAGGGTGCATTTCTGATAGCATCCTTGAGGAATTAATGTGGGCTGGTCAGCTGGCACTAGGTGGGCAGAGACAAAGTGCCAGGATCAAACCTGGCCCTTGGGCCAGCAACACTCATGATCTGGGTGCCTCTGCTGTATGTGTCCCCCAGATGAGGACCAGTGACTATACCCTCACATGCCCTGCCCTTGGCTTTGATCATGGTAGAGCCCCAGCATGCCCTTTGGTGCAGTAGATGCCCCCACCCTGTTCTACTCAGAAAGTGATTGGTAGCTGCCACTTCCCAACTCTCCAGCCTCATATCTTTTCATGACACTGACATATGACATCTCTGGGTTGGGGGGTAGGGTTCCAAGGAAGCTGCCAACTGTGAGTGCAGCGTGTCCCCATTTGTCTCGGGGCAGATGGCTGCCAGTGAGTTAAGTGTGTGCAGGGGAAGGGGTGCCACAGGAACCCCTTCCTGCAGGGATTGTGGGGAAGGAGGGGCAGGCACCCACTGGTGGAGGAGCAGGGACCACATCAGAGGGAGGGGACTGGGACCCCATGGGCTCCAGGGTTGGGGCAGGACCCAGGGGCCAGATCCTGAACACGGGGCTCAGGGAGCTTTGGCCCAGCCTCAGAGAGGGTGCAGGACCCTGTAGTTCAGGGTTGGCATGCCCCTGTCATACCTAGCTGGGTAGCCATAGGCAAATC
Source organism: Urocitellus parryii (assembly GCF_045843805.1). Classification (NCBI taxonomy): domain Eukaryota; kingdom Metazoa; phylum Chordata; class Mammalia; order Rodentia; family Sciuridae; genus Urocitellus; species Urocitellus parryii. The sequence goes on from NW_027551767.1 coordinate 543,844, forward strand.
CCTTCTCTCCCAGTTCCTCAGGGCCTGAAAGAGTGTTTACTGTCTTCAGGCGCCTTCATTTTCTGAGCCATGAGCTCTGCAGGAGGGTAACTTCCTCAGCACATAGAGGCCTGCTATCTGCAGGGTTCTCTTGCCAGGAGGTGATGGGGCTCCAGCACACCCTACCAGACTCCCCCCAGAGTGAACAGGCAGGGACTCCACGCTGAACTCGGAGGCTGAGGCTCCAACAGAGCTTGGGATGGCTCCTTGAGGTCCCTTTGAGGAGCAAGATCCCTGACCAGCTTTCCTCAACCACCTAGGTAGCAGCAGGAGCCACACATTGAGGGGTCTGGCAAGGCTGCTGGGCAGGAAGCTGACTGAAGTAGGAGACCCTGCCTGCCTTGGCTGCCCCCAGAGCCCAGTCCACTGGACCCAGAACATCTCAGAGACACTAGTCCCCAAGGAAGGAGGAGATGTGGAAAGTCACTGAAGAAATAACCCAGTCACCAAAGCCTTGCTTTGGTTGGAGGGCCTGGGGCTGGAAGGAAGGCCCCATGAGCACCCCCCCCAGAATCTCTGCTTGAGTAGTGCCCACCCAGGCCACGAGGGCTTCTCCTTGGTGACAGAATACACAGCAGCATAGTCTTACTCAGTCCTAGTGTACTGGACGTGGAGTCCCAGGCTCTCAGCCTCCTGTAACCAGCACACAACAGTAGGAGCAGCCCCTGTCACAAAAGACAGGATACTGAGGCGAAGAAAGCCTGAGTGGCTGGCCCAGGCCTTGGGGATGCTTAGTGCTGAGCTATGCTGTGAACCCAGGTTCTGGTCAGCTTCTGGGCAGCCCAAGGTATATAGACCTGAAACACCTGGCTAGAGGAGCCCACATTATCTGGAGGATCGACCTCCTGCCTCTAGGGGAGCATGGAAGGTGGGTCCTTGTCCCTTCCCCCCCCATCCTCTTATCCTAAGGCTGGCTCCCACCCCAAACCACTGACCATGTACTAGATGCCTCTGCCTGCTGTGACTTAGCCCAGCTGTTACTCAGCCTCTTGTTTGCTGGTTGTTATCCTTTTTTTTTTAAATTTTCCAAAGTATGACATGGCCACTGAGCCATGGCACAGGGTATTCCTGCTGCACTGTCAGGGGACTCCTTTCAGGCCTAAGTCCATGAGTGTCCAGGAGGGTCCATGGCTTGTTCTGGCCAAGTGGCTGATAATTAGGTGCTGGGATGAGGCATCCTTAGACTCTGGTCCTGAACAGACTCTGTCACCTCCAGGGCCAGCAGTCTGCACCTCATTTCTACCTGACTCAGGCATGATGTTGGGACACCTGACCAAAGTCACCCTCCCCAACTGCCTCCCAAACCAAGGGGCCAATATCCTTGACACTGTAGATTAGGGACCTAGAGGCTAGAAACCCTCCAAGGGAGGGGCATCCCAGAGCCCTGCTTCTTAAGGATGGAGTAAGAAATGGAATGTGTCCTGGGAAGGCTCAGGATGTGGGTCAGTGCCATGCATGGCTGCTGTTTCATTAGGCACTGAGCCTGGTCCTTAGGAGCCAAGCAGGGAAGGACAGCCCTGATGTGGATCCTTCTCAGGATTGGGCCCAGCATGGGGCAGTTGGTGGAGTGTTAAAAGTGGAGGTCAGCCATGCTGGGCTCAAAGCCTGGGTTTAGTTTGTGTGAATTCATTTAGCATTTCTCTCACTCCTCATCCTGAAATGGAGTTAGCACCCACTTTGAGGGCAGTGCTCTGGTGCCAAAGAGATGAAATGGGAGCCACCAAGTGTAGACCCCAGTTCTGACCCCTGCATTTGGAAGGTTCTCTGCTTTGAAAAGGTTCATTGTCGAGAGGAGCCTGCTGCAAAGCAGTGGCCTACACACCACAGGAAATCTGGGAGGACAAAAAGAAGTGCTTCATGATAAGCACTGAGGGATTCACTGTCTATGTTTTAAATACAAAATCCCAATGAGATGCAAATAATGCACAGGAAATAAACCTGGACATGACAAAAGCAAATAAATAAAAATATATTTGTTTTGCAAATATCTTCTCCCATTCTGTGGTTTGTTTCTCATTTTCTTAACATTTTGTTTTTCAGATCCTAAGTTATTGATGGATTGACTGATGCATTATTTGGGATCAGATCTCACTATGTTGCCCAGGCTTGTCTTAAACTCCTGAACTTAAACTCACAGGTACTTAAAAGTTTTTAATTTTATCAAAGTCCCAACTTACCAGTATTTTCTTTCATGGATTTTGAGATTCAATTAAAAGAACACCATCAAATGAAAGATTACATAGATACTTTCTCATGTTATTTTATAAACGTCTTAGAGTTTTATGTTTAAATTTAGGTATTCAAGTTTAACTGATAGAAGTAGAGAGTAAAATAATTGTTACCAGATTCTGACATTAAAACAGACACATCCACCAATGGAATATCATAGAAGATGCAGAGATAAATCCACACATGTATAATCATCTGGTCCTTGACAAGATGTCAAAAACATATGTTGAAGAAAAGATATCCTTTTTAACAAATTCTGTTGAGAAAACTGAGTAACATGTATAAAATAATAAAATGAAACCCTTATTATATATTTTAAAATAAAAGTAATTTTAAAATGTGTCATCACAAAAATAACATAGATCAGGAAAGGACTAGATAGATATGTTAATGAGCTTGACTTTTTAATAATTCCACATTATATACATATATTAAAAAAATCACATGGTGCCCCATAAATATTCATAATTCTGACTGCTCAGTTCAAAACAATGTTAATAATGTAATAAAGATTAGAACTAAGATGCAGGATGAGAAAATACTCATTGAAAGGAGCAAGTCTCTAATCTATTCCATAGATAAATTTGCAAGTCCTACAAATTTTTTTCTCCTTATCCAGTACTGTTGACTAGTATGGGTCTTTTTGTTTTCTATACAAACTTTAGATTAAGTTTGCATCTATACAACACCTCATCCAACAACAGCACAATTCACATTATTCTTAAGTGCACTTAGAACTCCAATCAAGATAGATCACATATTAGGATAGAAAACATAACTGAACAAATTAAAGAATAATTATCATACAAAATATGCCCTTAGACAACATGGAATAAAGTAGAAATGTATAACAGAATAATAGACCAAAATTAGCAAAATATTGAAGATTGAACAATATACTTATAAATCGCACATGAGCCAGTCTCAAGAGAAATTCAGAATCATTGAAATTAAAACAAAATTTAAGGGATGTAGAAAAAGCAGACTTATAAGGAAGATTTTAGCACTGGTTGCATACATTTAAAAAAGAAAGTTATAACATCAATAATTTAAGCATCCACCTTAGGAAAATAGAGAAAGAGCCTAAATAAAGCAGAAAAATAAATAAAAATTACAATAAAAAATTAATGAAGTTTTAAAAAATAAATAAACACCAAAAAGTAAATGAAATCCAAAGTAATTTTTTGAAAAGATCAATCAATACAATTAATAAAACCCAAACCAAGGTAATAGAGAAAGAGAAACAGGAAAGAGAAAAAAATAAGGTAGAGAAGGAGGAAAGAGGAGAAGTGAGGAAACAGACAAAAGATTTTAAAAATTACTAATATCAGAAATAACAAAAGTTTATCATTAGTGATGTTATGGGCATTAAAAGGTTAACAAAAGAATATTAGGAAAAAACTATGTATGCTTATGATTTAAAAATAGACATATTCCTTGCAAGATGCAAACTACCAGAACTCAATGTCTTAATATATTCATGCCACTCTAACAGAATACCATGAACCAAGTGGCTTTATATTACTTTGAATTGGCACAGAAACTTACTTTTCATCCTTCTGGAGATTGAGGAGGTTCAAAATCAATTAAAGATGACAGAAGTTTCAGTGTCTCCCAAGGATCCTCTTCCTGGAATATAAGGATTTCTTCTTGCTGTGTTCTCACGTGGCAGAAGCAGGGAAGGACACCCATGACCTCTTTAATCAAAGCCTTAAACCAATTCATGAGGCTCCATCTTCAGAACATAACCATCTCTCACAAGTCCCACCTCTTAGTACCATCACATAGGAAATTATGGTCCAACTAATACATCTTGAAGGGACACAAATTCAGTCAATAGCATTTACAAAAGAATAAATAGAATTTCTTGAGTAGGTCTATATCTAGAATGGAAACAGGTGAATAATAAACAGTCTTCCAATGAAAAAAGCACCAGACAAAAAATTTTATTGTGAATTCTACCAAAAAATTAAGAAAAAATAACAATTATTTAAAATCTCTCCAAGAAAATGGATGAATACAGGACATTTCCCAAATCATTCCATGGGGCTATAATGCCAAAATAAGATAAAGACATAAACAGAAAAAATATGTGTTGACAAGTATCTTTTATGAACATAGATTTAAAGAATTCTTCAGCAAAGTATTAGCAAACAGAATCTAGCAAAACATAATAGCAATTCTACACCAAGACCAAGTGATATTTATTCCAGGTGTGCAAACATGGATGGGACCAAGGAATGCAAGAATGAAATCCAGCTGGGCAAACAAGTCCTGTAGCTCTATGTCCAGTGAAGCACATGATACCCTGATGTTCTGTCCAAAGAGATTGTGTAGCTCCATCTCTGTAGCATTACTCGTTGCAGTTCACATGGTCTCTCTCATCTTGCCTCTTGATTCCTGCAGCTTTCCTTTGTAGATATTCCACATTACTGGCATCTCTTAATCTTGGGGGTCTCATTTGAACTCTAGCTTCCTTCATGCATCATCCTCTCAGGGGCTGCCTGCAGGGATTTCAACCCTTCTACACTTTTCCTGGTTTCTCAGACCTTCCTTTGAAATCTCAGTGGAAGCCTCCATGAACCCTAAATTCCAGCATCCTGCAGACCTGCAGCACCAACACTATGTGTTTGATAGCAAGGTCTGCCACCATCTTGAGCAGTAGCCAGGGTTCCTGGGCCATGTTTGTAGCCATCTCTGTTTGGGCAGCTTAGCACAGTGAAAAAACTTCGTAGCCCCCCTTGTGAAGGCAGGGTGCACCCATGGTGCTGAGGCCCAATCTCCTGAATTCATGGGGAGTGTACCCTGAAGAATCTGAATGCAGAGATATTCCAAGGAGGCTGGAATGCTGAACATGGCAGGACAGCAATAACTCCTCATACTAGGTTAATTCTTGTTGGTCAAACCTCAAATGACCTTTCTCCAGCCACACCCTTTCTGCCTTCAGTTACCATTCAGTTAATCCTTATCAGTGGATTAATCTACTAATTAGTCTAAAGATTTCATTATATAATCAATGCATCTTTGAAAATTTTTGCATTGCACTTTGGGGAGGCACTTCATATCTAAACCATAACAATATGGTAGTATTTGGTTCAATGCTAGTTTTGTCAATTACTCACAAAATATGTTGAGTGTGCCAAGTGAAATAATGGACTCCACTATTTCTGCTTGCAATTATATAAGTTTTTCCTTAAACATTCTAATGCCTTGATCTTAGATGCATAAGTATAAATAGATTAGTGTTAGCATAGTACACACACACACACACACACACACTATTCAAATCCACTTTCAAATAACATTATATATCTTCATGATTTGTGCAGTTACCTTTTAACAGATTATTCCCAGTTTCTTTCTCTCATAATTTATAACATTGATATCATTCATTTCACTTATCCTTGTATGATTATTGCCCAATGCAATTCAATTAATATTCTTATATTTGATTATATATTACCGCAGTCTGGCTGGGCACAGAATCAAGAGCCACTCACAGCTTTGTAGATTCAAACAGCAACTCTTTATTCCCAAACTCACACCGGCCCTCTACAAACACGTTCTGGGGAAATCCAAGTTCTGCTGCAAAATTCACATACTCCATCAGGCTTTGAATCCCAAATACTTTCTGAATCCCATGAGAACTCAAGGGGAACTCAAGGATCGGGCTTGCCTGAGGCAGCAGGATATGCCCTATTCACCTTAAACCTGGAACCGCCCTAAACCCAAGGACGGAATACTCCCTAAAACCTGATCCGCCCTAAACCTGGATCTGCCCTGGTCCTTGAGCAAGGTCACCTTACTCAAGAATACATGCAATGTCACAGCGAATGTCCAAGGCAAGTCCATTTCCATGAGTCCTTCCTCTAAGCAACATGGTGTACGCTGGCAAGGAAATTTCGATGTGTCATTCCTACTTGGCAATGGCTCTCAGCAATATATAGAATAAGAAAAATGAAGATTTTATTTTACCTTTAGTTACTATTCATCTAATGTAAATAGATAAATAATTCCTTCCTTATGTTTATATTTGTAGGTTTCTTACTTATTAATTTTCCTTCCTTCTGAAAAATCTCTTAAAATTTCTTGCAAGGTAGAGCTATGACAAATTTTCTCAATTTATGTTTCAATAAGTGTTTATTTGTCCCTTGCTGCAGTCTGGTTGGGCACAAATCACCGAGCGGCCACAAAGCACTTGTATGTTCAAACAGGAAACTTTATTGCCTTAACTCTAACAGCACTCCATGCACACTCCCTGGGAACTCTCCTGAACACCACATGGGGCCCCTCTCTGGCACACCACCCCACCTGGAACTCCCTCCACTGGAACTTCACCAACCAACTCAAACTCCCCAGGAAATGCCCCAGAGAACTCCAAAGTAGCAGGCGCCCAAGGAGGACAGCAGGGGTCTATATACAATTGAATCAATCCAGCATCATCTTAATGGCTCCCCTCTCAACCATTACTTCCCGCAAAATGCCAGGGACCATTCCAACTCAGCCGTGACTCTCAACAGTCCTTCATTTTTAAAGGTTAATTTTCACTAGATTCATAATTATTGATTGATTTTTTAAACACTTTTGATATTTCACTCCACCTTTTTATTTTCTTTTTTTTGTTCTTTTTAAATGGTTTAAATTTTTTTGTTTGAATTAGTTATACATGACAGTAGAATGCATTTTGACACATCATACATAAATGGAGTACAACTTCTCATTCTTTTAATTGTACACTATGTACAATCACACCAGTCATGTAATTATATATGCACACAGGGTAATAATGTCTAACTCATTCTATTATCACCATGTCCCCTTCCCTCCCTTCACTCCCCTCTGTCTAACCCAAAGTATCTCTATTCTTCCCTAGTCCCAACCCCCTATTGTGAATTAGCATTCTCATATCAAAGAAAACATTTGGCCTTTTTGGGGGGAGGGTTGGCTTATTTCACTGAGCATCATATTCTCCAGCCCCATTAATTTACCTTCAATGCCATAATTTTGTTCTTCTTTAAGGCTGAGTAATACTTCATTGTGTATATACATCACATTTTCTTTATCATTTCATCTGTTATAGGGCTTCTATATTGGTTCCATAGTTTGGCTATTGTGAACTGTCCCTCTGTGTTTTTGATTGCATAGTATCTGACAAGAAGTTTGATATAAGTCTGGTTCATTTTTAATATTTTGTTCCCCTTCTCTGGCTTTTAACAGTTTTTTCATTGTGTCTGGTTTTTTGAAGTTTGAGTATGAGTTGCCCCATGTGTGGATTTTTGTTTTTAGTACTTTTTTGGTCTTCATAATTTGTCACTTGGTGTCTGTCATTAATGTTAAAAAACTCTTCAGTCAATATTGCTTTAAAATTTATCCGTTCCTTTTCATCTTTCTTCAATCTCGTGCATTCCCATTGTGCATGTTACATCTTTTGCTGTCATGAAGTTCTTGGAAATTGTATTTAATTTATTTTCTCTTTGCAATTTAGATTGAGATGCTTCTATTTACCTCTTTCAAGATTATTGATCCTGTCCTTGACTGTGTCCAATTTACAGATGAACTAATCAAGGACATTCTTGTTTTCCTGTAGTATTTTGATTTCCATCATTTTTATTCTTTATTAGAATCATCCACTTTTTGCTTGCATTACCCCTCTAGTGTTGCATTCTGTCCACTATTTCTAGTAGACCTTTGCCATAGTAATCATAGTTATTTTAAATTCCTTGTCTTGTAATTATCAATACTCTGCCTTGTATGATTCTTGTTTTCATGCTGTTTTGACTCCCATATTGTGTTTTTTTTTTGTCTTTTAGCATTCCTTGTCATTTTTCTTCAAGAGTCAGACATAATATATCTGATTCTGAAACTTAGGTAGAGTCATTCCCCTTTATCCCTGATTTCACTTTCTATAGTTTTATTTACTAGTGATCAAATACGGTATGACAATATTAAATGGAAAATTCTAGAAATAAATAATTCATAAATTTTGAAATGTGTACTGTACTGAGTAGTGTGATGAAATCTCATGGCATCCTGCTCTGCCCTGCTTAGGATGTGAATCATCCCTTTAGCAAGCATATCCAACTACACACTCAATACCATGAAGGTTTGATGATCCAGGGTCACTCAAAATCCACGATACTCCTTCTGATCTACTGTCTGGTCAATAGAAGCCTAATGCTGCCTCACAATGCCTGCATCATTCACCCACAGCATCTCATCACATAGGCCTGGCATCACCTCACATCATCGTCATCATCATAAAGATGGATGAGTAGAGTACTCTAAGATATTTTGAGAGAGACTATCTTAATTTTTATTGTAGTATAGTTTTAGTTGTTCTACTTTATTGTAGTTATTGTTGTTAACCTTTTACTGTGCTTAATTTATAAGCTAAAGTTTATCATATGTATGTATGTAGAGGAGAAAACATAGCATGCACATATAGGGTTTGGCAAATCTTGTGGTTTCGGCCATCCACAGTTGATCTTGGGAGTATCTTCCATGAATAAAAGACAAAGACTAAATAAGCTGTCAGTGTGAGGATTTATCAACAGTTAGGTTATACTTGCTGTTTACATTAGCTCTATATGTGAGAGGATAAGATTTCCTCTAGTATTTTTGTTTTTTTATCTCCTCTGTTGTTTTGAATTTCATTAGAAATGACCTCATATATAAAATCCAAGTCTTGAAGTTCTTCTGGGTATAATCCACCATTATTATACAGCAGCCTCATTCATGTAGTGTGGGAAGAAGAGATACATGTGGAATCCTCTGAGTCTCAGTATTTTAGTAGTCTTGGGCCTCTGGGTTGTGCCAGTTGCAGGTACTTCTTAGATTTACTGCCCTTCTTCGGTGAGACAGGTTAGATATAGAGGGGTAGAATGGGGTAATTTTCCTTTCACCAAGTTGGATAAGGCTTTGGTGAAGTCTTTTACTTCTAGGTTAGTCTTTTTTTGTGTGTGTAGAATACTTTTGGCTTACTTTAATATTTTCTTCTCCTCTCCCTCTGGAAAAAACGTTAGATTTTAGAACTTCACGTTAAGAATCTGGCAAGCCTTCAAGTAGTAAAAGCCATAAAATCTTAGGGCCCTCTTCAGACTAAATCCCCAGGAGTTTATAATTCTCAAGTTAGTCAATATTCAGCTTAATAAAGCTTTTTTTTTAAGAAAAGGGGAAATGTAAATAAAATCTGTTTACCTAGAGCATTGTGGGGACAAGTGCATGGAGTACGCATACATGGTATATGTTAAGGGCATCTAAGTGGCAAACCACTCCCCTTTGCTAGATATGTGAGTGGCAAACCACTTATCCCATAGGCACAGGCCTGGGCATGAGGCCATGTTGCAATCCCTGCACTTGCTCCACTGCCTGCTCCTCGATTGGCCGCTGCAAGGACAGTTGGCCAGAAATTGCATTGGTGGCTGCCTGTACACTGCTTAGCAACTGCCTAAGTATATATACATGGTAACTGCACAATAAAATCAGACCTACTTTCCTGCTTGGTCTTTGGAGGTCTTGATTAGGGAATTTGAAGCCACACTCTCCTCTACACTGTTCCGTGGACCTTCTTGCTGAACGAAAGAAAGCCCATGCAGAACTTGTTGTAAATGAAGAAAAAAATAAGAAATGTAAAGTTTCATAAATAATGAAATTGGGACATGAGATTGAATTGTCTTCTGTGAACAAGAGTCACTTTTTATTTCGAGGGAATTCTCATCCCAAAGGCAAACTGGAAGCCAATGAAGACTCTGCAACAAATTTAACCAGGAAAGAGTTTGCTCCTCTGGGAAAGCAGCTGTCCTCTCTGGGCAATGGCTTAGGCACTGGCAAATGGCTCACTCATCTACAAGTTCTTTCAAGACAGACTTTAAGGGTTTTGCCTTGCTGTGCCCTAAACCAAAAGTATTTCAATACATTTATTATAATTATTAGTGCATGTGAATTGCACAAAATAGTTGGTTTCAATGTGAAATTTCCATAATCCATTCAACATGCTTTGATTCTATCTACTCTCTTACCCTCTTCTTAACTCTCCTTGTCTCTTGCCCTTTCCTAACAGTCTTCCTCCTACTTTCATGTCATCTTCTTTCCTTCCTATATTCTACATGTGGAGAGAACACATGCAATACTTGTCTTTCTGAGTCTGGCCTATGTCACTTAACACGATCATCTCCAGTTCCATCCATGTTTCTGCAAATGACATAATTTTATTCTTAGCCTGACTGGGTAAAATCCTATTGTGTGTGTGTGTGTGTGTGTGTGTGTGTGTGTGTGTGTGTGTGTATAATCTAGTTATCTGTTTATGGGTTCCTAGGCTGATCAACAACTTCATTCTTTTTAATTGTGCTAAAATAATTATGTGTATGCATGTATATCTTAAGTATGCTAACTTTATTTCTGTTGGATAAATTCTGAGAAGCAGTATACTTGGATGATATGGTAGTTCTTTTTCAGTTTTCTAAAAATACTGATCTCCATAAATGTTGTACTAATTTACATTCCAACTAGCAGTGTATAAGGACTCCCCCCATATCATCACCATCAATTATTGTTATTTATATTCTAGATGATTGACATTTTAACTGAAGTTAGAATGAACCTCAATGTAGTTTTGATTTGCTTTTCCCTAAATGGCTAAAAATGATAACATTCCTTTCTATAATTGCTGCCTATTTGTACTTTTTTCAAGGAGTGTCTGTTTAGTTTATTTGTCCATTTACTATATTGGTTTGTGTGTGTGTGTGTGTGTGTGTGTGTGTGTGTTGAGATTTTTGAGTTCTTTATATAATTTAGATATTAATCCTCTTTTGGAAGAGAAGCTAATGAAGATTTTCTCCCATTCTGTAGGTTCTCTCTTCATGCTTGTTCTCTCTTTATGTGTTTTTTTTTTTTTTGCTGTACATAAACTTCTAAATTTGATGCCAGTTAATTTATCAATTATTGGTAATATTTCTTGAGTTTTAGGAGTCCTATTGAGGAAGTCACTACCTGCAACTATATGTTGGAGTGTTGCCCCTATGTTTTCTTGTGGGAATTGCAAAGTTTCTGGTCTAATTCCTAGGTCTTTGTTCCACTTTGACTTGACTTTTGTATAGGGTGAGAAATAGGGATCCAGTTTCATTCTTCCATATACGGCTTCCTAGTTTTCCCAGCACCTTTTATTAAAGAGTCTGTCTTCTCCCAATTGTATTTTTTGGGGGGCACATTTTCAAGAATCAGATGGCTTTAGTTCTGTTTTCTATTCTGTTCTATTGGTTTACATGTCTGCTTTTATGCCAGTACCATGCTGTTTTTGACACTAAGTCTCTATAGTATTGTTGTAGGGACAAACAAGGCAAGACACCAAAGATAGCAGGAAACAGTTTATTTGGCTGCAGCCAGGTTCAGAGGGCACAGAATTTGCTGTAATCAATTAATCAGGGAGTTTCAGAGTTTTATACCCAGTGTGTAAGGGGAGGGGCTCAGAAGTTCACAGTCTGCAGAAATTCACATAAAAGCAGATTATTCTTTCACTGTTCTGGGCAGGTTAACTCTTCAAGGAAAACACCTGAGAAAAGGGGAGAGCTTCTTCTCCCCTTTCTTTCCTCCCCCTGCCAGCTGTTACCATGGAGCCCAATTGTAATTTATCTTAAAAATGTAGACATCTCTGTAAAGCCCAACTCAAGGCCAGAGGCCTTGTTTGCACATTTCTTCAAAGTACTATATTTGATATGTTTGTGAAAACTAGTAAGGGGGTGTCCAGCACCTGGAGTGCTTGTATGTTCTCGTCCAGTGGCCAAGTAAACAGGGTGACATGAAAATAGGAAGTTTATCTACATTGGACTCTTTTGCAGAGACTCTTTTGCTGACAGTCCCCAAATCAGCCACGGTGAAGAGGGCTTTTCTGTGGAGAAAGGGGGTGCCCACTTCAGTATAATTAGAAATTTGGTATTCTGATGCCTCCACCAGTGCTCTTTCTGATCAGGATTGTTTTGGCTGTTCTAGATATTTCTCATTTTTTTTCCATATAAATTTTAGGGTTTTTTTTCCTGGTTCTGTGAAAAATGTCTTTGGTATGTTAGTGAGGATTTCATTGAATTTGAAGATCACTATTGGCAGTAAGGTTACTTTAACAGTATCAATTGTTAAAATTGTTAAAATGAAGATGGGAGGTCTTTTCATCTTCTAGCATCTTCATTTTCTTTCATCAAATTTATGTAATTTTCTTTGTACATGTCTGTTATTTCCTTGGTTAGATTTGTCCCTAGGGTTTTGTTTTTGAATTTTGTTTTAAGCTATTGTGAATAAATGTGTTTTCCTGAATTCTTTCTTAGTGGGTTCATTATTGATGCATAGAAAATCTAATGAATTTGTTGAATTTAGTTTATGTTGACCAAACCAGAACTGTAAAATTCATAGGCTTAAGCAAAATCCAGTCAAATTTCTTCTTGAAGAAGCCATTTTAATGTCCTGATATTCCTATTAAATCTCTATAATTGAATAATGATCCTCCCAGGAAACCTGCCTCTGGCCATTGCAAAGATTCAAAATGGTAGCTTTCTTTCCTGGTGAAAGCTACATTAACTTAAATGTACTCTATTAAAAAAAAAATCACCAATCAACAACTTGAAATACTTTGTGACAACTTCCTTATCCCCAATCATAATAACTTTTAAGGAATTTGTTTAGATGGTAGGTGCTATTTGACTCATCTTTTTTTTTTTTTTAATTTTCTTACTGAACTTGGGTTCATGGATCTAGAATAAAAGAAATGAATAGCAGACTTGAAAAGAATTTAGACATAGGCAAGATTTTATTTAGAAATGTCTGTTGATCCAGAAGAGAGGCAACCTACTGTGGGCAGAAATCCCAGGTTGACTCAAAACAAAGGACAAATATGCACAGCTTTCAAGGCATCTATGTGTTAGGTAGAAACTCCATCTTTTGATGTCTTCACATACAGAGGTGAGACTTCATAAAATACAGAAGAGCTTATTCATATTAAAGTGTGGACACCAGGATTTAGAGAGCTTTGATGAATAACTGAGCTCCACCGTGTTGTCTCCTGGTTTGCTGAACTCCACAGAACATCTCCTTCCACAGGCCCATAGGAAACTTCAGCTTGTCCCCAAATTGATTTGGTTTTCTCTTCCATGCCAATCAGCTCATTTTGTCTTTATTTCTCCTTTGTTCTCAAATGCTATCCAGTTTCTCTGAGTTTTGACATGGAGAATTTGTATGCAGGGTTATTTACCACATATTGTTAGGAAGTACAACCATATGTACTTTGATTTCTTTTTTTTAAATTATTTTTAATACTTATTTTCAGTTTTAGTTGGACACAATATCTTTATTTTATTTTTTTGCTGTGCTGAAGATCAAACCCAGGGCCTCACACATGCTAGGCACATGCTCTACCACTGAGCCACAATCGCAGCCCCTGTGCTTTGATCTCTAGTATTGATTTTTATTCATGGCATTGGTAGGAATATTCTGAAATCATCCCTACACTGTCAATCATTAGGGCAAAGTTGAAGAGTTCTGGAAGCTAAAAGCAAGCATGAAAGCACCAAGCCATTTTTGTTTGGTTCTTTTTATTCTGAAAATTAAATGAACACATCTTATAAATAGATTGAAAGTAAAATTGTCTCCCCTGTACCTGTTGCTTGCAGACTAGGGTCTGAAAACTTGTGTTGCTGTGTGAACTTTGTCTTGTCTTTGGCAGCTGCCTCACCTCAGCTGTGTAGGATGACTTTGCTCCCCTGACCTGTAATCCAGCCACCAAGTGCGGTCAGCCAAGGCAAGCAAGCTCTGTTAGTTACCCTGGATTAAAACCCTACCTTCAGCTGGATGTGGTGATGCAGGCTTGTAATCCCAGCAGCTCGGGAGGTGGAGGCAGGAAGATTGTGAGTTCAAAGCCATCCTCAGCAACTTAGAGAGGCCTTAAGCAACTCAGTGAGATCTTGTCTCTAAATTAAATACAAAAGCAGCTGAGGATGTGACTCAGTGGTCAAGTGCCCCAGAGTTCAATCCTTGGTACAACAATAACAACAACAACAACAAAAATAATAAACAAACAACAACAACAACAAAACAATTCTCTACATTCTAGCTTAGTGCTTACTTTCAGCTACCAATTGGCACATTAATTATAGAATTATAGACTAACTCTATAATTTCTTTATTCTCCAGAACTATCATCATCCATAGGAGAGTTGAACAATTTTGAAATACAAATGTCACCATATATAAAATTTTCTCAAAGTTTTCAACTTTTTAAAAAGTAGCATTATTGTGGGATGGCATCAAACTACAAGGCTTCTTTACAGCAAAAGAAACAATCAAGAACATGAAGAGAGAGCCTAAAGAATGAGATAAAATCCTTTGATACCTGCCTCTCAGATAAAGCATTAATTTCCAGGATATATTAAAAAACTAAAAAAAAAAAAAAAATACCAAGAAACTTCACAAATATCCCAATCAATAAATGGGCAAAGGAATTGAAGAGACAGTTCTCAGAAGAAGAAACACAGAGATAGGAGTCCTTGTGTTTCTTCTTTGCAGGCAAAACAATAAACTTTCTTTTTTCCTTTTTCTCAAAATCTTGTTCTCATTATTGGATTGACATTGGAGACAAGAACTGAGTTTTTGGTACAAATTTGGTACGCTGGGTGGGACACCAGAGAAGCCCCTGCTCTACAATTCTTGGGCAAGCCTGGCTCTCCAAGGAACCCATTTCCATGCTGAGGATGGAGGGTGCTGGCAAACTTGTTGAGAGCCAACTGCAGTAGAGTAAGGAGACAGGTGAGTTTGTCTCAGGTCAAAACAAGAAGCTATTCCTGTAAGTAAAGGGAGTGACTGAGGGACTATCCCAGCAGCTGCTGAACTCCTGTTGCTTTGGGGAACTCCTAACTTTTCCCCCTGAATGGTGCACATTGCTCCATCATGGTCCACTTTGAGGAAAAGGAAAACTGAACTCAGTAAAATCACGATACCCTTGGTCATCTGATAAGTTCCACAGTGTGCATGTCAAGACCCTTGATTCCACATATATGGTCCCTCATTGTGGGGACACCTGTGGTGCCACTGGTGTACAGTCATGGTTAACTGGGGACTCAATAACATAGGAATATTTCTGTTCTAATTTATCACCTGTTTGTTGGCATTGGCTTTGAGAATTCCCCCTGATTGTATGTCTATGCTGTTATTTTGTTTGTATCTGTTCCTTCCACTTTTAAAGCATGGTCAACATTGCATTGATCTATATGTAGTCTCTTGCGAAAGATCTTGGCTTGTCAATTTAAATATTCCTGTCTGTCAGCCATTGTTTCAGGGTTCCTCTCTGGTTGTCTCTCTGTTTCTTTTTAGGGCAATCTTGCTATTGGAGTTTGTCTGTCAGAGGTAAAATAAGTTGAAAAAAGGGCCACCTACAGATACAAGAGTGTCTAAGATAATGTTTTACTGTAATGATCTGGCTTTTTAATAACTTTCTGGATTATTATACAATCTTGAAGTTAGAGTTGTTCCGTCAAAGGTAAAATAAGTTGAAGAAATTTGTATATGCAGGTCTGTTTTAAAGGTTCCTATATGTTAGCCCTGGTTTCAGTGATCCTCACTTGTCTGTTTTTTGTATCTGTTAATGGCCCTTTAAGTCAAGGGTCAAGCTGCATTGATCTTACCAGTAGTTTCTTGAGAAGACTGATCTTGGCTAAAGGGGCCTCCTATATGTATAAGCCTACCTAGGAGAAAGATTTTAATGTAACACAATTTGGCCTTTGAATTTTTTTTCTGGATTATTATACAATCTTGCAGTTGAAGTTGGTCTGTCAGGGGTAAAGTATATAAAAGAGATTCTGTATGTATAAGCATTTATGCAGGTACATTATAAGGGATCTGAACAGTCAGGAACTAAGTTTAATGTGCTTGAAAGCACTATCTCTTGTGTGCAAAGATAGCAGGACACCAGAAGAAAGGGTTAAAAAAAAAGGTTTAAATCCTTCCAACCCAGGGCTGGCCCTCCCAGGCAGTCACAGATTATCTCACTGTGGATCAAGGATACCTGCTCTAATCTTGGAAAAATTCCAGAAAAATTGCCTAGGCTATCAAAAAATGGCCAAAGAAAACCTGGCCTCTGCCCTGTCTTCCAGCCTCTTTTGCCCATGGAAGGGCAGTGGGGGTGGAAGCTGATGGCCACAAAGAATGTGGCAGTAGGTTTCAACATTTTCAGCTTAAGACCAGGGGACAGGAAAAATCTCCCCTTTTAAGGTCTGACAAGGCACCACTGGGGCAAGACAATTCTTTCTATAACAGTATCCCATAAAACTAAAAGCTGCAGAACCACAAACTCCCAGACCCATGTGGACCAAAAGGTGACCTAAATTCAGTTATTGCCAGAACTGCCTTGGAATGACATGAGGGAATAATCCAAAGGATAAGGAAGATGGAAATTATACTAGCCTTGTCCTTAGTATCTGCTCACTTACACTAAAACAAAGTCTAGAGGATATATCTTTCACCATTAATTTGAGAAATAAATTTGTAGAGAGCCCCAGGACCCTTAAATATGCCATTGGTCAATTTTAATGTAGGTCAGATTTTTAAATGGGAACTGCTGCCACTGAACTGGAAAACTTAAAGCATGTAGTAGGAAAAAGCTGATCCTGGGATGGTAGGGGCCAAATGGCAGCACTCAGTAACCAAAGAAAAGGTGATTATGATTACCATGTGGAGACTAGAGTCAAAGGAGCAGTTACATTAATCTGACCTGCAAAGACTATAGTACTGGTTACTTGATCACTGGGTTTCTACAAATTAAATAGATGGAAAATCTATTAAATTCTTACTGGATCTGCATAAGCAGAAGAGTTCCAGAAGTCAAACTTGAATTACAAGAAGAGTCAAAGACCTTCCTTCAATCAATTCCCAGATTGGAGCCAGTTTGCAGAACCACAAGGCTTTGAATGAAAGGGAGACTGGGTACCTTTGTGGAAAGACCCTCTGCACTGCCAATATGTAAACTATTAATCTTTCTCCTTATTCCAAGAAACCTATCACTTCTTACCAGGATGACTGCACTGAGGAAAAGGAAATAATGAGGTATATGAGGGATATTATGGGATATGCCTCTGAACTGACACTGATTCCAGTAAACCCAAACAAAGCACTGCTATGGCCCACCAGGTAGGGGCTGGTTGATGGAGGTCATGTGATCAATGGAATTTTAGTTTAAGTTCGTCTCATAGTTGGCTCAGAGGTCCTTGATCCCACCCATTGTTAGCTCACCAATTATTTAATGCATCATTAAAATAAACATACTTAGAAGCTGCAGACTCCCTACATTGACCCATGGAGTGGGGGCTATGATGGTGGAAAAGGTGAAATGGAAGATACTAAAACTCTATCAGAAAAAATAATAAATCAAAAGCAATATTGCATTCCTGTAGGGACTGCAAAAATTAATGCCACCTTAAAAAACTTAAAGGGCATAGGGGGCATTAATTTTTCCCATTGTATCCTCATTCAACATTCCTATTCAGCTTGTGCAGAAAACAGATGGATCATGGAGAATGACAGTGGATTACCATAAGCTTAAGAAAGTAGTGACTTCAATTTCAACTTTTGTACCAGATACATGAGCAAATTAACACATCCCTGGGTACCTGGAATCAGCAGGCAAGGCCAACAATATGCTTTCATTATCCTACCTCAGCAGCATTATGTCACAATATCAACTCACAAGGATCTTTATATATTTTTCCCACAAAACATAACACTGGTCCATGAAATAGTTAGCATTATGCTGATTAGACATAATGAATAAAACATAGCCATTACACTACTTTTTTTGATAAGATGGTCATAGATTTGAGCACACCATGACTGGAAAACTATTGATGAGGAAAAATGAGGGATAAATATGTGGATAGGCTTCTCTGAATGGTTAAACATCATGAAGATACTTGTGCCCCATGTGAATGCTCACTAAAGAGTGACCTCAGTAGAGCAGGAATTTTAATAATCTGTGGATGCCATTCAGACTCTCTTCCCAGTCATTCCTGTAAAGTAAGCCCATGAACAGAGTGGCTATGGTGGGAAGGATGGACTTGGTGACATGGACTTCTACTCAGAAAGGCTGAACTAACTTCAGGGTCTCACTGAGTTGTCTACTGCCTTGCAGTTGCTGATGATGGCTTTGAACTCACAATCCTCCTGCTTCAGGCTACCTGAGCTACTGGGATTACAGGTGTGTGCCACCATACCCAGTTTGTTTTTTGTTTTCTGTGAGACAGGAATCACTATTGGCTTTTTTTCTTTTCTTTTCTTTTTTTTTTTTTTTTTTTTTTTTTTTTTTTTTTGGTACTGGGGATTGAACTCAGGGCATGTGACCATCCCCAGTCCTATTTTTTTTGTATTTTATTTAGAGACAGGGTCTCGCTGAGTTGCTTAGACCCTTGCTTTTACTGAGATTGGGTTTGAACTTGTGATCCTCCTGCCTCAGCCTCCTGAGTTGCTGGATTACAAGCATACACTACCATGAACAGTTGACTGTTGGCTTTATTATGTCATGTCCAGTATAATTTCCTGGGCATTGTTTACATTTAATTGTAATTTTGCATTTAAAAACATAGAAAATACTATGTTAACTTATGGGAAAGATGCAAAAAGTTATATAAAGATAAAACGTACCAACATCCCAACCTGCCTAGGTTATGAAATGATATCCCAATTTTTGAAGGATTTTGGATACTCTCTACAATCCCATCTGTTCAGAATTCTCACTGTTATACATTTTTATCAAAATAAATGTATTAGTAAGTGACATAATAAGTGTAGTTGTGAACTTCAGCCAAAGGTCACACAAAACTGTTAGGCCAGTTTGAGGTGACTCAGGAAACAAAGTACCAGGCAACCCAGGCATGCGAAAGAACAACCAATCAGATGCTGACAGACAAGCAGTGATAGTGCTTTATAACCCCCTGTCAATTAGCTGGTCTCCTGACCAATCCTGGAAGGACATGATCTCAGCAAAATCCCCTGACCAACCCCCTTTCATGTCCCAAGCCCTACCTTCCTGCCCTAATCCCAATAAAATTCCAATCCAGCTGAGCCTGGGTAAGATTCCCCTGGACCTACTCTGTTGGACTAGAGGGTCTCACCTGGGAGTGAATATCAATAAATCTTTGTTCAGCAGCTTTTCATCTGCCCCCTTTTCATCACTGGTGCCTGACCCTACCCCTGGTGCTAAAAACCCAGGAGGGCTTTTTGGGTCTCCCCCATAGGGTTTGACGTCCACACTCTCCTTCCAAGGAATCAGGAAATTCCTAAGCTGCTGTTTCTTTCCCTCTGCCTTCATCTGGAGTACGTTCCCTCATTTCCCCTGACCACCCATGTGGTCTATCTGTAAGTCATGCGCATACCATAGTCCCCTGCCCATTCTGCTCAAGGCCCCAGGAACTGTGGGGACATCCCAGTCTGTGAGTGAGCCACTCCGATCCCTGGTGGGACGCAGGGATGCCTCAACCCTGGCCCAATACTTATGTGTCCCTCTGGGGGAGTGAGATCAGAAATTGGGACATCTTTTTCTGCTCCCATCCACCCTCGAGTGTGCCAGAAGGTCTTGGGAAACACTGAGTCCTCCTTAGACAATGGGTAAAAATGGCCCCCAGAAGGAACTCATTGATTTGGACAATTTCTGTCACTAGAAAGGGAAGTGGGCAGAAGTCCCTTACATCTGCAGGCACATTCAGGCTTTTTGGGATATATACTCCAGTCCTATCCTCTACTCTACCTGTTCTACTGCTCAAAAATTCCTTGCTAGAGAAAATCCAATCCCCTTTCCCTTTGTTCTTCTACATTTCCTTTCTCATTCTCAGATCCACCTGAGTTACTCTCAACCCTTCATTCTCTTCTTCCTCCTCCCTACCCAGGCCAATCCTCTTCCTCCTCCCCTCCCACACCTGCACCCTCGCCTCCCCTCCTCCTAATACCACAACTCCTCCTCCCCCACTCCACAACCCTCCCCTCCATCCCTCTCCCCCCCCTCCTGCAGTCCTTATTCCTCTGCCCACCTCTTCTACTGATACAACCCTTAACCCTCCTGCCAATGGATCTCTCCACCCACTCACTCCTCTCTTCTTTGTCAGTGCCCACAGCCAATCCCACTAGGCCCTCTTACCAGCTAACCCAAAGCTCCTTTGTCCTCTTAGGGAAGTGGCTGGTGCCAAAGGGATTGTCTGAGTACACGTCCCATTCTCACTTAAAGATTTCTCCCAGATTGAAAAGCTCCTTGGGTCTTTCTATGCTGACACTTCTACTTAATAGCAAGGAATTCTGATACTTCTCTTGAACTTAGAATCTAACCTGGCAGGATGTCTATGTCATTCTCCCCTCCACCCTTACCCCAGAAGGGTAAGACTTGCATCCAGCAGGCCACATGAGATCATGCTTTATCAAATTTGTCTTAACAGATATAACTCTCCCCACAGGTAAAGCAGCTTCTCCCATAACTAAATCCAACTGGGACTACCAAGATGGCAAATAAGGTCGCTGCTACTGCACTCACATGGTCCAATATCTTATAGCGGGCATGCAGGCAGTTTCCAATAAGGGGGTTAACTTTGATTAGAGAAATCACCCAGGATCCAGATGAGAATCCAGCCTTAGTTTTCAACCATCTTACAGAGGCCCTCACCAAATATACTAAGCTGGAGCCTGAGTCTCCCTCCAGGGCTACAGGGTTAGCAACCCATTCCATTACCCAATCATCCCAAGATATAAGAAAAAAGCTCAAAGGAGCTGAGGAGGGCCCTCAGACCCATATCCAAGATCTGGTGAAAATGGCCTTTAAAGTCTATAATGCCTGGGAAGAATTGGCTGAACTAGCCAGGCAGGCTCAATTGCAGAAAAAGGTAATACTCCAAACCTAGGCTTCGACAGCAGCCCTTAGGCCTATGGCTCCAGTGAAGTCTTCAGGAGAAACCAGCATTCCTCTCTGCCAGGGGCTTGCTCAAATGTGGATGCGAACGTCACTGTGATTGCCAATGCCCAAACCCACGGTCCCCCTGCAGGCTGTACCCCACCTGTAAGCAGACAGTTCATTGGAAAAGTGACTGCCGCATGGCTGGCCCTTCCTTGGTGTTGCCATGTGGGGGTATGACCAGCCAGGCAGTCCCTTCTCTTGAACTATTGGGGTTCACAGAAGACTGAAGAAGCCTGGACTCAAGGACCCCCATCACCCTCACTGAGCCCAGGGCAACACTCCAGGTATTGGATAAGTCCATAACCTTCCTTGTGGACTCAGGGTAGGGGCTACCTATTCTGTCTTGTCTGCTCACTCTGGGCCTATGTTTCCTTCCCGGATCTCAGTTATGGAGATTGACAGCAAACCCTCCTTCCCAAACTGTACTGCTAAGCTCGCCTGTGCCCTGGAGGGACACCCTTTCACACATTCTTTTCTGGACATTCCATCCTGTCCAGTTCTTCTCCTAAGCAGAGATGTTCTCCAATTATTAGGAGCTACCCTGTGATCAGATCATTCATCTCTTCCCCAAGCTTTGCTCCACTGGGATTCTTCTGCTGGTTCAATGGTACCTTAATAAAAAATCTATGCCTCAGCATGCCCTTCGCTTTTTGTGTTCCTTTCATCTTTGTCTCTCAGTCAACTCTGTACAGTGAGGATGAATTAACATGGCTTGTTACCACCTCTCTTTCCAGGACAAGATGGGATGCTTTCTACCAGTAGTAGTTGGACTCTCCTTGGCCTCCTTACTTGCTGCCTCAGGACTGGGTGAAGGAGGACTTGGTTATGCAGTAACCACTACTCAGAAGCTTGAACAACAACTTTGGGAAGCAGTAGAGGCATCGGCCGCCTTTCTCATTTCCCTGAAAAGGCAAATAACATCTATTGCCTAAGTTTTTACTACAGAACTGTCAAGCCCTTAGACCTCCTGACAGCAGACAAAGGAGGAATCTGTCTATTCCTGAAAGATGAATGCTGCTACTATATCAATGAAACTGGATTGGTAGAAAAGAATATCAAAAGCCTCTGTTGTTTGCATGAAAGGCTTAAACAGCTACAATCAAATGACCCTTGACCAGGCTGGCTAAACTCAACCCTCATTACATGGCTGACTCCCATTCTCACTCCTATGTTTGTAATGGGACTTCTATTAATGATTACCCCCGGCCTCCTTGGGTTCGCCCCAAAGTGCATGGGTGAAATTGCCAGAGTGACCTACAACCAGATGCTCCTACACCCCTATAATCACCTCCCTACCAAAACCAATGTCTGAGCCAACCCCTTTCCCTCAGCACTCCTAGCCAGCAGGAAGTAGCCAGATGTAATTATGAACCCTATATCATCAAAAAGACCAGGATGTTAGGTCGGTTTGAGATTGCTATGGGAACAAAGCACCAGGCAACTCACACATGTGAAAGAACAACCAAGCAGGCACTGACAGACAAGCAGTGATAGTGCCTTATAACTGCTGCTGGTCCATATCTCTACCACAGAACTATAGCAGTGTCACATCTGCACCATTCCTGAATATTGGTCCATTTTAAAATTTTGGTTGTTTTGGTAAATAGAAAATCATTTAGTATTTTGGATTATTTATTATTTCCAAATTAAGATATAAAAGAACACAAATTTAAGTGAATAATAACTGCCAACAATATAAAACAGGCAGAGTGGTAAGGAGCTAAGAGGTCCACTGCAGAGGCTCCTAAGAGATATGACAGCTGAAGGAGTGGTCTCTGACTCTATAATTTCCTTACAAATGATTTCTTTTTAAATGCTGAGACTATAAACAAGTGCTTCCTCAACTTATGATAGGTTTACACCAAAATAAAACATAAGTCAAAAATGCATTTAATAGACCTATTATACATAAGCCTTGGCTACCTTAAATGTGCTCAGAATACTTTCAGTAGTCTACAGTTGGGCAAAATAATCCAACACAAACTTATGTATTGTATAATAAGGTGATTAATATCACATGGATTTAAATGAATACCATACTGAAAGGGAAAGACAGGATTGTTGTAAGGGAGCACTCTCCCACAATTGAATATGAAAATTGGTTAAGTCAAACCATCATAAATAGGAAAATCTCTGTACTTTTATCTGGTGAGTAAGAGGGCAACAAACAAGTCTCTTAGCCAGGAGCAGGAGACTTAAAAAAGGAGAATCAGAGAGAAAACCTTGCTTTGGGTATGAAAAGGAATGGGTAGGAAGTCTACTCAGGGCCTATTTACCTGGAATGAGAGTCTGAAATAATATGCTTTATGAGAGGAGGTTTATATCACATTTTATGTTAAACCAGGACAAAATTGAGAACAAAAACAAAGCAAATAACCTGACAAGGATGAGCTTTGCTTATGTTTCACAAATACTCTGGACATAAGAAAAATGAATTTCTTTTTATATGAGTTTTTAAAAATGTGCTTCACTGAATGAAAAATTTACATGAGTTTATATGAAAACTGTTTATGTGAGCCCAAGATGGAGCACTTCCAGCTCTCATTCTGAGGTTTCCTATGTTCTTCTCAGCCTGTAGTACAGAACAACTCAGTCCCAGTGTATGGGAACCAGCATCAAGGTGCTATGAGACCAAAGAATGAGATGCAGACAGATCTAGGATTAAAAAGGGCACTTTACTGGGGAATCTACTGATGTAAGAGTGGCAGTGATAGCAATTGCATCCCCACAACTTTGCCAGAATGAAAAGTGTGTATTGTATATGGGTCTGGTCAAAAACAACTTCATCCTAGCTGCAATGTAGCTGGTTTACCTTAAACGAGAATCAAAGAGTTGTTCACTTTTCTACTACTAAGTTCCAGTCATAAAGCTCTACTTAATACAATACATGACTCTAATGACTTCATCTATTTATAATATGCTGGGAAACAAAGCAGGAGAAACAAGCTAGGGTTACTTTGGGGCAATCATGGTGGTGACAACTTTAGATGGCTTCAGTCATGTCAAGCTGATCACATGCATGTGTAACTAACTTGTAACTGGATCTTAAAATCTCACATGCACCCTTCTTCCATGATGGGCCCTGAGCCTGGGAGGAGTTTTAATATTGTGTAGACAGCATGACAAAAGACATCCTGTATGGCTTGTAAGCAGAGTCCAAAGCACCAGTAGGAGCACATGAACAAAAAGGAGTAAGATGACAATTATGCAAGTGATCATAATAACCATTTTTTTCCCACCAGAAGTCCCAGGAACCAAATCAATGACTTATCATTGCTCTTTATCCAGGGAGAACATTACATAAGGCATTACTTTATGTTTTCATGTGTGACTTGAGGTTTGTGACTGTACAGACAACATTTTGTCTTTATAATAGCAATTGTTCCACAGAAAATAGAAAAACAGTGAGAGACTGCAGCTACAAATAGAAAAATAAATGTTTAATAGGGACTTGTCAAGTTAATCTGCACCTTCCAAAAAGAAAGTACTGGTGACAACTTATCTGTTCTAGAACAAGGCAATGACAACTGGGGAAGATGCTGTAGAGCATCCCACTCATGGACAGAGTCCATGAGGGACTCTCAAAATGAATAGTGAATGACATGCCTGACTAGAAGTCTAAGTTCAGCTGCCTGAGTATTCTCTTTAACACATTAGGTCATGATCACAAGTCCACAGCCCAAGAGGACCAACAGGAATTTAGTTAGGAGGACTGGAGATTCCTCACACTATGGCAAGAAATATCCAGCCCACATTTGGTGGTAAATGGATAAAGCTGGAAAGTATATGCAAAATAAGCCAATCCCCCCAAATCAAAGGCCAAATGTTTTCTCTGATATGAAGATGCTAATTCTCAATCAGAGGGTAGGGCTAACAGAGAATAGAGTTACTTTAGATTAGGTAGAGGAGAGTGAAGGGAGGGCAGGGGATAGGAAGGATAATAGAATGAATTGGACATTATTACCCTACACACATATATGACTACACAACCAGTATGATTCTACATTATGTACAACCCAGAAGAATGAGAAACTATACTCCATTTATGTAGGATGTGTCAAAGTTCATTCTACTGTCATGTGTAACTAATTAGAACAACATAAAAAAAATAGCCAGCCCATCTCTGGGGGAACACACTACTTAAGCCTCCATTGACTTGTCCCCTACCCTGGATTTAATGCTGTGTGCAAAACAGCAGAGCTTTTTGTGTCAACTCTGGCAGTATATCATCTGGATGTACAGCTTTGACATCCACAGTCTTTGGGGCAGGGGTCAGAGCTCCCATATGCTTATAAGGAGAAGGTATCCAAGAATTTTTGGGCATTTAAACTTACTATCATTTCTTTTTTCTTCTTTTCTTTGTTCTTTTTAGATACACATGACAATATAGTGTATTGTGTCATATTATACACATACTTCTCCAAAGACTCCAGGCCATAGCCAAGGTGGGTTTGCCTAATAGGCCAATATCCAACACTTGAGTAAGACTTTCTCTCTCCACCAAACCTGCTTGCTGCCCTAGAGTTATATGGCAAGTGGAAATTACATGATGCTTCATGTCCTTGGGACCAATGCTGAATAGTATGGCTTGTGAAATGCATGTCCTGACACTGACAATACAGTGTGGATACCCGTATATTACGTTAGCTTCTCAAGACCTTTGAAAGTGGTGGTTTGAATAGCTCTCTTGCTAGGGAAGATTACACAGGTTGAGGCATATTTGTGTCCTTTATTGTTTAGCTAGAGGCTGATATGATCACTATGCCAGTCCCACACTAGTTTTAGTCCCAATGTGGCTCAAAGGACAGGACTGGAGGCAGAAGAATCTGTCACTAAGATGTGACCAAGAGTAACTCATTATGGTTTAGGGATAATTCTGTCTCTAACCCTCTTCCATCCTATTTTAGCACTTTCTAAATTACTTTCTGTACCCTCCTCATCAAGTGTACTGCCTGCGTCCTGGCCAGAGCCTGCATCATAGTCAAAGTATCCAGCTTTATATTTCCAGGGACAAAGATGACTGTGTCATAAATAATCATTTTTTCCAGCTTCCTGTCACATTTCTTGCCACATGTTGGCTTCCAAGGCTTTTCCAGTAAAGATCATAGTCCACTTGCAACTGTGCCATCTATAATTAAAGGCCATTATAAAGTGTCCAGTTGATAGTACAATATCCAGTGACCAGCTGACAGTTACTACATCCATACTGCATAAGTTTGTCTTCTGGATGCAAAGATTTTTCTGCTGTCTCATTCCAGATGGTATGAATAACAGATTGTACTGCAAAACCAGTATAAATCCTTGGCTTCCTGCATGCTGAACCCACCTGTATATGAACAATTTTCAGGAATGGGGATACCCCTCTTATACCTGTGAGATCAGTGGCACTGGGGCAGCCACCTGGGATAATGAGGAACAGGTAAAGGCACCTATTCAACAAACTATTGGTGAGAACTCTGCATTGTTGTAATACACATGCCATTTTTTAGGGGTCTGTGCTACAGGAGATTGATGCAGGTTAAATAGGCCATCTACCCACCTACATGTCAATTCACATTATGTTCAGTAAAGATTTGGACAGTGGCTCCACTGTGGTAGGTCATTTTATACTCCTAAAAACTGTTGTTATAAATAGCTAAACTAATAGTTTCAGCTCCCTTCTACACTTATGGACAAAATCCTATAATCACATTTTCCAGTAAGCTAAGTTCATCCCATCTACTGTACAGGTGATATCTAACCACACTGGCATCCCTGGTAGAGAGGTATCCAGAGATTGTACCTGGGATTTTCCAAATTTGCTTTTCCAAATTCTCTCTGCTGGGGGACGTCTCAGTTCCATCTGGCTTCTTCATCAGCCCATGTAGTAGGCATGGATATTGTGTGAGAGCCTGCTAATAAGATAGGGTCCAAAAGACCCATCTACATTCTTTACTGCTTGGGTGATGGAAAATGTTTTCACTTTATCTCTCACCATGTCTAGAATCAAATGGGTCTTACCTGAACAGATCATCCCATGAACTTCATAGGGCCTTGGATTTTGTTGAGGTTGACAGCCATCTCCTGATATGTACTTGCATTCTATAACAGAGGATGATCTTTCCCAGTTAGCAGGATATCATCAATTTAACAGAACCAGATAATATCAGTAGAAAATGAGAACAGATCAAGGTTCCAAGTCACCATGCCATGACAGATGATAGGACTGTACAGATATCCCAGAGACTGAACCTGGAAGGTCCACTGCCTTTCCCAACAACTGAGTGTGAACTGGTCTTGCAAGTCCAGTTTCAAAGGGTTGTTGAAAAAGGTGTTAGCCAAGTCCAGAACCCCATGCACAGAGCCAAGGGAGGGTGCATTTAATGAGTACAGGTTTTAATTTTTGAAGATAAAAAAAGTTCTGGAGATCTATTACACAACATTCTGAATATACTTAATATAGTAGAACTACAAATTTGGAAGTGATTAAGAGCTAAAAATAAAGATTTAATAACCTATGTGCAGTATGTGCAGTATATGGCAAATCAATTATACCTAATAAACCAGTTAAAAATAAAATTAGATAAACAAAGAAAGCAATCCACAGAATGAGAGAAAATATTTGCAAACTAAATTTGATGAAGAATCATTACTGAGTTTTTATAGCTCAACAACAAGGAAGCAACCCAATTTGAAATTGGACAAAGAACAACAATATGCCTTTCCCCAAAGAAGATGTACAAATAGACAATCACACGAAAACATCACTGTCATGAGGGAAAAGAAAATCACCAATTGGTGGTATCACTTTACATGCATTACAATGGCTGTTTTAAGCTAAATGAAAATAAATGTTATAGGGAATAAGGAGAAAATGAAACTCTAAAAATTTTCTGGTGGGAATTTAAGTTAAGCAACAATGTTGAAGGTGGAATTATTACATGATTAAGCAAATCCACTTGTAAGTATGTTCCAAAGAGAATTTGGAAGGAGAGCTTTCAGGACTCATTTTTCCAAACTGGACAGTGCAATTTAGACAATGGAAAATCCTATTTCCACTGAATAGTGTTAGTGCCCTATGGCTAGACCCCAGCTTCATCACCTGGACAATGGATATGATCCTTGCCTTTGTGTGTGGACTGGGGCTCTTTCTCCTCTTATTTCCCTTCCTACCATGAAAGAGAAAGGGAGAACTCAGAAAGGGAAGAAACCCATAGGCCACACTCAACAAGAAAAAAATATTCTTTTTGTCTCCTTTTTTTCCCCCTCAAATAAATAAATGCACTTCAAAAAAGAGAAATCTCAGGACAGAACAGAACATCATTCTGGGAAAGAAATGAGAAATGATTTTTTGCTACTATGAATTATATAGTGCAGGGCACAAAACACACAAATAGGAATAGCTCTGCAGCCATCCAGCTGCAACAACAACTAAGGCCCATAACCACTGGCTTCAGCAAGGGAATGGTCAAACCCTCTCTGCACTGAGACTTCACCCTCTGCCCTCATCCTTTAGAACAATGCTCCATGTGTGGGAGAAAGAGAGATAGAGAGAGGGACATAGAGAGAGACTGCACACTTTCTGTTAGTGTAAACTTTCTTTTTCTTTCCTACTTTTTTCACTTTACTTTCATAACTCCTTAAAGACCGGAGCACATTAAAGTCTTCTGGGGTGACAGAGGACATGGCTCAGTCTCCCACATCTGGGAATCTCCCACATCTGGGAACATTGGAATGTAAGGAACACAAGTGGGAGAGAGAGACCCCTTGGATCCCCTCCTCATCAATAGCTCAGTATCCTTCCCCTCCCTCCCCCTTCTTTCTTTTCCTATTCAGAATCCCAAAAATCCTTACAGAGAAAACTAAGTGTGCCATGCCTTCCTCAAAATACTCCTGTGCATGCCAACTGGTTAGAATAACCTCAGGTTCTCACCCACTGCCTCAAAGTCCTGCAGGGTGTGGCCCCTGGGGGCCTCTGTGGCGTTACTCTCACCATGCCCCTCCCTCATGACACTCCACCCATGCAGGGTTTTCCCTGATCCATATGGATGCTGTTCCTTCCCAGAAACCCTGCTTGATTTCCCTGTGCATGGAATGCACACTCCCCAATGATACAGGGCTCCTTCCCTTCTCAATGGGCTTTTTCCTGAATCCCCATCCCAAAAATCTGCCACAGTATCCAGGAGGGACAGGTCTGTTTTTCCTAATCCATGCCACTGCCTGGCCCACTGCTATCTACAGTATGCATTTATTCATTGTCACGCTCCTCTTCCCCAAGTATAATGTCATGGAAATCTGTGTGCCAGAACCAGATTGGAATTACTTGGAACATGACCACAAGTAACTCATGAGTGCATGAATGGATTCTATGGGAAGTGGGAACTTAAGGCCAGAGATGAGCTGAATTTGTCCTTTGAATGGAAGTAGAAACACCATTTCTGAGCCCAGAAATAGCCTGGTGCTGAGCCCTGAAGGAAGGCAGGAGGGTGATGATTTCTTCAAGTTCACAGCCACTGTGCAGAGGCTTCTGAACTTGTGGGATCCTGTATTACTCCAAAGTGAGTAGCTACAGAATGTGGGTGGAGAGGCTTGGGGAGCTGAAGGAACTGTGTATCTGGTTTGTCATCAAGATCAGTGGGGTCTAATCCTCGTGACATGGCAGAGTCAGATTTTCTGACTGAGACCCACTGCCTATCTGCCATTCTCTGTCTCTCTCCTCTGGGCCCTTGGAGGCTGTGATGACCATTCTTGCCTTCTGAGTTCAGTGAGCCCACAAAGATCCCAGCTAGTCCCATGAGGCCCTAGTCATCCCTTTTCCAGCTGCCCATAGTGGCTTAGACCAGGTGCAGGGGACCTGTAGGAGGTGGGTATAGCTGGGAGCCATGAAATTGAGTCCTCAGTGGTGGAATCAGCCCCTGGCATAGGCCCTTTGATGCACCCCAAGAGCCATGTCCAGGCAGGCCATGCTCTATGCCACTGCCCAGCTCCTCTTGCTCTGACCTGCTCCAGTCAGGGAACAAAGGAATGGTGATGACCTGGATTCATCTGTGCCCTAAGTCCTCTTGTTCTGCACCCAGCTCTACTGTAATCACATAATCTATCTGGCTCAGTAGGTTCTAACTACACTGTTCTTTCCCCAGGGGCCCTAGAGTCAAAAGTTGGCCTCAGAGGGATTATGAACTGAGGACCCAGATCCAGGATGTGGGAGGGTGGGTGAAGACAAGGGCACCACGGTGACCTTCTAAGGGGAAGGTTGTGCATGGTTTCCTTGGGTTTCTTTCTAGTTAACCTTAGAGAGCTCCTGTTTTTTCAGGGTTTTTGGTACATCTGTGCAAGTTAACTTTATCCTATTCCTTACTGTCATTTGACTTTATTTCCAATTCATTTTTAAAAAATTTTTTTTTAGTTGTAGTTGGACATAATGCCTTTATTTATTTTTATGAGGATTGAATCCAGTGCCTTGCATGTGCTAGATGAGCGCTCTACTGCTGAGCCACAACCTCAGCCCCTATTTCCAATCCATTTTTACAGTTTGAGAAACCCAGTGCCTTCAAAGATGCACACTCAATGACTTACCATCACCATTTTCCCCGCTACAGAATGCCTATGTATTCCAGCTATTGTTTTCCTTATTATTTACTCAACATACTCCCCAGAATCTGCCCTTGACTTCTGGGCCATGGGCCATGAGGACCTGAGTGTGTGACCTTGAGGTATGTGTCCAGCAGACCCAGAACCACCACTGAGAGCCTCAGGCCCTAGAAGCAGAGCCCTCTGCAAGAGAATTTTCCCTGGAGTGTGCTTCTTGGTACCTCAAATTGATCAGCAGTATAAGCCTGAAGTTAAATGATTGTCACCAGTAACTTGTGCTGCGTTGAGCTTTTTTCTTATTTCTTTCCATTTAAAGAAATATTTCAAGGAAAACACTTCAGAGTCAGCTGCAGCAGCTGCTGGCTTTTCCTAGAAAAAGCATCATTTCACAGGCAGATCATGGGCTATAGAGATTAGCTGTGATTCATGACCAGGGAGATGTTTTAAAACGTCAGCCAATTTGCTCTACTGGAACTGTGCACACCTATTACATGATGGGAAGTTCATTTTGCAGGTGATTCTTTTGGATTTTAGCAACCCAAACTGTGAGAATAGTTTAACATGTATAAGAACTGTACTTTCTGTTTCATTTAATATCAGAAACAAATACTGTACCAATTCCTGTTAATTTCCTCACTGTCATTGCCATCATGAAATAAAGTAATTTCCATGGAATCATGAATAAGGTTCATGAGATTGTATAATTAGTCAAGAACTAACTTGAATGACAAAAATGTTGAACTAATTGAAGACTTAACTAGAAGCTCTTAAAATATTTTATAAAACACAAGGCTTTCTATTTTAGCCAGCTTTTTCACTGCTGTTCCTAAAGGACCTAACCAGAACAATTGTAAAGGAGAAAAAGTTTATTTGAAGAATAACAGTTTCAGAGGTCTTAGTCCATTAGGAGGCTGGCTCCATTCCTCAGGGTTCAAGATAGGACAGAAAATCATGAATGAAGAGTGTGGCAGAGGGAAGCAGATCACATGGTGACCCCAAAGCAGAGAGAGAGTCCACTCTCTAGGTACAAAATATATACCCCATAGCTATGCCCCCAATAAACTACTACCTCCAGCCACATCCTACCACTTCAGTTGCCACTGTTAATCTCTATCAGAGGATTAATTCACTGATTGGGTTAAGAATTGTACAACCCAATCATTTTTCCTCTGAACCTTCTTGCATTGTCTCACACATGAGCTTTTGGGGGACACCTCACATCCGAACCATAACATTTTCCTATTGACATCTCTTGTCCCACCGCTGTCTTCAGTCCCATCACCATTTCCTGTCTTATCACCTTCTTCTTTTCCATTGCTATCTTCTGTCCCATTGCCTTCTACTGTTCCAGCAATGTCAGGCCATGTTCTCTCAGGCCTGTCCCTATCTTATCCCTCTCCTGGTGACAGATGACTACCATTGTCTCATGCCTCTTCAACTCTTTACACAAAGAATCCCACAGAAATCATGTTCCCACCCACCAGAGGACTCATTCTGTGCAAACCAAGCATTCTTACAGGTAGAGGCTGAAGGTACCTCTCTCATCAACTCTCATGTGCAGATACTGCAGGAGATACTGGTCAGCAAGAGAGCAGAACTGAAAATTTGTAACTTGTGAGCAAAAAAGGAATCAGATGATTCCCTTCATTCTCTAGGAATTTACTGTGCTCCAGTAAAGTCACTGGGCAATGATCAGGACACTACCAACCACAACCCTTCTCAAACACAAAAGGCAAGCCAGAGCAGCTTTCTATTCCTCAGCAGCTTTTTTACCTCAAGGTCTTGGGAGAACTCTTATAGCAGAAATGCAACCAGGTTTTGTGGGGCTTTCTGAACAGCAAGGCTCTGGTGTCTACTACATCAACCTCTATTGGGCATTCCTCCATGTTATTCAATGGACTCTCTAATTCCATACCAGTACAAGTTCAGAATAAAGAATCTGCATGACATTTTTCTCCCATCCCATGCTCCATCCCTTTGTCAGACTTCAAACTTTCACTCCAACAGCATGGTGGTCTCAGTCCCCACCACTGGCTCATATTCAGAACCAGGGCTAACTAACATTGTCTCTCCAAATCCTGTTAGTCATTCAACTCTGAATAGTGCCTGTTGCATTTTGTGCCCTACCACCCAAGATAAGGATGCAATGTTCTGTTGTGACTCCTTTTTAATATTTAGAACATCACCTTTTGGAGAAACAACTAAAAAGTATGGGGGCTTCACCCTATGTGGTCAAAACATCTCAGGAAATCTTTAGATATCTCAGAGCCAACACATGGCCTCATGAAAACAAAAGTTCACTGCTAGATTGCCAAAGTATTTTATCAGCAATGAGCACCAGAAGATACTGGAGTAAAAGGTAAGAAGATACTTTGAAAAAAGGTTCACTCAGCACTGGTGTGGAGTATTTCACAAGATCCAGTTATCTCTAGACCCAACTGAGCCCAGGTTAAAATTGCCAAGGACAAATATAGCACCATGATTCTAGGTAATAGCAGACAGAAGGGCAAGGAACAAGAAATAGTACAGGTTGGGAAGTACTCAAGCAATGATCTGGTGCATAGTCTGAGGATGATCCTAAAAAAGCTTCCCAATGAAGGTTCTAGAAATCATCTCTGAGACAAAGTCAGGAAGGGACTTGATAAGATTCTCAAGAAGTATCTCAGAAAATGATTCACCAAGAGACCTCGACAAGGAGTATACAGATAGCTTGCAAGTACATGCAAGAAGGAAGCTGGAGCAGATCAAAGAGGGCATGATTCCTATGAGTGGTTATCATTCCACGCTTGCCATGTATCATGTCTCTGCCCTGCCTGACATGGAAACTAGGGATGGGCCATCCTTGAAAGGTTGGGAAACCTGCAGGAACACCTCCCAGGAGCTCTCTCTCCCAGATATTGGCACTTAGCAGGTACTAGAAGCACACATTAAAAGCCTCCATGTAAGGCACAGGTGGGGCCTACCCCTCAAGGTAGGATGGAGATTCCTCAGAAAACTTGGGATGGATCCACCATTTGACCCAGCTATCCCATTCCTTGGACCAAAGAACTTAACTCAGCATATTACAGTGATACAGCCACACCAATGTTTATAGCAGCTCAAATCACAATAGCTAAACTATGGAACCAACTAGATGCCCTTCAACAGATGAATAGGTAAAGAAAATGCATATATATATATATATATATATATATATATATATATTGCTTCAAAGAAGAACAAAGTATAGTGTTTGCCAATAAATAGATGGAGATGGAGATATCATGCTAAGCAAAATAAGCCAATCTCCAAAAAAACCAATTACCAAATGTTTTCTCTCTATGCGGATGCTAATTCACAATGCAGAAGTGGTTATGGAAGAAAAGAGTTACTTTAGATTAGGTAGAAGGGAGTGAAGGGAGGGGAAGAGGTATGTGGGTAGGAAGGCTAGTAGAATGAGTCAGACATTATTACCCTATGTACATATAGAACTATATGACCTGTGGGATTCTACATCATGTATAACCAAAGGAATGAGAAATTATACTCCATCTCTATATGATGTTTCAAAGTGCATTTTACTGTCATGTATAACTAATTGGAACAAATTTAAAAAAAATAAAGTCAAATAAAGTCAAATAAAGTCAACAAGAAAACACCTTGGATGAATAAGTAATTATACCCAAATTGCAAGATAGAAGATTAATATAGAAAAAACCTCTCTTCCTCACCTATGTAGAATATGAATTTTTTTAAAATCATATTTTCATTAGCCCCCAAGTTAATTATTCAGAAAGAAAACTAACAAAATATTTATAGTATCTATATGAGGAAAACCTAAAACTGTGATGGAATAAATCAAAAAATATCTAAATGAATGAGAAGGTATTTGATGATAACATGTACAGGAAAACTAAATATTATTAAAATTTTGTCAGTTCCTCCCAACTTGCTCTATATATTGAATGTGATCCAAACTTCCGATGAGTCAATTTTTTGAAATTAAAAAACTGAGTTTAATGTTTATAATAAAAGGCAAAATCCCAGAATAGTTAAAACAATACAGGTGATGAGCAGAGCTGGAGGGCTGACAGTATCTGACTTGAAGACCTACTGTGGAGCAACAGCTACCAGTAGAGTAGGATACTGGAGAAAGAATAGACAATTAGATCAGTGGAAGATAAAGAAGAGCCCAGAAACAGACCTGCATCAGTACAGGCAACTGCTGTATAGTAAAGGAGCAGAGGCAACACAGCAACACAGAGCAGAGATCCTTCCAGCAAGTGGTGCTGCATTACCTGGATGTCCCCATCAGCAAGGCTACTGACACATATGTAAGGAGACTCAAAAAAGGGGGAAGAAAAAATACTTGTAGAAATAAGGGCTAGAGTTCTGGGGTTGTGGCTCAGTGTTAAAGCGCTTCCTACCACATGGGAGGCACTGGGTTTGAGCCTCAGCACCACATAAAAATAAATAAATAAAATAAAGGTTTTAAAAAAAGAAATAATGGCTAGAAACTTACAAAAATTGATATAAAACATAGACACTAAAACACTAGATTCAATGCTTCCATTTTGTAAAATAAAAACAAACATATCCATTCCTAGACACATCACGGACAAACTGTGAAAAGGCAAAGAGAGAATCTTAGATGCAACAGATAAAAACTTCTCATGCACAAGGGGACCACAGGGAGATTATTAGTTGTCTTCCAACCAGAAACATTGGAAGGAAGCTGTGGGGTAGCGTATTCCAAGAGTGTAAGGGAAGATCACCTGAAGAGTCTATGTCCAGAAAATCTGTCCTTTAATAATAAAGAAAAATAAAGATACTGCCAGATAAAGACAGCCTGAGAAAATTTGCTGCCAGCAAAGTAAACCATCTGGATGAAGATAGTAAAATAAAATTGAGAAAAATTTAGTTAAAATTGACATAAATAAATAAGCATGAAAGAACTTTGATTTTTATGATGAGTTAATGCAACACAGGAAGAATTGAAATTTCAGAAATCATAAAAGAAATAATTCCTGAGAAATGAAAATCCTATAGATAAGAATTTTCAAAAAAACTTATGAAATTGATGGAGCCCAAGCAGAGATCTACAAGGAAATAAATAATGTCTGGATTCCAGGGGGAAAGAATATTGAATAAACTAAGGCCTCCTCTGACAGGGTGAGCAAGTGAGGTTGGAAGGAAGAATCTAGAAGGCCCAGGAGGGTGGAGGACATGCTTGCTGGAGGGTGGGGCAAGGATGTGGTGCAGCCTCCTCTTCTTGCCCCTCCTCTGTTGTCAGGATCCCTTTATGATGGGAGGGCACAGCCCTGTGACACAGGCCTGGGCCCTACTCCCCATTTTTCAAGAGAATTATCAGGACTCATTTGTCTGAACAAGACAGTGCATTTTAGATGATGGAGAATTCTCTCTTTCCTCTGAATAGCATTAGTACTGACTGGCTGAACCCAGCTTCACCAGCTGGACAATGGATATGATCCGTGCCTGTGTGTGTGGACTGGGGCTCTTTCTTCTTTTATTGTCTTACCTTCAGGGTAATCCATCCTTCCCACCACCAAGGAAAACGGGAAAACTCAAGAAGGTAAGAAACCTCAGGCCACACCCAACAAGAACAAAAACAGATATTCTCTTTTGTCTATTTTTGTAACAGTGGTCTACTTTATGCTTTGAATATAGCCCCTGCTTCTCTACCACTGCAATTTATTTTTTTAAATGGACATGTTTCTCTTCCCATTTCCCTGCTCCTCCCTAATCTGTGGGGAGACAGAATTACCTTTCTTCCTAATTTTAGGCAGATTTATCTGTCCTGAGTACACCCTTCATAGGAACAAAGTAGTACAGATTTTGAAGATGGTAGTAGAAGATCTCAGAAATTACTATCTCCCAAATTAACAAGTGAATTACAACTCTAGTAGAGAACACATATGGAGTGTAAACTTTGAATCTCTTTAAAATATCTTTAAACCTCTTTAAAATCCCCCTGTTCTTGTTGATGGGCAGATTCACAGCCTCTGGAAAAGGAGTTCCCTGTGTTTCTCCTTTGCTAGAAAAGCAATAAGCCTTCTTTTTCTCAAAAACTGTCCTCATTACTGGTTTGGCATTGGGTACAAGGACTGAGCTTTCAGAAACACTACTCTTTCCACTTTTCCAAAATAAGTAGAAACACTTCAAAAAGAGAAATCTCAGGACAGAACAGAACATCATTCTGGGACAGATGGGCCAGGGCAGGGAGACAGTATAAACTAGGACTTCTGTGATCTGAAGCTCTAAGATCATCCATGTGGTGAGCTGCAGGTTCCAGAGCAAAACACACAACTGTGACTCTATGGCTGAGTTATGGGCTCCTGAGGGAGTTGGGAACATCTGGAGAAGGACAGGCCTTTAACACTGAGCTATCAGTCACCTTCTCCTGGTGGGTGACTGGAACAAGCATTTTCTCTGTGTTGGACTGAGAATGTGAGGGCTGTGCTGAGCCCTTAAGGCCTCAGTTACAGGCTGGAGAAACCTCTGGCCTCAGGGAGCAGAACCCTGCCTGGCAACTGAGAAGAGCCTGTGGAAATGCATCTGTCCCTGAGCAGAGGACCAGTGACTGAGGACGTGCATGGTGTAGTTTATGTAGAAAACACCTTTTGGTGTTTTCTAAGGAAGAAAAATTAAGTATTTTGCCACTTTACAAATGTTCTCTGAATAAAAGTGTCTCCACTAGCTAACTGTAGAAAGTTAAGCTGTTCAGAAACATGGAATGTCTGTAGGTGGTCTAAAAGAGCAGAGGGAGAACTGGGCCCTAGTCTCTTTTTTATTTTTGTGTCTGTCAGCATATGAAGGTGAAGAAGGTGCTGTACAAGAGTAGGCACAAGAGGGGCACTCTGAAAGGTAAGGCCTTGTGATTCAGGGCAAGCCTCTTATTTCCGCAAGTGAATGCCAAGGACGTGGCAATTTACTTAATTTATGCAAAATGATGGGAATTGTGTCTGATTGTTGATACTTGTGGGCTTTCATTTATCACCTCAGCCCCAGGCCTCACTATCAGTGAATCAGTTACAGAGATGCCAGTCAGGCCTCCTCTCCCAGGTATATTCCAGTGCACTCTGTGAGAGGGCACCTCAAGAAGGTCAGAATTTAGTCTCAGTCACTGCCTCAAGCATCCAATTCAGGATGCTCCCCACCAAAGTGCCACAGTCACAGTACAGAATGAGTGTTCCCAGTGTGTAGCTCTTCAGATGCTCTGGGAGGCCTCAGGCCCTGCCCCCTCAAGTCTCCCATGGGCTTGGGGCTCAGGTAAATAGTTGTTATACAGTACTGATTAGGGAATAATAACAAGGGGAAAGGTCATTATGTGTACAATACAAATTATTCTTTCTTAATATTTGATTTGAGGTTAGTTGAATCCATTGATGAGGATGGCAGATAAAGGTTAACAGTATATAATATATAAACCAAAGCACATTATACAAAAGTAACTGCTAAGTATTTAACCAAATAAAAGTTTCTGTTCCTAATGGCTCTGTTATGACCCTCAGAGCAAGTTTATTGCTACTGGCAGGATACTAAATGCATTTCCAAGGTCCTCTTGGCAATGCTTCATTTCTTGCAGTTGTGATTAGTTTAACATTGGTTTCACTAGACAATTGGCAGATGAAGTCCTCTTGAAAGAAGCACAATCCTATCAGGGTTCTGCTTGTTCCCATTACAGTCTGTAGTTTCTTGGCAGGAACCTTCTTAAGCTGCAAGGCCTTTCTAAGTAGAAATGTCACTGGCAAGTTCTGTAAAGAGGCATCCACGGTTGGGGCCAAAACTCTCTACTTAGAGGGAATAATTGACAGAGAACCCCTTCAGATCTTCCGCATGCAGGATGCTCCTCTTCACTGTGAACCCTGGGATTCAACAGGGACCTGGACTGTCAAGAGCCAGGGAGGTCCCCACCACCTGCTCACTAACAATGAGTTAGACAAGGATGCCTCTTCTCCTTGATGTGCACACACAGGTTCCAATACTTTCTTGCCCACCCCAGATGCCTATACTACAGGACTCCTGGAGCTGCCCAGGGGCCCAGAAGATGATGTTTTACAGGAAATATCTTAAACTTTATACATTTATGGATTCTCTAAATTTAAAAAAAAAAAAAAACACTTGATATTCCCAAATCAAGGTATGATGTATTTTCTTTCTTTTGTCTTGGCCAAGGAAAGAAGTAAAAATATTTAAAATAAAAAAAAAAAGTTAAAACCTTCAACTGATTTTATGACTTTGCTTTCTTAAAAGTAAGTAAAATTTCATAGAAAATTTAAGAAGGATATAATCTCAGAATTGAGGACAGCACTTTTAATTGGACACATTTTACTTAAGACAAATCTATCACAACATTCTTTCTGCCCTCATTCCCCACACACCTGGACCCACATTGACCTTGGCTTCTTTCTAGACCAACTGATAGAAAAATGCAAAATAACCCAATTTTATTCACAGTGTTGACAAGACACACTGAAGCTTTATCATATCCTTTTGGTATGACTGACGTTAGCTGGCATGGTCTAATGTAAAGAGATAGGAAGCAATGTGTATTTAAGCTTCTACTCATGTTTCCAAACTGTTTACATATTTAAAATATTGATTACCTTCAAAATGTCACTATAAACATGAGAATGGCCTCATGGAATAATTAAATCAGTATTTTACCTCCAAGGAGTGACATCACACTAGTTTTGTTTTCTAGGTTATGTCACTTGGATTTATAATATTCTACACATCCACTTTGAATGTTGGATTTATAGTCTATGTATGACAGGGACACAACACCATTCATTTTTATCAAGCAATCAACCACTTGACAAGTCTCAAAGAATCTGAGTGTGCTTGGGATGTTTACTAACTGACTCATGCATGATGTCACTTATTGTCACTTGTTGGGGAAACAAAGGCAGAACTTCTCCAGCCATGTGATTCCACCATCATCCACAGGCCCCATTATCACCCCTGCTAAAAACAATGTGGTGGCCCTTAGGTCCATGAGGAGCTCACCAGTGACAACCAAATTCTCCATACCTGCCTATTATGGTTGAGTTGTGTGCTCTCGAATTCATATATGGTCTCAATTGCCAATACTTTGGAATGCAACATTATTTGGCAAAAGGCCATTAAAAAAAAGAATGTCCTTATGATTGTCTATAATCCATTCTGAGTGCGATCATTAAAAAGAAGAAAGTAGCCTGGGTAAAGGAGTGGAGTGCCAAACAAGACTACTATAACCAGCAGAATTAGTTTTCAAGAAAAGAAGAAGAGATAAAGACCTCAGATAAGAATAAATTAAGGGAAGGCATGACCACTAGACCAGTATCACTGAAGATACTTGTTATGGTTTGGATCCAGAATGTCCCCCAAAGACTCATACTCTGATGGCTTGACTCCCAATGCAGTATTATTCAGAGGAGGGGCTTTTATAAAGTGATTGAATCATGAGGACTTTGACCTCATTTCTGGATTAATTCCCTGATAGCTTTATAATATAAATGGATTACAAGGATGTGTTAAAAACTGTAGATAGTGGGATCTAGTTAAAGGGGGCAGGCCCTTGGGGACTATAATCTTGTTACCAGTCCCTTACTGTCCCTCTCTCTGATTCTCAGATGCCAGGAGGTGAGCAACATTCCTCTGCCAAGAAAACATGATGCCCTGCCTCATCATAGGCACAAAGGAATGGAGCTGGCCATCACAGAAAAACAACTTCTGTAACCATGAGGCAAAATAAGAGTTTTTCTCAGGTATTTTATCACAGTAATGAAAATGTAAGATAATACAAAGGAAATACTATACCCAGAAAAGGAAAAGCAAATCATCAGCAAATGTGAAAAAGTAAATCCCACTAGAGGAGGAGACATGCAAATGAGAAAATAGTAAAGAATAATAACATTATCAATACAGCAACTATTAAAATTCTAAGATGAATAAGACAGGAAGTAAAAACATAGAATATTCAAAACCACCAGAAGAAAAAAAGCAAGATGACAGGAAGGAATAAGTACATATCTTTTAATAATCACACTGAATGCAAATGTTTTTAATTTTCCATATAAAAGATGCAGATTGGCTAAATGGATTAAAAATAAAACCTAATGATATGCTGCCTACAAGA
The DNA here is from genome assembly GCF_045843805.1 of Urocitellus parryii. Taxonomy (NCBI): domain Eukaryota; kingdom Metazoa; phylum Chordata; class Mammalia; order Rodentia; family Sciuridae; genus Urocitellus; species Urocitellus parryii. Next base: position 584,760 of record NW_027551767.1, read on the forward strand.
AACTTAAGTCATGTGCAGAGATATACACACAATGATACTGAAAGAATGGAAAATGCACCAAGCAAAGGGAATACAAAAGCAAAAAGAAGTAGCTATATTTAGAAGTGATAAAACAGAATTTAAAGACAAAATCAGAAGGAAAAGAAAGTCACTATGCATTGACAAGGGAATAATTCATCACAAAGATATATTTCTTATAAATACATAAGCAATAAATTTTGCTGCACCCAATTTTATAAAACAATCATGATTAGAGATAAATGGAAAGATAGGCCACAATAAATACATCTTCCAGACCAAAAAAGAAAAATAAACAGAGAAACACCAGATTTACATTATACTATTGATCGAAAGGATTTAACAAACATCTAAACAATATTCCATCCAGCAGTTGCAAAATACACCTTATTTTCTTCAGCACACAAAAAAAGGTTGTCCCAAATATTAAGCATTGGAGCAAACTCTTCCAATTTTTTAAAAAATATTTATTTTTTAGTTGGACCCAATATCATCTTTATTTTATTTATTCATTTTCATGTGGTGCTGAGGATCAAACCCAGGGCCTCGCACGTTCTAGGCAAGCACTCTACCGCTAAGCCACAACTCGAGACCCCAATTTTTTAAAAATAAAATAATTCCTTGTATTTTATCTGATCACCATGAAAAGGAACTAGAAATAACAGCAGAATTACAAATCACATGGAGAGTAAGCATCATATTACTAAAGAATAGTAGGGGGCTAGGGATATTGTGCAGTTGGTAGAGTATCTTTGTTCCATGCACAAGGCCCTAGGTTCAATCCCCAGCACCAGAAAAATAAAACAAACAAAACCAACAAAATGAAATATAGAGTGAAATTTTACAATTCCTTGAATCAAATGAAACAGAACCACAAAATAACAGAACAGGGAAAGCAGTTCTAAGAGGCAAGTTTACAGCAATGAATGTGTATACCAAAAAAAAAAAAAAAAAAAAGGAACTCAAATCAGTATCACAATTCATTATAGTATTACAAAATGTCACACACAAAAAAAATCCAAATTCCATGGAAGGAAAAAAAAACAGTAAAGATCAGAGAAGAAATAAATGAATTAGATATTAGATTAACATAAAATAAATGAATTTTATATTAGATATAAAATAATAATACAGAGCATAAATGAAACAAAGAGTTGGTTTTTTGAAGCAATAATACTGACAAATGCTTAAACTGAAAAAAGAAAAAGAGGGAAGCCGTCCCCCCAAAAATATGAAATTAGACTTAAAAAGGAGCCTGAACAAATGATAAAGTTAAATTAGAAGGATCATTAGGAAAAAATTTGAAAAAGTTATGCTTAATAAATTAGAAAACTTAGAAGAAATGGAAAAATTTCTGGACACATATGACTCATCAAAATTGAACCAAGTGAATATAAAATACCTAAATAGATCAATTCCAAGTATTAAGATTAAAGCAATAATAAAAAATTTTCTGATTAAAAAAATCCTAAGACCAGATGGAATCATTCCTGAATTTTACCAAATTTTTAAAAACTAACACCAATACTGCACAAAATAATTCATAAAATAGGGAAAGAAAGCTTTCAAATTCATTCTATGAAATCAGTATTAACCTGTTAACAAAACCTGTAAGATAAGAGACAGCAACGGACCAAAATCTCTGATAAACATTGATATAAAAGTCTTCAGGAAAGTACTTTCCAATTTAATTTAATAGGACATTAAGAAGATAATATTCCATGATCAAGTATGTTTCATTCCAAGGATGCAATTCAACAAACACAAATCAATAAATGTAATAAAGCACATAAATAAATTCAAGGATAAAAAGCATACAATTATCTCAACTGATACAAAAAAATCCTTTGATAAAATTCAGCATCTCTTTGATGAAAACCCTGAAAAAATTACATACGGTAGGATCATGACTCAACACAGTGAAGGCTACACATTATATAAACTGAGAAAAGCTGAAAACACTTCCTATAAGATCAGGAACAAAACAAAGATGCCCACTCTCACCATCCTTATTCCTTATTCAACATAGTACCAGAATTTTTAGCCAGATAAATTAGGCAAGAGAAAGTGAATGGTTTATCAACATTAAAGTAGGAAGTCAAATTATTTTGCTTTGCTCCTGATATGATTATATACCTAGAACACTGAGGAAAATATTCATCAAAATACTTTTAAAACTCATAAATTCAGCATAAAACTCAAATTTCTTTTATGCTCAATACGAGCATGCAAAAAAAGTCACATTTTTATACACCAATAATGAGTTCTCTGAGAAAGAACTTAGGAAAGTAATTTTATTCACAACAAAGAAGATAAGTAGAAGGAGGAGGGGAAAAGGAAGGAGAAGGAAAAGAAGGAGAAAGAAAAGAAGAAGAAATACCTCAGAATAAACCTATCAGTATGTGAAAGGTTGCTACAGTGCAAATTACAAAATACTGAAGAAAGATATTGAAGAACACACTAGAAGTTGGAAACACCTACTATGTTCATGAATCAGGAGAATCAGAATTCATAAAATGGTCATACTACCCAAAGCAATCTACAATCCACAGCAATCTCCAGCAAAATAGCAATGACATCCTTTGTAGAACTAGAAAAACCAATTCTAAAATTCATACATAAGCAAAAAAGATCCAGAATAGCTAAAGCAATTTTGAGCAAAAAGAGTAATGCTAAAAGCACCACGATATCTGATTTCAAATTATACTTGATAGTTATATTTACAGAAACAGTATAGTATTGGCATAAAAAGAGGCAGGTAGAGCAATGTAACAGGGCAGAGAACCCAGATATAAATACACACTGCAACCAGTTATCAACAAAGGTGCCCAAATACTGGAGAAAGAACAGTTTCTTCAACAAATGGTGCTGGGAAAACTGGACATTCACATGTAGAAAATGGAAACTAGATCTCCATATCTCACTCTGTACAAAAATCTAGTCAGGATTAAAGTCCTTAATGTAAGACGGGATCCTTTGAAACTACTAGAGAGAAGATAGGGGAAACAATTCTCTGTGTCATAAGCCCCCAGTTTGTGGTATTTTACAATGGCCACCCAAGGAAACTAGTACACTGCTCTTATTGAAAATGAGTCATAGCTAACATGCAAAGTAACACTCATTTGCCACTTTAGCTTGTTAGTTCTGAAATACCTTTTCTGTCATTTTATTCTAATTGAGGGAGGAAGGCTTCTCTCCAGCACAGAAGTGTTTAATTGATAGTTAAGTTATTGGTGAAAGCTTAGTCTTCAGCTGTCATTGGCACAATGAAGGATCATGTGTTAATAACAAGCCTAGGCAGAAGACTAGATTTAGATGCTGAAATAAATCTTTAAATAGAGATCATGGTTTGGAGGAAGAGAGTGTACTCTGACCTATTGCATATTGTATGCACCTCCAGTTATCTCCAGCAGGTGTCATTGCATACACTGTGTAATCTCTGGCATAATAGAGTGGCCAGAGAAGACTCTCCAGGTGCTTGCAGCTGGATGCCAGGAATAGACTCAAAAAAATTGGAAAAACATCATCTAACTTGCTTTGTCAGATTCACCCGTCACAAATGAAGAAAAACATTTGTGATGAAGAATGGGCTCAGCACATTCTTACTGACTCATTAGTAGACAAGAGCTGGTGGCAGGGACTGGGAATTAGAAACCTGCATAAAGTTTGAAAAGATTCTCTTTTTTAGGAAAATGCCAAGGGCTACCTGGATTACCAAGTTTATATTCTTTTTATTATTATTATTACTATTTTTTTTCATTTATAAACATACAGATACTAGTTGATTAAGACTTTATATTCAATTTCTGTAAGGATTCATAAAAAATGGTTTGATACTAGGAAAACATGTAATCTGATATCATGCAGTCTGCTAACAAAGTGTAACATAAAAATGCAAATGTCATTAAAAAGCATAGCAGAGAGAAAATAGAACATTAATATAAGGCCATCACACTATAATGCCATCATGTTGATAGTGTGCAGAATATAGCTGAGACTGTTTGGAAAGAGCCATTCAGTGAGATGATCTTTGTTAGAAAGTCCTTATATGCGGAAATGTTCCATTGTAAAAAATGCCTTAGAGATCATTAGTCATGTAACTTTGGTCATAATTAAAACTACATTAACTTTAAATCTCTTTACCTGTGCACAGCATCCAGAATATGAACAAAAGTAAAATTCATCATGGGGGTAGAAAAACAAACAGCAATAATGAAATAATGAACACAACATACACTAGTATGGCAGTATGTAAAAATGTGGATGTGTAACCGGTGTGATTCTGCAATCTGTATACAGGGTAAAAATGGGAGTTCATAATCCACTTGAATCAAGTGTATGAAATATGATATGTCAATGTTTTGAACAACTAATAATAATAAAGAAAGAAAGAAAGAACACAGAAAGATATTTAAGAAAATAAAAATCAGAAATTAGTCCACTTTCTGCCTCTTCAAATTGAAAAACTTAAGAGATTTCACTAGGACATGAGAAATGGATTGTCAGATTGGCAAACCTATTTTACTATTATCAATACATTTGGAGATTTGATATCTAAGAGAGACAAACTGATACTTGAATTTTTCTTGCAGCCATTTATTTACTTGGATTTGTTTGGGGCTGCAGCAGATAATTGCCCAATCTTCTTTCTTAGTTAATGCTTATGTTTCCTTCAAAGTACAGTTCTATGGACAAACTTGATCCACACCAATTTGCCTGATTCTAGTGACCTCAGTTATATCTCCATTCACTTGTCACAGGGTTTCTACATGTATGGTATATTATGAGATTAGTGGCTTTTTAAGTCACATTCTATTTGATCATAATGATATTTGTCCTTTTTTTGGACAGTATGGAACATAGATTTTGTTTTCACAGGTTTGATGCATAAAGTGAGAATAAATCCATGTTAGTGTCATATTCTATCCTTTTGAGAAGTGGGCAATGGAACTATAAAGGGACCTATTCCCCTAATCTTATTTAATTTTTAGAACAATTATTAATATGAGCAAATAATTACTTCTCTAGGCCTCTGAGAGGCTCTTTCTAGCTCATTTAACAGAGATGTATTCATCAGTCACTATGTGTCACTCCTAAGATGAGTGTTGTGTTGTCCCCTGTAGTAGGACACAACATTGGAAACAGAAATAACATTTAAACTCATCCAAGAAAGCTCATTTAGATTATTGCTTTCATGGGGGAAGAAAACTACAATTACCTAAGCAATTCTGAGCTAAGGACATCTCCTCAATTGACTAGAGTAAGACCAAATCACTGAGGTTGCTCCTTAGCTTTGTTGACATTTGTGTCTTATTTCTACCAAAAGTATCAGACTTATTAAGTGTCTAACCAATTTTACTGGTGTCAGTTTTAAGATGAAAAACCCACACATATGTAAAAAACAGGCAAAGGACTCATTTTAGAGGCAAACAGGAAGTATAAGGGAAGGCTACAGGAGGCCTAGTTTCCCACTTATCTGCACCTTGCATATTTTTTAAGACACTTTATCTAATGCTAATGGCTGTAGCAGGTAAAAGAATCAACTTCAGACTCTTAGGTTTTGTTAGAGAAGTTTGTCTCAAAATTCCAAATGTTTGGGAGTACTTGTATCACTTTCTTTTGTTTTCTGTTTCTTAATGCTTCCTTGCTTCATTCTTTGTTTTCTGTGTTCACCATCTGGTTGGATTTGGTGGTACAACATTAATATAGTAAGGTAGCATGATTCTTTAAGAGGCCATTTCTTGTCATACTTTCTAGGCATTAAATTAAAAATTCCATTTGTTGAAATAATGGAAGATATACAAACACATTTGTCTGACTTGAGAAAAATTATTTTTTTGGATCAGATATTTAGAAATGTAATTTCTAGAGAGTAAGATATGCACATGTATACTTTTAATAAACATTCCTTGATTGCCCTTCAAAGGAACAATGTATAATAGTTTCTGTATCTCCATTAACCAGTGAAAGTGTTGATATTATTAAAGGTTAAAAATATCCATTTTTAATAAAAACTTCTTCTCGTGCAATTTAGCTTGAATTTTCTGATTATTAGGTAATCCAAAACATTACTTTGGGATGATTAAACATATTTTTCAAATGCTGATTGAGTGCTTAAGTGAAAGTTCACATACCTGATCAGTGTGGGAACAGCCAGCAGGCAACCTTAACACGGAAGGTTTAGAAACTAATGGCTATCATAAACCAGCCCAAGATGAGGACAATAGCCCTAAGGAAAGATAAAGCAAAAGATCTTGAGGATACAACCTACAGGGGTTTTCTTCTGGAATAAAAGCTGGTTTCATGCAGTGTTACTTTTTATTGAAAGGAAAAAAAGGAAGTTATCTATAAATTCACTCTGGTCTGTGTGATATATAATTAATTGTATATGATTAAATTATTATTTAGAATATGTTAGAAGGCCAAATCAGTTATTCAAATGCAATTTCACATTTAGGCTAAATGTTAAAGTATAATTTTAGCATAACTGTTAATATTCATCTAATATTCCCATACAATTATAAATTCACTTAGACATCAAGATCTTCTCCAAAATCATCAGCTGGAAGTGGATACAGTATTGACTCTAAAATCTAATAATTTATTTTTTATGTTAGTGACTTCTGTTAACACCTATGAAGAAAATGATAGTTATAGTCCCAATCCTAGCTTTGAGTTTTTGATAACTTGTCAGCCTTATTATGAATCCTCAAATACACCATAAACATACCAGGTGTGAAATCAAACCCATGGTCCCACACCTGGTCCCTTGGGTGTAGGGTATTATCATTTCACCAGTTGTTCAAGGAAGACCCAGTAGAATCACTGACATCTTTGTTTCCCAATAGCCAGTCATTCTGGTTCTCTTCTAAGGCTGCTTCTAATCCAGCCATGTAAATATTTTTCCTCCGACATCATCCAAATCCAAGTGACCTGTTTTTGACCTCAATAGGAGACACCAGCATCCAACTTTGATGCCACCCACTCTCCTCAGGCAACCAGGGTAGCCCCCTCACAATGTGAATCAAATTTGTTGATCTATTGCTTAGTGCTGCTGCAGGAACCAGGGAGATCACAGCAAACACTTCCAGACTGTCCTGGCCAACTCCTATCATGTGGCCAAGGGTGCACCTGACAAAAAGTCATTGAAAAAGAGACAAAGAAGATTTCATCCAAGGGCACTGAGATCAGAAATTTGGAATGAAGTGCAACTCACTTTCCCTTTGAGTCTGGTGGCTTTCACAATCAGCTGAGGAGGGTTGAATTCGAGGACGAAGCCTTGGAAGGCCATAGTTGATGGTGGAATACACAAGAACTGCTGCACCCCCTCCACCCAGGGCAGTTGGTTTCCCTGCCCTACAAATAGAATTCTAGGAGTCACCTGATATCCAGATGCCCAGCAGAGATAAGCATCTGGGGTTGTGTTCACCTAATTTCTATCCAGTAGACTCCACTCAACAAAGTTACACAGAGTTAGACCTCAGCCATCAGAATTTTCCATTCAGAACTCAACCTGGGGATGCATCCATCTAGTTGTTTCAACCCAAACTCCAGGAGACAGTACTTCCCATTCCATCCTACCTTGTACCAGTATGTAGGGAGGAGAAAACCAGCTTTGAACCTAGGCCTCTGCAGCCAGCAGCTTGCTGAACAACACAAGAGTAAGGGCTGAATCACCCCAAACATTGCTCTCTCTAAGGGGAACACAGCTCAAGAAAAAAATGGAAAGAAGGACAGTGTGGCATAGGTAATAAATATCTGTCCTTGTCCACAGTTTTGACCACCTCAGTAGAGAAAATTCTTTCATTTTTTATTAAGAACTTTTTGTTTGGGGGCTGGAGTTATAACTCAGTGGTAGAGAACTTGCCTAGCATGTGTGAGGCGCTGCGTTCAATCCTTAGCACCACCTTGAAAATAATAATAATAAAGGTATTGTGTCCATCTGCCAATAAAAAAGTTTAAGAAATGATTTTTTGTTTTTGTTGTATATGTTGATTCATTCATGTTACACATATATAAAGAGAATTTTTTATCATTTTTCTCTTTTTATTATCCTTTTACTATTTTGTTTTGTGGGTGCTTTTTCTTTTTTACTTTTGGTTGATTTTCTCAGCTTTTCCCTCTAATAGTTAAATTCTCTTGTTCTCTATCAACCTGTCAATCTACTTTTATTTTTAAGATTTTGTTATTTTCTTCCCTTCATTATGGCCTTCACTTTCTACCTCTCTTCTATGTTATCTTTTTCACCTTTGGAATATTCTAACCTTTCTTTTGACTTCCTTTCCCATTTTCTTCTTTCTTAATGAACTGTATTTTTGCCATCTTTTAAAACTAGTTTATATAATTCTTGCTCCCACCATTCATGTTTTTCCAGGTACTAGTACTGTGGATTATGTAGCTGACTTTCAATGTTTAGTTTAATTCTAAATCTAGTTCACTGCTGCTTATGTTGCTGTTTTAATTTCTGATTATTAGTATTGTAGATATCATAATTGACACCTGGTATTTACTTGAATATTGTAGATTGTTCCCTGTTATTGTTACTGTTCTGCATTTTCCCTTTTCCATAGTTGCTGGGCATCAAATGTGTCACTTCAAATTGTTGGGGCATATGCTCTGCTCCTGAGTTACATCCCCAATCCAGCTAAGAGATTGTGTACCTAATTCCACACATAACAACTATGCTCAAACTTCAGCAATAATTTAACACAAAGAATAGTGGGGACTCCCAAACTGACAACCATGGCCTAAGTAGAAGTTAGAGAGAAGGCTCAACTTACCCATGGACATCTGCTCCTACAGAAACAGTAGCAGAAATAACACAAAAAAAAACCTCAACATAGGTTACTGTTATACACTCTTAGAATATACAGAGTTGCCAAATCTAGAAGATCAACCATGGGGGATATGTATATACAGTGATATAGACAACACAATTGTCAATCTACTAGAAAGATCCTGTGAAATCTACAGAGAAAGTGGAATCCTCAAGCTCTGATATACTATACAACTTGGAATGTTCGCTTTGATCACTAGTCACAACCAAAAACATTAGTAGAGTAAATATACTACAAAAACCACTGGGAAATATGTTCAACAATTCACAACAACCTGATATCCCAGAACACTTTGCTAAGATAAGGCTGTTCCCTAAGAATACCCTTACATAAAAGTGGAAAAGAGGTGGCTGGAGTTGTGGCTCAGCATTAGAGCACTTGCCTAGTATGTTTGAGGCCCTGGGTTCAATTCTCAACACCAATATAAAATAAAATGAAGGTACATCTACAGTATGTGTGTGTGTGTGTGTGTGTGTGTGTGTGTGTATGAAACCCATCTAAACAGATATGCAAATCTCAACATAAGAATTTAAGTGATATGAAAAATTGTATTAAGACACCTCTTAATGTCTATAATTCATCAACAACAGACTTCAAAAATATCCAAATACTGGGTACAAAAATTTAAAAAAAATTATAATTTAAAAATTATAGGATGATCAGATAATGCAAAAAAAATCTGAATAAATTAAGGAAGTCAGTACAGGATATAAATGCTACATTCAATGAAGAGATAGAGATATTAAAGAAAACAAACAGAAATTTTGAAAATGCCAATCAAATAAAAAATTGAATTGGATATGTTTCTCTAATACATTAGATTAAGTAGAGGACAGAATTTTAGAGCTTGAAGATAAGGTGGATATCTTAAAAAAAAAAAGAAACTACAAATCTAATAAGAACTGAGAAAATATTAAGGGACCAAACTTAATCCTCACAGACATTAAAGAAGGATCAGAGATACAGGTTCATGGCAGTGATATAATGGCAGAAAAATTCCTGAAGACTTGGGAATAAGATGAATATCCTGATACTGGAAGCATGTAGAACCTCAAATAGACCAGGCCAGAAGAAAAAAATTTAAAAAAAAAACTTCTTCACATCCTATCATAATTACAATGCTAAAATTTCAGTTCAAAGAAAGTATTTTAAAAGCCAGGTCACATTTAGAGAAAAATATATCAGATTAACATCTAATTTCTTAACAGAAACCCTAATGTCTAGGACAGCTTAGAACAAAGTATTTCAAGTCTGAAAGAAAATAACAGCCAACAAAGATCATTCTATCCAATAAATCATAAGAATTGTACTATCAAAATTGAAGAAAAAAATAAAAACCTATCAAGATTAGCATAAATGAAAGGAGTTCATTATTACTATTCCAGCACTGCAGCAAATACACATAGAAAAAGATTATAAACCACCAAGAGATCTTAAAAAGAATAAATGACATTACAACTGGGGGTGAACATATACCAATCAGGATAGAAGCAAGCATTAAATGTAAATAAAATAGATAATAAGTAACACATTCCTCTCTAATGACACTAAATATAAATGGTCTCATTTTTCCAAATAATAAACATAGATCATAACACTGGACAAAAAAATAAGACTCAATTATTATTGCCTGAAAGAAATATATCTATGGTCAAAGATATTCACAGGCTAGAAGAATTTTAAAAATGACATTTCATGTAAATGAAACTTTAAAGCAAACAGGAAAACCTAATTATACCCAACAAAGCAGATTCAAGCAAAATTAGAGGAGAAAGTGCGGGTCACGATATCTTGGTAAGGAGAACAATCCAAAAAGAAAATATAAAGATAGTAAACATTTAGACCCCAAACATTGGTGCATCTGATGACATAAAACACAATGCAACATAAAGGTTCACATAGGACCCAATATAATAATAGCAGGTGATTGCAATATACCTCTCAAAGAGGTCATCCACATACAACATTAACCAGGATACTACAGAGTTAAATCAAACTGGAAATCAAATGGATTTAACACACATTATAGAGTATTTTATCCAACACAGCTGAATATACTTTTGTCAGCTTTCACCAAAATGGATCATCTTTTAGTTAACAAAGTAATCATTAGCAAATATGAAAAAAAATGAAATGATTCCACATAACCTGTTTCAATGGTAATGGAGTAAAATTAAAAATCAGCAGCAAGAAGTAAACCACATATACAAAGACATGTAGATTAAACAATACACACTGTAATGATGAGTGGATCATCAAATAAATCTGACAAGAAACCAAAAAATTCTAAGACTCAACATGATTAGAAGTACAACATACCCAGGCCAAGAAGCTGCTGCTGCAGCCACTGTTTAAAATCTGGTGTCTCTGGGGGCGGAGGGATCTGCTGGCGGAGGGATCTGCTGGTGGGTGAAAATCAGAGAAAGTGTTGTGGCCTCAGCATATCCCAGTGCGCAACCCCTCTCCTCAGATACACCGAGTCCACTATGGGAGCACATTTAGCTGCTACTGTGGTTTCTAGGTGTGAAGGTCCTGGGTTCCAGGTAGCAATGAGGGGATAGCAGTGCCCTGCTGCTGAGTTCCTTCCTGCCCTCTGTCTGCCTAGGCACAAGGGAGGGTCAGAGGAAGGCCTTGCAGTGTGTCTGCCTCTATGCCTCACAGCCTCCCACCCCAGAGTCACTGCCTAGGGGTGCCTGCTACCCAAACCTTTGCACTACAGCTGTGCAGGGTGCCTTCAGCTGCCACCTGCCACCCTGAGGCAACCACCCTCCACTCAAGCTGACACTGCTGGTGATCATCCTGCTGATGATGATATGCAGAACTGGCCTTAACATAATTAAGGCCATAAACAACACACCCAATGCCAACATTGTACAGAATAGGGAAAGCCTGAAAGCATTTCCTCTAAAATCAAGATCAAGTCAAGGATGTCCACTCTCACCACTCCTGTTCAATATAGTTTTTGAAACTCTAGCCACAGAAATTAGATAAGAAAGGGAAATAAATGGGATTCACATAGAAAAGTCAAACTGTCTCTGTTTGCAGATGATATTATCCTGAACTTAGATGATCCAAAAAGCTCCACCAGTACACTTCTAACGAAGACAGCAATGTAGCAGAATACACACTCAACATATAGAAATCAATCACTTTCCTATACACTACTGATGTATCTGTTGAGAAAGAAATTAGGGGAAAAAATCATTAACAGTAGCTTCCAAGAACATAAAACAGCAACAAATTTAACCAAAAAGGTGAAAGACTTCTACAAGGAAAATTTACAAAACATGGAAAAAATAAGTTGAGGAAGACACCAAAAGATGGAAAGACCACAAATGTTCATGGTAGGGAGATTTAATATTGTTAAATGACCATACAACCAAAATCAATCTGCAGATCCAATGTAATTTACATGAAAATACCAAAGATATTCTTTTCAAAACCAGAAAAACAAATCCAAAGATTTATACAGAAGAACAAAAGACCCTGGATTGTCAAAACAAATCTGAGTAAAAAGATTAAAGCTGGAGGTATCACAATGCCTGACTTTAAATTATACTACAGAGTCACAGTAATGAAATCAGCTTGGTACTAGCATACATATAGATATGTTGATCAATGGAACAGAATGAAGACACAGAAACAAACCCACAAAGGTGTCAAAAAGTTACACTGGAAACAAGACAGCCTCCTTAACAAGTGATGCTCGGAAAACAGGATACCATAAGATTAAAAAAAGATACCTATCTATCACTCTGTAAAAAAGTCAACTCAATTGGACCAAAGACCTAGGAAAAGACCTTAAACTTTGCAACTGATAGAAGAGAAAAAAGGAATAGCTCCAACATATAGGTACAGATAATGACTTACTTAATAGGACATCTCCAACTCAGTAAATATTAAGGACTTCTCCAAAAAACACATTCCATAAATGGGCAAAGAAGTTAAACAGACATTTCTTAAAAGAAGAAGTACAAAGAGCCAAAAATTATTTTAAAAATGTTTGACAAGTAGAGTCATTAGGATAATGGAAATCAAAACTACACTGAGATTTCATTTCACTCCACTTAAACTGACAGCCATTAAAAATACAAATAACAATAAATGCTGGCAGAATGGTGTGGGGGAGAGAACCATCCAAATCATTTGTAGGTATCTATATTAGGACAGCTAATATGGAAATCATTATGGAGATTCCCCCCAAGACTAGGATTGGATCCTGTAAAGGAACACCTATGTGGGGAGAATTGTGGAAGAGGTGCACAAAGGACAGACACAGACACACAGGGAAGGGTACAAACAGACAGAAGGATGGCAACAAAGGAATGCCTACCCCTCTCTGCCATCATCTTTAATAACCAAAAAAGTTACATATTACCCACTACCAGTGATTACACTTTGACCAGTATTCCTTTAACCCTGAGTGCTAGCTAACTAAGATAAGGTGCAGGTTAATGCAAACACATAGCATCTCTCCTTCAAAGGATGTCACTATGTAAACCAGGTAGTGCATCCACATAGTTATCTTAATAACCTAAGCAGGGAATAGCTGGGCATTCCAATAATGGGAATCCGTTACCTCCTGGGAATTTGCTCACTGGGAGAACGCTTCCCTATTTCCACTGTCAGAAATACCTACAGGAACCACCATCATCGAATATAACCATTTACTCCTCAGTATCTATCCAAAGAACTAAAATCAGCATACAACTGTGACACATGCCTCTCCATGTTTATAGTAGCACTATTCACTACTGTGAATTATTGACTGAATTACCAATTTATGGAACCAGTCTAGGTATCAGTCTATAGATGAATGGATAAAGGAAATGTGATATACAGACACAATGGAATTTAATTCAGGCATAAAGAATCACAAAATTATATCATTTGCAGGGAAATGGATGGAACTGGAGAACACTGTGTTAGACAAAATAAGGTAGACTCAGAAAATCAAGAACCATGTTTTTTCTCAAATGTGGAATTTAGCAAGAAAAATGGGATCTCCTGAAAATAGAAGGAAGAGCAGTAAGGTAGAGAAAGGGAATGAGGAAATGGAGGAAGGGAGGACAAGGGGGTACTAAGTATTTAAATCTATCACATTTTGCAAGGTACATGGGCTTGGGTTGTAGCTCAGGGGTGGAGTTCTTGCCTTGCATATATGAGGCACTGGGTTTGATCCTCAGCACCACATAAAAATAAATAAAATAAAGGTGTTGTGTTCATCTACAACTAAAAAAAAAATTATAAGGTACATATACAAATATACCACCATAAAACACACTATTCAGTGTAATTTTTTCTCTATTTTTAAAAATTTCTTAATTGAGTTTTAAAAAACAAATGACAGCAGAATGCATCACAATTCTTATTACACATATACAGAACAAGTTTTCATATCTCTGTTTGTATATAAAGTATGTTCACACCAATTTGTATCTCCATACATGTACTTTGGATAATGATGCCCATCACATTCCACCATCCTTGTTAACCCCCTGCCTCTCTCTTCCCCTCCCACCCCTGTGCTCTATCTAGAGTTTCTCTAGCAACACAGAGACCTCACAGAGTTTTCAAGAGATCCCACTCAAGTACTTCATAGATTTCCAAAAAAGCTGACATATGAGACCTTTCACAGAGATGCCAAATCCATTCTTCCTTCAAAGTGGGCCTGAAACCACTTAGCCAGCTGAAGGATACCACCAGCCTGGTTCTGCCCTCTGAACCCAGAGACACTGAGACACTGTCAACATGGTCTCCAAAATGGTGTTCTCTGCTTGGAAAAATCCTTGGGAATTTCTATTCCTTTGTAATGCCACTGCCTCTGAGCAAAGGAAATGCAGATTCCAAATATAGACCTGCAAAATTCCTTCTTCTCCAAGTTTCCACTTCCTTAGCTCTAACCCACAGTTTAGAGAATCACGAATTTTAATCATGAATAAAATGCGGCCAACCTTCCATGAGAGAACTCATTTCTTTAGCTTTACTTATTTACAAGTCAAATGTATTAATATCTTATTTTACTCCACTGAAGATAAGAACTGAATTCAAGATGGTTGACCACTTTGGAAACACAATAAAGACCTGTAGCAAATGGCCTCTAGGAATGAAATAAACAAGCAAAGAGGCATCTGGACTCACTCTACCTCCCAGGGGGGCTGTCCAACCAGCATATTATTCTGCACACAGCAGGTAGTAACAAGTTTGGAGAATCTGCTTTATTTTCAAATGAAAGAAGATAAAAAATCAAGGAAAGAATTTTTGCAATAAGATTTCTGGAAATACTCTCATTTTATCATCTAGGAAGATTATATTTAATCCTATAATGTCTTGTTCCTTAAAATATGATAAAGTCCTCAAATAATATTACACATTTCCAAAACATGAAAGTGTTACTGTTCAGTTAACATAGCTTAAACTGATGGACTAAGTATAAGATTTCATTTTGAAAAGAATTCCAACAAATGCACATTTTTTAAAGACTCAGGCAGTCAAGTTGTTATATGTTCATTATAGAGCAAAAAAAGGACATAGCTTCAAACAGTTTAAAATCCTTCAAAATATATCAATCCATGTTTGAGATACATATAGAGCCTAATGAAACTACTAAGTAATATTTAAACACTGGAATTGAGAAAACTGTACATTTAGTCATATTTATATTAGAATAGTCCATAGTGAAAAGTCTCATTTATCATACCTCAGCATTTTCCAAAGGATGCACTTGGTAAGACTACACATTACTTATCACTCATAAGCAACCCATTGGTTCTATCTTATTTATTTTAATGACTTCTGTCAAGAATGTGTCACTGGTTGTGTCTCTCAGATTATCCATCATGATAACAGCATCACAGTCTTTTCATTCAAAGTAGTGGAGCTGACATAAGAGCTCTTTAAGTCTATTTGTTTTAAGAAGTCCCCTTCTCCATAATTACAAACTTAAACTTATTAATTTTCCTACTACATTACCTTAAAAAGCTATCAAATCATAAAAAGAAGCAATGTGATCATGGATGTCCTCTTATATAATTGGACTATTTGGTTTTTGATTGTTGAACTTATACAAGGTAAGTTACAGGAAACAAATTAGGAAAAATTCTATATAGAAAATATTTTATAAAGAATAGTGTATCCTCAATCATATCACAAACCTGAAAATAGAGATTGCACAGCCAGTGGTCCAAGACCAGGCAAATCAAATCTTCAATTTTCCTAAAACTTCTGGATTTCCCGTCATAATGTCCTCAGAGAAGGGGACATTTGAATTTTCCTTCCACTACATCCAAGTTGTTATCACACAGGGGAAAGATTGCCCAGCCCACAGCCTGGCCAAGGCAGGCATGTTTCCCATGAAGGAGAAAGAGTTCAAATAAGAAAGCTATGCCAGGTTTCACATCTTTCCTTTGGGATAGTACCTAGGAAAGACATTAAGACAAAAAGAGAAGATTGGGATGCTTATATGTTTAGAAACACTCTACATTCAGTAAGGCCTACAGACAATTTAGAATTCAGTAAAAAGTCAGTCTGCACTCCTGTTTTTGACCCTTAAAAATTCACCCACTGGATACGTTTACATAAATAACCCTTCCAGTCACAGGTAATTTGCAATCATGAAAGTGTGACATGCCTACCAGAAGATTTTATATTTTATGAGCTTTAGTAATAAACTTTGTAATATTAAGTAACATGGTATTTGCCTGAGCTGGTCCCTCTATTATTGTATGGTTTGAATGTGTTCCCTAAAATTTCATGTGTTAGACACTTAATTCCGTAATTCATATGGTATTTAGAAGTGGTACATTTGGGAGATAACGAGGATTAGATGAGGTCATTAGGATGGCATTAGTGGCTTTACAGGAACAGAGAACTGAGCTAGCATGCTGGCTCCGTCAGTACATGATGCCCTCCGAGATGTTATCATGCCATCAGGAAGACCTTTACCAGAAACCAGCACTATGTTCTTAGCGCCTCCAGAATTGTGAGCCTAATAAAATTCTATTCTTTTTCAATTAAAAAAAAGAATAGTGTATCCTTTTCAAATTGATTTTTTTGAGGGGAGGGTAATCTGGGATTGAACTCAGGGGCACTCATCCACTAAGCAACATCCCCAGCACTATTTTGTATTTTATTTAGACACAGGTTCTCACTGAGGTGCTTAGCACTTCGCTGTTGCTGAGGCTGGCTTTAAACTCTTGATTCTCCTGCCTTATTCTCCCCAGGTGCTAGGATTCTAGGTATGCACCACCATGCCCAGCTCAATTTGATTTTTAACATGGTTAAATTAAGTGATTACTTCTGGATCTTTAGAGGTGGCTGTAAAGTCTGAAAATACACAAACATTCTTAAAAAATAATCACTGACATGCTGTATATATTGTCCCTCAGTAGCGATTTGTAGTTCATTAAGCTATGCAAAACAGCAATAAACAATTTGCATTAAAGCAACATTCCCATCAGTCACTGCACATGCATCTGTCACATGTCACCTCAATGATTTCTGTGTCCAAATTTCATGACAGATATCAGAACTTTATCCAGGGCCTTCAATCTATTATCCAGATACCTCTAATAACCCAGGGGCTTCAATCTATTACAAAGATATTTACATTACAGACTTTATAGCCACTGGTATTTTAAGATGTACCCACTATACATCTTATTAATATTTCACCATTTTTATACATACAAAGAAATAGATAACCAAAACAGTAAGATATTGGAGAAAATAACAAAATTATATCATCTTTGTCTTGAAAATTTTTCACATCAAAACATTTGCTGCAATTAAAAGTAATTTGTTTTGTTTTCTACACAGTATAGAGATTGAATTTGAGGCCTAGCACAAACACATCCTCTACTGCTGAGCTACACCCAAAATCCCCTTTTTATTTCATTTTCAAACATAGTCTTTCTAAATTGGGGAGGCTGGCTTTGGACTTGCAATCATCTTTCCTGAAACTCCTTAGTAGCTGGGATTACAAGGGTGTACCACCATGCCTAGCTTGAAGTGACTTTTTAAGTCTACAGACGAAAGATTTTAAATGACATTTAGAATTTACTGCAAATTCGGTTTTGAAATAAACTTTTCTTAAACAGATGGTTCACATTGACTTCCACAAATCAGGCACTCCAGAATACAATGTAGAGTAGTAAAATATGTGATGCCTTCTACATACTCCAAGGAAAAAAGGTCTTTTGCAAATAAGCAAAACCAGAACTGCAGTTGTCTCTAAGAACAATTACCTCCCATTCATAGGCTATAATGCTGTTGACAATTTCAAGCACTTTCACTTCTAAAGAACTCCCACAGGAAGAAATTCCTCCAAGCTTTCCAGACACAGCTGCACTTTCTGTCCTTCTCACTACTGTAACAGTGTGACACATGCAGCTCCAGACAGTCCCAATAACTTCCCCATGTGTTCTCTAAGGTCAGTCACTTTCATAACCATTCTTGTAACACAATAAATTGCTATAATTATTTCCAGCCCCTGAGTTCAATCCCAGATTACCCTCCCCTCAAAAAATGTATTGCTGCATTTTCCAAACAGAAATTTCATTCAGTTGCTCTTGTTTATTTGTGCAAGTCCAGGAAATAAACAGAGGGTTTTCCAAGGAGAATCAGCAAAAGTCAGGCTGAGGAGATGATGAAGCCATAAATTATGAAGCTGTCACCTTCACAAAGGCCTTTGGAGTGCCTGGAACTTCCTTTTGGTGAGAATGCTGAGAGGAATGGTGCCACTCAGCAGAGTCAGTTTTCAGCAAGATGCCTAGGAGGCTGATCCATTGACAGCAAAGAATGCCAAGGGGCCTCTAAGTCAGGGAAAACTGAGGTGTCACTATAGACCATGTTCATGGAATCTTTGAGTACCGGGAACAATATTTCTCTGGATATAACTTTCAATTAGAAGAATGAAGCCTAAAATTCACTCAGAGAAAGTTGCAAACCATACGATTTCCCTACCCATAAGACCCTGAGCTGTTTCGATTCCTCCTCAGATGCCCAGTCACAAAGGCTCGGGAGCCTCACTCCAAGTGCCACTTCCCCTTTACTTTGCTTTGACAGCATCTCAAGTCCTGAGACCAGGCAGAACCTGGTTCCCCTATGTCTCCCCTCAGAGACTTGCCATGTCTTCCCTCTGCTCCTGTGCCAACACACAAGCCATTCTGGGTGCTGCCTGTGTTGCCTCCTGTGACTGCATCAGTCTCCCAGTGTAACCCACAGGTGTAGTATCCTTACACTTAAATATGAATAGTAGCAGGAGCTGGTGTTCCTGCTTTGTGTGTGGCTGGACAATTCAACTTTGGTCAACATTGACAAAGTGGAGGCCAGGAGAGCCACAATCAGAAGATTGCCCTCAATGGAGGGCCCCAGGGGTGAGGACCATCCTGATCCATTCCTCATAGCAGCTTCTCCCCAAAGTACCATTATGCCTGCCTCAGCCAGTGGGGGAATCTGAAACTATGGGGGCCATGGGCACCTGGGACTTCACCCTTTAGCACCACCACCATTTGCCCAACCAGCCCCCATCATCTTCCTAGTAAATGCCCACCAATGGCCACAGGGAGTGTACAGGGAGGGCACACTGCCTACCTTCCACATAACTGCAGCGGACCTCACAGCATCTATGGAAACTGCTGGCACTGGCAGTGTTTCAAGTTCCTGATCCACTGGCACCTTCCTCAGATGCCAGATGTGGAAGCACTTTCCTGCTTCCTCATGTGAGTGTTCTCCCCAGGGACCCAGAACTTCTCCTTGAGCTTTGAAAGGTAAAAAAAAAATGTATCATGGAAAAAGGAGGCTGGGATATAGGGAAACTGGAAGGAACATCCTGAGGGTGAGGGATAAGCTGAGACCTACATTCCCAGCCATGTTCATCTTACACCAGGGGAGGAAATGTGCCTTATCTCAGTTGCCCATCATAGCCCTGTGAGTGCAGTAATCTTTCTTTCCAATGAGCATTACCATCACATGGAGGACCCAAGGTCAGGGAAGGATCCTGGGGATAATGTGAACCAGGATTTGGAATTGAATCTCTGATGCCATATGATTGTCCCTCACTAAGTATTTTCACCTTCTAGCATAGACCTGATTGTTCATGACAGGCAACATCACAACTAGTGTCAGGGAGAGGGGTGGAGGTACCAGCACAGATCTCTCTGAACACACACCCATATTGTTCTGGGGAATTTCATTTTAGGATATTGAGGTGGTACAGAATTCTTGAGTGGGTACTCATTCCATTTGGATCCTCAATGGAGATGTAGGATTGTCTCAGGCTTTAACCCTGCTCCCAGGACACTCCATACTCTGGGTTGCTCAAATCATGCTGCCATACACACTGCTACAGAGTGGGCAGCTGAAACCATAGGGATTCATTTATCATAGTTCTGAAATTGGGGTGTTCCAGAAAAGTGGTGCCAGATAGGCTTTAGATAATAGCTGCATTACCTGTTATATCCTATTGCTGAAACAGCTTTAGTGTCTTTTCCTTTTCCTAGAAGGGTACTACTACTGTCATGGGAAAGCCACCCTCATGATCTCATTAAAATCCTAAGAACGACTGAAGCCATCTTCTCCAAATACCATCATACTGGAGGTTAGGGCATTCACTCGTGAATTCTGGAAAACAAAAACATTCATGTCACAATACACAACAACATCAAGAATTCAAGGGAAATCAGATTCCAGTACAGTACTTGATGTTCTCTCTAGTATATGAGAGCATGTCCTGGATGCATGGAGCCTACATGGGGTGGTCAAAGTGACAGAACAGAGGAGGCAAAGGCAAGGTGTGTTTTGAGTCAGGTCAACTGGCAATGAAATGTGGGTTGTAGATTTTGACTGTTCCTGATGAATCCCAAGCCAGTGTTTTGTACCCTATCTGGACTGGAGCCTACCATGACTCTGGAGGAGGGTCTTGCTGGAATGTCAACACACAACTTTTACCAGTTGATCTATGAGATGGCAGAAAAGTGAGGCAGAGACCTGTGCTAGGCCTAAGTGCTACAGAACGTGGGTTGCACAGCTGGTTCTGGTGGGTCTTGTCACTCATACCTAGCCAGGAAGGGCATCTGCTACCACAGAAAAATACTGAACACTTACCTCTCCAAGAATTTGTTCTCTCTACCTGGAGAGCTGGATACCCTCTAATAGTCCCAGAAACTCTGGTCTCAACATTCAAGGTTCAGCGTTAGGACGTGGGGGAGTAACCAGCCATGCTCAGGAAATGTCCTTCAGGAGTGAGGGCTGTGCACAGGGTACAAGTTTCACTAGCTTGGTGTTGGCCAACCACATGGTAAATAACCCCTCTTACAGAATATAGATCACCCCAGCTCAAAACATGCAACAATTATACCCTGATGTTCCAGAAGAGATTTGGAATTTGAAGAACATGGTCAAGGAAAGCCAGTGTCTCAGATGCCCTGAGCACACACCTTTGGAGTTGTTTGTCTTTGTTGCATGTAATTCTTGCCATTCAAACAATTAAATGCAAAACAGCCCTCTTTGGAAGCAACCCAATACTTTCAGCTTAGCTTCTACTTTCTCAGGACCTCTCCTGAGTCTTGTCCCCTTGGCCCTTCTTCTATTTCCTTCCACCAAATGGCTGGAGCAAACAGTCCTAAAACCACCATTGATAGCGATATAGGATTCATGGTGTTCTCTTACCTAAATCATATCTTTGACCAGATGCTAAAGATTGGCTTTTCTATGTGGTTCAGGACAGGGAAATGAGAAGCTTGGAATAAGTGGCAGGGCTGCACAGGGGGATACATAAAGGAATGTGCCTGGTTCACTAAGGCCCACATGGTTCTCTTGGGGTGCTAAGTGATGTTGGGAGCACATAGAACTGTTTCTGTATTGGGAATTGATCCCTCCTGGAACTAGACTGGCCCATGTCTAAGCACTGTTGCCAATTCCTTCTATCAGATCCTCATTACTATGAAGCTATAGCTTGGATTTTTCAATGAGTATTCTTTTTTTTAATAATCCTATGCTTTGCTTACCTGCCAGGTTTGTGGAATTTGAGGCTGTAAAGATGGAAGGGCCAAAGCTTCAGTTGATGATGGATTCCAGTGTCAGACACTTCTAATTTCACAGAGGCTCTATCTTCCGCATTCTCCAGTCCTTGATATTGGGCAGCAGGACAGAGCTAAACACATTTCCAGAGGAGTTGTAATAAAGGAAAAAAAAATGTAACAATGAAGTCTGCTGTCGCACATGTGAACATTTTGTTCAGGGTAGGGTACTTGTTTTGCAAGAAGAACAGAATCTAGAATCTGGGATTCCAACTACCCTTGGATTTGAAGTGAATATGGCCTAGTCTAAGTTGATATCTTCTCTCCACTTGTCTATGCAAAGAGCCAACAAACCTTCTGCACAGGACATGATTCTGTGAGGCACAAGTATATCCAATATGGGTATCTCAAACTGTCCTCCCATGTGACATACATTGTCCAACTGGTACAGAGTCACCACTCATAGGTCCTGATGTCAGAATGTGCAGGGCCATCCTGGACCAGATTAGGACCCTTGAACACACTTCCTTCCACCAAATGGCTGGAGCAAACCTGGAACCACTATGTATGCATCATCCCTTTCCCTCTGTCCTAGTGTGCACCTCCAGAAAGGCTGGCCCTGAGGCTCACCCACCAGAAGTCTAATCCTAGTGGCACCAGAGATCAAGGTGCCTGACTAGATCATGCATGAAGCCATTATGATATATATGGACATTATGAACACCTGTGGGGTGTCCAACTTCATCATGTGAAAAGCCCCACATTTGGCCATGGAGGAGTCCAAGGGAAACTTGGAAGAGCATGGAATGTGGTGACATTTTAAAGGGGACAACTTGTACCAAGATCCAGACCTCTTACCCTACATTGATGAGCTGTGCACCAAGAGGATTTTGTCACCAAGGTGGGCTGGACTGGGAACCCAGGTGTCAACAAGACTTTGGGAAAGCCAGCCCAGGCTCATGGAATTATCCTTAGTTCTTTAGGTTCTCAGCACTGTGTGTCTGTTGGGTGGGTAGCTCATGGTCTTGATTTAAGAACCCCATGGTGTGAACCAGGAAGACATTATCAATGCTTCCTATGAATCCTAGAGGTTTCTTGACTTTGGGACACTTCTTACCAAGACCACACGCAATCTCTTCTTATCCTCCAGGTGCAGGCTATATTTACCACACCCCCATTTCTTGGAAGTAGCTTTCCTTAGGACTACACATAGATATCTTGACCCTAACCAAAGAGCTGAACCAGGAGGAAGGACTCACCCAGCAGAATGGCCATCAGAACCTCAGTCTGACAACAAGACAGGTGACACCTCCCATTCAAATTTACACATCCCCCCAGTCCCTCTGTCTCCCTTCATGCCAAATGAAGACTGAGCAAATGCCTATTTCCTTCTGCAGGTGGTGAAAAATCACCTACTGCCCTTGAAGTAGAAATGATCGGTGTAGGTGCCCCAAAGTTATGTTGTGCCCTGACTAAAGTGCTTCTAAATCATCTGCCAGCCAGGGTGTAGCGTAACAGAGTGATAGCACTGGACATGAGACCTAAATGGAGATCAGCCCTCCCCCATAGGTCACCTCATAAGAAATTAAGAGATGCAGGGTCACACAACCCTAGGTCCTATAACAGAAGAATATTGGTATCATCCTGAACTGTTTTGAGTCTTCCTCAATGGGTGTCATCCAGTCTTTAACCCCCCCCCTGGACCACAGAATCCCTTTCCTAAGCCAGAGAAGAGCAGTGGGTCCTAGAAGAACTTCTCCTATTGGGAGCCAAATGGGAAAGCAGAGGTGTTTAGTGAGAACGACCATGACCCTTCACACCCGGGGCATCCTCCTGGCTTACCAGCACCTTCTGCTGTCCTGCAAACTGTCCCAGACCAGGGCCTTCACACAGACCTCTTCATCCTTGGAGGAGGAGCACTGCAGAAACCTCATTCTCAAAGAGGAGTCCTCATCCCCTTTCCCCTCCTACTGGCAGTCTAGGAAGTGAGTTCCATCTTGACCTCAACTTATGCAAGAAAGACACTCTACTCTGGGTCTCATCTCCAAGTCTCTAGAGAGCAACATGTGACTCTGGGGCTGATTTCTAATGCCCAGTATTTGAGAGAAAGTTTCAGTCATCAGACCCTAGAGAAAGAAGTAGAGGCACTGGGTAGGTGTGTGATATCTTTTGAGTCTACCTTTCAGGTGGGGTCTTGGTGAGATCTCACTCTCACTACATCCTGCAACACAAGGGGCAAAGGATCCTTGTCACCCAGGAATAATCCTGATAGTCCCCAGGAAAGGGAGGGCAAGGAGAGGGCACTGGGAATGTAGGAGGAAGGCAAAAGGTAGGTACTGGGAGAGGAGAGGGAGAGAGGTACATACCTGGGGTAAAGCTATATATCACGAGAGTTGACTGTCAAAAGTGAGGAAAAATAGTTTAGTGGGGAAATGTTCTAATGGCTGCTGCCTTCTCCTGTGGTGTCTGTGCTACTCTGTGGGGTGAGGACTGAAAGGAGGAGGTATCTGCAGATTTCATTCCTCAGGGTGCACAGGTGCAGGGCCAAGCCTTTGCCTCCATATTTAGCCTCCACCACTTCCACTGATCCTGGAAGAAAAACAGATCAAAATCTTAACAGAAACCCAATCATCACATTGTTCACATGGCCTCAGTTAATTTAAGGGGCCTTCTCTGTACATCCCTTCATGAACTGTGTCCCTTAACCCTTTCTGTTACCAAGTGGCTGAGGATTCAAACATCCATCTGGAGAGCAACCACAAACAGGTAAATTGCACCTCCCTTAATATTAGCTGCTCTGAGTTTCTGAGGCCAACATCTCTCAGATCTTAGCATTCACAGCCCCAAGAGTGAATGCCAGTGACCCTCAATGTCCAGTGGGAGCAACTCTGTCACTGTATTCCTGACAGGAGGAGCCAGAAGCTACTGACAGTTCCTTGGAACCCTTTAAACGGCCAGTCCTAGAAGCTCTTAGCAGCTCTCCACTGCTGTCATTCTCTTTGATAGCTGCCCTCAAAGTGACCTGCCCAGGCTGCTTTCAGTTCCAGCAGGCTTTACTGTTAGCAGTTGTTCGTGCAACCTGCTCCACCTGCTCTACTTGAGAAAAAAGTCATGAACGTGTTAAATACAACCATCTACTTGAGGCCTCACTAGGAGTTATGCTGCACCATAAGGGGAAGCAGTACGTGTACTTTTTGCATAGGGAGATGGGGACAGAAGCACATTTGCTTCAAAAAGGTGGGCACAAGCACACACAGTGTTCTTCCAGATAATCAATCATGGGACTTCTCTGAGGTATGGGTAGGGAAGACGCTCCTAA
Organism: Urocitellus parryii; assembly: GCF_045843805.1. Classification (NCBI taxonomy): domain Eukaryota; kingdom Metazoa; phylum Chordata; class Mammalia; order Rodentia; family Sciuridae; genus Urocitellus; species Urocitellus parryii. Next base: position 609,953 of record NW_027551767.1, read on the forward strand.
CACAATAGACAAGGGACAGCTGAAAATATTCAAAATGGTGGTATTATCAAGAGACTGAAGGATGGAGTCATCTAGAATATACCTGTAACTAAATATAATTCTGTGTCACAGTGACATAATTGGGGCAGCCATGGATATCAAACACAAGGAAACAAATTTTTCTTTTCTTTCCTGTCCTGTCCTTTCCTTTTTTTTCTTTTTTGGCAGTCCAGAGGATTGAACTCAGGACCTCACACAGGCTAGGCAAGTAAGTTATCACTTAGCCACAACCCCAGCCCCCCCAATTTCACTTAAATGCTTCCTGGGAAGTGTTGCTCTTTTCTCTTCTGTCTCATTTAGAAGGAGAGTTGCTTTTGAGCCTTCAGTCTTCTGATCCATTAAAGCATTTTCTGGGATTGCCCATGGAGATGTCATTTTTCTTAGACAGCTGTTTTCTGATCCTGTGGGACAGGCTAGATAGCCAGGCTGAACAAATATTCAGCATGGCCGAGGGCTTCCTACATAGGTGAACAAGGCTTGGGTTCTAGGGAAAGAACTCATGGCACTCTTTGATACTTCAACTAAAAACACAATCAAGATACACTCCTCCTACTGTCATGACTCCTCAGATGTATACCCAGACATCCATCCTACTGATCACTGCCAACAAGTCCCAGTAAACAGGGGAGTGATGGACCACATAAGTTGGAGCATCAGTCAGCAATGAGATGAGTTGGGGAAAGCTGGTCCATCACCCTGCGAGAGCCCTGCCTGCACACATGGGTGATGCCCACTGCAGAAGTACACTCTGCACAGCCCTGCAGTTTCAGACACACCATGGAGCATGCACAGTTCAATGACCTGAACGTCTGACTTCCCAAAGCATACAGAAAATGAAAGTGTGGAAAACCAGAGTGGGATTTGGGGCTATAATAGTGTTAATGTTTTCCAAACATTAATTAGCATAAATTGGTGCCAACAGCATTTGTATGTTTCCAGAGCCTAACTAGCATAAGCTTGGACACAACACAGTGACCCAAGAGCAATATAAACCCCTAGATTAGCACACTCTGGCAGAGAAAGCCTGCTATCATGTCCCCTCTTGCACTACAAGAGTTCTACATTTCTTCAATAAATCCTACCATTACATTCACTTTTCCTGGTCTGTGGAGTTCATTCTTTGAATTTGCAAGAAGATCCCAGAAAGAAGGAGTTGGTGGTGAGCCACTGGGGTCTGCATAAATATAGGAGGGTATAACCCACCTTTAGAGAGGTACCACTTCTTAGCTGCAGAAATATGCAACTTATACAGGCCTCACCTGCCAGAAGAAGCAGAAAACTCCAATTTCCCCTGCTAACAGAAGTAGAGAATCAAGTTTCTTCTTTTTGTGCCCAACCTAGGGCTTCTTTGGAGGGTGAGTGCAATGGGCCAACAAATGATCCCCTTATTTTCTGGAGTTCTACATTCCTTTTCTAAATCTATCTCTCTTTCAAAAATAATGGATGCCTGTTACCAATTTGAAATTGTATAGTGCAGCTGCTGTTCTAAAGCCCCAAGTGAGAGACTTACTGGAGGCTTGTTCAATCCCTTTCATCACTAATGGAGGAATGTTGGTCAAGCTCAGCTTAGGTTTCTCTCTGCAGAATACAACAAGGTCAACAGATTAGTTAAGCTCAGCTTCTTTCTTCCTCTCCCAGACTGACTTGATCCAATGGTGGAGGGATCCCTCACCCAGTGTATCTTATATCCTAACACAAAATCTTAGTCTGATCCAAGGTCTTTGAAAAAGAAGCAACCCACTAATTCCCAGAGAGTGAGCCACATGGTCTATTTCTCCTGCTCTCTTCCCTTCTCTTCATATTTTTTTTTCTGTCTCTCTCACATGCACTGCAAACATCATGTAGATTTAGGATTCTTATACTCCTTGGAACCCAAATTGTTTCAAAAGAAACTATGGATAAAGTTTTTGGAAATTTTCAAAGCTTAATGCACATGTTAGGCCCCGAACCCCATGGTGTCTCTGGTGAGCTCCACCCAGAAAGAAGGTCCCTTTCTCTAGGTTTCTAACCCTGCCAGTTCAAAGAAGAAAAAATACAATCCAAACAAAGACTCTTAAGCCATATTAGATCTAATATTTGTAGCAAATAGAATAGGACTTTAGTGGCCCATAGTATGAGTTTGGTGGCAGAAAAGGCTAAAAAATTTCTTCAGGGTACATGACCCTGAGGGACATGGCTCTTTCATAGCATAACTGAGTTCCTCCAAGAAATGCAACCCCATTTCTAATGTCTTCACAACTGATGGCAAAACAGTACAGAAAAGCCATGGACACTCATTTTATAGAGGGATATGACACAGGAAAGGAATTTTGAATAATGCACTGGTAAGGGCAAATAATATAAGCAGCCTAAATCCTATGAAGCCCTCAAAATGTGGTCGCTCATGTGTTGAGGATCATAAGTAGCTCTGAGTATTTTGTGGTGCTAAGAGCAACTACTCCAAACTGGCAGAATTCAAAGGTGTGTCAGGTTGGTGGTGGTGATTTAGAACAAAGCAGCCTGCACTGGAAAGAGAAACATCAATCAGGCACCAACAAAAAAGATTATCAATCAGTGGGATCTCCTGACTAACACATGTCAATCATCAGGACCCCCTGGCCAATTCTGGAGTTCAGGCAGCACCCCTGACCAACTCCAGTAGGACAAGGGGCTCTCAAAACACCCTTTCCTGTCCCAAGCCCTTCCCTTCCTGCCTAAGCCTCATAAAACCCCAGTCCATTCCACTTCCCACACGGTTTCTCCTCAGACCCTTCTCCTGTCCACTGTATGGGTCTGACGGAGTTCTGCCCAGGAGTGATATCTCAAATAATGCCTCTTTCAGTGGACTTTTAAAATCTGCATCCTTTGGTTGCTGCCCAACTTGCCTGATCTTACAGGGTGGTAGCCCATGGCTTTCAGGTCCACATGGCACTGAGGGATACCTCAATCTGACAATGGAGGGATGCTAAGGGATGCTTTCTTCCCCTTTGTCTTTCAGATGGGTAATACTCCATTTGGTATACATATTCCTTTAAAAAGCATTTTGAAACATTGGGATTCCTTTGACACTCAGACCCTAAAGAAGAAGTGTCTGGAATTTTTCTGAGCCCAAGCTTGGCCTGAATACCAGCTGGAGGATGTGGTATTACAGTTTATACAGTTACTGGTATTACAGATTATACTTCCCCTGAGGGAATACCAGTTTACACTAAACTTAGATTTAAAGGGGATAAATAGTGGTCACAGGTACCCTACAAAAAAAGCTTTTTATTTGCTTGGAGACACAACCCAGAATTATGCAACCAATGTAAATTAGATTCTTCACTCTTGGCTAAACTAAAAAAGTGCAATCCAAACAAAGACTCTCAAGGTATATTAGATTCAATATTTTCAGCAAATAGAACAGGACTTTAGTGGACCTAGGTATGAGTACGATGGCAAATATATCAGGAAAGGCTAAAAAGGAAACCAGTTTCCCTTAGAGAAGGATCAAATAGAGAAAAGACTTTTTATAAATCCGTATGCCCTCCTTACTGAGGGAAACACAAACTCCACTGATACTTAATATTGGAAAGAATGTCTTGAACACTGGAAAAGTTTGGGGTACATCAGACAAGGGTAAGGAACTAAATTGGAGGTAAGTTCCAGGTGGGAGTGACATGAAAAAAAAGCAAGAAAGCAGGAAACAGGCAAGCCAGAAATGAAAGACAGAGACCAGGCAGAGATACACAGGAGAGAGGTAAAAGAGGCTTGAGGTTCAAGCCTTTTATGGGTGAGGCTCAGGGATTAGAGCCCAATGGATCCAAAAGTGGGCAATTAATTTGGGGTTGGTAAGCCCTTGGGCAGGAAAGAATGTGAGAGGTTAATAGTGGAGATGGAATGAAGAAGTGTGGAGCCTTTCTCAGAAAGGCCCTTGGGCAGGAAAACCTTAAAATGGCAGCTGTTTGGGGCTGAGATTGTGGTTCAGCAGTAGAATGCTCACCTAGCAGGGGCAGGCAACCCAGATTTGATCAACACCACATAAAAAAATAAAGGCATTTTGTCTTAAAAAAAGTAGTCTAAAAAATGGCAACTGTCACTTAAGATGGCCTTCCAGATGCTAAGCAAGGACTTTACACTGAAAGGCAGTGGGGAAATACAAGGTTTGAAAAGATCTATAAGTGCTGGAATACCTCGGCATGGAAAAACCCAGAATTGGAGGGGCAGCTTGCCCTGGGTAGATTGGAGGTTATTTGGCCCACTAAACCGATATGCAGAAGCCACAGCCTTCCAGGTGGTCATAGGAGAAACCAAAAGGAGTATGATGTATTAATTCAAAAATGGCAAGTATAAATGAAAGTGAGAAGCAAATGTTATGAAAATAAAGGAGGTTAAGATCTGAGAGGTGATGACAGAGTTGGTTCATTATCATTACAGAAACATCAACATAGATGACTACAATCTGCAGACTAGCTCACTCTAAAATGCACAACTGCACCCAAGGGAACAGAAATGATTCCAATAATTACCTTAAACAGAATTAAATAACTTGAGTTTGAAAGAGCTGATATTTTATTTAGAACTATTTTAAATTTCACCAGTAAAATATTAAACCAAAGAGATTTTTTATCTATTACTTATTTTAATCTTATTTAATGTTTATTAATTGTTTGATCTATTACTTATTTCTAGAGAGTAATACATTTATTACTCACATATTCTGAATGAACTTGCATCAATAACTAGGAGTAATTCAATAAAATTCATAATTGAAAAATGAAATGACAAATGTGTTTAAATTTGAGAAAGCCAATTTGGGGCAACTGATGATAATTAAGAGTGTTTACTGGGATGGGGTCTACTAGATTCATAAATATATAAAATGGAGCCTTGAAAACACAAAAAGTTAAAGATCAGAGATAGGATGTGAACAGCCAACTACAAAAAAAATAAGATTAGGTGAGCAATGCACAAGTAAGTGACTGACACTGTGGGAGTGTGTATATTCACATGTGTGCAAATGTAAAACCACAATTAAGGTTACCAAAAAATTGTAATTTTTCTTTCCTCTTTTCCTCTACTCCTTACAATCATCAGTATATATTCTCCATCTTTATTCCCCCCATAAAATAAAAATTTAGAATCTTATGAGTTGATATTTAAGTTATAGAAAATTTCGAAAAAGGCCTTGAATTACAAATAGTAAATACTGGAAATAGAGTACCAAGCAAATTTCACTCTCTGACAAGTTTTAGGGAGGAGCAGAAACTTCTCTGCCACCATCTTGAGCAGATTCTGCCTGAGCAAAGAGTTCCCATGGTTAACCATTTCTGAAAGCATCAATCTAAAGCAAACTGTGCCTACTTATGAAGCAGGACTTTTTCACCATTCATTTGAAGCTCAGAAAAATGGGGTTTCTTTAAGCACAATTAGATTTGATGTCCTGAACTTGATATAGTTCCAGTAACACCTCCAACTGTCTTCTCCCCAAGGAGCACCAAAAATGTTGTTGGTAGGCACTTTTTCCAACTTAATTAATACTTTTGACTGCATAATCTTCAAAATATTTAGTTCTAAATTTAATAAAAGCACTTGCCTTGTTTCCAAAAATTAACACATTTGGTTGACTTCACTCTTCCTGTTGTTGAAACAACAGTAATTAAATCACTGCCAAGTATAAAGTGCTCTGTAGGAGCCTCAGTGATGGACAGCCACTACAGGAGTTGAGCATGGTAAAACACATGTCCACGCTCACACACAAACTCACTGAAATGCAAGGCGGCCCATTATTCCTGGAGTGCATGGAGCAGGCTGCTCTCCAGGTAGTGGGGCAGGCTCTGGGTACCCCAGTTGACCGACTTTTCCAAGAGCCATCAACAGCAGGTCCTTTCCGCTTCCTTGGACCAGCCTCAGGGTACTCACAGGTGAGGACGTTAAGTCGGCTGGGCTCAGGGCTGGGTGGTACCCAGGTGCGGTGCAGCGACCCTAGCCAGCTGTGTCCGCTTCCCACCCCTCTTCTAGCAGCCCTCGCCATTGGGCGATAGCTCTGCCGCCGCCTTGTGTCACACCCCGCACTACCCACCTCATGCTGGTGCACACTTACTCCGCCATGGAGCGCCCCGTCGCGCAGAGGTTGGCGGGGCCCATCTGTCCTCTCGGCCCCAGGCAGTCTACAGACCAGCACCACCAGGCCGGGGACCCATACCGAGAGGCCTGACGTTCCTGGCGCAGCCACAACCTCCGCAGGCTTACTGGCGCCGCCCATCCCCCTCTGAGTTCCGGCCAGCTCCGTGACTACACCTCTGCAGTGCTTCGGCTACTGCACAGCCTGGCCAATGGTACACACTGTCTAGCTGAGGCGCCCCTTGGTCCTCCCGGGCTGGCGGCACCATTTGACCTGGAAGATCTGCAGGCCATGGAGGAGCCTGGAATGACTCCTGGACCAGTCTGTGATAAAGAAAGGCCCCATCCCCTCCAAAGCCAGCAGCCTTAAGGTCCTCTCATTGGCCAAAGGCAGCCAGGTTGGCGGCATCACCAACCCCAGTGAGGTCTTCTGCTCCCTGCCTGGACGGCTTTCATTGCTCAGCTCAACATCCAAGTATAAGGTGACTATGAGGGTAGTACAGCGGGGACTCTAACTCCTGAGTGCCTCAACACCTCCCTCCTGGGGGGCGGCCTCCACAGAGCCAAGTCCAAGAATGGGGGTCGGTGTCTATGGGAAAAGCTAGAGAAGATTGGGCTCAACCTGCCAGCTGGCCGCCCGGAAGGCTGCAAATGTGACACTGCTGACCTCACTGGTGGAGGGAGAGGCTGTGCACCTGACTGGAGACTTTGGCTACATCTGTGAGACTGAGTTCCCAGCCAAAGCAGCTGCTGAGTACCTGTGCCTACAGCACACTGACCCTGGGGAACTACATAGCCACAGAGTATGTTGCTGGCTGCCAAGCAGATGTGCAAGGAGTTTGCCAACTTGATGGCTCAGGATCGCTCCCCATTGGGCAACAGCCACCCAGCACTTATCCAGGAGCCTGGAGTGCAGAGTTGCCTGACACACTTTAGCCTCATCACCCATGGCTTTGGAGGGCCTTCCATCTGTGCTGCCATCACTACCTTCCAGAACTACCTGTTAGAGTCACTCAAGCGACTGGACAAGATGTTTCTAACCAGTGCAGGCAGTGGGCATGGTGAAACCAAGATTTCAGAGAAGGATGCCAAACATCAGAAATAGCCGAATCTCTTATTCATCCTAAGGGGCTCCCAAGCCTTGAGCTGAGACTTAGCTCCTAATGTGACCCTGAAAGGACTAAAAGGTGGGATTACAGTCAGGTCAGATAAAGAACATTCATCCATAAATCCTAGTTAGGGCTGTGAATAGGACCAAGGGAGGTGATCTGTTGGTAAGAGCCCAGGTATCTGTCTCACATGTGCAATTGTCTGACCTTTGCTAAAAAGGGCTTGGACAGGAAATTGGTATGAAAAAGTCTGACTTGAGGAGCAGAGCCTTACCCGTTAAGGAGTCTGGGCAGTGGGCTCCTAGGGGCAAAGGTTTTCTGCTTTTTACTAATGGCTGGAGGACATTGTTAACAAATCAGAGGTGCCACTGAAGAAATGGTGAGCCTCATCCCAGAATCTCCTATCCCAGAAAAGAGGTGCTGGAAGAAGGTCCCAGTGGGCTTTTTGAGCCCTTTCCATTCTTGGAGCAAAGGGCAGGAGAGGCCCTTGTGGAACACAGCACAACTTGCAGAACTTGAATCCAGGCTGTGCATCACAGCCCTATTGCTATTTGTCCTATTTATTTATGTTTGATGTAATTAAATTTGAAAGTTAAAAAAATGCAAGGCAGACCAAGGTGAATGCCCAGAGCTAGTTTCAGAGGCTGTGGATGGTCAGTGAAGTCAGAGAAAATATTCCCACTTCTGTTTAACTCCACTACCACAATCTGCTTCAGTTGATCTGATTCCCTTGTTTCCAAGCATCTCAAGACTCACCTCTTTTATGCCCAGCCTAGATTCCAGCAGTCTTCAGTTTCTCTAAATCTGCAACTTCATAATTTTTTATCTATTAAATTGTGTCCTTTTTGTTAGATTTTAAGGAAAGACTATTCCAAACTTTCAGTGCCTCAATTCCTAAAATTGAGTATTCTTTATGGAAAATCCCACATAAGTGTGGGAAACAAATCTAAGATCTGTGATCTAAGATCTTAGGAAAACCTATCAACCCTTCCTGTCCTCAGCAAGTCACTACCTCTCATTCTCTTCAGCAACTGTCCAGAACTTTTAAGATTCTCTCTCAACCCACCATTCATTGATCACTATCATCAGATGCTGCTGAAAAACAGTAAAAATAAAGGTCAGAGTCTGAACTCCTTCAAGGTTTGGTTCTCCTACTGATACAAGGATTTTTCTTATACCATCCTATCTAAGTCTTCAGTGCTCAAAAGCACAACTTGTCTCCTCAAAGACTGTCCCCTTCAGCAATTTTTAATCCCTTTAATCTTAAATTTGTTATTCTCCACTGGCTCTTTTCCATTCAGCCTATGTGTTTAAATCTCTCCTTCTTTGCAAGTAACCCTTCTGGAATTATTTTTGCCCCTCCATCTCATGATATCACTTAAATGGTGTGTGTCACTATTTTTTATTATAACGGTTCATTATAGATTATTGGAAAAATGAAGAAATGTACAATTAAATAAAGTTGTTCTAATTCCATGATATACAAGGGATCTTTTTGTTTAACTTTTTAACATATCACTATATTCTTTATAGTATTCTATTTTAATCAATTCTACTGTGTTCTATTCAGTTATATCTATAAGCTGCTTTATTTCGTAACAAAATCTGAACTCAAAATAATTTGAATTCTAAAGTTTGCATTTTACAATATCAAGAACATTACCGCTGTCATCAAGTATTTCACAAAAAATATAGTCAATGACTCCACATTAGTCCTTTGATCTCTGTAGCTTACATTATTTTTCATAAACTGTAGTAATAGAATATTTTATAATTTAAAAAGAAATACACACACACACACACACACACACACACACATATATATATATATATACACACACACACACATTTGAATTAGTTTGATCATTGGAAATTTGGACATCATATTATCTATGTCTCTATCTGTTTTGTTATCTTTTTATGAAGTATATGTTGACATTCTTGCCCATTTTTCATTTATTTATAAGTCTACCTGTATATACTAAGAGTATTCACACTTTTTCATATGTGTACCAGTAACTTTGTCTTTGCTATGTGTCCCTTAATTTGGTTATAATATTTTATACAATGTTTTTTTTCAATTTAGACTGGCAATTATTTAGACTTTTTCTGTTGCTTTATGCACTGTGAATCATCCTTCAGAAAATTTACATGGTTTCCTTTATTCATATGGGCTTCAATTTTTTACATGTAACTATTTCATACCCATGTAATTTATTCTGTCCTGTAAAATAACATGAAAACCAGTTGAACCTTACATGCATTATAGTTAACGACAGTTCCAGCCACTTTTACTGTTTCTATCTTCTCCCCTGATTTTCTGTTATCACATATTCTGTAGTCCATCCATTGACCCATTCTTGACCTTCTGCTGCTTTGCTGCTTTCTTAAGGAGGTTGACCTATAAAGACTGTTTTCCATGCTGCCTTATTAAACTGTTCCCAGCACTTCCAGGAGGAGGAACTGGTATGAGGGCGAAAAACAGCCACCCTCTTGCTGCCTCAGGTGATGTCTTAGGCAGAGGTTACATTTTTCTCTAGCTCTTGTACCTGCTTAGACATTCTACCTTCCACCTGATTCCTCTACCCTTGGACTCTGGCATTCCCATCCCAGCTTAGGGGCATAGTAGCTGCCTTCTGTTCAACATCAGGAACTTCTCAGGCTCTTCTAACCAGAGTCATCTTCCCTGTGCTTTAAATACTTAACTTAATTTCAATTTTTCTGTTTGAAACATTATCTTTCCTATTCAGTGACATATGTTCTTTACTATATCAGGCTATAATTTTAAATGATTGTAGTTTTTATAAAGTAATTTTATAAAATGTTATTATCTAATTTTGTTTTGGAAAAAAACCCTTCTCTAAGTGAACTTAAATGTATTTTTCAATCTTTACACATTTTATCTCATTTTTACACATTTTTTATTATAAATGTTCACTATAGATTAATATACTTATTAATATACTTATGGATACACTTACATGAATAACAAAAATCTATATACATCTAAAATATTTTTACTGGAACATTATTTATACTAATAAAAAGTGGACAAAAGTCAGCATGAAATAAATTATAATATCTCTATATAAAGGAAATCTCTAGGCCATTAAAACTATGTAGTAATTCACTACTATGAAAGCATAAATTGCTATGATTATTCCAAAAACCTTTCTGGAAATCTATACTAAAATTTAAAATATGGATACTCCACTACCCATGAATTCCATATCTAGGTGTAGACCCAACAGAAATATGTAAGTATGTTCTCAAAAAGACAAGTCCAAGAATGTTCCCAGAAACCATTTCATAATATTTTCAGTCTGAATATAACTCTAATATCTACAAAAAGAGACATGTACATTCTGTATATAGTCACAAAATAATGTGATATCAATTTGAATGGGAAAATCAAACTAATAAATGACATGTACACATGTAATGTTGAAAATGAGAGCAGACACAAAAATAACATCCTGCAGGATTCCCATTTGTGTAGTTTAAAAATGGGGAATACTAATTGAGGCATAAAAAACCAGTGGTGGTTTGGGGATTAAGATTAGAAGGTAGGGGTTGATTTCTACACTCTTTCATACTTATATTTTTTAGAAGTTTAAAAATTTTTACAGTAGATCCATGGGTATTGATATAGAAAGATATCCAAGTTATGCTGCTAAGTTGAGTAAAACAGTTGCTGAAGGGTATGTAAAGAAAGAGTCCATAAGTGTAAAAAAAAGGCATATATGTGTTTGTATAAATATATACACCTGTGAATACACATATATACAAGAAAAGAGATTGTGAAATTATATGTAAAGAAAATATAACCTCACTTATATTGATTTATGTGAAGAAGCACACATACCTCAGGGTAGTAAAAGTTGAATTTTCTCTCGTCGGGTGGGTTTCTAGGAAATGGCAGGCCTCTGCATCCAAGCTGATCGTAATAGGAGACTCTGCCCATCAGAGTTCCAGGGACCGCAGAAGCTCACCACCAATTTTCTTTCACAGGGTCCCAGCTTGGCTTCTGAATTCCAAAAAGGAAAACCACCTAGAAACATCCCCCAACACCTCTCTCTCCAGTTGAGAGCGCTCAGCTAGCGGTATATATACCTCTTGGGTCAACGCTATTGATTCACATTTATGCTAATAAGGGTTTGGGAAAAGTAGCAACCCTATTGGTTCAAATTTATGAGTTGCTCCTGCCACCACGCCCCCTGAGGGGAAAACGAAAGTGAGGGCTTTACCGATAGCGTTGGGGGGGGGGGGGCGCGCCAGAGCTCAGGAGCCAATGCGACATTGTTGCATCCAGAGTGCTGGAGACAATTTGTTCCTCACTGCCTCCAGAACATAGTAGCCGCCACTGCTACCACCACCACAGCACAGGCGCTGGAGCGCAGGAGCCATAGTAGCCTCCAGAGCACAAGAGATGCAGGATCCTAGGAACTTCTGCTACCCTGCGAGCATGAGCCAAAGCCGCAGCTGCTGTGATTTCAGGGTGCCAGACAGCTGCTGCCACCACAGCCGCCATGCTCAGGAGCCAATGCCGCCACAGCCACCACGTATGTCTACAATGCAGGACCCACCACTACCACCTCCAGACCATAGGAGCCAGTGCTGTTGCAGATGCAATGCAGGAGCTGGTGCCATTAAAGCTCAGAGACATCCACAGGGAGGGTGCAGTCGCCTTGGGTTGGGGGACAGCGGCTTCTGGAGAGGTACTGTTTGGCAAAGGGAGTCACCACATAAGAGGCAGGCTCACCCAGGGTGGGCATCTTCCTCTTCAGGGCTGGAGGTGTGGCCTGTGAGTTTTGGGATTGTGGGGCTGGAGGTAAGGAGATACTCCTGGTGTCTTTACCATGTGTGCAGGGGCGGATGCAGCATGAGTATCCTCCAGGTGGGGGTTATAACTTGAGGTGTCTGGGTGGAACCCCATTTAGTGGAGGAAGAGGTATGTGGGTCTCAGTGAGGAGATCTTAAAGGAAAGACAATCTCCTGGGGACTGGGAGGCCAGTTGGTGGGGGTCAATGTAAAAAGGGATGTCAAAGGGGGCCCAGCATTCAGCAAAGAGGATAGGTTCAGATTGGGGCCATAAAGATTTCCTCTCATGCCACAATAATCTCGCTCCTTGGAGACAACTCTAGAAGTCAGGTGGTCCCAGTCACTAAAGGTTCTAGGATAAAGTGTGAGGACAGCTCCTTTGGCAAGTAGGGTCTCCTCGCCCTTTGCTTCCTATGACAGGAAGATGACAGAATTTGGCTGGCCCTCTGCCTTTTCATTTTCTCTTGGGTCAGCCTGGAGCTTAGTCTGGCATCTGGATTTATAGCCAACAACTTTTCAGGTCCCTGTAGAGGTTGGGAATGTTTACAATTGTGGAGACTAAGGATAGCATTTGCATGTCCGGAGTGGGAGAATGTGGGTGCACAAATATGGCTGTTTGTGCTTGAGGACATGTGGTTGTAATATGTGTATATGAGAATGTGCATCTGTCTGGAGATGTTCAAGTGTATATTTAGGTATTGTATGTATGTGTATCTGTGTTCATTAACTGTTTTTGTGACTCTGTATTTATGTGATGTGTGAATTAGTGGGAATGAATAAGGTTATGATTGTGTGTGTGCTTGTGTGGTGTGTGTGTATTACCCTTCCATTTTCAGGGCCCCCATCATTCAGCCTGGCACAAAATTGCAGCTATGTTTGTATCTTGTGAGTTGTCAGCCCAAGAAAAAGGTGAATACAAAATAAAGGAGATGGAATAGAGAAATGGAAAAAAGGAAGAGGGCAGAGTGTTGGGGAAAGGTCTGAACAGAAAGGGCCAGAGCATGCAGGGGAATCAGGGGCATGGGAAGAGGCCTCTTCCCAGCCCTGAGTGCTTCCATTTGGGCAGGTGCTGCAGCCACTTCCCAGAGGCAGCATATGATATTGGGCCAAAGCTGCCTGCTCTCAGAGCCCTCTTGGAGCTGGGAGTGCACACCTAGGGGCAAACTGGTGACATCCTGGATCCTGAGTTCTTCATTGATTTGCAAAAGTGGCAACAGCAGTGCTTCTGGAAAGACAGGCAATGAACAGAGGCATGGCTCTGGGCAGGGACTCAAGAACCTAAGGACAGTGGCTACCTGAACACTACCAAGAGATGGTGGACCACATGATCACAGTATTTTGGAGAGGCAGGAAGGACCAGTGTGCAAAAGCTACCTGGAGCTCAGCTGCCTGGTAAAGACTGCACTCACCACCTGATGCTCAGTCAAGCAAGAGGCAGTAGTGGATGACATTTTTCTTGGCTTAGCTCCTTGCTAAAGGAGGAAAATATTTTATGCACTAGTAGGAAATGTTTTGCTAGAGGAGTTAAAAGAAGGAATTGTGGAGGGAACAAAAGAGATTGTTCTGTCAATTTGGGCCTGGGGTGGAGTTGAATCTGAGAAGGCATTCTGCTGTGGAGTTGCAGCTCCTGGACTGAGGGTGTGAAATGCCAAGGAGCCAACCAATGGGATATTCCTGTAATGGGATGTGACTATGATGAGAGGTGGCTAGGAAAGTGCCAGGGTCTCCCTACCCTGATTACTTACTCTTGGATTTTTTTCTTCTTTGATGCTGGATCCAAGACACCAAATGTCAGGGCTGGCAGAGTTTTTAGGCTCTGTGTGTGAATGTGTGAAGGTCCCACAGTTTTTAGGCTCTGTGTGTGAGTGTGTGAAGGTCCCACAGTATGGGTGGGACCTTCATTTGATTTCATAAGGTCTTTAGGAGAGCATGCACACCAACCTTCTAGAGGAGCCACTTGCTTGAATGACACTTAGGGGATTCAAGAGGTAAATGTTGGTCTTAGAGTAGTGTATGTGAAGGTCCTTAGCCAGGATGTGCTTTTTTACTCACCCAGTCTATACTTGGTTAGCAGTGGCTGCTGAGTTGCAATGGAACCCCTCTCTGAAACCCTCTCCAGGCAGGCTCCTTACAGCAAGACTAAGTTGTGCTTGTTTTCAAATGGCTGACCCTTGGAGGAGGAAAACTCACCGGAGCAGATTTCACTTGTCTGCTTGGCTGGGTGCATGTTGCAGTTGTGATATTGATCTTGATCTGCATGCTCATGCATGTGGGTGGCTCTTCTTGAATGCAGGTTGGAAATGAAGAGAAAGCAGGAGTTTGGGTATTGCATGCATATGGACAAATACCAAGCATGAAAATCTTCATTTGTGTTCAAGTGTTATATGAACTTGTTGGAAATCTGTGAGGATATGTGCCCCCTACCCTATGCTGTGGATATTGTTTGAAATGTGAACAAACAGACCTCCTTGGGAGTGAAATGTATTCATCAGAGCAATTGTGTTTATAAGGACCCTGATTATTTCACTGTGTGTTTTGCATAGACCTTTCCATTCTCCCTTGGCTTCTGATTTCCAACAAAACTAATAACCTATGCCCCATTTTTGCATTTTTCATGGTTATTATTTGAAAAGAAGTAAGCATCCTTCATAATTATGTAGTACAAATAATTATGTATTGTGACATCATTATATTCCATGAACTATTCATCACTATTTCCTGTGTTTGAAACATTGTCCATGTATTTGCTTTAGAGAGAGATCATGCCTGAGTATGTACTTCTCAGAAGAGGGAATGAGAAACCTAAAACAGATACATACATGTAGACAGAATTGTCATGGCCACCTATAAAAGAAATTATTAATTTCTGTTTCAAATAAATTGAAATAGACACAGTGTGAGTGCACCCTCATGTAATGGAACCCAGTATTGCAGGTGCATATGGACATGGAACATATCTTCTGCTTAAGAGTGTGTTCCAACTCCTGTGGTTCCCAGCCCATGATTCCAACACTAAATAGCCTGTCCTTGGGTTTTCTTTACATGGTTTTCTCAATTAGCTGAATATGTAATTAGTTATTGTACTTTTTATAATTAGTGATTATGGAAGTACAAGGCGAACTATTTTTGAAGGAGTTTCCATATGGAGATATAACTTTAGCTTACATTACTAACTGAAAAATAATGATGTTGTAGTCTAATTTAGATGGTTTCTGTAGGCTGGATCCTATGAGATTGAATATAACATGAAAATAGTGAAGATGAAATTCTGTTTTTTTTTCAGTAATGGTGAATATGGAATTCTGGGATGAAGAGTAGACTTAAAAAGTATGGCACAGAAAATTGCTGTGACACCAAAGTGTAATTTGGGAAAAGGAATATGTAGAATTAAGATTTAGAGAAAGCAGAACTGTTATCATAATTAGAGTTTTGTTTATTAAGTCCACATTAATACTTATTTTCAAAATTTTGTTTTAAAGTTTAGAGAAATGTATGAATATGTATTATCCTCTGTAGGGCATGATGTAAGGTGGGGCATGTTGCATCAGAAAAGAGGAAACTTAACTTGCTGGCTGCTACCCGCTTCCCAGTCCTGGGGCCACATGTGGCTAAGAAAGCACCTATCGATTAGCCAGAAGGCATTGCCATGGATTGTGATGAAGAATGAGACCTCCTCTAGAATAGGCTCAGAACCCTTCCACCCTCAAGGACAGCTCCTCTCTCCCATTACTGCCTGTAGGATGGGTATAAATGTGAATTCTCCTCACCCTGCTGACCTTTATCCTGATTGGCTCCTGTACATTATATTAGCTGTGTGTGTTTTCTCAATAAACAAGATCCTGCTTTGAGGGAGGGCTGGGTGCAGGCAGCCAGTCTACCTTTACCTTTCTTGGACCTTTACCTTTCTGGGTCCGTCCTGGTCGGGGCATGCTCCCCCAATCTCTCTCACAGGTCAGGAGGGAATGGGGGGCTAAAAACCCTGACAATCCTCTATCTTCCTGGGGGGGTATAATAAAATATTATTTTATTTCTTCAGGTTATTTAAGGTTGCATAAACTTCTTTAGTGTGCTACCCTCCCATGAGTTTCTTAAGAAGAACAATGATTATTTTCTCTTTTTAATTTTTTTATTGTTCTAATTGGTTATATATGACAGCAGAATGCATTTTGACTTTTGTACAAAATGGAGCACAACTTTTCATTACTCTGGTTGTACATGATGCAGATTCACACCATTCGTGCAATAATACATGTACATAGGGTAATAATGTCCCTCTCATTCCACAATCCTTCCCACACACCCCCATACCTTCTCCCCTTTCCTCATTTCCCTCTGCCTAATCCAAAGTTCCTCCACTCTCCCACCCTCCCCTTCATTATGAATCAGCACCCACATTTCAGATAAAACATTTGGCCTTTTTTTTTTTTTTTTTTAGGATTGGCTTACCTTCCATAGCATGATATTCTCCAGCTCCATCAATATACCTGCAAATGCCATAATTTCATTATTCTTGAAGGCTAAGTAATATTCCACTGTGTATATATACCACATTTTTTTTATCCATTCATCTGATGAAGAGTATCTAGGTTGGTTCCACAGTTTAGCTATTGTTAATTGAGCTGCTATAAACATTGATTTGGCTGCTTCTCTATAGTGTGCTGATTTTAATCCTTTGTGTACAAACTGAAGAGTAGGTTAGCTAGGTCAAATGGAGGTTTCATTCCAAGTTTTCTAAGGAATCTCCATACTGCTTTCCAGAGTGTTTGCACCATTTTGCAGTTCTACCACCTATGTATGAGTGTGTTTTTTACCCTTTATCTTCACCAACACTTATTGTTTATATTCATGATAATTGCCATTTTGATTGGAGTGAAATTAAATATTTGCATTTCTCTAATTGCTAGTGATATTGAACGTTTTTGAGTTATTTTTTGTTTTGGTGTTAAGTGTTTTTGAGTTTTTTATTTAACTTGGAAATTAGTACTCAAGGGTTTTTTATTTTTTTAAGAGAGAGGTAGAGTAAGAGAGAGAATTTTTTAATATTTATTTTTCAGTTTACAGTGGACACCACATCTTTATTTTATTTTTATGTGGTGCTTAGTATTGAACCCAGCACCCTGTGCATGCCAAATAAGCATGTTACCGCTTGAGCTACATCCCCAGCCCACTCAAGTTCTTAACCTTTAGTATTTCTATTTTGTATGTTTTTAAAAATATCTTTTTGCTCAACCAATCATTGACAGAGTAATTATCTTCCATTGAAATTTTTGTTTGTTTCACTTTTACTTTTATACTATGCTCTCAAGTGCATATATATTTACAACTGTTTTACCTTCTTAATGAATTGAAATTTTAATTATTACATAACAACTCTCCATTTTCCCTGGTTTTATTTTTCTTTACAATTTTCTCTCAATAGTTATATATGCAAAACATTTTTTAAAATGTATTTTACATGTTAGTACCTAATTTTTAATTTCTTATAAAATGGCCATTTGAAGTATCCAGTCTTCCTTCTGAATGAAATAAAAGATTTATTGTGACATTTTGGTAAGCTAACCTCATTTTATTTGTATAAACATAACCATAATTAAAATAAAAGACAAAGCAAACATAAACCACTTTTTAAAAAATGACTAACTACTCAAAAGCTATGGAAAATATCTTTGTAGGTAAAATAATTTTTTTCTGGGCTTTCTCCAAAGACAATGTGGTGCTTCTCAGTATCCATGTCACAAAACAACTATGTTAAAGGGGTTTTGCTTTCATTTTGAAAGAAGACAGTAAAGTGAAACAAAAATAATTTGAGTGTTCTCAGTTTCTGAAAATTAAAAATGTTTTATTGTTCTAAATCATGGCACAGTTGATAACTCAAACCTCTCTATGTTCACTGGGAGAAAGAGAGAAGTAACAAACACTGGGGAAAAAAATTTAGAAAAAATGAAATTGAGTTGCAATGGAGTCATTGTGTCAAGAAGACATTCATTCTATAGAAATGTGTGTTCAGGATTTGATGATAATTATAGAAATATTGAGGAATTGGATTTTTACACCAGGCAAATGAATGGAAATACACATTTGTTGCTGTAAAAGATATTAATTGATATTTGTTGCTGTAAAAGATATTAATTGATATTTGTACAATTCCCTCTTTAATATTTTAAATATTAAATTGTACAAATTTAATATTTTAAATTTGTACAATTCCCTCTTTAATATTTTAAATATTAAATTGTACAAATTTAATATTTTAAATTTGTACAATTCCCTCTTTAAGGGAATTGTACAAATATCAATTAATAGAAGTTACAAAACTGTTAAGCAGAAATGAATATTCAGTATTTAGAGGATATGTCATAAAAGGTAAATAAGCCAGATATCCTTGTAGCAGGACTAGAGTCAGTGCTTAATATAAAATCAGTAGAAGGTGACATCCAGTTGAACTAAATTTACAGAATTTTCTATGTGGTCTTATCAATTTGCTTTGATAAGTTCTTACAGAGTGGTGCCTCTTTTAAAAATAATGTCTATTTTTTAGTAATGTTTTACCTGTAAAATATTTGTCCCCCCTCCTCTGAATAGCAGCATAGTACTAAAAGGCATGGAGACAGACATAAACAAAACCCTACCAATATAAGAGTATCTGTCAAGTCTACCATTTCTAATACAAACAGGAAAAGAATAGGTCAGAAAGTCTGATGTATTTCAAGCCCATGAGATTTTTAAACATGCCTTAGAATAACTAATAAAGGATAAAGGTCAGTTAGTTACTTACCCCTGACATATATTCAGGAAATATGAACCTTTCTAGATACTTAGAAAGTATGATTCTCACCAAGTTCATTGCTAAGTCCTGCTTCTAGTTAAGGTCAGTACATAATTCAAAGTCCAGGCACAGTGCAACAGGGCTTTCTAAGGCTGCCATCCATAGTGACAGATGTTTCTTAAATTTCCTAGTGTAAGGCCAGAGATTTGACTGAATTGCTGGAAAATTTCCGAATGAAACTGCTATGGTTCCCATAATGTTTGTTGATCCAAAATATCTCCAAACCAAGTGCTCTGGAAACAATCTGATAAATATCTAGAGTTGCCTAAAGGTGTAACTATTATCAACTTGTATTGTGACAAAGAAAATACAAGGTGTTGTGCCTCATAACTGATTAATCTATGTCCTGGAAATCATACTGTAATCATTTTTCTAATAGGAATCTATGTAAATTAGAGTTCTGCTAATTTAAGATTGAATCTGTGATTAATTTTGTGAATAATTTTGGAATCAGAGAAATTTAAAATAAAAACCAGTTTAGATATTTAATCAGATTGGCTTTAGGGTTAGCCAAGGTAGTTGATTTCTGATTCTCAGTTTCTGCCTTTGTGAAATAGGCACAAGCTATCCCTTATATTCATATTATTCTCAACAACATTAATTACACATTAGGAGTATTAGTTATTATGACTGCCATATTCCATTCTGGTGATGTGCAGGAAATGATGTGATGTAATTCCTATGATTTAAAAATAATAGCATTGGCCAAGAGAGCCCATGTTTAGAAAAAAAGTTTATAACTAAGTTTTCAAGTTTTTCTATAGTTGGATTAGAGATCTTGCTGTGATCTCTATGCATTAAATAAGTTAGTTCCTATGTTTAGAAGGAGCAAAGAAGAGCAAAGTCAGTTTAGCTGGCACAAAGGAGACCTGAATATTAGCCAATGCCTGGTTAAGAAATTGAAATACAAATTTCTGTAAATAATGTCTTGAGCTGAGAACATATATCAGGATTGACCAAAGGGTCAAGCTGTAGACCCAGAGCAAAAATGTTATAATTGGCACATTTTGCATACAAAGGTAATTAACAATTATGGAAGAACACCTCACGAATAAGCCAACTATGTATTATAAAGCAATAGGAAGTTTATGATGAACTCATGAGCTCCTCCTCTTCTCTTCTTCCATCCCCTCCCATATTAGTTTTGGTTCATTTAGGCTTGTATAACAGAATGTCACAGACTAAGTTGCTAATAAAACAACAGAATTTTTTTTCTCACTAGCAGCTGGGATGCCAAAAAATAAAATGCCATGCATTTTGGTTAGCTTGTGCTTTCTGATACATAGATGGCACCTGCTGGCTGTGGTGGAAAGTCAAGTCAGCTCCAAGGACCTATTTAATGAGAGCATTAATCCCATTTATGAGTATGCAGTCCTCATGACATAATCACCTCCCAAAAGTCCCACCTCCTATATCATTCAACTGGACACTTGTTTTCAACATGAATTTGGGGTGGACACAAACATTCAGGAGATAACATCTCTCATGACTCCTCTCTTTACTGTCCTTTCCTTCTTTCCATTATGCAGATAATAGTTTTATTCTTTATATTTTCTCTCTCTCTCTCTCTCTCTCTCTCTCTCTCTCTCTCTATATATATATATATATATATATATATACACACATATGTATTTATATTTATTGATTGATAAAAAAGAACATATACATTCTAAAATTAGTAACTCTGAATATATATTTAATTTTCAAAAACTCAAAACATGTAAATGTATAGAAAAATATAAACTGTATATACGTATATGTGTACATATATATGAAAAAATATGCATAATCTATCCCTTGCACTCATACTAGTATCAACAACATTAATTATGCATGAAGAGTATTAGTTGTTATTTTCATCAACATTTGCTAAAAAAATTTTAATACAATAACAAACATCCTAATATTACATCCTCAATTTCTCAAGCATACACATGATTTTCTGCATGTTATAGTTACACTTTAATACTCTGCTTTTACTAAGAACATAATTCATAGTCAGTATTCACCAGTCTCTTTTTATTCCAACATATCTTTCATATGATCTCTGTTCTAAAAATCCACAGCCCAAAATTAGTGTAAACTTTCTTTCTTTGTCTCCTAATTCTATATCTCTTTTTATTCCTATAAGCTTTGTTATTGAACAGAGGTGTCCAGTTCACCTGGAGTTGCTTGACTCAATACAGCTGAAATACCTGTGGCAATCTTACTTCACAGGTGGTTCTGTATGTAACATATGATTTCAAATCACAAGCCCCTTGACTTCTGGACATGCCAATTACTGAGCTGCCAAGATTAAGCATTAGGTCAATGCAGGGACCACTAGATCCACCAATTCTCAAATACAATCTATATGACTGTAGTTAGCACACTTATATTTAGTTGTCCATTAATATTGCATCCAAAGATTTCACTATGTATGGATTATATAGCTGCTCATTGGCTAAAAATATTATTTCCAAACCTACCATTCAGCATGAATTCATTATATGCTAGCCTCTATTGAAAAAAGAAAAAAAGGAGGGTGGCTGGAGTTGTAGTTCAGTGATAGAGTATGTAGCATGTGTGAGGCACTAGGTTCAATCCTCAGCACCACATAAAAATAAATAAAGGCATTATATCCATATATAACTAAAAACTATTTTGAAAAGATAACTTTATATTATCAGGTTATTAGATTAAATGGCAATGTAGTTTTTACTAGAAAAGAAGGATAAATCCTAGATTAATTATTACAATTTACAAATATGTAGATTAAGGAAATGAGTAAAATATATAAAAGTATTAAGGTAATTTTTAGCTTTCCTTTGTTTTTATTTATTTAACTGGTGGTCCATTTTCCTTTAAAATTCTTAAAAAGATAAAACTTTAGTGTAACAGGGTTTTCAGTGAGCAGCTTAATGATATGAATATATATTTGTTTGATAATAAAGAAATTCATAATCCTGTCAGTACTTAATATTTCCCAGGAACTATAAAACACTGTTTTCCTAATTTTTTCCAAATATATAAGTGAGAAAAATGTTGACAATTTTGTACACAAGTAATTATGTTCTATAAATAGATATATAACAATTTAGCTGCCATAAAACATCTCATCTGAGCTGAACATGAAAGAAAAACAACATAGGGTTTTCAGTGAGTAATTATAGTTTAAATAACATGTGATTTGTTCATTTGAGACACATAAAGAATTTAATGTTAGGATGTAATCAAAAACAGAATGAAGATATGGAATACTGTAACTCTATTTTTTGACACATGATTAGAATTTTGGTTTCATATTTTATCTGAATCAAATTCCATAATAAATTTTTTGAGAAAGGGGCCATGTACATCAGAATCACCTACAGAACATCTCCTGTTATAAGATCTGGATTTTCCTACACCTCTGTCAACTTCATTTCAGAAAACTTCCTGCCACACTTAAAACATGCTGACTTGATTTCCCAAGACAGACCAGTGTCTTTCCTGTAACATTTCCATAAATAAACTTGTCTCTTTCCAACTACAGTGAATTTATAACTGCATTTCTTTTCCCTTTTCAGAATGAGAAATAGCCTCATTTCCCACAGTCTTCTTCACCCACCTTGGTCTCTCATCTATGATGACTCAGGTCAAGATAACTTCCAAATAGAGAATGCTTTTCTGCTCCCTCTCTTAGTTCAGTCTCCAAACTGGATTAATCCCTTGCAGTTCTCCTGCAAGGCATATACCCAAAGCTGCATGTATGAAGCTACTTTTGCATTTTTATCAAGAACTTCTGTCCCTCCTACCTATCAGTTCTCAGAGGGCAGAGTATGTTAACCTCTTTCCACTTCACTGTGGCATAAGAACCTTGGAAGATTCCTGGTGTATTAGAAACTTGTAATAAATGTACACTGAATATATCTGTGAAACCAAACCTGGTCTTTCTTCAAAGAGTTTCTATGTCAACTCCTACCATGCATTTTGCATTTTATAAGAGTACATATACTTTACAAATACATTTTATATCTTTAAAATGAGAAAGCTGTACTCAGCAAAACATGTGGAAAGCAAATCAGGAGAGACGTGAGACTCGGAACTCTGCACATTTCTTTTTTAGATTTCTTGAAATCAGGAAATTCATTTCTTCTAAAATTAAAAATGTAAAAAAAATCTAACAAAATATGTTTAACTTAACAGTTTCTTAGGTATATTGCAACATCTTGTAATTTTATTCACTTTGATACATGTGTGACTCCCAGTGATTTGAAAGACAGCATTAAGCCAGAATATTTATCTACCCTTAATTAAAAAAAATCCTCTATATCATTTAGCATTATTCACACTCATCTTTGTGAGTTATGTTTTACTTTGTCATATGTGCATTTCTATTACATGCACTCCTTTCTGGAACAAGCTAGGACATGAATAAATACATACTCAACACTTTGGAAGCAGCATGCAGAAGATGTTTTGACAATTGCATGTCTATACTGAGCATTTTTAAACATGTAGGTAAAAGCACTGGTTTATTTACTATGCATATAAATAGAATTGTGCATCATAATTCATCAACACCTTGTCAGGGCAGTTGAGAATTTTTATTTTCAATGTAGCTACAAAAGCCTATGCTGTATGTTTGCTATATGGTTGTACATTATTAAAATGATGTAAAAATTAAACTCTCTTACATTTTTACACATAAGATTCAATAAGGATACAGTGAAGTTAACATCAATATTTTCATTCAGTACATTTAAGTAGTATTATAATTCACCTCTCTAATGTTTTAAATTGAAACTTAACCAAAATTTACTTTTTTATTGATTTTTTAAAAAAAAATCAATGATAGCAGAATGCATTACAATTCTTATTACACATACACAGCACAGTTTTTCATATCTCTGGTTGTATATAATGTATGTTGACACAAATTCGTGTCTTTATACGTGTACTTTGGATAATGATGTCCCTCACATTCCACCATCCTTGCTAACTCCCTTCACTCTCTGTTTCCCTCCCACTCCTCTGTCCTATCTAGAGTTCCTCTATTTCTCCCATGCCCTCCCTACCCCATTATGAATCAGCCTCCTTATATCAGAGAAAACATTTGGCATTTGTATTTTTGGAATTGGCTAACTTCAATTAGCGATATCTTCTCTCATGCCATCCATTTACTTGCAAATGCCATGATTTTATTCTCTTTTATTGCTGAGTAAAATTCCATTGTGTATATATGCCACATTTTTAATCCATTCATCCACTGAAGGGCACCTAGCTTGGTTCCACAGTTTAGCTATTGTGAAGTGTGCTGCTATAAACAATGTTGTGGCTGTGTCCCTGCAGTATGCTAATTTTGTGTCCTTTGAGTACGGATAGAAGAGAGGGATAGCTGGGTCAAATGGTGGTTCCATTCTCAGATTTTCAAGGAATCTCCATACTGCTTTCCATATTGGTTGCACCAATTTGCAGTCCCATCAGCAATGTATGAGTGTACCTTTTCCCTTCATCCTCACCAACACTTGTTGTTTGTATTCATAATAGCTGCCATTCTGATTGGAGTGAGTTGATATCTTACAATAGTTTTGATTTGCATTTCTCTAATTGCTAGAGAGATTGAACAATTTTTCATACATTCATTGATTTATTTTATATCTTCTTCTGAGAAGTGTCTGTTCAGGTTTGGCCCATTTATTGATTGAGTTATTTGATTTTTGGTGCTTAGCTTTTTGAATTCTCTGTATCCTCTAGAGATTAGTGCTCTAACTGATGTGTGAGGGGTAGAAATTTGCTCCCAGGATGTAGGCTCACTGTTCACCTTACAGATTGTCTCTTTTGCTGAGAAGAAACTTGTTAATTTGAATTCATCCCATTTATTAATTCTTGGTTTTAATTCTTATTCTATAGGAGTCTTATTAAGGAAGTTGGGGCCTAATCCCACATGATGAAGATCAGGGCCTACTTTTTCTTCTATTAGACATAGAGTCTCTGGTTTAATTCCTAGGTCTTTGGTCCACTTTAAATTAAGTGTTGTGCATGCTGAGAGAAAGGGTTTTATTTTCATTTTGTTGCATCTGGATTTCCAGGTTTCCCAGCATCATTTGCAGAAGAGGCTATCTTTTTGCCAATGAATGTTTTTGGCACCTTTGTCTAGTATAAGATAATTGTAATTTAGTGGGTTAGTCTCTGTTTCCTCTGTTCTGTACCATTGGTCTACCAGTTTGATTTGGTGCCAATACCATGCTATTTTTTTTTTTGTTGTTGTTACTATTGCTCTGTAGTATAGTTTAAGGTCTGGTATAGTGATGCCACTTGTCACTCTTCCTTTTAAAGATTGCTTTAGCTATTCTGGATCTCTTATTTTTCCACATGAATTTCTTGATTGCTTTTTCTATTTCTATGAGGAATAGCATTGGGATTTTCATCAGAATTGCATTAAATTTGTATAGTGCTTTCGGTAGTATGGCCATTTTGATAATATTAATTCTGCCTATCCAAGTGCAAGGTAGATTATTCCATCATTTGAGTTCTTCTTTGATTTCTTTCTCTAGGGTTCTTTAGTTTTCATTGTATAGATTTTTCACCTCTTTCATTGATTCCCAAGTACTTTTTGAGGTTATTGTAAATGGGGTAGTTTTTCTCATTTCTTTTTCAGAGGAGTTGTCACTGACATACAGAAATGCCTTTGATTTATGGGTGTTGATTTTGTAGTCTGCTCCTGTGCTGAATTTATTTTCTAGTTGTAGTAGTTTTCTGGTGGAGCTTTTTGGGTCTTCTAGGTATAGAATCATATCATCAGCAAATAGTGCTAATTTAAGTTCTTTATTTCCTATACATATGCTTTTAAATTTTTTATCTGTCTAATTGCTCTGGTCACTGTTTCAAAAACTATATTGAATAGAAGTAGTGAAAGAGGGCATCTTGTCTTGTTCTAGTTCTAAAACTTACTTTTGTTTGAAGGTGTCAAATTTCAATCTGCCAGTATGTAAAGTGTGACAAATGTTCCTCTATATTCATTTTGTCTTCTATTTACAGAGGTTGATTATTCCAATAAAGGAATAGAGTTTGGATAAAATATAACATGTACATTTTATGGATGTTTTCATATTAAGATGCTAATAACTTGCTTCTCCTTTTTGTCTCATTAACACCTGTGAGACTGCAAATAGTACAGTATGGAAAAGTCTACAAATAAAGAGAAACAATTATATCTTGTTATACTCCATCTTCATTATGTTTAGAATGTTCAAATTTTAATTCTTCCAAGTCATTATTCTGTCTTATGTTGGCCAATTTCTTGGTAATTTAATCCTTTAGTGAATACATAAAGTTTGAGGAGGAAATTTTATTCCTTGATTGAGTAGCAGAAAAATCTGTGGATGTTATTGAGATGCACTGGAAAATCTCACATACAGGTAGAGAAGAAGGACAAAAAAGGAGAGATTTCCAGTTAGATGATTCAGTGTAGCTGAAAACATACCAGTCAGAAATACTGTTATAAACTTGATTCAGATTTGACACATCACATTGAATACATACTTACCATCACAGTACCATATTTTTGTAGTAGGAAATACAGGGGTATGTGTCAACAAATGTGTATACTTGCACCCAACTCTGTAATAAAATGATTCCATGATAAAAAAAAAAGAATGAGGGAGTAAGTGAAAATTAATGTGTAGACTACTAGTGGATCATCAATAATAGCTACAAAGCCTTTCTTTTCAAATCTTTCTTTTCTTTGTTTCATACATTTAGTGCCAAATGTAAGATACCTGGAAAAGGATGGAATGCTTTAAAGATTTAAAGAGTTAAAAGGGTAGGTTTGGTGGATACTGTTGTATCTATTAACTTTATAGAAAGACAAGTGTTAATCTGTATAGAGATTTGCAGAAATGCAAATTATAAGTATTATTTTTTGTTGAGGTCTAACAAGATAAATAAAATTTGAATAAGATATTGAAGGAAGTCAGGGAGGTCACAAGGAAACAGCATTGAGACTGAATTTAGAAAGCTTTGTATATTTTAAATAATATATCTTTAGACCATATAGTGAGATGTATAAGAAATAACTAGGGATAAAATTTTGAATATTTTTAATACGTTAGTGAATATGCTCTAGTTATTTCTTAAAATGTGTAAACTCTTCAGAATTTAATGCTATTGAGAGGAAAGATCAAATTTTCTACTTTGAAAGAATACAATGATTAAATTAGAATACTAAATTAAACAATAGAGAAGAAGTTATAAAAACAGATGTTGGGAATCTAAACAAAGGCTTATTTTTAATTTGCCAATTGAGATTCACTCTTCACCCTTTTGTGTCCTGATATTACCCTGGAAGACTGAGCTAAATAGATTGCACTCTGCTACCCACTGATTTTCATTTGGATTATAGTCTCAGTGGACAGGCAGAAGTGGCAGAAGATTGTATGATAGGCATCAAGTAAGCTGATTGGAACTATTAATATAGCCTATTCCTCCTATGCCATCCTTTTTTTCCAAAGACTGTGTCTCTTGTCAAGTTGCCTCTCTTAACAAGTAATCTCTCTGGTTCCTCTTTCTTACTTTCCTCCTGAAGGTTGGAATATGGTAATGGTGACTCCATCACTGAAAGTCAAGAGCTATTTCATTGTCCCTGTCAACTTCTTTAAATCCTGACCTTCCTTAAACTTTGTCAGATTTAAAAATTGAGTGAGCCATCTGTTTCTTCTGGCATGCTGATCCATCCTAAGGCTAAGATGAGAGACTAAGTCCAAGAGGGATCTAAGAGCCAGCACTGACAAAACTTAATTGGTTATTGAATATGGGGAGCAAAATAAATGTATAATTTCTTGGTTATTGTCAAGTTTCTGACCTAATTGACAAAATGAATTGTTTTTAATAGATCATAGGTTAATTACAGAATGCATAGAAAGTTCAAGTGTTAAAAATGAGTTCAACTTTCAAGCAAGTCTTTGGTGCTGAAATGGCCTCTATATATATATATATGATACAGTAGAGCTTTGAAACTTGCAAAGTGTCTAGTGTAAAAGGTTTTCACAGAGTTAGAATGAAGAATAAAATTTAGGTGAGCAGAAATATTTCCCATGGCAATATGTAGAAAATAGTGCTTGAAAATACTGAACTCACTAATAGATGCTACAGCATAAAGTAAAGACCTTGGTTATTAGGTCTTAGTACTAGGTTTGACTAATCTGTCATGTTAGAAAAAATAGTCATTAATAATCTCAATATAGCCTTATATATCAAATAGTATCCCACAGACAGTTATTAATATGATATTGTTTGTATGGAATTACTTTCCACAGTGTAGTAAATTTTTAAAAAATGTTCTTTTTCTTCTCTTCATATTGAAGAAGAATTGCAACTGATTTATGTGTGCATATGGGTATGTGTGTTGACATGTGGTGTTGAGATTTGAACCCAGAGCTTCATGTATGCAAGAAAAGTACTCTACCACTGAGTTAATCCTCAATTTCTTCATCTGATTTTTAAAAATTATCTATCTATCTATCTATCCTTGGTACTAGGGAATAAACACTGGGGTGCTTAACCACTGAGCAACATCCCCAACAATTTTTATTTTTATTTTTTTATTTTGAGACAAGGTACCACTAAGTTGCTTATATGCTGAGGCTGGACTTAAACTTGTTATCCTCCTGTCTCAGCCCCCCCCCAAGCCACTGGGATTGTAGGTGTGTGCCACTGCACCTAGCTTGCATCTGGTTTTAAACAAGCTTTATTATATAAGGCTACATTGTAATAGTACAAAAAATATACACACAAACTACAATGGAAACTAAAATAAAACACTATAATTAAATATTAAGAATCTAATATTCAATGATTGAGATGACACAGACTTTAATTTCTAAATTAACACCAGAAACACAGGAGTTGTTATTCTCTTCTTTAAATAAATACATGTCATACTTAGTAAGATTCTACAAAGTATTAAAAATTCTACAAAATTTAAAAATCTGAGGATTTTTAAAGTAAATGAAAAACAGTAAAAAACCTACATTCTCTCATATTTGTAGGAACTGATATATTTTTACTAGATTGATTTTATTTTGGCTTTTTGATTGACTGTTTTCCTTTTATGCATTAATGTTGAAATATTACAATATGTCAGTCTTTCTAAATATTTTAAATGTACAATGACTCCGGTGGAATAAAAATATATTTCTTACTTACCTAATATCTAAAATAGGTATTCATAAAATGAGAGGATACATTTCAAAATATGACATAAGAACCCAGTTACTTTCAATCATGTAACTGTATCTCCATGTACCTTTCATGTTTTCTTTGCTGGTCTGTATCAAGGAGGCAGCAAAGTCAGAAACAAATAGGGTCACTGTGAGAATATTGCATTGACCAAAACAGGCATAATTGCCTCTTTAAGAGAACTTAGTCAATGAAGTATTCCTGTCATCCCAGCTACTCAGGAGGCCAGGGCAACAGAATCACTTGTTCAAAGACAGCTGTACAGCTTCCCCAAAACCTGCTTCAAAATAAATATAAATAAATAAATAGCTTGGAGATGTAATCTAGTAGTGAAGTATTGACAGGCATACAATAGATACTGAAATCAATCTCTAGGGCTGTGGGGGAAAAAAGCAAAGGTCTCTTTAGAGACTTGTTATTTAACAATTTTTCTGGACAGGAGAGGAGTGAAATTAGCTCAAGAAATGCCTACTACAGGCTTTAGGGGAAGTTCACAGTGTTTCTCATTCACCTGTTTTCTTGCATCTTCTGCTCATGTACTAGTTCAGTGTAAAAAATCATCTTGTGCTCTAGCATATATCCACATACATAGTTCAGCTACTTTGGCTTCCACAAATTCATAGTAGAACAAACAAAATAAAATTAAATCACCAATACACAGTTTTGAGTGGATGGTATTCTTGGCTGAATACTTCAGGAATTTTCTGAAAATTTCTTTAGTGGATATCATTAGCCATATTTTTTTCCTATTTCTTTGTTGTTCCCCATTCTCAACATCACAAAGTATTTTATAAACAAAGGCAGTTATCATCTTGACATAATTCTTATTTAAGGTGCTTAGAATTTAGCATTTTTCTCCATTGTATACGACTTCATACACAGAGATGCACATGTACAATTTTTCAGGCATTTTTTGGACATTTAAATTCTGAGCACTGAGGTGCTGGGGTTGTGGGTCAGTGGTGGAGTGCTCGCCTAGAACACTGGGTTAGATGAGGCACTGGGTTCGATCATCAGCACCACATGAAAATTAAATAAAAATATTTTGTCCACCTATAACTCAAAAATATTTTTTAAAAAATAAATAATAAATAAATAAATAAATTCTGAGTACTGAGCTAAGACTTGGAGATATAAAGACACAAAAGACATAACAGCTATGTTCGGCGTCTACCAGGGAAAGCAAACACATAGGTAGAAACTTTAGTTTAAATTATGAATGTTTATAGGTGTTCTAAGAATGCCAAGGGAAACCATATACTAAAAGAGATTCCCTGAGATATCAAGGAGAAGAAGTTTTCCTAGCTTAAGGAGTGACAGAAGTGAAGCATTAAAATGCCCATTTTATGTTGAAAGGGCCTTGATTCATTGAGTAACTTGGCTGAGATGAGACTCTAAAGTCCATTATAAAACAAATGGTATTGGAGCCTTGGAGAAATTAAGAGCTGAATAGATGCACCTTGAAGCTGACTGTTCACCCACTCCCCCTCTTGTTCATACTCCAAAGACATGTGCATGGGTATATGTTATGTGCAGTGTCACACACACACACACACACACACACACACACACACACACACAATCTTGGTGCCTCCAGAAATTAGAAAGCCCAAGCAGAATCTGTCTCTGCTGTGATGCTGCCCTTCCAGGCTCCCTTGTCATTCCTTGTCTTAATACAGTTGTGTCCATAACCCAGAGAACCTAGTGCTATCCGTGTGTATCAAGAGTTTTGGTACTTTACATCTGCTGATCTTCTGGCCACATCAGAGTATTTCACAGCACATCATAATCTGGATCTGTGGGGGTAGCCTGAGGAGGGCTGACCCATGTCATTGAATGCTTAGGAAATGGCTCTTCTAGAGAACTCACAAAGGATCTTATTCAGCTACAAGACCTGCAGGAATGGGCACAACTACTCACCTGGTTGCTGATGGCCTAGAACTAGTGCTGGGGTCTTTCTTGTAGTTCAGGACCACTAAGATACCCTCCCTTCAACTTCTTAATAAACACATAGAAAAGTGTACAGCTATCAGGTGAGCTGAGAAGGCTCAAACAGATGTACCATGGCTTGGCTGCAGCTGCCTACAGCCACCCATGATAGGCTTGCTCCTCAGCCTCCTCATAAAAGAAATGATGGAGATAGAGGCTGTTGATTGCACATGTTAGCCTGCTGTAGCACCAGGGCCAGCCATATACAGACATAGTGAGCAGTGGAGCAAGAATATTTCCTTTCTAGTACTCATACTAGTCCTGAAGGCAGTAGGGGAGTAATTGGCAGCACACACTGACTAGTCCTCAGTCTTCTGAAAATGGGACATGGCAGCAGACAGACACTATACTAGGCCTTCATTTTCACCACCATGCCTCCCCAGCTCTTGGGATTGGCTGACCCTTCAGAGGTTGAGGATAGCAGAGAAGGCAAATAAATCCCAGGGGAGTCCCTTTAGATTTGTGTTCATGGAAGGGGCAGGAAATGTGGTTGTACTACCCTCTGAGAAACCTGTGGTAGAATCCAGACTTGGTTCTTCAATGCCAGTCCAGGAAGAATTGATAGAAGACCCTCTATCTTACCATGTAAAAGTCTACACACTGCCTATGTGCATCAGTTAAGATTCTCTAGAGGTGCAAAATCCACAGGATACATTTAGGAATAGGAAATGATTCATTATAAAGCATTGGTTCATAACAATAGGAGATTGGCAAGTCCAGGTTTGCAGTGTAGGAGTTCAGGCTCCAGTCCCAGGAGAACTCACAGTACAGGTCATACCAACAGGCAGCCTGATGGATAATTCTTGCTCAGGGAAGCCACGTGCTTTCCTCTAGGCCTTTATCTGATTGAATGAGACTCACCCCCATTAGGGAGTACAATCAACTTACTCAGAGTTCACATACTCAAATGCTACTCTCATCAAGAAGCATAAGATGATGCATACAATTACCCAACACAATGTGGTGATTAAGGATTCAGTAGAGAAAGGAGCATCCTGGCTTCCATCAACTCTCAGGGCTGATGTTGGAGAAGAGCAGGAAAGGGTGAAGGGCCATGCTGAGTATTATGGGGATGTTGAAAAGAGAAATAGCCTTTGAGGTCACAGGCATGTCTTACGTTAAGTTTACACCTTGCACTAAAGTGGGTGGACACAGCAGTGCTCTCTCCATTTTGCCACATGTCCCAATAGCATACTCATGAACCGCATTGTGAGGGTACCTTGATATTTTTATCCCTTTAAATGGTGTTTATACTGCAATGTTTTAACTTAATCATTCATTTTAAACATATTATAAAACTTTTGTTTCACTGATGCTGATTTTTCTCAAGATAATTTTTAATAATGCCTTTCATTTTTAAAGTGCGCTGATCAATGCCTTGCTCACCTGGGGAAGATAAGCTTCACTCACTTATGAAGGGTTGAATGGCTCTGAAGCTGCATGTATGGCCTCGGCTAATTTGCTACCCATCATTTTTAGGACAAGGATTTAAGAATATTTGTGTGATGATGGACAGAATCCTAGCATTTGTCATCCTTATAGTCACAAGTGCTCCTCACAGGGAAACACAATAACCATCATATGCACTCACAAGGAAAAAAATAACTGATATTTTGATCTATAAAAACTTATTACCCATCAATAATTTTATAATCATCAACACGGTTGCTTACAGTGACCAGGCTAGATGCTATTATGTGTCCAATCCATAAAATTTACATATTCTAGATTTTAGAACATGATTGATATACTATTCTTTCCATCCTATTATTTTGATCAGTTGCCTAAGCTCCCTAGGGGGGGCATAACCTCCACTGTGAACTAGATTCTACTTAGGAACATCATTTTTGCATCATCTTCTTCTCTCCTGAGTCAATATCGCCCTTTGCTAATGGAAATGGGATGATCCCTACTAGAATAACATTTCTCTGTGAAGCTTTTTCTGTTGTTTTTGTTTTTGTTGTTGTTGTTCAACCAATTTATTCCTTTGTCCATTTAATTGGAAAACTCCTTAAAAATATTGTCTACACCTAAAATCTATAGTCGTTCATCTACTTTTATCAGTTCAACCTGATGAAGTTATATTATAATCTGCATGACTTCACCAAATTTTTTATTAATGTCAAAAAGGTAAAACCACAAAGCCAGTTCTGAATTTGCATTATTTGACCCCCATAACATTTTTTAACAATTGTAAATAATTTCCCCTCTTTCTTGGAGCATTTCTTCTCTTGGATTCTGGATTTATATCACTTTCCATTGTTTCTCTACTGACATACCTGATGCATCTGATTTCCCTGACATGCACAGTTATTCTCTGGTCTCCATGACTGGATGGCTTCTGTTCTCCAGCCCTGTGTGTGTGTGTGTGTGTGTATCTTATTATTTTTGTATGTATAATGCCAAACTCCTTGTCAATATTGAATAGCAGGTGATTTGAAGTTACTTCCAGCAGTCATTTTTACTTGGATAATCTGTTGGTATCACAAACTTGACATTTCTAAGACTGAACTTCTCATTTTTGTCAACATCTTACTACTGATCATTTAATGTAGTAAATTGTTTGTTTGTTTGTTTGTGTGTGTGTGTTTGAAATTAAAAAAAAAAAAACATGGCCATCCAATTCCACTTCTATTTTTTTTTCCTGAGAGGCTGTTGGCTCTATGTAATTTCTTTATCTGGCTTCTTGTTAAACTGCTTATTTGAAAAAAACTTTCAGCTTCATAAATAGACTACATGATCTATCATCCTTTGATTCACAGGGGACAGAATACTGAACAAAAGGAAAGCCATAAACTGTAAAATGAATCTCCCTTCTTCTTTTATCATTTGCTCCAGACTCAAGGTCATGATGTCAACTACTCAATGTCTTCCTAATGTATTAATCAAGACTTGAATGGAATGGAAGTAAACAAATAATGCAGAATACTCAAGAAAATATTGGAGCAAAACAAATGCTGTGACCAAAATGCTCAAAGAGAAATGAACCAGAATACTGTATTATTATTTTTTTTCCAAGAAATACTTCATGGGTTTTCAAAATGACAATTATAGAACTAATACACAATTACTGTCACATGTAGTTTAGCAATTAATTTTGAAGACATTTGTCTAAAGGTTTCACAACAGAATATAAAATGGTTCTTATTGTTATGTAATGTTAGTTTCAATTCACAGAAAATCTTTTACCATCAGCTCTGCTTCTGATGGGTCTGATGTATTTCTTTGTGGAATAGAATGCCCCCTTGTAGATGTGATTAGGCATCTTACTAAGACTGTTTGAACACGGATACCTGTCAACTAATACATCTTATGAAAAGCTTCAATTTAGACATAAATTTTTCCACGGCAAGAAATCTATAAATTTATAATTAGAATCTCTTGCTGTTCAATATTTGTAGATAATACAGAGTACGCAAGGATTATGAAATATTGAAAACTGAGTTCATTATTCATAACCCACAACATACAGTAAATATTCTTTGAAATACAACAACTTTGAGGAATCCATATTCTATTATTTTTGAATGTCTTGCACACAGTATCTCTGGATAGCACCACACACACACACCCTCATTTTTCCAGATTAGGATTCTGGTCAGGGTTGACACTTGCTGTTTTTAATTTTCATTTTATCATAAGCAGTTTAAGACTGTTGACACTGGTAATTTGCAATTTTTATCAAGACCTCTTCATTATAGCTTCTGATAGGACAGATGCTGTAATTAATCATGTAAGACAACTGGGGATAGTGGTCACATGGCTCTCAAAGAGAAGCCACCATAGAGCAAAAAAGAGGGGGAAGAAATGGGCACTGAAATAATTATTTTGGCTTTAAAATTAGCATTCACCATCCATTTTAATAGCAATAACCACACCATGCCAGATAGTTGTGGCCCCCAAAGAGAAGATGATTGCTTTTCTCTATTTACCTTGTACCTACATCTTAACAAAAAGAATATTATAAAGGTATTTCCAGTACTTTTTAAGGACTCTGGTTTTAGCCTGATTAATCAGAATTCTTAGCCACGAATATCACGTTTCCAAATGAAAATGAAACGACGAAGCTGGGGTGGAAAATAATGGAGCACGTGCCCTATTTCCCCATCTTATATGTATTCAAGGAAACCAAAGTGAAATTTGACATAGCATTTTATTTGAAAAGTGAACAGTTTCCTTGTTGTTGCATCAAAATACAGTCCACAGTTTTTACTGAAATGTGTTTATTCTATAGCAAGATAAAAGCATTTTGTTTCAGTTGAAGCAAAATACAAACAACTTAATCACTGCTATCGTTAACTCATAAAAAAGTATAAAACAGCATAAAAACACAATAAGCAACGTAGCAATGAATGGTTTATGTCACCAGTGTTTATGTAAAAGCCTCATTTAGGAAAACTTTACAACACATGATATGAAAACTTACAACTTTGAAAGAAAATATTTACATTGATTATTCACTAGTGCCTTTTAAATATTCTACCGGTATTACATCATAATAAAAACTCTTGCTTTTTTTCTTTTTAAATCTTAACTTTTGTAATAACTGTTTTCATTTAAGTGCATTTCCCTTTTAAAAATACAGTGTTTTTATTTTTCGAAACTTGTCACTCAAAACACGGAATATAGTATTCACATTTCTTTTCTTCTAATTGCAATGAACAGGATGGGCTAACAGTGGTCATAGATATTGTTACAACATATACTGTGGCTTGATTTGGAGAAGTCCTGGATAAAAAGTGGAAATGAGTCAATAATTGAATTTAATCACTTGCATTTTTTTTTTCTGGAGAGATTTAGGAAAAAAAATAAGAGCTTCGGCAAAAGTCTGTGATTTACATTATTTTTTTTTCAACAAAAAATGCCATCAACAATTTACATCATACAAATGTTTGTATGAAACTGGATCTTCATATTTCAGGTAGTTACAACTGTGCTTTTATTTTTATTTTATTTTATTTTTAGGGCTTTGGAAGTTCAAACAGCCTGGAAGTGTGGTTAACTCACTTCTGGAGAAATAAGGCCATTTTCCATGACTCAGAGAGGCCAGTTTATAGTCATCAGTAATGTCCCAGGATTCATTAAACGGTTTGATTCACATATTGTAGGCACGCAAATCCACCTGCCGCGTGCATCTTCAGAAAATACTGACCTGTGACAATACTTGAGTCTGTGTCTGAGACTGGATTTGCGACTGGTGCTGCTGAGAGGCTGGCTGAGGGCTCCCGATGGCAGGGATGGGGGATGTAATCTGAGAGGTGACAGGAGAGTGCTGCCTGGGAGAAGGCTGAGACTGGTGTTGCATGTGTTGCAGCTGCTGCAGCTGGATGTGCTGCTGCAGCTGCTGTTGCAGCTGCTGTTGGTTGATTTGCTGCTGGAGATGCTGCTGCTGCAGTTGCTGCTGCATGTGGTGCTGAAAATGCTGCTGCTGCATCTGCTGCTGGATCTGCTGATGCATTTGGTGCTGCTGGAGTTGCTGCTGCTGCATCTGTTGCATCTGTTGCTGCTGCTGCAATTGCATCTGATGCTGTTGGGTTTGCACCGAAGGGCTCACTTGGGTGGAGGTGGCTGAGCCAACCATGGTGATCCCCATGGAGCTTATCAGCGGAGCCCCAATGTTCGAGGGCATGTTGGCCGTGACGGTGACCGATGTGACAATCTGGTTCATGGGGAGTCTCATGGTTAAGGGTTTGGGAGCGATTGACCTAGGGAACGACTGTGAGAGAGTCTGAGGTGAGGCTGGTACCGTTCCATGTTGAGCCAGCGGAGTGTTGAGGAGGGAGGAAGTCAGATTGGTCGACGCCAGGGTCTACAGAACAGAAGGAATGGTCTGGGCTTCTGCTGACTCAGCGGCAGCCTTAGAAACCAGGCTGGCCCTGTATGCAGCCAGGGCCTTCAGGTATTCCTTTTTGGCAGCTTCTGTTTTCCTTTTATATACCTGCTTCTGCTTTTCTCCAAGACTGTCCCACATAGACGCGACGATTTTTGAGACCTCTCCAAAGGTTGCATTGGGGTTTTGACCTTTAATTGCAGCCTGTGTGTCTCTGAAAAACAGGGCATATGCTGGTACTGGCTTCTGCGGCTCATTGGAATCTTTCTTTTTCTTTTTCTTTGGAGTCTTGGGCTTCTTGCCAGAATCTGGAGCGACTCTTTTCTCTCCAATGGCTCTGCTGGCCTCCTCCGCATCCTCCTCATTGATGGAGCTGGAAGGCGGGGGCGTGGCCGATTTGCTTGCTGGAGGTGAAGGAGAGGTATGGGGCATGCTGGCTCCTCCCAAATTCAAGCCCAACTGGGCACTGAGCTGGGACTGGTTGATGGTGGTGAGCTGGGCAGGAGGCATGATCCCCGATTACGCAGCATCTGTCATGTGGACGATGGACCTCATGATCAGGGAGGGGTCCTGGCGGTACTGAAAGACTTGTGTGTGGCTCTGATCCATATGTAACCCACTGCTATGAAGCACACCATCTTGTTCCACAAGATTTCTTGAGATGTAATAGAAGGAAGATCCAGGCTTTGAGGAGGAAACTGGGGTGTGAATTCGCTTCCCTGGGAAGGCAGTGGATCACTGAGAGCTTGAAAGGGTAGCAGTACATCAGGCATGCCCAGGGCGGGGTCAGACTCTGGAGGAGGCGTGATGGGTGGGATTTCAAACTCCTCGTGCCCCAGGCTTGGCGTATGGAATGTCTGCTCGCTGGCAGCAAAGAATGTGTTGTTGGCTTTTGCCATGCTCATGTAGTTATTATTATTTCCAAGCTTGCTGTAGCTGTAGTACCCCAGGCACTGCGCGAAGTCCAGGCCGGTGGGGTACCCGGCCGCTGCGGGGTAGAACCTCACATCCATGCCGGAGCCTGGCCCGGGGCCGAGGGCCGGGACTGGGGCTCGCCGGGGCCGGTACCCGCCTCCTCGCAACCGCTAGATCCACCGTCGGGGGCGCCCGACTGGGGGCGCCCGGGGTTGGCGCGCGGGACTCCGGGCTGGAGGGGCGTCGCGACCGGAGCCCAAGGAGCCCGGGAGCCGCAATCGCCGCACACAAAGGCGTGGCCACGCGAGCCGCGGGAGAGCCGGAGGCGGCCGGGGGACGCGCCCCACTGGGGCACCGAGATAGCCTGCGCGCAGGCCAGGCACCCAGGTCGCGGGGCACAGCGCGGGGGCCCAGGGCGGGGCACAGCGCGGGGGCCCAGGGCGGCGCAG
The DNA here is from genome assembly GCF_045843805.1 of Urocitellus parryii. Classification (NCBI taxonomy): domain Eukaryota; kingdom Metazoa; phylum Chordata; class Mammalia; order Rodentia; family Sciuridae; genus Urocitellus; species Urocitellus parryii. The sequence continues at coordinate 648,212 of NW_027551767.1, forward strand.
CGAGTTCAGGTGCGCTGGGCGAGGCTGGGACAGCGGCGGCGGAGGCGGCAGCGGCGGCTGGCCCCGCTCCTCCTCCTCCTGGGGCGGACTGAGGAGAGGAGCCGTGGAGACAAGGGGCCCGGCCCCTCCCCCCTGTATTATTTTTTAAAATATATTTTTTTCTTATGAGATGATAGGTAGTGCATTCTCATGTCAGCAACTGTGCACTATTTTTCATATCATTTTGTTCAGTATTCATTTTTTATTTATAAGCTAATTGTGCTTTTCCTTAATTGTTGAATTATTCTGACATGATGGGATTACTTTTGAACTCAGTTATTCTCAGTAGAATATCAAAGTGTAACTGAATATAGAGTCTGTCTTCTTGGTAGGAATGAGAGACATAAATTCTTCATTGAATGGAACTATCTGGCATTTATTAGTCAATATAATTAAAGCAAGTCATAGGTAAGAAAAATTCTTTCTTTTTATAAAATAGCACATTTTTTCCTTCCTGACAGCTATTTTGACATACATCAGTAAATTACAAATACTTTAATGATCCAAATTAATTTGGAATTATTTTAAATGACCATCTCATTCAACTGCTAATGTTAAAAGGAAGATAAGTACTTTTTAAATTTAGTAGTTGATTCGCATATATAGTTTTTTGAATGTGTCTTATATACTGATTTTCCCATTGATGCATGATTACAAAGTGCATATATATTTATACATATATTTCATTATATATTACATATACATACTTTATTATATATATATTATATATATATATACATACATACTAATATATACACCCATACACAAACAAACACAGACTTCTTTTTTAAGAAAACTACTAGTAATAGATTGTTACTCTTTGATATAGTATATTCAGTTTCCTTGAAGATGTTTTTAACATGAAAGGATTACTTTGGTGTAAATGTAAAGTCATCCTGCTTTTAAGCTCCATACCTATCTCTTAATAATTATTGTTTTGAGAACAAATCTGGATTCCTTAACCTCATTTGTTTTTTCCCAGCTGTAAAATTATATAACAAACCACACTGTGGAGATATAAAGACTGAATGTGATTACATATGTTTTAAAAGTTCTCAGTAAATGGATTACAAATCATCAGTTAGCAAAAGATAATTATTTTAAAATAGAAGTCTTCCAAACCTAAGCTACGTTTCATAGTTAAGGAAACTATGTGATGTATGGTTAGGTTAATCCTTTGCCATGAAGAAGTGTTCTTTCTTGAAGAAACCCAACTTAGAAACAAAATCTAGTTACTGTTGAGAGGAAGTGAGTGGATGGCATGAGATAATGGGAGGCAGGTGGATGCTGAACAACAACAATGCTAAGAGAAGCACTTCAGCATTGTGTATTAGACACTGCTTCAAATGATTTGAATATATTACCTCATTTAATGTTTGTAATAATCTCATACAATACGTTCTCTATAATATCACCCCTATCATACCAATGAAGCAAGAAAAATGACCTGCCTACTACAATTATCCAAGACCCCAGATTTAAACTCAAATGAGAGACTCAGTTCTTCAACATTGAGACAAACTGTTAAGTCTACAATGATGTCTTAGTTATTTTATTATTATTATAATTATACAATAATCATTGTAAGTCAGGACCAGTACTTCAGTATGTATATGCCTGGAAGCTCCTCATATCCACAAATGGAATAACAATATACATTGTCTAATATGTTGTTCTTTGAGAAAAAAATGTATTATATGTGACTTTTTGTGATCTGTTTGCCACTTAAGAGAAAAAAGACAATGTGCTTGAAAAAATCCTATTGACAAAGAAGTGATTACACATTTCAATCTGATCTGTAAATAAATATATTTACTAAAGTTATACTGAACTAATGAAGTCATCTTCACCTGGGACAAATTTTTTAAATTTCTTCTTAGGTAGTTCTACCAAATATTTTGTATAATTATAATTTTGTTTGATTCTAAGCTGATGATTTTACACAATTTTAATAATACAGGAATATTTTCATTTTAGAGAATTGAAGGAAAATGACTTCTATAGTTAAGGAATTAAAATTTGGATGATGAATACTATAAACATAAAGCAAAAGGGAATATATACTTTGACTCTTATTTGCTAAATAGCAATAAGTCTTGCAATCACTATAGAGATTTCTTTAAAAACTAGGAGTAGAACACCATATCACCCAGCTCTCTCACTCCTCAGTATATTTCCAAAGGATTTAACATCAGCAAAATACACTGATACAACCACATCAATATTTATAGCAGCACAATTTACAATAGCCAAACTATAGATCCAACCTAGGTGACCATCAACAGATGAAGATATAAGAAAATATGTTATATATACACATAAAATATTGCTCAGCCATAAAGAAGAATTACTTTGTGAAATTTTCTGTTAAATACATGAAACTGCCATCCTAACTGAAATAAACCAATCCCAAGAAGTCAAAGGTATAATCTTTTCTCTGATATGAGGAAATTAATTAAAAATTGGAGGGAGGGTTCTGGAATAAAAACATAAAAGAGAGAAATGGGGGCAGAAAAAGGAAGAGATAATTTCACTGAAATAGAAGGATCAGTAGAGTAGATGACTAGGATTGAGAAGGAGGAAGAAGGGACAGGAAAAGGGAAAAAACACTGAATGTGACTAAACACTGAATTTGTGCATGAATGTGGCATGGTAAGTCTTGGCATTGGGGATACCCACAGGACACTGACTAAAAAGTAAATAGTAAATTATAGGTTGATTGATGAGGGATTAGTGGAGTGGAGGAGGAAAGCTGTGAGTGGCAGGTATGGTGGGCCGAGTGCTGGGGGCTGAATTTGAGTGCACTGTGTTCCATGCTTTTGTGATTATATCAGGGTATACCCTGGTGTTTATGTATAACTAAAAATAACAAGTTAAAAATGCTTTGGTGGAATGTCCATAAGGATCATTTCTGAGCTATACTTAGGCTCAGGGAACTTAAAATAACCCAACCAGGAAACTCAAAAAGGAAAATTATTCATTGGGAGCAGAAAAAAATTTACTAACTTCCATTGTTTTATTTTTTATCTCTGAAATTAAACACTTCAGTAGATTTTAGGGTTTTTTTGTTGTTGTCTGTTTGTTCTGTGGGTTCTTTTTTTTTTTTTTTTTTCATTTGGTACTAGGGATTGAAGCCAGTGGCACTAACCACTGTCATATTCTCAGCACTTTTTCACATTTTATTTAGAGATGGTCTGAGTTGCTTAGGGCCTTACTGAATTGCTGAAGCTGGCTTTGAGATTTAAATACTCCTGCCTCACCCTCCTGAGCCATTTGGCATTACAGGCATCTGCCACCATGTCTGGCACTTTGGTAGTTTTTACCGCAAGCTTTGCTCATTGCCAAATCTTATCACCATCCCAGCATCATCTTCTCCATGCCTGACTGACTGATGGAAAAAAGGATGGCTTTCTCACTTACAGTTTAAGCCACTGGATAATGAATGGTGCAATTTTCTCTCATGGGACATGTTGGAGAAAGTTTAGGTGTAATATGTTCAGGGAAGTTTAACCATAGACAGCTATAGAAAATTCACTGGACAATGTCCAGTAGACAGTTAGCTAAGTAAGTGTGCATATTTTGAAAAAAAACATCTTGAATATAAGACTGAATTTTAGCTTCCAAATCTCAAAATAACTGAATGCCAAGAAGCATTGCTGAGCTGGAGACAGATCCAATACAAATGAGAAAATAACATTGGTATTGTTATGGGGCACCCACTCAGAAAACACTAAATCTGAATTTGAAATGAATAAAAAGAATTTTATTTTATCTATTTTGCCAATTGCCAGTTTTACTTGGTCAGGGACTATTTCTGACAGAGCCCAATTTGGCTCTCTGAAAGGAAAGCTGCCTTGAGCTGTTTGTGGTCCAAATAATTAAGGAAGAAGACCTCATCCTATGGAATTTTGCAAATCACAAGGAAGTGGACTACAGGGCAGAGAAGGCAGTTAGCAGAGCAAATACAGACAACCATACAGAAAGTTATGTTAACAAATACTCACTGAGCATATGTTCCATGTCAGGAATTTCTCCTGGAATATTCTCAGCATTACCCCCAATGCCAAAGATTTAAATGCAAGTAGGGTATGGCCCCTACTTTCAGAAAATAAAAGAAGAATGGGGAAGTTTGTAGTAGGGACCTTGATACGGTGTTCAACATTGGAATTAGTTTCTACCTGGAGATGAATAAATCTCTTTAGAGGAAGTAAGAAAATGGAATATGAGCTCTACCTGAAAAGATGACGGAGGCACTGGTAGTCAATGGGGAATACAAAGATTTTTCAAAGAACAGAGTGAGCCATTTGCACCTGATCCTGATGTATTTGAAGATCCATGAATCCCAGTAAGGCCAGGATTGAGAAACATAGAACTTAATTTTATGTTGGAAACACAGAACTTAGGATGTAGGTGAAGAGGATTGCATGCCATGCTCAAGAGTTTCGACTGTACCTATCAAATACCAAGTTTGTGTATTACAGAAATATAATAGGTATCAGCAATTTAGATTAATATAATAGGTATCAGCAATTTAGATTATCACTCATTTTCCTCTGTGGTTATCAGTTCCTCCTGATGCTCAGTCATTTTGAATTGAATAAATCTGAATTACGTAGATGCATGTAGACAAGTTTTTCAGTCCTGGCCACTTCAAGCACTACTTTCTCTGGTCTTGCTATTAAGGTGTATTATAAATCAAGTGTTTATGGATAATCAGCTATTTAGAACTCTCACATAATAGACATTTCATATCAATCATATTACTAAATTGATAGAATAAAGTTAAGAGAACCACAGTGAGAAACTAACAGAGAACCTGTAAATAAGAATCCATGAGGGTAGCAAGAGTGAAGCATGAACAGAAAAAGCCAAGGACATTTCTACACTCTTTGATCCATTCAGGTCCAAAGCTGAAGACCCTTCTATTATTCAGTACTTTGGTCCAATAAATTCTGTGAAAAACCACCAAATAGACAAAGTGAATGTACTTAGGTTTTTGCCATTTACAACCAAAATAGGAGTAACTATTTTTAAAAATCTTATTAAAATTGAAATAAGTAGTTTCATAATTTAAAATAAATGAATCAAAAGCAAAAAGCCCCAAAGATGGGAGGACCTGCAGAAAAAATTAGAGCAGGGTATATAGATATAAAATTACCTCAATAGTTAAGTAACACTGGGAAATAAGAAAAAAGGGTCATTTCTTGGAAACTAATGGGTAAAGTGTCAGTTTTTACAATTTAGAGATTTTTGTACTTACTAGGAATTAATTTGTATGAGAAATATAAGTCTGGAATTCTGGAGAAAGGTTAATCCAAAATGTTTAAATTTAGGATTTGCTAACATTTTTGAGAGTGAGTACTTGGGAGTGAATCAAATATGTGTGTGTCTTGGAAATCAAAGGTGGAAGATTTCCCAGAGAAAGGGATAAAGTTCACTGTGAAAGTAAGCATAGAATTTAGAAAACTGAGGGGCAGTTAAAGCCCCCTTTTTCTTCCATGTTAAACCCCATCAACGGTATTCTCAGTAATGGGAAATTAGGAGAATATTCATTATATAGCAGTAGATCCTGAAAAGAAGAATGGTTAAAAAAAAATGAAACAAGTTGATACTAATGATAATTTCAGTAAAACTAGCAATGAAAAGTATACAACATCTGGAATGATACATAAAGGAGAACATTCTAGAATAGGTTTAAGAAATATTAAAAACACTGATTTTTTAAATGAAATTATGGAGGAAGTAGAAGGAAGCAAAGTGAGGAGAGAATACAACAAAAGAATAAATGCACAGGAAAAAAAAAGAACTTTTATATAGTTCTAATGGAGGGAGAAAACTTTGGGGATATATGGGAGACAATTTCACCTGGACTAATGACAAAGTAAAGAGGAAAATGGTTTTTAGGCAAAAGAAGGAAAAAACATAATGCTACTGTTTTTACTTCCATGAAGCATAAGGCTAGGGGACATACTGAGAATAAGCCCCATGAGAACTAAGAGTTGAGAGTTCAGGTTTAAAATATACATTGTGAATAATAGAAAAAGGTCCAGATCAGCTATTCAGATATAAAGGGGCTTTTTGTTGTTGGCCTTGGCATATTTTTATTTTGTTGTTTTAATTTCACAAATGTAACTAAATTTGCAGAGAAGGTAGATCCGTAATTGTAATCTATCTTTACAACCTGCCTGTGAGCTTCCTAGTGTAGAATCTGAGAAACAAAGTGATAAGTGGTATCCAAGTCTCCACTGACTGCATAATTATGGTGAAAAAATCAATAAATAAATGAAGACTGGTGGTTTAAAAACATGGCACAGTGAATGACAGGATGGGTACAAGATTCTAGCTTAATATTTTGCAATATCAAAATCTCAATAAACTGGGAGAACAGGTTCATTAAAGGACTGGGTTAGCTAGAAGGTAATCAGAGAAATGGATCAAGTATACTACCAAGGTTTACTTTAAAAAAAAAAACATTTATTTTAAATGATTTTGCATGTATGGATAGATAATACTGAAAAATGTATACTATTATTCATATTACAGAAAACTCAAACATAATAGGTCTCAAATTCCTTGGCATGAAGTGCAGACAACAGTGGGGAGCCCAGGGCAGGGGTAGTGTTCTGGAAATAGATATTGAATTAGTAACTTGGATATTAGGAGGGAATTTATAAGTTGGGATATAAAATATGAAGAAAATGGGCTGAAATAAAATTAGGCCACACTCATAAGAACCTGTATTTAAAAGATTTCTACCACATATTCACAGAATTAAGTTTACAGGCCACTAATATATTCTCAAAATAAAATGAGGAGTGTGTCATTTTTTAATATTGTCTTGGGCAAAACTTCTGTGTTATTAGTTCTCACAAATTATTGTTTAATTAATCACTTCAAACAAATTATTTGTAAAGCTAAGCTTAATTTAGTTCAATGTTACTCTTTCTCTGTTGACCATGCTCAAATAGCGTATTTTATATTGTAGTACTATGGCATCTTCCAGGAAGCTAGAAGCTAAAATGTCTGAAAATTAAGTGGCTATGATTCCCTAACTTTGGCAACATCCTTCACATCAGGAAAAATATTCAACTCTTGCTTTCTGAGTCTGGATTATTTCTTAGAATGTTCTTCCAGTGTTGGTTCTGGCTTGACTGGAGTGGAAAGGGTGATGGTGGGCCATGCAACCTAGCCTGTTATGCAGGTGCAGGCCAGGGCCCAGGGGAGTTGGGTACACTGACCTGTCTCTGCCACCATGCCCCTTGTGAGCAAAACTGAAGTGATCTCTGAGCCAAAGTTTCGGGCTCAAGTGGTAACCAATAGCATGTGTACTTTTCCAAACCATCATTAGCATAAATTTGGACCAGTTGCATTGCTACATTCTCCAAACCCTGATTAGCATGAATGTGGACCAATAGCATTGACCCAAGGATTACAAAATCCTAGCAGAATAAGCTCTAGTGACAAACTGTTGTGGAGTTTTCAAAGTTTCCTGTCATTTGGATTCAGAACACTGGAACTCTGCAAAAGAGAATTGGCTGCATGCTTCTGTGATCTGCTGGAATTAAGATCTTCTTGGCTGCAGAAGCTTGCCTCTTGCATGGAACCTACCCACCCACCAGTACAAGCAAGAATCTCTACTTGGACTAAAGGGTTTTCATAGTGAAGTGTGTGTACTTTTTCATATCTATGAATGCAGATGAGATTTGTTGCTATGGAAGGTTAAATAATGAAGTTTTAAAAGTGATGCCAGAATCCACTTTTCATTGAATACCAAATAATTATTTAGTAGAGGTTAGGATAGGTTGCATGCTTGAGACTAAAACGATAGATTCATTGTATTGGTGTTCTCTTTTATCTTATTTGAAAGGGCCATATCATTAACATGATGTAACAAATTCATGATTTGTTCTAAGAGCAAAAGGAAATGAACATTTTTTTTGAACATTGTCACTGCAATTTTTATGTGGATTCTTGAAAATATTTTATATCTATAAAAATTACAGTGACAGTGTTCAGAAATTTTTCTAAAAAATTATGTGGAACCACAAAATTTTAAATATTTGAAGCAATCTTGAGGAGAACAAACAAAAAACCAATAAGCATTACAATAGTCTCTCACATCTATTGATGAACACTTTGCTTATTTGCTCTTGCCCACAGTCCCACTCTTTTTAATTTTTTCTTCCTTTATTTTGCCTTCCTGGAATATGTTGATAGATTTGGTGAGATTGGGCTTCTTTACTTGTTACTAATCTTAGAGAAAGATGATTAACTTTTCCCTATTCGAGCATTATGTTAGCTTGATAGTAGCAATTAGTCTTTATTGAGTTTCATTCATTATATACCTAGTTTGGGGAGGTTAATTTTTAAACCAAGAAAAGATGTTTAATATTTTTGAATGCCTTTTGTGTATCTATGGATGTGATCATAATGATTTATATATTTCATTTTTCTTATGTTATGCGTGACATTTATAGATTATTATATGTGTTTTTGTTCCTGGGATAAATCCCAAATGGAGAATGATCCTTTAAACTTTTGTTGAATTCAATGAGCTAGAATTTTGTTGAGGATTTCTGTTTTTATGTTAATTGGAGGCATTGATTTTTCTTTATCTTGTTTTCTCATCTGGTTGATATTTGTATAATGATGGTCTGACAAAATTATTTGGGAAATGTTTCTTCCCTTTAAGTATCTTTATTAAATTATTTATTTATTTTTAGTTGCTGATGGACCTTTATTTTATTTATTTATATGCATTGCTGAGGATCAAACACAGTGCCTCACACATGCCAGGCAAGTGCACTACAGCTGAGCCCCCAGGTGGCAGCACCGCCCTCTTAAATACTTTTGAAAATTGAGAAAGAGATTATATTCTTTAAACATTTGATAGAGTCTGTGTCATTGCTTTGCCTTAAAACTTTCAGGGCTTTTGAAATGAAGATTAGAATCCTTCACATGACCTGAAAGGCTTATATGATCCTTATCTGCCTTCCTTCCCAAAGCATGGCTCTCATTTCCATTTTCAAGATACATAAAGTTTCTAGAACATGCTATTTGACATTTGCATATATTGTTTCTTTTGCCTGGAAATTCTTTCCCTGACCCCTACATTTTGCCAAGGTGATTCCAATTTATCCTACATGGTGTTTCTTAAATATATACTTCTCCAGGGGGCTTCCCTAATACTCCTCCTTCTCCAGCTTAGATTGTCCCTCTGTTTAGTGTTCTCAAGGCACTCCATGCTTCTTCATAGCCATTAACAAAATTGCAATGATGTAGCTATTTGTGCTATTTTTGGTTTAATGTTGAACTCCTTTGCTAGTCTGCATGTTTTCCTTTTTTTTAAATTTTTTTTAGTTGTAGATGTACACAATATCTTTATTTTTATTTATTTATTCTTATATGGTACTGAGGATTGAACTCAGGGTCCCACACATACAGGGCAAGTGCTCTACCTCTGAGCTACAACCCTAGAGATTATTCTACACCATGATGATGAGTGAGAGTAATGAAGAAATATGTTTAAAGACCATGTTATTCCTGAAATAAGTTCTACATTTTTACAAAATGAAATATAATAGACAATTTGTAACAATCCCCAAAGTATTCAAACTACTTTATCCTTCTAGTAATAACTGTGATTTATTGACAAGAAATACTTAATAAAACATTGATGTTGGGTCACATGTTGCTTAGCATACTGTAAGCTAAATTATTAATCAGTTTACTCTGATATGACTGTGTTATTCAATTCTCAAATCAAGACAATTTGAAAAGCTAAAGGGATGCAATAAATTGTTGTGTGAGAACAATAGCAGAAGCCAGGACTGCCCTTGGTAAACCAGGATACATGATCACCCTGGCTGTTACAGGTTATATTCATTTGTCTACATCTGCCAGATTTACTAGATTTGGAAGCATATTTTTTTGCATTATTTCTTTCTGTCAAATATTTAACTACAAAGTAATCATTAGAAAAACAACATTTTATTTCCTCTTTTTAGGAGAGAAAGGGTATGTTTGCTGTGTGTGTGTGTGTGTGTGTGTGTGTGTGTGTGTGTTCATCAGCTTTTTGATTTGGTTTTTGGCATGAGAATTTTCCCTTTTTATACACACTCAGAATCAACTTCAAAGTTGTATGTGTATATATTATTTACTTGGCACAAATACAATACCCTTAACTAATGAAATGTGAATCAAAATAGCATAAAGGGGTTAAATTGGAAGTGAAGAAGACTGGCATTGGCATTGAGCATTCAAACCTCCTAGGCAGGAATGTGAAGGCAGAGATAAAATTTTTCTTGTATTTTTCCTATGTTTATGAAAGATAAAATGTGAATAAATACTGTTCATTCTGATTTAAATGTATAAAGTACCCTAATATAACCTAGTGAAGACAGAAGTAATAGCTAAAAGTTGATAAATGTGTATGTAGAAAGTCCCTTAAAATGTAATAACTATCCTGTCAGAGAAGAAGCAAGGACATTATAACCAGGCAATTGGGACTCTATTAATTATTTGTCAATTGGACAAGAAAGAAAATAGCTTGATATAGGGATGCTGGATCTATAAATAGCTACAGAGATGATAGAATCTTGACTTTAATTTGAGCATATCTGTTGTATGTCTTCAGCATCAAAAGGTCCCATATCAGACAACAGAGTTGATATATAAATGTTGCAATAGCTAAACATCAGATTGTATAAAAAATATGATCATAATGTAAAAAAATCACTTGTTTTGGTTTTTAATTGAATCTTTAAAAATAGGCTCCAAAATATATCTACAACATATAAAAATATTAAAGATATTTTAGATTTATTATTCAAATGTCTGCAACTTTAAGTTCCCACTTATTCTTTATTCTTCCACTACAGTCCTGAGTATTGTACCTGCAGGAGATCTCTGTCAAGTCTCCTCCAATACAATGTGTTTAAATTGAATGTATTGCTTTTCAATATTTTCCCCTTCTTGAACTTCTGTTTGATAATAAAGTTTCATTTTAGGTAGTAGGGCTTCCTGGTCTCAGATTGGAGTCTCTGAAAGCAGATGTTGAGATGGTGTTTGGGTTGTGTGAGGTGTTTTTTTTTTTTAATTGTCTCCTGTCAAAGCAAAATTTCCATGATGGCTGGATGAAGACTCAAAGCTCTGAGCCCGCATGGGATATAAAATTGTCCTCAGCTGCCTTCTCCCTTTGTGTCTGTCCTGTCTTTGGATGCTGGCTGCCCCGGGAAGGTGTGACCTTGAGGCAAGCTGTGAACCTGAAAGAGCCCATTGTGCAGGGCATCTGCTGGACCTGCTTGCTCTCCCACAGCTGAGCAGCAAGTTCTCCAGGGAGGCGTCACTGTCTCCATCATATTCTGCACCCCCCTCACATATACACAGACTCACTAAGTACAATAAATATTGACACTAATTTGTTTTCCTATGTTGGATCCTTCACAACTTTGCTATGCCTGTCTTAATTCTTTTTTATTATCTTATTTTTCATTTCCTTTTTTCTTTCTTTTCTTATTTATGTCCACTTCCTTGGCCATTGTAATGCCAGGGAGCCTAGATGGTTTTCTTTCACGCAGTGCTAAATTAAACAGTAGCTTGTCCTTTGCTTCTAGACAAGGTCTAAACCTGCATTCTTTTATTTTTTTTCTTTTACCTTTTTAAGTTAATTAATTGATTAATTGTACTTAGCTATATATGACAGCAGAATGCATTTTAATTCATTGTACACAATTGCAGCACAACTTTTCATTTTTCTAGTTGTACATGATATAGTGTTACACCCTATGTGCAGTCAGACATGTACCTTGGTTAATGATGTCCACAACATTTAACCATCTTTCTTGCCCCCATGCCCCCTCCACACACCTGCCTCCCCTTTGTCCCATCAAAGTTTCTCCATTTTTCCAATTGCCCCCCCCATTATTGATAAGCATCCACTTATCAGAGTGGCTTTTAGTTTTCTTCGATTCGTTTACTTCTCTTAGCATAATATTCTTTAACTCTATCCATTTACCTGAAAATGCCATAATTTTATTCTCTTTTAAACCTTGTAATATTCCATTGAGTATATATACCACTGATTATTTATCCATTCATTGATTTAAGGGTATCTTGTTTTTTTCCCGTGGTTTAGCTATTGTGAACTGAGCTGCTATAAACATTGATGTGTCTGCATTACTATAGTATGCTGATTCTAAGTCCTTTGGGTATAGACTGAGGAGTGGGATAGCTGGGTCAAATGGTGATTCCATTTCAAGTTTCCTAAGGATTTCCATACTGCTTTCCAGATTGGTTGCACCAATTTGCTATCCCACCAGAAATGTATGAGTGTGTCTTTCCCCCACATCGTCACCAACATTTATTGTTGTCTGTATTCTTGATAACTGCCAGTTCTGAATGATGTGAGATGAAATCTTAAGAGTAGTTTTGATTTTGCACTTCTCTAATTACTAGATATTTTGAACTTTTTTTTATATATTTGTTGATCAAATGTATGTTTTTTTCTGAGACGTGTGTGTTCAACTCCTTAGCCCATTTATTCATTGTGTTGTTTTTGGTGTTAAGTTTTTTGAGTTTTTTATGTATCCTGTGGATGAGTGCTCTATCTGACATGCATGTGGCAAAATAAATGCTCAAAAACATAGACTCTCTTCACCTCATTGATTGTTTCTTTTGCTGAGAGGAAGATTTTTAGTTTGAGTCCATCCCATTTGATAATTCTTGATTTTATTTATTGCACTTTAGCTGTCTTGTTAAGGAAGTCAGGACATGATGAAGATTTGGGCCTACATTTTTTTCAGTTAGGTGTAGGGTCTCTGGTCTGCTTTCAAGGTTATTAATCCACTTTGAGTTGAGTTTTGAGCATGGTGAGAGATTGGGGTTTATTTCTAATTTTTCTGCCTGTGGTTTTCCAGTTACATGGCATTTAGTTATACTAATTATTTATTGAAGCTACTTTTTGTTTTGTTTTGTTTAGACAGGGTCTCACTATATTGCTCAGGCTGGCCTGCCTCAAATGCCTGGTCTCAGATGATCCTCCTGCCTCAGCCTCCTGAATAACTGGGATTAGAGGTCTATGTCACTATGACAAGACTCTTGTGAGGATATTGTGCTAAAGAGTATTTGAGTAAAGGACAGAGTCCAGAAAGTATAACTAACTCTAAAGAGTGTTGCAGAACAGTGCACTCCTAGTCACTAGGTTTTATGTTAAAACAACCAAGAACTGTGGAATATATCCCCATGCGAGTAAATATTTTTCTAATTGTCTTCAAAATTAAGTATTTTGACTTAAAGATCAATTCTGAGAGAGTTGACTTAATGCAGAGTAGTTCTTGCAGGATATTAATATCCTGCCAATAGAATAAAATTCTGTGAGATCCCACAAAAGAAGCAACATAGACATTTTCATATAGCACACTCCCTTATATATCCATTAGAGGAAAGGCTAAGCTGCTATAAGAGATACTTCTCCCTCATGTCCAGAGTATATAAGTAGTACAAGAAGAGTGAGGGTAATTACTCTATAAAGTTTTCCAAGAATCTGAGTACTTCTATCTGTTTTGCTTTTTCATGAACCAAGGGGAAGAAAGAAGTGAAGTATTTTCATTTTTAAATATTTCATTTCACTCTTTAATTGCACCCAACACTCCCAGTACCTCCCAGTGATTAAAGTATATTTGTATAAGCAAACTTACTGAAAAACTGAAAAATCCAGTTAAAAGCTGTAACACAAGTGAAGCTGCTTTATTAGTAATGTTATAGTTAAAGAAACATCTCAGGGTTTCATAAATTGACTTCCAGATAACTCAGGTATAATCAAATCAAACCTTTATTGAAGCACACTGGTGGTGACTAACATAAGGTCTGTTCCAGATCAGCCCAAAACAATTGTAAGGGCATTTATTTTAAGCTTGAAAAGTGCAAAAGGCACATGGGGTTTAGCCAATGCAAGCAAGCCAAGTTACAGAAGTGGGAGATTGCTGTGAGGTTGCGGGAAGCTTAGACAATCACAATTAGCCCATTCACCCCAGTTACAGAAACAGAGCCCCATTAGATTGTTCCTTGTTCTTGAGGGTTTCTACAACAAAAAGGAAGACAACTTGCCCCAGTCAAATAGCCTTTTTATTTGGCATGGCTGTTTTACAAATTGGAGTTAATAAACAAAATGAAGTCACTTTGGCTTGAATATAACAGTAACAGAAGGAGGGCATACATACCAGAGCCATTTGCCACATTATTCAATAAATATTGCCACACATAGAGAATACAGAGTTGTAGGAGAAAATTCTTCTCTTATGGAAATCATAGCTTAGCAGAAGAGATAAACAAGTAAAAGCAATAAAATACAGATATTGTCATGGTTAATTACAATATCCTAAGATGGCAGAATGGAGATATACCACAGGAAACATGTCCTGATGGAGAAGATAAGGAAATGAAGAAAGGGGAATGTTAAGAGGCTGTAGAACCATTGGTATCTTAATGATTCAGCTTTTATCTTGAAGATCATTATCCATTATTGAAGAATTTTAAAGTGGCAAGAGATTATAAAATATGCTTTGGGGAGATATCATTTGGTGACCTCTTTGGGAAGAACAATGTTAAAGGTATGACATTTAAAACTAAAGGAGGAAGGTCTAGAAGATGTGGGGGAGGGCTACAGGAAGTTGCTTTTCATGCAACTTTCCTGGTCTAAAATCAAGAAAGCAGATAAACAGGTTCTCAATGTGGTAAGTGAAAAGAGGGATTTTACTGGATTTAATACTGGACTCTCAGAATAGCTTAGGTACTCAGAATTTTGGATATAATAAAATTAAATAAGAAAATGCAAAGACAGTTTAAGCAGTGTCTATAGTGGATACAATGCAGGCAAATGGGTTGAGGTACTAAGGAAACTTAGGTGGCACTGTGGCATGTGTTGATATGGTGAAATCAAAGATCAAGTACACTGTCAGAATGATCTAGTGGGTGAGGCTACATTGTAAACTCATGTTGAAAAGATTCTGAGGATCTCCCAGTTGTCTACAATAGCCAAGACAGGCACCATTTTCCCTACCACACTAAGATGGTTAACAGCTGTGGGATCAAGCCCAAGCATGACCTGTTTAATCCAAGCTGGGTTCAAAAACAAAACCAGGCAGAGACCTGCCACATGAGTCAGAGTGTGCCTAGGAAGCCAAGAGAAATTCAGGTGTAGACGATGTTATATCCAGGGGAATATGGGACATTCAGACCCTAGAGATCCCAGGTCCCTCTCACCCACTGAGTCTGGCAGTTCACAGGACCAACTGGGGCAGACTGGTTATTTGATCAGGCAGGTGGAAGTGAGTGTGCTCTTGGGAACTGAGCCCAGGAGACTGGGAAGCATTGGATCCATAGGTGGCAGAGGGGGAGAAGAATTGGCTCTTCCTCATAAGTGGAACCTAGGGGAGACTCCAGGGATGCAAACTCTCAGCATAGATCTGCAGCTGCAAGGCTCTGGAAGTATGCTGCTTTAAAATCTCAGATCAACCATCACTCAACAAAGCATGAGGGGTCTAACTAGACTTAAACTCTACCATCAGGAGATCCACCTCTGGGAACTCTGCTCAAAAAACTCTAGAACAACCACCATGAGAGTAGAGCAGAAAACACTCCCCAATGCACCCCACCTCATACTGCCCAGAAGATCAAATAGCAACTTAATGAGAAACACAAAAAGAGGAAGAAGGATTGGACAGCCTCTGGCTACTACTCATGTTTGCAATGAACACTTCAAGAAAAAATGGAAAGAAAGACATTTGGGGAAAGATAAGCAACATATATTCTCATTGGCAATTTTTTACCACTACAACAGAAATGATTCCTTAATTTTTTCTTTAAGAACCTTCTTTCCTCTCTTTTTCTATCTCTCTCTCAATCTCTCTTTATATTGTGTGCTTAATGGTTCATGGACATTTGTACAAATACATATTGGTCTCACTTTACTAATTTCTGGCATTTTTGAAGGTAGTTATTTTTCATTATTCTGTTTTTTGGAGACCCACTTTTATTAGAATAGTTTGTTTTTTTGTGTCTTGTCTATTTCTCGGATTCTCTTTCTCTCTTTTTTTGGTAACAGCTAAATTCTGTAGTTCTCTACTCTTTCATTAATATTTTACGTCTACTTTCTCTCTTTCCTCAAATTCATCATATCCTACATTTCTTCTGCATTTTCTTTTCACCTTTTGAAATAAAAAACCCTTTTGCAAACTTACTGTTTTTAATCTTGGCAATTGTTTACCATATCATTTCTTTTTACTGTGCCAATTTACATTGTAGATGTCACTATAGGAATTAAGTATTTAGTTTAATACTGTGTTGGGGTAAGGTGAGGGGTTGCATCCCCCAGGGAGGTGAGGTGATGAAGTCAGCACACAGGAACAGACTCCAGGGGTCAGGCTTGGTGGCAGTGAGCTCATTTTATTGTGGAAGAGTTACAGTTTATATAGGGCCTGTCTACCAATCATAATTGTATAAGCCAGAAGTACAATATCTTGAAGCTAATCATCATAAAGATCAAAGTTAACCATGGTATGGGGAAGTAAGGGAGCCTGCCAAGTGGGTGGGGACAGCAGGAAGGGTCACCCCTGGATGTTTCCAGTGGCCTGTCCTAGAGCAAACAGGTGTTCCTATTCGCTCACACTTAGATGTTTTCTCACCTATACCCATTCCATGGCTGTCATCCACACTGCAGGCTTGTTCTTTCCCACATTCCCCCCCTTTTATTTTTTGTATGCATGTACTATAATGGCTTTCTTAGTTTCTATCTTATTAACTTGATTGTGTAGATACTTTATAAAGACATATAGTATTACAATACAGATAACACCTATGCCATCGATAACCCAGTTGGTGGGGTCAATCAGAGTAGAAAACTTATCCCACAGCCTCTGAAGGAAGAAAGGGTTGAGGATTAGGTTTGCTTTAGTTTCATTTAAAATAAGAATATGGGAATGCAGAGTCATAGTGAAATTACTAAAGGCTATATTCCAGGGCCCTTTTAACCATTCTGCTAATTCAAGCTGGGTCTTTGTAACATTTTCCACAGGGATCACTGTTTGACAGACATACAAATATTGAGGACTAAAGGGTATCCTAACATTTCAGTTGAAGTATATCAATATTTTCATCCATGAGATCAATCTGTTGTTGTAGCATTAGGATACTTCCTGCAATTGCATGTTAAGTTGCTCTAATACAGTTAAGGCTTCAGTGGAGCATTGAACTACCTGGTTGATAGTGGCAATGTTAGCTGTAGCCTGGATTAAATCCATGGCAGCTGCTGCTGCAGCTAGAGTGGCAGTAATAATGGCAGCAGTAATATCAAAGTCCCATTTTGGACATGAGAGTGAGATTTCTTTGGTAAAGTGTACCTGTTGGATAGAGGATTTTCATCTTTTGGGAACCATAGTATGGGGGTGGGGGGTCCTCATGAGCTCCACTGTCTTAATGGAGTAATTCCAGCAATTGGTCAACGTACAGGAGGAATTAGTACAGTCAAGGTGACAACTGGTGGGGTGGATTGAAGAATGTACAAAGAAAAAATGTGGTTTAACACACATGTGCCCCCCTCACCAGTAGCATGGGTAGCAACAGGGGAATCAAAGGAGCCATCAAACCAGATTGCACCCATGGTGACAGTAGGGCTAATATCCATGAATTTATAAGATCCACATATTAATTGTTTATCCAGTTGTGCAAGACCAGGGATTGTCTGTTTTTTAGATTCTGGACATTAGTCATCCAGTTCATATGTTTCTCAAAGGTATTGTCTCTAATGTAGAATCCTCCTATGATGTAGGACCAAGATCAACTAATGAGCTCATCCAAGAGGAAGAATGGTCAGATGATGAAAAGGGAGTTTCTCCATGTTATGGCCTCTAGAGGCATCTAGAGCTCTCTGTATATTTGTGCCATGGGCAGGGCCACAAGAATGGTTGGGGCTATGAGTGGAGCTCTCTAGCTTGAGGAGGCATGGTAACCCCTTTAGACAAGTCACGACTGGGAATTGTTCTTGATTCCCCTTCTAGAGAGAGGGGCCTATACCTTACAATATCTCATCTCTCTAGTTCCCAGAGGGTGTCATTATGGAGGCATAATACACACTGGAATATTCCCTTCATGTTGGAAAATTTAGCAAGAAGTGAAAAGGTTCATGTATGATTGACTTTAATTAATAGGTTTCGAGGATACTGTACTATAGCATCCAAGGTTACAGGACATTGAGAGATAACATTAGTAGTAAACAATAAGGGCAATACTGTATAATCTAGGCCAAAAGATAACAAAATTCCAGGAGTTGATGCTCCTACCCATCATACATGTGCTTGTGAGTTAGCAGTAATAATGGAACATATTAACAGAAAAAGAGTGCCTGCTCCTGGCTCATGGCCTGGGTCATATCCTGGGCTTGTTGAGCCACACTTTTTATGCACCCCCAAGTTATTTTTTGTGCTCTTCTACAATGAGATTGTCTGTAATGGTGTGTGTTCCTTCTTCTCATTGGTGGTGGGGGTGGGGGTGTCAGCAGGCAAAGCATTACCTGGGGTGTCATTAAGAGAGAGCTTCTTCAGGTGCTTCACTAGTGGTTCCATGATCCTGGGTGGGGGATTCATGTTGTAGCAATGGGTGTATGTTCTTTGCCGGGATCCACATAGGCTGAGAGTCCCTTTCTGGAAAGACACAAGCAAAACCTTACCCTTGTGTTAGCAGTGGATGTGGGCCATTCCACTGATTAGCCATTGAGTCCTTCCAGTGGACTAGGAGGAGCCAGGTAGTGTGGGGGAACAATCCCCAATGTTTAACAGCTGGGGAAATGCCTGATGCAACAATGGTTAAAAATTTTAAAGTTATTAATGATTGTGTCAAGAGAGCATTAGGGTCCCCTTTATTTCCCCCCTTTTATTTTTGTAATTGAGTTTTTAGGGTTTGGTGGGCTCTTTCTACTATACCTTGTCCATGGGGGGTTATACAGGATACCAGTTGTATGAGTGAAGTTCCAATTATGTAGGATTTTTTAAAATTTTGCATAGGCCACACCATTATCTGTTTTGATTGCCCAAGGTACACCCATGCAGAGTACTGCTTGCTTTTATGCTTTGAGGACATGGTTAGTTGTTTCTCCTGTCAAGGCAGCAGCATGTATGAAGTAGGAGAAAGTGTCAATGATAACATTGATAAACTTCAGTTTTCCAAAAGAGGAAATGTGGGTTACATCCCTTTGCCAAAGTTTATTGGGTGCAAGCCCTCTGGGATTGACTCCTTGTGGTTGTAGAGGTCCTATAAAGGGGCACAGGATTTGCAGGTATGTACAAGATGTTTAAATTGTTGAATTGTAAGATCTGGAAACAGTCATTTAATTGCTGCAGGGGAAAGATGAAGTTGTTTATGTAAATGTCTGGCTTGTTCGATACTAGATAGAGAGCTAGTAAAACTTAATCTGTCCACTTCATGATTGCCTTCAGCTAGGGGGCCTGGAAGGCCAATATGGGATTGGCCTTAGGATTCTGGATATACCAGGGTTGGTGTCTCTTTTCAATGAGTTCCTTCAGAGTAAAAATCAAAATGTCAATCAATGAACCTTTGGGTTGGAAAGTGGAAAACCCAAAGTTATGGCATAATTGTACAGCATAGTGACTGTCAGAGAAAATATTAATGAGGCTCAAGTGGGACTTTAAAGTTTCCATAATTTCTTGTAGCTCTCCCACTTGTACAGATCCATTATGTTTCCCCTTGAGGATGGTTTAAGGCTTGGAATGTATGGTGGCACCCCTGGTCTCATTGTTAGCATCAGTGGGAAGCTGAGACTGCATTGGGAATAGGTACCCTTTTGGGACAGCATGTTCCAAAGCTTGAATGGGAAAGCTCTTAAAGCCCTGTTGGAATCTAATAGAGGGGTAGTGGCAATTTATTTCTTCATTGAAGCCCTCCAGTATAGCCTGGAGTAACGTTGTTTTGTACTAGATATTCAATTGAATATCTTCTTGCTGAGAGGGGTGGTTAAAATGTCAGGCTCTTTGTTATATAAATGTTTGGCAAAAGTCCAAAGTTTTAGTGCTAGGAAGCCAATATCATTGAAAAGTGAGGTGGCCTTTTGAAGCTTGCTGAAAGCTATGTGTGACCAATAAAGAGGTCCCTTTTGGTAAAGTACTCCAATTGGTAGGTAATAGGGCCAGCAAAGGCAAGGATGGATCATAACTTTCTAACTGTATGGATGCCACATTGTCATTCATTTTTTGTAGGGTTACACTTGCCTCCATGGGTAAGGTGTCTAGGGGAACTGGAATGGGCATCCTCCTATAATAGGGAAAAGAGAGGCTGTAATTCCTGGGACAGCATTCCAAGAAAAAACCTTATCCAGTTAATTTTTCTGCACAATTGTTGCAATTTGGTAAGAATGTAGGTATCTTTGATTAATAACTGTGGATGGGCAGGGAAGATTACATCACCAATGTTATATCCCAGGAAGGTAAAAGGGGCTATCTTTTGGACTTTCTCAGGTGCTCTAGTGAGCCCTATACTCTATAGGTTAGCTACCAATTGCTACAAGATTAGGTCTAGTGTGGCAGTATCCTCATGGGCTATGAGGATATCATCCATGTAATGCATATTGAGGTATTGTTGATGTAAGGACCTCGTAGCAAGACTGACATAGAGCTGACATAAAGTGGGGATATTTTAATCTCTTGAGATAGAACATTCCATTGATACCTCCTGGCAGGCATCTGGCAATTTTGTTTATAAACTGAAAAGGCAAAATATGAATGGTCTTGAGGATGTAATGGAATGGAAAAGAAGCAGTCCTTTATGTTCACCACATGAATGTGGTAAGTCTTTGGGATGCCAGAGAGGGTGAGGCAACCCAGGTTGAAGGGTTTCCATTTTTACCATATGTTCATGGTACAATCATGAAGGAGCCTCCATTTCTGGGTGTCTTTCTTCTGAATTACAAATATTGGTATATTGTGGGGACCAACTGAGGGCTTGATATCCTTCTCCAATTGTTCAGTAACTATTGCTTTCAAATGTCTTAGTTTCTCCTGGGGAATAGGCCACTGCTCAATCCAAATGGGATCCATTGTGTCCCATTGTAGGGGGATAGGTTTAGGGGATGAGTTCGGCAGAACAGTGGCCCTTAGGATGGGGGTTTCTCCCTGATTATCTAGTTTTATCATGTACTAAAATCTCACTATAAAAAGCCTTGTCATCAGTGGTCAGCATGGTAACTATATTGGTGAGGATGTTTCATCCAATAGATTGCAGGGGATTCTTTCCTTCAATGGGGGGTAATAACTCTGAAATTATCATCTGGATTCTCCCAGATTACTGGCTGGGTTGTCTCCCTAGAAGGTTGGAGTCCCCCAGTGCCTCGTATGTTGGATCCCTTCCTAGTCTCCTAGGGCATGGCTTGGGTCTCTTCCCATCAGAGCAGTGTCATGTCCATTCCTGTGTCCACCACTTCCTGGAAGGGTTGACTGTCCAGTTTGATTAACATCCTAGCCTTGTCCATTCCTATAAGCATAGTCCAGATAACTTTGGGATGGAGGATCCCTCTTGTTAGTGGGGCTGAGGGTTGCCCTTCTTCCCATTTAAAGGAAGCGGCCCAAGCTTAGTTCTGCAGTCTTCAGCCCAATGCTACCCCCTTTGGCAATTGGGACAGATGGATGGGGGCTTTAGTGAGGTAGACTGATTGGAGTAGGGGCACTATTTTTTGAAGTGATGAGTGCCACCGCAGCTCCAGCAAGTAGACCCCTTGTTTGGCCCTGGATGGTTGGTTTGGGGAGATGTAGAGTTGGTGGTTATGGTAGTAAGGGAGGCAAGGACCTGGTTGACTAGGTTTGTTTGAGTACCTAGGTCCTTTGTTGCCCACTCTAACCATTTAAAAGTTGATTTCTAACAGGGGCTATGGCGGTTCTAGTCTCGGAAATTGTGCCCTCCTAGACCAATACCTTAATGAACTCTTCTGTGGCACCCTCATGAGAGACCTTGCACACTACAGCCTGGGTAACTCTGGAGAGAAATTCTGGCAACCACTCATTGGGTTTTTGAATTAATGAACTGAGCTGGACTTCAGCCTGCATAGAGGGGACACCCTTATAGGTGCTCTGTGCACACAGGTAGACCTGATCAAAGTATTGGGCCACTCCAATAACAGCCTGCTGTTGGGGGGGTACTATGATTTCCTTCACGCTTAAGCATATTCATGGTAATGACAACTTGGGCAGCAGCATTGCAGATGGCCTGTTGGTCACATTTATCATTAAAATAAGCTTTCCACTGTAGGAACTGTGGTCTTGTTAGGATGGCCTGCATGAGCATGACCAATCATAGTGAGTTTGGAGATTATCTGCTCACTGGTCCATAAACTGCTCCATCTAGGGAAAATCCAGACCATCTTCTAGGGTGGCCTTATGTATGGTGGCTAGATCCTTTTGGGTTGGAGCAATCCAAGGCTGATTTGCTGTATTGGGCCCTACGTTGACAGGAAAGCCTAGATGGCATGGGACCTCATCTTAAGTAGGTCTGAGTACTGATTCAAAAAGTGGTTATTAGGGTAGGTCAGTGGTGTGGCTGTGGAGCTGGAAGAGACTGGCCACTAGATGGCAGTAGAGGACAAGGTTAAAGGGAATGTTCTGTGGGTGGCTGCCTGCAAGAGGCTGACCTGGCAGTTGTGGGCTGGGTATGGGGATGGGCCCCCTTATTTGGGTGGGCAGGTGCTGGTGCCTCAGAGGAATTTTCAGTGGAGGCTCCTAAGGATGCATTTCCTTCCATGAGGAGGGGGCTGGCAGTGGCAGAGGAATCTTCAAGTCTTCATTGTCCTCCATTGTTCCTCCCAAACATACTATGATGGTGGTATGGACTGGAAAGAAGAGATGGGTGTAGGCCTGGCCTTCTTGAATTTTCCTCTTCCAAACCATCACAAGGACGCCATGCCAAGCTCTTTGTCTCAGAGTGTATCAGTGGACATCAAGGGTGCCAAGCAAACTACATTGTCCCAGAAGTCAAAGATATCAGGGTCATTGTTTTTGAGACTGCAGCTACAAACAAGTGCCTGAAGGGCTTTAATTTGTGGCTCTCTCTGAGAGGGAGGAAATTTGCCCATAATGGAAACAGTCATTAAAGGGGAAGGATCTTGAACTCAAAGAGCCAAAGAAGAATGGCCACTATGGCACTCAAAAGGAAGAGAAGTCCTAGAATCGGGGCCACTGATGTTGAGGGAGTAGGTGGAAGGAACGGGGAATATGGAAAAGATGCATCAGGTTGAAATGTGCTATTAGGGAGGGAGACTTCCCTGGCTGTCACCCCAGGGCCATATATCCATTCACTGTGTCTTGGAAGCGAAGAGTGGCTGTAAGCCATGACTTTCTTGGTTCAGGTACTGGAGAGATCAAACCCTTATGTGTGCCTTCTGGATGAACCAAGGAGCTCCCACTTTGTGACTAACCAGGGAGTAGGGATGAAGGGGAGGTTATGTTCTTCCCTAACAAATCCTAACAAAGAGGTGACAAATCAAAACCACAAACTTTTGCCCCACCCCCACTTCTGAAAGCAAAAGGAGGAAAGAGGTCTAAGCACTCACCTGGCTCAGATATAAGCTGATCAGGGGCACTCACTTAGCCTTTGTTGCCACAAAAGAAGTTGTTCCACGGGGGCCCCACGTTGGGCACAAGATGTTGGGGTAAGGTGTTGGGTTGGGTCCCGTGAGGAGGTGATGCGACAAAGTCATCACACAGGAACAGACTCCAGGAGTCAGGCTTGGTGGCACTGAGCTCCTTTTATTGAGGAAGAGCTACAGTTTATATAGGGAATGTCTACCAATCATAATTGTATAAGCCAGCAGTACAATATCTTAAAGCCAATCATCATAAAGATCAAAACTAACCTTAATATGGGAAAGTTAGGGAGCCTGCCAAGCCGTCAGGGATATCAGGAAGGGTCACCACAAGATGTTTCCAATGGTCTGTCCTAGAGCAAACAGGTGTTCCTATTCGCTCACACTGAGAGGTTTGTCAGCTATACCCATTCAATGGCTGTCATCCACAACACGGGCTGGTTCTTTCCCACAATACTGTATATTGTTTACATTAATAGTTGTTATTATTTGTCTCCCTCAACCCATGAGTTGCAAGAAAACTTCATGAACACTATACGTTCTTAGTGTAGTATCTCTGTCACCTTGACACATACAAACAATATGAAAAAGCAAGAAAACACACAAACAATATGAAAAAGCAAGAAAACAAACCATCCCAAACATACCAAAATATCTGAATAACAGAATCCACCCTCACTACAGTGGATAAAATGTAAGAGAAGGAATTTAGAAAGTTCATAGTTAAATTGATCTAAGAGATAAATGATGTAAGGAATGAAAGCAGAGACAAAAAAATATAATCTTGTAAATAAAGTTGATCATGGAGAAGAGATGTTAAGAGACTATGAACCGAACTTTCAAGAAATATAGGCTAATGGAAAAAGGTCAAATTTAAGATTTATCAGGCTAGATGAAGCCTTGGAGATAAAAAAAAAGGAATCCACAAACTTTTCAGTGGAATATAAGAAATTTTCCAAACCTTAAGAACAAAATGGAAAATCAAATATAGGAGGTATACAGGACTCCAAATATTACATTACAACTTGCCCACACCAAGGCAAATTATTATGAAAGTATCTAACATACAGAATAAGGAAAGAATTCTAAAGGCCATCAGAGAAAAACAAAAGGTAACATTTAGAAGGAAACTAATCTGAATCTGCTAACATCTCAACCTATCCTCAAAGCTAGGAAGTTTTTCAATAATATATACCAAGCTCTCAAGGAAAATAGATGACAACTAAAAATACTATACACAGTACATTTAAGTTTCAGAATTGATGATGAAGGAAAAACCTTCCATGATAAACAAAAGTTAAAAGAATTCCCAACTAGAAAGCCTGAAGTACATGCACAATAAAATATTTCATAATGAAGAAATAAAACATAAGGTTGAAAGCAAAAATAAAGAGGAACTACATTAGGAGAATAGTTAATAAAAGAGGAAACTAATACAAATTAAAAGCTAGAAATAAATTAAAATGACAGGGAATGAAAATTATTATTCAAAAATAACATTGATTTTAAATGGCATAAATTCAACAATCAAAAGACATAGGATGGCAAATTGTATTAAAATAAGACCCCCAAAATATGCTATTTTTAGGAGACATACCTCATAGGCAAAAGCATCCACAGACTGAAGGAGAAATGATGGGAAAAAAACATATTACATGGCTCTCATAAACAAGCAAGGGTTTCTATCATCATATCATAAAAAGTGGACTTGAAGACAAAGTTAATTAGAAGATGCAAAGACAATCATTTTATACTGCTTAAGGGAACTATACAAAAACCAGAAATAACAACATTAATACTTACACTCTAAACAATGGAGTATCTACTTAAATAAAACTTATATCAAGTAAAAAACAGACCACAACAAAATAATACTGGATGATTTTAACACACCACTTGCATTACTGAATAGATCTTCCAAACAAAAACTAAATAAACAAAGTATATAACTAAAAATACAATTAATAATTTATACAGCACACATATATAGAATATTTTCTCTATCAATGACTAAATATGCATTCTTCTCAGCAGCACAAGTTTTCTAAAATAGACCCTCTCTTAGGCCACAAAGCAACTCTTAGAATGCATGATATGCATTCTAACAGATAATGAAATGAGATTGGAAATCAATGATAAAATTAAAAAATGATGCTACTCTAACATCTGAAGACTAAATAATACACTATTGAATAATGACTGGATGGTAGAAGAAATAAGAATTAAAATAAAAACAAAAAGATACATAGAGGTAAATGAGAATAATGATACAACATATCAAAGTCTCTGGGACACTATGAAGGTGGTTCTAAGGAAAGTTCATAACATTCAACTCATTCACTAAAATAATACAAAGTCACCAAATAAATAATCTAACATTAAATCTTAAGGACTTAGAAAAAGAAGAACAAATAAACAATAAAACAATAGAACATAGAAAATATTTAAAATCAAATCTGAAATTAATGAATTTGAAACAATAACAACATTTTTCAAAAAATTAATGTAACAAAATGTTTGTTCTTTGAAAACAAATAAATAAAATATATAAACCCTTAGCAAAACTAACCAAGAGAAAGATAGATTTTAATAATTTAAGTGTTTTCTATGATGAAAAAGGAAATGTGACCAAGGACATCACTGAAATGTAGGAGAAAATCAGAGAGAAACTATTTTGAAAATTAATACTGTATTAAATTTGAAAATCTTGAATACACTGACAAATTTCTAGAGATATATAACTACCCAGATTGAACCAGGAGGATGTAGAAAATTTAAACAGATCAACTTCAACTCATGAAATTGAAGATGCCATCAAAAGCCTACCAAAAAATGACTGGAAGAATTTGCACCAAAGTTCTACAAGATCTTCAAAGAGAACTAAAACCATCATTCTCAAAGTATTCCACAAAATAGATAAGGAGGGAATCCTACCAAGTTCATTCTATGAAGCTAGTATCACCCTGATTATCAAAGACACATCAAGCCTGAAAACTTCAGACTAATATAGTGGATGAACAGAGATGCAAAAATTCTTAATAAAATAATGATATCACATATGAAAATACATTTAAATGACCAAGTGGATTTTATCCCAAGGATGTATGTTTGGTTCAACCTACAGTAATCAATAAATATAATTCATCACAAAAATAGATTTAAAAACAAGAATCATTTGATTATCTCAATATATACCAAAAAAAGGATTGGATAAAATGTAACATCTATTCATGTTTAAAACACTAGAAAACCTTGGGATAGTAGAAAAATGTTGATGACATGATTCTGTAGTTCAAAAATCAAAAAACCAAAAAAAAAAAAAAAAAAAACCTTCACCAGAAAGCTGCTTAGAACTCATAAATGAATTGAGCAAAGTGATGGGATATAAAATTAATGCCCATAAGTCAATTGTGTTTCTAAATATCAATGATGAATAGCTGAAAAAGAAATTAGGTAAACTGTCCTATTTACAATAGCCTCACAAAAATAAAATAAATAAGCTACTTGGGAATTGATTTAACAAATGCGGTGAAAAGTCACTACACTGAAAACTATAGAACACTAATGAAAGAAATTTTGGGAGACTCTAGAAAATTGAAAGATCTCCCATGTTCTTGGATAGGCAGACTTAATATTGTCAAAATGGCCATACTATCAAGAGTGCCATACAGATTTCATGCAATTCTTATTAATTATGATATTTTTTATAGAACTAGAATAATTAGTCAGTAAATAATTAATTATTTGGAAAAAAATAAGAGGCCACCCAGAATAGCCAAAGCAATTCTTAGTGAGAAAACTAATGCAGAAGGCATTATAATAACAGGCCTTAAATTATATCACAAAGCTACAATAACAAACAGCATATTATTAACACCAAAACAGACATGAAGATCAATGGAAGAGAAGACACAGAGAAAAATCCATATGAATTCAGTTATCTCATGCTACACAAAGGCACCAAAAACATATATTGGAAAAAAGTCTTTTCAACAAATGGTGCTGGGAAAACTGGAAATCCACTTGTAGTAGAAGACAATTTTGTTCCTATTTCTCATTTATAAAATTCAAGTCAAAGTGTATCAAAGACATGCATATTAGACCAGAAGTCCTCCACCTACTTGAAGAAAATATATACCCAACACTCAAACATGTCAGTGTAGAAACATTCTTCCTTAACAAGACTGCCAGAGCACTAAAAGTAAAATTTAAAAAAAATCAGTAAATGGCAGTAAATGGGATGGTGCTAAATACATCTCAGATAATGCATTAATTTCCAGAATATTCAAAGAATTGAAAAAGCTTAACATCAAAATATCAAAAACATCGAGAGAGAGAGAGAGAGAGAGAGAGAGAGAAACACACACATATATATATGTGTGTGTGTATATATATATATACACACACAAACACACATTTTTTCTCCTGATCAATATATGGGCAGGAAGACATATGGATGGTCAACAAATTAAAAAAATTGTTCAACATCACTAGCAATTTAATAAATAAAAATTAAAACTACACTGAATTTCTATCTCAAGCAAGATGTCAGTTATCCAGAATGCAAGTAACAATAAATGTTGGTGAGGGAAACAGCACATTTGTACATTGCTGGTGGGACTACAAATGGGTGCAAATACTCAGGAAATCAGCATGGCAGTTCCTCAAATATCAGGAATGGAACCACCATTTGACCAAGTTATAACACACTTCAGAAACTTCAGAAAAAATTTAAGCCATGTGAAAGTGACTTTTTAAAAGAGCTACTCCTACTCCCATTCAGACCACTATTGTAGGTCTGCTTTCCTTTTGGTAAGCATGGAATTCTGTATTGCCCCTTTTATTCCTCCACTTTCCCCTTTACTAAAACCTCACCTATAATGTTTTCTTGAAGCATATCTTTCAAAACTTGAACACACATACTATGTGGGTACACATACTTTTTTGAAATCTAATTATTCTCTCTAGAAGAATAACACTCTGCAGGTGCTTTAGCAAATCAGAAAGGTATGGACCCTGGGTAACTTTCCAAATCTCCATGTAAATGTGAGGAAAAGTAAGATTTCTTTCTATTTCTGTCATGGGCTCTCTATGATGTAAACCTTAAGCATCTCTCTCTCTCTCTCTCTCTCTCTCTCTCTCTCTCTCTCTCACACACACACACACACACACAATCACTCACACACACATATACACACATTTTATAAAATAGAAAAATCTAAATCCATAATTAGACAAATTTACTTCTTTCTAAAGGCAACATTATCTGGAAAGGTACCCTGACTGACAGTGTAAACAACCTTTTCTAATAATTTTACATAGCAGTTTGTTTTCCCTGTTTAGGCCCTGGGATGTGCATACTCATATGGAGAAGCTATAAGAGGCTGTTCTTAGATAAAATAACTAGCTACTCCTAGTCTAATTTTTTCAAAAAATATATGCTGAAACCTTGAACTTTCCTGTTTAAAATAACTTAATATTCTCTCTTTTGGTCTTGGCTACCAGAAGAATTGTAGAAAATGATATGCTCTCCTTATGGCAGTCCAAAGCTAGATTGAGCATCAAGGTTGAATCTTCTATGAATTATTTATGTGCTAAAATATTCTAGTTATGTTAATGCCAAAATATAATGGTAATCTAAAATACTGTAAAGTATTATATTTCTGTGGAGAGAGTAAGAATAAAGCCCATTTTTATTCAGCAAATAACCCATATATATATATATGGTCCATATGCCTCCAAAAAGTAGATATTTCTAAGATTCATGTTTTGTTTTATCATAATAGCAGTAAAAACACAAAAATGTAAGATAAATATTATTTAAAGTTACCATGAAGGTGCATGAGTTACTCTTTGCAACATATGGTATTAGAACAACTGATTATCCAAATCCAAAGAATTAAATTGAATTCCAGTGTCTCCCCATACATAAAATTTAACTCAAATGAATCATAAACCAAAATGCAAGAGATAAAACTAGAAAAATCTTATAAAAATATAAGACTAAGTATTCACAAACTTGGGTTAGGCGAGTTTGTTAAGTAAGACATTAACTAGATTCTAATCATAAAAAATTATAGATTGTATTTCACCAAAATTAAAAATTTGGAACTTCAAATAATACCCACTAGGTGGGATATTTTTAAAAAGTAGACAATAACAAGTACTAACAAGAATGAGGAGCTACTTCAAATTTTCTACTGTCATGGCTGGGATGAACATGAAATGACAAAACCACTTTGAAAAATAAGTGCAGTTTCTTAAAATGTGAGGTACAAATCCAGAAATTCACTACTGGTTATTTACCCAAGAAAAATTAAAACATATGTCTATATACAGTTTTGTTCATGAATGTTCATAGCAGCATTATCAATAACAGCATAAAATGAAGTAAATAAGAATCAACAGATAAATGGAAAATAAAATATAGCATATTGTACAATGGTATGATGAAATAAATAGTGATGAATTTTGTAACATAAGTGTTCCTCAAGGAAATATTAAGTAATAAAAGCCATTCATAAAGGGTAAAAAGATTAAATTTATATAAAATTCTAGCATAGGTAAATCTTAGAGATGAAAGCTGAGTACAGATTAACTAAGGCCAGTGGAGGGAACATGCCAATGGACATGACATTACTTTTGGGGATGATAAAAATGCTCAAAATAAGATTATGATTTTGGTTTCACAACTCTGAAAGTGTTCAATTAAAATAGATAAATTTTATAATATAATATCTCAAGAATTCTGCTTAAAAATAAAATATTCTATTGCTATTATGAATCATTATATTATATTTATATTTGTTGCTGACCTCTTGCTTTTTTAATGTATTTTTGTTCCTACCATTTGACCTATCACAGCACAAGTATCAATTTAGATTAATGAACACTGGGAATTGGTATTCTGAAAAGGGGAACTGTATAGGATATTTACATCACAAATAAAATGAAGTATAAGTGATGGTGCAAAGGTTATGGCATGAGATGATTTACTTCTTTGCAAAAGACATTCCTTTGTTCATTTCCTCTGTCTGTGCTAGCTATCCCACCACCATCAGCATGCATGCATTTACTGATGATATTCAAGGAAGAAATCCCATCATTATTTCATTACTGGGAATTCACTCAAAATATTTTATGAGCATTATTTTTTAAAATATAGAAAAGAATTTGAGGTTGTAAGAAGAAAATGGATTTAGCTTCTTAGGAAAGCACAAGAAATTGTGTTGTATCTCTTCTCCTGAGGGGATGAAATTCTCTCAAATAGAAAGACAAGGAGTAACTGTAATATAGAAATTTGAATTCTATTTATATGATTTAAACTCCAAATTAATGCCCCTTTCCCAGGAAGTTTCTCATGCTACAGTTCACCTGATGAAATATATTTATATTTTATAAAAGAAATGATAGGAACTCCATAGGTTCTATTTTTACACACACACACACACACACACACACACACACACAAATTGTTTTGGTTCATTAATGCTTTCCTTATTTCTACTTTCCTCTGGAAATTTTTTCTCAGAACAATTTTTTGATAAATAAAATAAGATGAACACTGCTTATTTACTTACATAATTTTTAAATGAAATTAAAACTTAATTTTGTATGATTCATGCATTGAGAAAATTCTTAAGATAAAGTAGTATGGTTTATTATATTACCATAGTTGTTTAATTTACAGCTATGATAGAGATAGAATATTTGGTAAATTATAATTGATATTACATTCCTCCATGAAAATATAGTTCATAGAGCTTCTAAGGAGGAGACATTTTCACAATACATTTATTAGAAAATATCTGCTTAAATAACAAACAACTGTGTTATTTAATTCAGATTGCATAAAGTTTCAAATATTTAAGTAGACAATCATTAAAAATATAGCTGTGAAGCAGGTTCATTTTGTACTGATTATCAACTTATTAGTTACACATAGGCAAAAGAAAAAAACAGAAACCTAGGATTCATTGTGAACTGGTCTGAAGGCTCAGGGGTCATTAAAAAGATGTAACACTAAAGGTAAATGACAGTATTAGCATGACCAATATCAGGGTTCTTAGTCTTCCAACATAGAGACTTCCAACATAGAAAGGCTGATATGAGAATCCCACATAAGCCACAAGTCTTTAAAGAATTATAAAATTGTTCTAAAATTGTTGACCCCTAGCTTCTGATGAAATATCACATACAAATCTTGTCTGGAAAAAGCCACATTTCCTTCAAATATTGATTGAACTAATTTCAAAAATAGAAGTTTAAAATGAGAAGATTAATAAATACAAGAGCAAAATCATGAGTCAAAATCAATAGAAAGGACAAATAACAAATTAAAAAAAAAAAAAAAACCCGGGGATTTCCATAATGAGATACAGAGTCCATAACTTAGTATAAATATTTTTTAAAAGTAAAATATTGAATAAACATTGAATTTAAAGTGAAATTGATAAACCCAGCTAATTCCCTCTTATATTGGAATCATCTCCCCACAAATTCATGAAAGGCTTTACTATAAAATACTGCAATTTCCAAACTTGCCTGGAATGCCTGCCGGTGCCTTGAACTCACTCATGCCTGGATTTCCCTGATCAGATAGCAAACCTCTCTGAAATTTTAGTGGCTCCTCATAAATTCTAGCTCTCCCTGGCCAGATAATGACCTTCTGTGAAGCTCTAATGACACCTCATAAATTCTGATGTTGTGATCTAAATTTACTCCCTAAATGATGATCCATTTAGACTATTAACCAGCACAGATCCCAAATGGTATTGATGTTTTCATAAATTGG
Organism: Urocitellus parryii; assembly: GCF_045843805.1. NCBI lineage: Eukaryota > Metazoa > Chordata > Mammalia > Rodentia > Sciuridae > Urocitellus > Urocitellus parryii. The sequence goes on from NW_027551767.1 coordinate 680,680, forward strand.
TCAATGAAACAAAGGGTTTAAAGTTACTTTGTCAGCATTAACAAGGTTTTACTAAAAATGTAAAGTCCCAATGGGCATAATTCTATATACTTAAACATTATGTTTTCATAAAATGGTAAACAAATGTAATTCCATATAAAAAGGTTTATTGAAGATTTTTAAGTGTGAAGGCCCAAAAGTTTAAACTGCTTCTATTAAGAGTGATGTAAACAACATAAAGTATTTCTTTTTATTAAAATTAAATAATTTGCCTAAACTCAAAAATTTACAAGGATTGTTTCATATTGTGAACAAAAGGAGGATAACCGATAAAAAAGAAAAATTAGTTCTATAAGAGTTGGTTTCATATATGTAAAAAAATTAGTCAAGGCTATTGGAGGTTTTTCTTTAAGGTCAAATGTTAATATACTGATATAAACCAAAGTTTAATCTGTATGTTAAAAATGAGGATTTCTTAAAACATTGATTTATCTCTAACATTATATTTATTAAGTCTCATTTTTTGAGCAAGTAATCTTAAAAAAATTAAAGATTATACAATTATGGTTAAACAACTTTTATTTTAAAATATTATAATGACATTTCCTAAGAGCTAAACTTAATTAATATAAAAACATCAAGGTAATTATGATACTATTGCTATTTTTTGTATATTAAATATGTTCATGTCTTCCAGGTATACAAGTTTTTAAAGTATAACCTTTAAAAGAACATTATATAAAGCTGGTGTTCTTCAACTAAAGTTGTATGGTAATTTGGGGCTTGTAAGGATGATAAACATTATTGGAGATTTATTTATACCATTTATTGTTCAATAACTGGACCTTTTATCACTAAGATCTAGAGTTTTATGTTACCTTTTATAGTAGGGTGCAATTTAAATGTATTTTAAGTTAATGAGAACCTAAAGTATGTAAATGTTAATATTAAAGAACACAGACATTTTGCAACTTTTCCACAAAGGTTAAAAGTTCTCAGCCTTTTTGTAATTCATGTTTTAAATATAATATTGTGTTAGCTAATATTCATGTGACCTTAAACAACAATATATGTAAACTTTATAAAATTATATTTAAGAAACAAAAATCAACTTCAAACTAGAACACTTTTCTTAAGATCTATATAGATTTATAAAGAGCCCTGCCTTACCTGAGATAAGGCTCTGCTTCCCATCTTAATGCATGTCAGAATGACTGCACAGCAGGCCAGATCTCAGTTCATTTACAGTTGTATTGAAAAGATTGATTTTTGTTGCTAAGATTACTAGGATCTCAAATAGGGGTTATAATATAACTCAGTCAAAATTGAAGCTAGATAATACACAAACTAAATATGTTTTTACTTTGGTTAATTTTATTTTTTATTTTCCTTACAAACTGTCTAAATGTTGCTAGTTTTGCATAGGGGAGGGCTATTCTCTCTGCTTCCTGGTTCAATGTCCTAAACTGTTTTTCTCTGCCATACTCTTCTACCAGGATGTTCTGCCTCACCTGTGGCTCAAAGCAATTAAGTCATCCATGTATGTATTGAGAACTTTGTTCTTGTCAGGTCTTTGGTCAAAAGCATTGAAAAAGTTTACTAAATGTTAATTTATTATAATAACTATTGTAATAGGTATAGATGATATCTTAATATCATTTTAATTGGCATTTCCCTTGTAGTTTAGTAGTACTGAGCATCTTTCATATTCACTGTACTTCTTGTCCCTTTTATGTACTCTTTTGAGAAATGTATAGTCAGGTCCTTTTCCCATTTTCTAATCAGGCTGTTTTCCTACTATTGAGTTAAAGCACTTGCTTATCTTTCTGAATATTAACTCCTTATTTGGGGTACCATTTACAAATATAGACTCTCAATCTATCTATTGCATTTGTTCCTGTTGTTACCATTTTTGTGCAGAATTATTTTAGTTTTTATTGCCTGTGCTTTTGGGGTCCTACCCAAAAAATTATTTTTTGGCCAATGTCATGGAGTTTTTCCATGTTTTATCCTATTTCTTATGGTGTGGGGTCTTATGTTGAATACTTTAATGCATTTTGAGTTGATTTTTATATATGGCAGGAGATTAGGGTCTCATTTCATTTTTCTGCACATGGATATAAATTTCCAACAATTACTGAAGTTATTGTTATTTCGCTATTATGAGTTCTTGGCATCTTTTTAAAAAATAAATTGATTATAAATGAGTGAATATACTTCTGAGGTTTATTTCTGTTCCATTGGTCAGTCTCCTTTATGTCAGTACTAAAACTATTTTAATTATTTTACATTTTGTAGTATATTTAGGGATCAGAAAGTTTAATGGCTTTATGTGTTGAATTTTGTATTGTCTAAAATCATACGTTGAAGTCCTTGAACCCGATATCTCAAAACATGGGTGTATGTGGAGAGTTTCAATGATGTTATTATGGAAAATTCAGTTATTATGATCATCTCTAATCCAATATGACTACTTTTCTTATAAGAAAAGGAAGTTAGAATGCAAATATGTTCAAAGGGAAAACTACATGAAGACCCAGGGAGAAAATGGTCACCTGAAGCCAAGGAGAGATTCTAAATCTTCCTTCACTTAAGAAGAAACGAAACCAGTTTAGATCTTGATCTGTGAGGAAATAAATTTCTGTTGTTTAAGCAATCTAGTCTATGGTATTTTGTATGGCAACCCTAGAAAACTAATAACATATCTAATCTCCACCGCTGTTTTCCATATGAGTGAGACATTATTTAAATCTGAAAAATGTAACAGGCTTTAAACTTCAAAGTAAGTTACATTTAATTCCACGTCTTATCAAATGCTTGTGAAATTTTGAACCAAGTATATCTTGAATTAAAAGGCCACAAAACTAGTCAATTGTCAAATCCTTTTATTTTGATGTTCCTTTATTATGATGATAACTATTATTGCTTTGATTTTAAATCTGACTTTACCATTTATTTGCTTTGAATCCATGGATAAGTTTCTCTCAATCTCTTTGGCTTAAATTCTCAGTGGCAAAATGCCAGATAATTATGTCTGCCTTATACAGGTATTATCAGAACAATATTAATGGCATACACTGACTGATAACTGTAGGAAATAACTGGAAGTTGCAGATAATATCCTCAGGAATAAATTTTACAAATCTAATAATCTATCAAATAAAATTACAATTTTCTGATCAACAGATATTTGAATTAGTTTTTTCTTGATTATTTAGTTTAAGGTACTTTCAATATATAAAACAGATTATGTAGTTATGCATTTTAAATAAATTGATTTTCTTGCATTTTAATCAATAAGATACTCAATATGGTAATAAACTTGTATTAATTTAATATACAACAGATGCTGGAATAGCATACCATCCCTGTGGATTAAATTCATTTAAATTTGAGATACTAGTCAGTAAATGTTAATATGTGAAGTTGAAATGGCAGAATTTAATTTAGATGAAGTTTGGAGTTCACCTGATTTGACTCACTCATTTTCTAAGATGGTCTCTGAATTCCAAATCCTTCTAGCAGCTGAACACAAGGATCAGATTTTATTGGTAGAATATTTTGCTTAGTGCTAAAGCATACAAAGTATACTTTTTCTAGAGGCATGATTTTTATTTTTTATAAAGCTAATGTGTGAGATGTACTTTCAGTAATATAAAAATAAAAGCAGCAAATAGGAAAGCACAAGGCCACAATAGCATCATTATTTTGCAAACTCTTCCCTGAGCTATAACTAATCTGGTTAGTTTGGCTTAGAAGAACCATTTTAGTGTATGCAAAATCCTTCTCAAAATACTTAACTAGCTTGAATTCAAATGATAAGATAGATGAAAAATAAATATGAAGAAGGGAAGATTTCTATCACCTATAATCGGCCTGATGTTTAAATTTCTTGTGCAAAACAGAAATATCAAGTTATTTAAACCCATTATGACATCTTAAATTTGAGACACAGAAATATATACTTCAAAAATCTTGTCTAAATTATTTTATTTTAAAAAGTATAATTACTGAAATAATATGCCATTAAATATATGTAATAATCTCACCATTACTATCTAGTTCTAAGTAAACTTTTAAGACAGGAAAATTTTTTATTCAAATAGTCACTTTAATGCATAATAGTCACATATTGCATCTTTTTCCTGGTGGTTCACTGTGCTAAAACATCCCATACGTTTTTTCTTGTGGTGGGGGGCAGGCACTGGGGATTCAACCCAGGGGTGTTTTACTACTGAGTTACATCTCTGTCCCTTTGTATTTTTTTTTAATTTTGAGATTGGTCTTGTTGAGTTGGATCTCATTAAATTACTGAGCCTAGACTCAAAATTATGACCCTTTTGCCTCAGCCTTTACAGAAGGTGTAATTCTCGGCATGTGCCATTGCACCTGGCTTGCTTTATTCATTTTGAAAAGTATCAGTATTAAATACTTAAAAAAGTGGCATAAAAATCATTCTTGGACAGTGGTTTTCATGTTAATGAGACCTCATGCTGATTCTTTAAATAATGAACTACTATACATAATAATTTAAATATTAAACTATAATTAAATCAATGTATTTTGTTTATATAGACAATGCTTCATTATTTCACTTGCTTAACACTACTCTTGTAATATCAACTAGATAACAGGAAAAATATGGGCCTCAGTAGACATACAAATTATCCAAAACCACAAGAACAAAAAAGATATAAATAAAATGTAAAAGTTAACTTATTTTGTTACAGAGCAAGGTCCATCCATAGAACCAAAGTGGTCACATGTGACCACCTGCTCTTTGCAACCCACAGGAAAAAATTCAATCAAGCCACACATGGTAATAGTAAACAGCAGTTTATCAGGGAAATTAAAAAGCTAAAAGGGACATTGTTAAGGGGAAAAAGGTAGATAGTGGGTCCTCAGAGAGGAGAGGGATGGTGCAACACCCGCTACTGCCCTTCAGTTTTACTGAGTGTCTCAGAGAAATTTCCAGAGATTCCTGCCTGAGTCCAGCTTTGGACTTTTGACTGACAATGGGATTGCACCAGATTTCCTAATCTCCACTGCACATGCTATTACCCACAGGCATGCAGGCAAAACCCAGGGAGGTGAAATTTTACTATTATAATGACATGCAAAATTTCCAAAGGCAATTCTGTGTCACAGTGGCCTATGCTGACATGTTCCAATTGCAACTTGTTCTTACAGATTTTATGGTTGGTGGGCTTTACTTCTAATAATCCTGTCCTGAGTTCTGGAACTTTGGCCTGCATAAAGGTCACAAGAGTCATCCCTTGGAGGGTAATTTGCTGTCTTTGTTTTTGCAAGGAGGTGCCTTTGGGCCCACATTTTTTCCTACAGATAAAAGGATGCTTGCTGAAGAATGTAACATATACTTTTGACATAAGCCAGAGCAGGGCCAGAGAGGCCCTAAGTAAATTACTTTTTAAAATAAAGCACTGTCTATAGATTTATCCCTTTAACCTCACATTTCCACTGCTCATGTCTGCCTACTACCTATCAGTTTTATCAAAAATTAATGCATGCTCATATATTACTGTATTGGAGTCATACATTTAGAATCCAGTCAGGACATATGGTACCATTTACTCAGAAAAGAAGCAGAGATGACTTAGCATCATTGTTTTGAAATCAGTGAAAAGTTAACATGAGGCTAAGAATGCTGCTTTTCTGGGAATGTTAAAATTATACACTGTAAAGAACTGAACACAAATATATAAATAAAATGAATCTATGAATTTACCTAGGAAAATTTAAAATTTGTATAAGGTATATATTAAATCTCCAGAAGTTTTGATTAATAATTAAAGAAAATTAGTTTTTCTCTGAAAATAATCAAGATAAAGTACAGATGATCTTTTTCAGAAATAGCTCTTAACTATCGAAATCTTTTAATAAGTTTAAAGTAAAACAAATCAACTCTAAAGAAAGCTATGGATTTAAAAAAAAAATACTAAATTTTACTTACCTCTATTTAATATAAGAGTCACTGAATATAAAAATGCAACCTGTCATATATTGTCAGTTGTTAAATACAAATCAGAAAACTTGAATCCCAAAGTATTAGATTACCAATAATCACTCTACCACATAACTTTGTAGATATCTGAAACACAACTATATTTGTGACAAAAATATTTTTTAAAAAAATATATACCAATCACTAGGAACATATTTGATAATTGGATGATCATTGTATAAAAGGAATATTGTAACATCCTTTAAACAAAGTTCACTTGACTTTTTTTTAAGTGTACCCATATTACTACAGGTGATTGTTCACTGAATTTTCACTGTTGTTTAAGAATATCCCTTTGTATTCATTCTGCTATCAAAATAATTTGAATCATTTCTTTTGTTCTGAGACAGTTACTATGACCTGTGAATATTTTTGCATATCTCACCTGATACACCTATGGAAGAATGTATCTATTATGATCCCCAGAGTGACACTGTTCGAGTATAAAGATAACCATGCACAGCTTCGTAATATAACTTTTGCACATCTTTGTAATTCAACTTTCAGTTGTTTTCCAAAGCAGCTATATCAATTGCAATCCAACATCAGTGTAAGAGTTTTCTTTGATTCACATTCTCTGAAAATCTTGAAATTTTAACTTTTGCCAAACCAGTTTGTGTCAAAAATGCTATGCCTCTATGACTTTGATTATCACTGTCATGACTACAAATCAAGGGGAAAATAATTTCTGTTTGTTTATTTACCATTCCTCTCTTATCTTCTATAAAATGTTTATTATTCTGCTGGCTAATTTTTCTATCAATTAGTTTACTTTTAATAAATGCATAGTTATTATTATGCATTGTTAGTTATTATTTAAATAATGATTCTCTGAGGGTTACACATTATGTATGAAAAGTGTTTTCCATGCAGAGTGTAGTATGTCTTCATTTCCTTCATTGTGTCTTTAGAAGTATAGTATTTTAACATAATGTAATATAAATATTATTTTTAATGGTTGATATGTTTATGGCTCATTTAAAAATATTTCTCATCTTGAATTAAAAATATTTTTAATATTAGTAATGTTAGTACAAAATATTTCTATATTTTCTTCTAAAATTGTTCTGTTTTTCATATACCTCCTTTTCTTTTTATGTGGGTCTTTCACCTTTGACCTAAGATTGAATCAGTCCATAGTTAACATATCAAAACACGTAAATAATTATTTTTACATATGTTTAAAATACAAGGAAAACTTCACAGGAACACAAATATAGTAGTCCATAGATTCACATCTATTGCCTATTAACAAATACCATGCTTTCTTTCAAAGTTCTTAGGCTTAATTTGTGTAATCCACTGGTAAATTTGGGGTCAAAAAGAGTATAAGTAACTACAAAACTCATAGTCTACTTTACAGATGCTAACCAAAATTAACATAAACAAAAAATAATGTGTAGGATTTAAATATAAGGCAGACTTAGACAGAAAAACACTTGGTAATTTGGTAATACTCTTCTATGTGACTCTTGAATAAAATAAACAATTAACATCACAGTTAAACAGATGATAGTTTTTGGAACATTTTATATAAAAGCTAATTTTAATAAAAATGTTACTTAATATTTAAATTAGAAAAAAAGGAAAGAAACAAAATTTGACAATCAAGATTTAGAAAATGAGCAATGTAAACCCAAGGAAACAATAAGTGTATTAATTAGACAAAATTTAATTAACATATTAAAATTAGACTTGATAAATGAAGAATTCTTCTGGTAATGAATAAACTAGGCAATAAACAAAACCAACCACATTAGTACTGGTAGGAAAATTTGAGACACACACAAAATTTCCTGCACTTATATTTCTAATATGTGAATGCATAGTTGTAATAGACATACTCAGCAATGTAGCCAAGCCTCTTTTGGACTGCTGATTCACATATTGAGGGATATTATGGCAATAAAGGCCACATAAATGTTTTTTGACTCTCTCCTCTACAAAGGTGATACATAAGAAAAACAATATTACAATTTTCTAGTATAGAAGTAGAATCTCATAGCAAAAGCTCAAGATCCCCTATAGCTCTGCAGGGAGAGAGAAAGAGTAACCATCAAGAAATACATCATAGACTTCTCCAAAACAGAAAATGTGACTGTGCAGGGAAAGGACTCTGCCAAAGCCATATCCCATCTGTTGAAAGGATACTTCCCAGATTCTAATACAATTTAGTCTTCCTGCCTCAACTACAAAAAATATCAACAACAGTAAAAACCATATAGTCAATAGCTGTCATTGCCTTGAGGACACAGATTTAGAATGCTGCAGATTTAATAAGAGTCTGCGGATCAGCTTGACCCCTGGGGAAACACTTGTGAAAGACACAGGACTAAGACAGAGACTTACTAAAAGCCTGAGATTTAATAAGAAAGCTACAGAATGTTCCTTTACACTTACTCCTTACTACCATGCCAATAGGTTCTAGTGTAATGAAAGAGTACATAAGCTGAGAGAGAGCTACAAGACAGCTATTCTTGTTGAGAGGGTAGCACTTAGTGAAATCAAAAGTTAAGAGGGAAGATAAACAAAAAGACAAAAAGATATTAGTGAATTGTGAAGCTGATAGTACCTAAACCTGGAGCAATCATTGAATACATTCTTAACTTCTAGTTTGACTAACATAAATTTTTTCATTAAAGACCTCATTATTTCAGGTCCAATTATCAAATACAAGGCATCACAAAAAAGAAAGTTGAAAACACAGTTTAAAATGACAAAACAGTATTCAGAACCAAAAATGACAATATTTTATATAATTATCAGATAGAATATATAATTATTAATATGAAAAGTGATTTAATAGATAAAAGTAGACAAACACAAGAATAGATGAGTAATGAAGGTTCAGAGATGGAAAAGAAGCAGCCAGAAATTTAAAATATACACACAGAGTAAGAGCAAGGAAAATACATCTGAGGAGCTCAGTAATAGACTGAACAAAGATAGAGTATCATTGTGATCCAAAATAAATCAATTGAAACTTCCTAAACTTAATTGTAAAGAAGGAAAATAAATAACAAAAAACTTAACAAAATTCATGAAGTATAGAAAATTTTCAAAGAAACAGGAAACACATCATTGAAAGAAACTACCATAAAATTTTGAAGGGATAATTATCAAAAAACATTTTTAAATTAATGACATGACAAACCACATATGAAGCAAACTCAGAAAAAATCAATTACCAAAAATACTATATTGAGGCATATCATATTCAAACTACATAAAAACAGAAACCACAAAAAAAAAAAACAGAAAACCAAACACACACACGAAGAGCAACAACAAAATTTATCTTTAGAGGAATAAGGATAGGAATTACATATTCTCAATAGAAACCACGAAATCAAAAAGAATTCAGCAAACTACTTGAAGTAGTAAAAAAATTCTGTACCAGAAAAAATCCTCTAAAAATGTAGAAATTTTACTTTTCTCAAACAATATCTGAGGAAATTCATGACCAACAGATCTGTCCTAGAAGAATGTCAATTTAAAAAAATGTTTTATAAGGCAAATGAAAAAATGATAAATGTCAAAAATTAGACCTATGTAAGGAAAGGGAGAACAAAGGAGAAGGGATGGGTTAAGGCTAAAACTGGCTTTTATTTCTCTTATTTGATCTGAAGGATAACTATTTAAGGCATCAGTAGTACAATCTATGGACCAAATGTAGCATATGTCTGAGTAAAATGGATGAGATAGATATCAGAAGTGAGAAAAGGAGAAAGTGGAAATATTCTTATAAGTTACCTATGACAAATTTGTAGTGATAAAGTGCTATTTGCAGATAGGCTTATGTTAGGTAAAGTGACATATTTTAAAATCTGGGTCAACATCATAATAAATTTAAGGAGGAGACTATGCTAAAAGATAAAATGGAGCCATATAAAGTATTAGATTTCAACACAGAAGGCGGTAAAAGACAATGAGTAAAAGAAAGAACAAAACCAAATAATACAAAACAAATATTAATATGGTGAATATTCATTCAAGTTATATTAATAATAAGTTCAAAATGTCTAAACACATCTACTAAAACAAGTTTTCAGGGTGGGCACTTTATGTTGTCTGTAAGAAACTCATTTTAAATATGAAGACTCAGATAATTTAAAAGTAATTTTCTGGAGAAAAATCTACTAGGCTAACACTAAATCAAAATGAATCTGGAACATGTATGGTCAGGCAATGGTGGCAACCAAAAGGAGGCAGATTTAAAAATGCCACTGAAAGCAGCATTATTGAGATTCAACTCCCAGATGGAAGTCTATCAGATTAACAGCAGATAGGAAGAGGGTCTGAGGAGAAACTGCATTGGGGCTCCACTGAACCTGAATTTTTATGGGGCTTATGGCAGAAAGGGAGGGCTTGGGACAGGAAAGGGGGTTTTTAAGAGTTGCTTGTCCCACTGAAGTTGGTCTGAAGAACTGTTTGAGATCCAGGATTGGCCAGGAGACCCTGCAGATTGACAGGCGGTTCCATCAGTGCCTGATTGATGTTTCTTTTGCATGTGCAGGCTGCTTGTTGCTTTACTCCTAAGTCACCACCATTGACCTGACATAACAGTTATATTAATATCAGATAAAGCAGACTTTAGAGCAATAAAAAGAAATCAAACTTATACAAAAAGTTTTTTTTTCTTTCATAATAAAACTTAAAGGGTTATTTGAAAAAAACTCCCGATATTATAAACTAAATGATACAGTTCTAAACAACTTACTACTCAATGAATTCTCAAGTCAAGTTTAGAAATATTTTGAAGTAAATGAAAATACAGATTACAAAAATTTCTATGATACAACTGAGCAATGGTTAGATGGAGGAATTTATAGCATAAAATTCTTACATTGGAAAAGTAGTGCTAAAATCAATAACCCAAGTTTTAGTAAAAGGAAAGCAAAGGGAGTCCTAAAGCATACAAGAAATGAGCAGGGGGTAAAATCATCAAAATTAATGCAGAAATTTAAAAAATTGAAAAGAAGTATGTAATACAGAAAATCAACAAAACCACAGTTGGTATTTTGACAATATCTATAAATTAATATAAATTCTAGCCAGGCTAACAAGATAACAAATGAAGAGAACACATAAGGTGCCAACATCATAAAGGAAAGAGAGACAATCATTACAAATCATGTGGATTTTAAAGATGATAAAAGAGCACTATAAACAACCAACCCTATGCCCTCAAAACTGGTAGCCTAGATGAAACACAAACTAACATAATTCACAAATGAAATAGGAAGTCTGAATAGCACTACATATTTACTAAGAAATTGAATCAATAATTAATAACCTTCCAAATAGTAAAGTATTAGTTTCCAGTGGTTCACTGGTGAGTTCTACCCTAAATTTATAGTTTTCTAAGTCCTCCACAATCTCTCCCCAAGCATAGAAGTGAAACTACTGCCTAACACATTCTATAAGGCTACCATCACCCTAACCATATAAAGACATTGCAAAAAAGGCAAAGTATAAATCACTTTTTCTTAGTAACACAAACACAAAAACCCTCAACAAAATATTAGCAAATAAAACACAACAATGTCTGAAAATGCATAAACTGACAAAGTGGAATTTATTCTAGGTATGAAAGGATGTTTCAACATTTTAAAATGTACTCAATATGATCCACCACATTAACATTCTGAGAGAAGAAAATATATGTGTTGGCATAGAAAAAGTATTTGCAAAATCTAATATATTCATAAAAATTAAAAATCATTGTCTTATAAAGAACATCTACAAAACACCTCATTAAAACATCATACTTAATGTGAAAAATTGGATGATTTTTCCAAAAGAAAAGCAAGGGTGCCCCTTGTCACTATTTCTATTCAACATCATATGGGAAGCCCTCACCAGTTTAAGAATAAAGAATATATATATATATATATATATATATATATATATATATATATAAACAAGATATCATTGTTTTCAGAAGACATTCTTATCTATGTAGAAAATCCAAAAGAAAAAAATCTCTTAGAAATAAGTGCATCTATTCCTCCTATGCTCTCCTACCCTATCCCACTATGAGTCAACCTCCTTATATCAGAGAGAACATTTGGCATTTATGTTTTTGGGATTGGCTGACTTCGCTTAGCATTTTATTCTCCAATTCCATCTATTTATCTGTAAATGCCATGGTTTTGTTCTTTTTGAATGCTGAGTAAAATTATATTGTTTATATATGCCACATTTTTTAATCCATTCATCCATTGAAGGACATCTAGTTTGGCTCCACAGTTTAGCTATTGTGAATTATATGCTATAAATATTGATGTGGCTTTGTCCCTGTAGTATGCTGTTTTTAAGTCCTTGGGTATAGTCTGAGGAGAGGAATAGCTGGGTTAAATAGTGGTTCCATACCCAGTTTTCCAAGGAATCTCCATACTGCTTCCCAAATTAGCTGCATCAATTTGCAGTTCCACCAGCAATGTATGAGTGTACCTTTTAACCCACATCCTCACAAACACTTATTGTTGTTTGTCTTCATAATAGCTGCCACTCTGAATGGAGTGACATGATATCTTAGAGTGATTTTGATTTGCATTACTTGATTGCTCGAGATGACGAGCATTTTTTTCATATATTTATTGATTGTATATCCTCTTCTGAGAAGTGTCTGTTCAGGTACTTAGCCCATGTGTTGATTAGGTTATTTGTTTTTTCAGTGTTTAGATTTTTGAGTTCTTTATATAACCTAGAGATTAGTGTTCTACCTGATGTGAGAGGGGTAAAAATTTGCTCCCAGGATGTAGGCTCTCTGTTCACCTCACAGATCGTTTCTTTTGCTGAGAAGAATTTTTTTTTTAGTTTGAATCCATCCCATTTATTGATTCTTAGTTTTAATTCTTACACTATAGGAGTCTTATTAAGGAAATTGGGGCAAAACCCACATGATAAGGATTAGGGCATAGGACAAAAGGGTGGGAGGGAAAGGGAGGGGGCTGGGAATTAGCAAGGATGGTGGAATGTGATGGACATTACTATACAAAGTACATGTATGAAGACTTCAATTGGGTGTAAACATACTTTATATAGAAACAGAGATAAAACTGTGGTATATACATGTATTAAGAATTGTAATGCAAAAAACAAAGAATAGCATTACCTTAGATTAGGTAGAGGGAAGTGAAGGGAAGGGAAGGCAGGAGATGTGGGGATAAGAAAGATAGTGGAATAAAGCAGACATTATTACTTTATGTATGTATGTATGTGGCTGTATGAGCAATATTATTCTACAATATGTGTACTCAGAAAAATGAGAAATTATATCCCATCTATGTATGATATATCAAAGTATAAAAGTGAATTCTGCTGTTATGTATAACTAATTAAAACAAATTAAAAAATTTAATAAAAGAAATAAGTGCAAGGTCACAGTGTACAAGGTCAATACTTTAAAGTTCATTTTGGCCTCATAAAATATGTTTGGAAGTATGTCCTCTGCTTGTACTGTTTGGAAGAGTGGTGACAGAAGGGGATATGGACACTGGGAAATATAGTCAAGAAGGTACCAAGTGGAAATGTACAGGATAACCAAGTTTATAAATCTACTGTACAATGTGAGGACGGGAGTGATGAAATTGTGCTATGTATGGTACTTATATTAAATGAGAATATTTCATTTTTTCTTGATATGGAAACAAAAAGGCTTCTAGAACACTAGTTCTAGGATCCAAGCTCAAAATATTTAGAAAAAACTTGCTGTGGGCTCACCCAATTTCTTCCTGTACATGTTGAAAATTCTTTTGGAGATGGTTCTTACTGATATGTTTGCATTCAAATTAATGAACTTTACACTGAGGGTTGTAAATTCTTAGAGAATAGGGTAATTGTGTGTGTGAGTGTGTGTGTGTGTATGTGTGTGTGTGTGTGAGAGAGAGAGAGAGAGAGAGTGTGTGTGTGTGAGAGAGAGAGAGAGAGAGAGTGTGTGTGTGTGTGTGTGTGTGTGTGTGAGAGAGAGAGAGAGAGAGAGAGAGAGAGAGAGAGAGACTGAAGGATTCAGCAGTCCCAAATCTTAATAGATTTATTCTCTAAATCTTATTATAAAACTTTTCAGACAACAAAGCTGAGAAAACATTGTAGTGAACCCTGGTTGACTTACCACCTAGATCTGTCATTAATATTGTATTATATTTATTTTGTCATCTGTGATACATTTTCCATTTAATTTTCACAAGAGACATAAAAGGTAGCTCATCAATATATGTTTTGCAGTGTACAGTGCTGGTGATCCAAATGTGGCATTCTGACTGGTTCCTGATGATAAGACTAATTTATAATTTTAAAATGAGCCACTTATTCAGTCCTAATGTACTGTTTGCTAAAACTTTCAGAAGTTATTTTTGAATATCTGATGTTCTCTCCATTTCCAGCCATGACCATCATAACTTATCTTCACAATTACCCCAGGATTCTATAGCTCTTTGGTCATACAGACTTTCAAATTAAAATCTATTAGTATCTCTGCTCTCTACAGAAACCTGTACTATGATTTGAAAGGTGAGTGTAAAGTATGATATATTTATTCACCAGTCTTTGGTGAGCTGTTCTTCAATCATTTCCATGAACCATTTGCATAACAATCAGCCTCTATTTTTTTAAAGTTAGAACCACTTGGCTTTCACCTAGAGAAAACTTCAGTATTAGTGTTGCTTTGAATTGATTTTAATTCTATCTATATGGTCAAGTTGCCACACAAACTGAAAGAAAAATGGAAAATACAGGCTTAAAGATTCCTAAATGGCCACTCTTTTTAAAAATCTTTTTGTAGTTGTATATGGAAAGGATGCCTTTATTTTATTTGTGCATGGTGCTAAGGATCAAACCCAGTGCCTCACACTTGCTAGGCAAGCACTCTGCCACTGAGCTACAGCCCCAGACCTAAATGGCCACTCTTTAGTCAAAGATGTGGTGGTGAAAGAATGAGGATATTCATGATATAGAAAATGTTCACAAATGATCAGAAAATATTCCCAAATACTGCAGAGAAGTAATGATGAAAGCAAACATCAATCCCAGAACAACATTAAAATTACAGAGGGGGTTAATAAACTATATTCTTACTTGTTGATGTCAATAATATTGAAAAATATTACCCTTTTGCTATAGCTTTCCACTTACTAAATTAAATGTCAATGTTTTTATTGCTTTGGAATCATCTATGATCTTCTGTAAGTTATGGGCCATTGTAAGATACAAACATGGAAGAGCTCAGATTATTTCTAATGACACCAGATTTTCACATCAGTGATTCAGAAAATATGACTAATAATGCAATGAATGGTAAAAGAATTTCTTTCACAAGCATTGAAAGTCCATATAAATTACCAAATTATTCTCAGACTGATATATCATTTCATCAATCTTGTATCTATGTGCATCTGAATTAATTACTATATGTCAACACCACATTTCTTATAATAAAATTTGAAATTATCTTCTAATGGAAAGTAGAAATGATAGCAGCTCTCAGAGTCTCAACCATTTGATTTTCTAAACACTTATTACTAAGAAACTTATGAGCCAGGAGAGGGCAGTACAAAAACAAAGAGGAGAGGTACTACAAAACACTTTCAGCAAATGATAGGTTAGCACACTGAAATAGCTTAAAATTTACTGAATTCTGTGTACCCATTTTTATTAGAGCAACAAAATGCAGTGGATAAACTCTACCACTCAGGCATATATTATCAAGCTTTCAGAGCACAGTAATATGCCAAAATCATGAAATGCCACAAGCAAGTGTTCATGAGAGGTTTAGACTTTAAGCAGAAGGAAAAAATTTATTTGTTCTGTGAATTTTCAGATAAACAAAGCAACTTCCTTGTGCATTCTGTTTAAATAGAGGTGTATGGTACAACTTTGATAACAGGATTGTTAGGATCAGAGGAGTATATGCCTACCATATAATCATTTCTCAAACAAACATTTTTTCTTGAAAAAAATCATATGTAATTTTTCTTCTCTATCCTGTATGTTAGTCCTAGTAGATACAGCATACAAGTGTATCCAGTTCCAGTATCTTGGATGGTTCCATGGCACCAGGGTTGAGTTATGCTTCAGTGTACCCAAGTCTAGACTTATCTTAGTAGTCCTCAATGTCAGACTGAACTACATAGACTGAGGCTCATACAACACCCCTATAGATCCAGGCTCCTGGAACACTCCCAAATTCTGGCTTAAGTCTTATCCCAGTGGTATAGGCCCTGGGAAAACTCAGTTCTAAGTCAACTTTTATGGATCCAGACTTCAGACTCTAACATGAAATTCTAGACCAGTTTCTATGGACCTAGCCTCCAAGCCAATTCTCATAGACCCAGGCTCCAGATCCTTCCATGGAGATCCAGGCAATAAGTCCACCCCCCAGGACCTACAGTCTAGGCCTACCCTTTGCTAACCAAATGATGAGGGAAGCCTATTTAAGAACTCCAGCAACAAGGCATCTTCCACCAACTCCCCTGACAACCGACAGTCTGCCAAAATCTCTGCACATGCTACAGGTCTTTTTCAGGCAAAGTCAGTCTGCAAAGATTGAAATAACCTTCTCCTTCAAATACACAGACATTCTATTAATGAAATAAGAAACATGAAACATTAAAGTACTTTTGCACCCCCAAAACACAAAAGTCTCAAAGTAGTTGACTCAAAAGGAATAGAGATATGCAACCTAACAAAGAATTAAAAACAATCATTTTAAAGAAATTTAGTAAACTTCAAAAAATTACTGGAAAACAATAACAATTAAATGAAATGACAAATGATAAATGATTAAAATAGAATTTTAACAGAAAGATTCAAATTTTTAA